>NC_064621.1:143204520-143829520 GCF_023898315.1 Schistocerca nitens | reverse complement strand
AGCTATAAATGCGAAAACAACCATATACGGCAATTTAGTTTGGCACAAGGACGAATGCAAATGTGATTAGTGGTCGGAGAATCTATTAGTAAGGCTAAGCTTAAAAAGAATATTAGCTTATAGCAGCGAGTGAACCGTCATCCACGGTTAATTACATGTAGTCGACAATATTATTATTATTATTCGTCCCTAGCGTTTCCGGAAGGCTTTTACCGCCTGTGCGTTATCAGTTATTCACATTTAATGTAGTAAGAAATCGTACCAACGGTGTCGTATCTATAATAAATCTCCGGTGTGCGGAAAACTACATTTAAGACCCCTCCCTAGGCACGCACAATTTATCGGCCGACCGACCAATTTCGTATCGGCCTACACATGTCCCGACCGACCGCACTCGCCGATATCAGACCCTCCCTGTTGTTTTGATTTGTTTCCCTTCAGTTCATTGAACTATATCTACGAGATCCCACTTGGTTTTACACAGAAACAAAATCGGGGGTAAGCCTCGGCTGTTTTAGAGCTAACAAGGCTAAACAAAGCCGAGAGAAAGCTGTAGGCAAAGAGGAGGCTGATAAAGGAAGGAAATTCGGCCATGTTCTGTTACTTAAACACCTGGGAGCCAGGCTGTAAGCTCCCTGGAGAGACGGTTAGCTGCGATTTTTGGCCACTTGCAAATGTTAAGTGGACCTTAGATTCTGTACTGTTTTAGCCCCAGTTACTAACTAAAATTGTTCCCGAAACCTGAGGAAATAAATCACGGTAAAGCAACACAAATAAAACAAAAGACATTCATGACTCTGAGCACTATGCGACTTAACTTCTGAAGTCATCAGTCGCCTACAACTTAGAACTAATTAAACCTAACTAACATAAGGACATCACATACATCCATGCCCGAGGCAGGATTCGAACCTGCGACCGTAGCGGCCGCTCGGTTCCAGACTGTAGCGCCTAGAACCGCACGGCCACTCCGGCCGGCAAGACATTCATGACAATGTTGTTATTCTACATCTATGTGAATACTCTGCTATTCACAATAAAGTGCCTCGCAGAGTGTTCAATGAACCACTTTCAAGCTGTCTCTCTACCGTTCCACTCTCGAACGGCACGCGGGAAAAACGAGCACTTTAATTTTTCTGTGCAAACCATGATTCCTCTTATTTTATCGTGATGATCATTTCTCCCTATGTAGGTGGGTGCCAACAGAATGTTTTCGCAATCGGAGGAGAAAACTGGTGATTGAAATTTCATGAGAAGATCCTGTCGCAATAAAAAACGCCTTTGTTTTAATGATTGCCACTCCAATTCACGTATCATGTCTGTGACACTATCTCCCCTATTTCGCGACAATACAAAACGAGCTGCCCTTCTTTGTACTTTTTCGATGACATCCGTCAGTCCCACCTGATGCGGAACCCACACCGCACAGCAATACTGCAGAATAGGGCGGACAAGCGTGGTGTAAGCAGTCTCTTTAGTAGACCTGTTGCACCTCCTAAGTTTAATTAATTAAGGGTGATAATGCTGTTATTAATTTATGGCAGTAGTGTAAAAGATGGCCGGTAAATGTAAGAAACTCATTTCGTATTCGAGGAAGAAAGACAATACACTGTGGTGGTGCACATCATCAAATAAATACAACAACAGATGCATGAGGAATTACGCATTTAGCAGCTGTTAGAACTAAAAGAAAAAGACTCTTTGCTCTTCACTCTTCATAGCAGAGGGTTGGTTATAGCCTGGACTTTTTAACACTTAACAACAATGAAGCAAGTAGATTCTATGAATTAAAGTCCATGGAATGTAGATATTTTGGTTTTTAGATTTCATTTCGATTAGTATCGGAAATAAAACCTAAAAAAAGAAATACAGAAGGCCAACGGACTTTCCATCTCTGTATGCGCCATACGGAACCATCGTGGATTCGTTGAAAGTGAAACAAGTGCTTCATTTCTTGCGTCTCTTTTACTATACTCCTCGCGCGTCGTGTCCCACAAACATCTGAATCCTTTAACATTCTCTAAAAACTCCGTCTTTAAAGTTTCGTCCACCACACACCCTGTCACGTATTTTTTTTTTTACTTTATTGTTATTTTAAAACCTGTACAACAGGCAGGCTGTCAGCAGCATTCTACGCTGCTCTTCAGCCATAGAATACACAATGAGAAAAAAAACCAGTAAGAATACACATAAGTTACAGGACGGTGGGCAATAAAACAGTAGACATATAAGGACAATCACGGAACCGTTCACACTCGACGATAAACCACACGGCAAACTGTTGATACGACGCACAAACGCTGAAGATGGCGATGGCACAGGTGAACGATGAAGTGCGAGGGTGAACACTGAACACTAAACACGACGGCACACACGAGACACTGATGGCGATGATCTCCGGCGCGCGAAAGTCCACGTAGCGTGTGCGAGCCCGGAGACCTGTCAAGAAAGGAGGAGGGGGGGGGGTGGGAGAGGGAGAGGTGAGAGCAGAGATGGCACGGGCAGAGGAGATAGGAGGAAAGGAGGAAGGGGGAGGGGAAGCCCGAGGGAAGAGGGGTGGGGGGAAAAGGAGAGAGAAGGGAGAGAGAAGAGAGAAGGAGAGAGAAGGGAGGGAGGGTGCCTAAAGGAAAGGACACAGGAAGTGGGGGGGGGGAGGATCAAAGTTGATAGGAGGGGTAGATGGAGGGGAGGAGGACATCATCAGGGAGGGGGAGCTGGCGGAAGCCACCTTGGGAGAGGGTAAGGAGGGTGGAGAGATGGAGACCGGGTGGGACGGGGGAATACAGGCGCGGCAGTGGGTGGGGGTGGGAGAGGATGGGTGAGACAAGCGGATGAGGAGGATCGAGTTTGCGAGAAGTGTACAGGATCCGTACCCTTTCAAGGAAATGGAGGAGGTGGGGGAAGGGGATGAGATCATACAGGATCCGCATGGGGGAGGGGAGACATGCGATAGGCGAGGCGGAGAGCATGGCGTTCAAGGATTTGGAGGGATTTATAAAAGGTAGGGGGGGGGCAGAGATCCAGTCTGGATGGGTGTAACAAAGGATAGGGCGGATGAGGGATTTATAGGTGTGGAGGATGGTGGAGGGGTCCAGACCCCACATACGGCTGGAAAGGAGCTTGAGGAGACGGAGTCGGAAGTGTGCCTTGGCTTGGATTGTCCGGAGATGGGGAGTCCAGGAGAGGCGACGGGGGTGACGCCAAGGTACTTAAGGGTGGGAGTGAGGGCGATAGGACGGCCATAGATGGTGAGATAGAAATCACGGAGACGGAAGGAAGGGGTGGTTTTGCCTACAATGATCTCCTGGGTTTTGGAGGGATTGACCTTGAGCAACCACTGGTTGCACCAAGCGGTGAACCAGTCAAGATGGGATTGGAGAAGGTGTTGGGAGCGCTGCAGGGTGGGGGCAAGAGCAAGGAAGGCGGTGTCATCGGCAAACTGGAGGAGGTGGACGGGGGCTGGCGGCGGCGGCATGTCCGCCGTGTACAAAAGGTACAGAAAGGGGGAGAGGACGGAGCCTTGGGGCACACCGGCAGAGGGGAAAAAGGTGTAGGAATCTGCGTTATGGATGGTGACATAGGAAGGACGGCGGGAGAGAAAGGAGCCGATCAGACGGACGTAGTTAATGGGAAGGGCGAAGGTTTGGAGCTTGAAGAGGAGACCGGAATGCCATACGCGGTCATAGGCACGTTCGAGGTCCAGGGAGAGGAAGATTGCGGAGCGACGGGAATTAAGCTGTTCGGAAAGGAGATGAGTGAGGTGAAGGAGAAGGTCATTGGAAGAGAAGGACGGCCGAAGGCCACACTGGGTAACGGGAAGAAGGCAGTGCTGGCGGAGATGCTGGTGGATGCGGCGTGTGAGGATAGATTCCAGGACCTTGCTGAAGACCGAGGTAAGGCTGATGGGGCGGTAGGAGGAGACGGCGGACGGTGGTTTGCCGGGTTTAAGGAACATGAGGATACGGGAGGTTTTCCACAGGTCGGGGTAGTAACCGGTGGACAGGACAACATTGTAGAGCCTGGCCAGGACGGAGAGGAAAGAGACAGGAGCTTCACGAAGGTGACAGTAGGTGACACGATCGTGACCAGGAGCGGCGTTGCGTTTCGTGCGGAGTGTAGCAATGAGATCCTGTGTAGTGATAGGGGCATTGAGTTCCGTGTGTGCAATGTTGTCCAAGTACTGGAAACCAGGAGCAAGGGGAGGGACAGAGGTGTCAGTTCGATCGCGGACATCCGGGAAGAGGGATTAATCGAACTGGGGATCATCGGGGATGAAAAAGACATTGGAGAGGTAAGAGGCAAAGTGATTGGCCTTACTAAGGGAGTCAGGGAAAGGGTAATCATCATGGAGAAGAGGATAGTAGGGGGAGGGTTTAGTTCTGGTAAGGCGACGGAAGGCTGACCAGAACTTGGACGAGTTGATAGGTAGTGTAGCATTTAAACAGGTGCGTGTCTGTCGCCAGTCCCGGCGTTTCTTAGCTGTGAGCAAATTACGAATGTGTCGCTGGAGTAGCCGGTGGCGTCTTAGTGTGTCCGGGTCACGCGTGCGGAGGAAGGCACGGTAGAGACGGCGGGATTCACGGAGGAGGAGGACGGCCTGTGGGGGTAAGGTAGGACGGTGGGGTTGGATGGCGAAAGTAGGGACGTGGGCCTCCACGGCCTCAGACAAGGTCTGCTGGAGAAGGGAGGCAGCATGGGTGACATCATCAGGGTGGCGGTAGGTGAAGGGGTGGCTATCGACCTGGGTTGAGAGGGTATCCCGGTAGGCATTCCAGTTGGCACAGGAATAGTCATAGACGTACTTAGGGGGAGGGTCATTACGAGGGTCGGGGCGGGGCGACGACCGTCTGAAACGGTGAGGAGGACAGGGAGATGGTCGCTACCAATAGGCTCCAGGACATCCACCGTTATGCGGCCAAGAAGGTTGGGGGAGGAAAGGATAACATCGAGAGTGGAGTGGGACTCGGGACGGGTGTGCTGGGGGATGGGGATGAGGTCGCCTTGAAGGGAGGAGAGGAACCGATGCCACCGCCGTAACTGGGCGGCGGAACGACTATGGATGTTGAGGTCGGCGGCGATCACGTAGGAGGAGAAGGTACGGTCAATGTGGGAGAGGAAGTCGAAGGGAAGAGGGGCGTTAGGGCGGACATAGATGGTGGTGCAGGTAACGGTAAGGCCGGGGAAGAAGAGACTAAGGATCAGGTGTTCGGTGGGGTCGGGAAGGAGAGGTTGGAGCCGAACGGGGATCTGGCGGTGGTGACCAATGGCTACTCCGCCACGCGCAATCGGGAGGGGGTTATCGGAACGGTGGAGGAGATAGGGTGAAGTGTGGACGGTGTGGTGGGGTTGGAGGAAGGTTTCATTGAGGAGGAAGGCATCCACGCGGTGGGTGGTAAGGGTGTGCAGGAAGAGGTTCTTGTTGGCGGGAAGGGAGCGGCCCCGTCACGTGTATCGTAACAGTATTTAACCCCGCGCGCGGTGACAAAACACGCATCTCCGGCGGTACACCGAAAGGTTACCGCCCTTCGATAGTGCAATTTTCGCGCTCATCGAAGTGGTAGGTGTTCCAGGTGCCAGCCAGCCAGCCCAGCAGCAGCAGCAGCAGCAGCAGCAGTTCCCGGTCCCGGTCCCGGCCTGCAGCAGTGGTCCCGCAGCCAGCCAGCCAGCCAGCCAGCCAGCCAGCCAGCCAGCCAGCCCTCCGGTGGCAGCAGCAGTCCAGCCAGCAGCAGCAGCAGCAGCAGCAGCAGCAGCCGCCGCCGCCGCCGCCGCCGCCGCCGCCGCCCCGGCCCCGTCCGCGGCAGCAGCGTCCCTGCCTCTCGCCGTCGCCGTCGCTGTCGCCGTCGCCGTCGCCGTCGCCGTCGCCGTCGCCGTCGCCGTCGCCGTCGCCGTCGCCGCCCGCCGCCCGCCGCCCGCCGTCCCCCAGTGTGTGTCCTGTCCTTTTAGTGCTGTGTTTTTTCTTTCTTCTCCTTGTCGTCATGTCCGCCCCCACCACCACCGTCACTACTACCACCACCGCCATCGTGTATACGTCCCCTTCCGCCGCCTCCACCACTATCACTTGGTGTGCCCAGTCCCACCCCCCTCCTTCCATCCCTCCCCTCCTCTCTATCCCTTCGCCCTCGCTCTTTGTCGCCCCCTCTCCCGCTTCTTCCTCTCGTTCTGATCCTTTCCCCCCACTCCCCCAGCCTGTCACTGCAGCTCCGGCTAGGGTGGTGGCCCGTCGGGCCACTGCCCACGCCCAGCTCTCCCCGTCGCCATCGCCATCACCGCCGCCGCCACCACCACCACCACCGTCATCATCGTCACCATCACCATCACTGACACCTTCGCCTGCACCGTCACAGTCACTATCTCCGGCGCCGACTGCTGCGTCCGTGCCGGGACCTGTCCCTTCCCGCCACCTCCCCATCGTTCCCGTCCCTCTTATCACCACCCGCCCATCTGCCGCTGTCAAACGCCCTAGTGGCGCCCCCACTTCCTCTGCTCCTAAAAAGGCTCCACCCCGCCCCCCATCCCCACCCCAAAATGCCATGGACGTCTCCCCACCAGGCCCCGCTCCCTCCTCCTCCTCTTCCTCCTCCTCCCCACCCGGTCTCTACAAATATCTCCTGTCCCGTCCCGATCCTTCCTTCCTCGAGGCCCGGAATCTCTCCCTCCTCCTCCGCCAACATTTCCCTGGCGCCCCCATCTCTCTCCTTACTCCCCGACGGGATTCTGTTCTTATCTCCTCCCCCAGCCCAACCCTCCATACTGACATCCTCTCCCGCCTCCCCATCACCCGTTTTGGTCCTAACGCCTCCCTCACCCCTGCTCCCTCCCCATCTCCTACCCGCCAACCCCAACCCCCGCGTCGCCCGCCGACCCTCACCGCCGTGATCACTCGGCTTAGTCCGTCGATCACGGAGGAGGAGGTGTTGGCGGAGCTGAAGGCCCATCCCACCCTGGAGGTGCGGGCTGTCCGCCGCATTTTCAACGCGACCGGCCCCACCCGCCTTATGCGGGTTTTCTCTGAGGACGCCCCCTCCATTGACCGTCTCCTGAAGGAGTGTGCCCTCCTCTTCAATCAGCGGTACAAGGTCGACCCCTCCCGTTCCCCCCCCTCAATCCCTGCGCTGCCAGAGATGTCTGCGCTACAATGCACATCCAACAGCAGAGTGCCGCGAGGCCCCCACCTGCCCGCATTGTCGACAAGCGCACTTCCTCCGGCAGTGCCCCAACCTCCAATCCCCTCCCTCCTGTAATACCTGCAGCCTCCCCCACCCTACCTACTCCCAAAAGTGTAAAGCACGACCCCCTCCCACCACCCCTGAACTCACCGTACCTGTCCGTCCCCTGGACGCCCCCACCCCTCCTGGCAATTCCCTTCGTCCCCCCCCCCACTGCTGAGGACATCATCAGGTTCCTCACCATTGTCCTCCAAAACGTCCATCCCTTTCAGCGCCCCCACACCCTCCAACAGATCTCCCTCGCCGCCCGTTCCATATTCCACCTTAAAATGTATGCCACCTATTCCAATAACCAGGCCCATTTCACCTTCTCCCGCCTTGACACCCTCGTCTAAATCCTTATCATGGCGCGACAGCATCGTATCCTTTTCAACAATATCCGCTCCCTTCCCGCCAACAAGAACCTCTTCCTGCACACCCTTGCTACCCACCGTGTGGATGCCTTCCTCCTCAATGAAACCTTCCTCCAACCCCACCACTCCATCCACACCTCCCCCTATCTCCTCCACCGCTCCGATAATCCCCTCCCAGTTGCGCGTGGCGGAGTTGCCATTGGCCACCACCGCCAGATCCCCGTTCGGCTCCAACCTCTCCTTCCCGACCCCACCGAACACCTGATCCTTAGTCTCTTCTTCCCCGGCCTTACCATTACCTGTGCCACCATCTATGTCCGCCCCAACGCCCCTCTTCCTTTCGACTTCCTCTCCCACATCGACCGTACCTTCTCCTCCTATGTGATCGCCGCCGACCTCAACATCCATAGTCGCTCCGCTGCCCAGTTACGGCAGTGGCATCGGTTCCTCTCCTCCCTTCAAGGCGACCTCATCCCCATCCCTCAGCACACCCGTCCCGAATCTAATTCCACTCCCAACGTTATTCTCTCCTCCCCCAACCTCCTTGGTCGCATTACGGTGGATGTCCTGGAGCCTATTGGTAGCGACCATCTCCCTGTCCTCCTCACCATTTCAGACGGTCGTCGCCCCCGCCCCGACCCTCGTCCTGACCCTCCCCCTAAGTACATCCATGACTATTCCCATGCCAACTGGAATGCCTACCGGGATACCCTCTCCACGCAGGTCGATAGCCACCCTCTCGCCTACCGCCGTCCCGATGATGTCTCCCATGCCGCCTCCTTTCTCCAGCAGACCTTGTCTGAGGCCGTGGAGGCCCACGTCCCTACTGTTGCCATCCACCCCCACCGTCCTACCTTGCCACCACAGGCCGTCCTCCTCCTCCGTGAATCCCGTCGTCTCTACCGTGCCTTCCTCCGCACGCGTGACCCGGACACCCTACGACGCCACCGGCAACTTCAGCGACACATTCGAAATTTGCTCGCGGCTAAGAAACGCCGGGACTGGCGACAGACATGCACCCGTTTAAATGCTACACTACCTATCAACTCATCCAAGTTCTGGACCGCCTTCCGTCGCCTTACCGGAACTAAGCCCTCCCCCTACTATCCTCTTCTCCAAGATGATCACCCCTTCCCTGACGCCCTTAGTAAGGCCAATCACTTTGCCTCCTACCTGTCCGATGTGTTTTCCATCCCTGATGATCCCCAGTTCGATTACTCCCTCTTCCCAGATATCCGCGATCGAACTGACACCTCTGTCCCTCCCCTCGCTCCTGGTTTCCAGTACTTGGACAACATTCCACACACGGAACTTAATGCCCCCATCACTACACAGGATCTCATCACTACACTCCGCACCAAACGCAACACCGCTCCTGGTCACGATCGTGTCACCTACCGTCACCTTCGTGAAGCTCCTGTCTGTTTTCTCTCCACCCTGGCCAGGCTCTACAATGTAGTCCTGTCCACCGGTTACTACCCCGACCTGTGGAAAACCTCCCGTATCCTCATGTTCCTCAAACCTGGCAAACCGCCGTCCGCCGTCTCCTCCTACCGTCCCATCAGCCTTACCTCGGTCTTCAGCAAGGTCCTGGAATCTATCCTCACCCGACACATCCACCAGCATCTTCGCCAGCACCGCCTCCTCCCCGTTACCCAGTGTGGCTTTCGGCCGTCCTTCTCTTCCGACGATCTCCTCCTTCACCTCACTCATCTCCTTTCCGAACAGCTCAATTCCCGTCGCTCCGCAATCTTCCTCTCTCTTGACCTCGAACGCGCATATGACCGCGTATGGCATTCCGGTCTCCTCTTCAAGCTCCAAACCTTCGCCCTTCCCATTAACTACGTTCGTCTGATCGGTTCCTTTCTCTCCCGCCGTCCTTCCCATGTCACCATCCATAACACCGATTCCTACACCTTTTTCCCCTCCGCCGGTGTTCCCCAAGGCTCCGTCCTCTCCCCCCTTCTGTACTTGTTGTACACGGCGGACATGCCGCCGCCGCCACCCCCCGTTCACCTTCTCCAGTTTGCCGATGACACCGCCTTCCTTGCCCTTGCCCCCACCCTGCAACGCTCCCAACACCTTCTCCAATCCCATCTTGACCAGTTCACCGCTTGGTGCAACCAGTGGTTGCTCAAGGTCAATCCTTCCAAAACCCAGGCGATCATTGTAGGCAAAACCACCCCTTCCATCCGCCTCCTTGATTTCTATCTCACCGTTTATGGCCGTCCCATCGCTCTCACCCCCACCCTTAAGTACCTTGGCGTCACCCTCGACCGTCGCCTCTCCTGGACTCCCCATCTCCAGACAATCCAAGCCAAGGCACGTTCCCGCCTCCGTCTCCTCAAGCTCCTTTCCGGCCGTACATGGGGTCTGGACCCCTCCACCATCCTCCACACCTATAAGTCCCTCATCCGCCCTATCCTCTGCTACGCCCATCCAGCCTGGATCTCCGCCCCCCCTTCCTTTTATAAATCCCTCCAAATCCTTGAACGCCATGCTCTCCGCCTTGCCTATCGCATCCGTCTCCCCTCCCCCACGCGGATCCTGTATGATCTTATCCCCTTCCCCCACCTCCTCCTCTTCCTCGAAAGGATACGAATCCTATACACCTCCCGTAAACTCGATCCTCCTCACCCGCTCGTCTCCCCGATCCTCTCCCACCCCCGCCCGCTGCCGCGCCTGTACTCCCATGTCCCACCCGGTCTCCATCTCTCCACCCTCCTTACCCTCTCCCAAGGTGGCTTCCGCCAGCTCCCCCTCCCTGATGATGTCCTCGTCCCCTCCATCTACCCCTCCTATCAACTTTGACCCTGCCCCCCCCTCACTCCTGGTGTCCTTTCCCTTAGGCACCCTCCCTCCTTTCTCTTCCCTACCCTTCTCTTTCCTTTTCCCCCGTCCCCTCCCTCCACCCCTCTTCTTCCGGGCTTCCCCTCCCCCTTCCTCTCTCCCCCCTCTTTCCCTTGACCGTGGCGTCCCTGCTCTCCCCTCTCGCTTTCCCACTCCCCCTCCTCCTCCTCCCCCTCCTCCTCCTCCTCCTCCTCCTCCTCCTCTCTTGGCAGGTCCCCGGACTCGCACAAGCATCGTGAACTTTCGCGCGCCGGAGATCGTCGCCCTCGGTTTAGTGTTTGTGCCGTCGTGTCTGTGCATCAGTGTTTTTCGCCGTCCACGCTCCTTCGTTCACGTGCGTCGTCTACCTCGTCAGTGTTTGTGCCCAGTGCCGCCGTTTTTTTCTTGTTGTTTCGTCGAGTGTGAACGGCTTCATGTTTTTTTAACTATTGTATCTCCTGTTTTTTAAACCGCCATTCTGTTACTTGTCTGTCTCCCTTTCTTTTTTATTGTACTGCCTATGGCTGAAGAGCGGAGTACACTGTTCCGCTGCCAGCCCACCTTTGTATGGGGTGTTCAAATTACAATAAAGAAAAAAAAAAAGACAAAACACGCCCAGTTGGTACGACAGCGCTACACACGCGCGATGGATTTAGTAGCCCGGCGTCGGCTGGCCAGATGTTCCCTGTAGTGGAAGTCCGTCGGTCTGTCTGTCGGTCGGTCGAAACACCGACACACGCCCAATTAGTCGGTCGGTCGCCTGGTGCCTACGTAGGGCCGTATTCATTTAGCGAGTCACGTGGTCTGGCTCACTGCCGCTACCGACGAAACGAAGCGCCGTGGCTCACTCTGCTTCCTGTGACGCTTGTCGTATTATACAGTACAGTGTATAGTTCAGTTGTGTTAGTGCTGCTGTGTAAGCAGAGCAGTTTTTGGATCTGGAGTAGCTTTTTGTGTTGTAGAGTTTTTTTGTCCTCTATGGAGAGGGTTGTTTTTTTTTTCCTAAAAAAAATCGACTCGGAACACCGAGACAAGACTGATCACGTCGTGCAGCACGACAGCCATGGTAAGTGAACTCACTTATGTTTCTCGTAAATCGTATTTTGCAGCGCTATTAAGTTCTCAGTTAAATAAAGCTATTAAATACGCACGTATTACGTGCTCGTTTTTAAACGTGTGATGCATACTAAATGAAAATGAACGTTATGTATAGCTCATATTGACTCATTAAAACTTTTCTGATAGAACTTACACAATCGCATGCTCATTGCGAATATTTTGACAGTAAATAGGAAAATCAATCTATATTTTATGCCCGTTTAGATTCGTTGGATGGTTAAATTTTTGTTTGATCAGCAGTAGTTACGCTGTTTATTTTTGCTTTAGAGGTTTTATTTCTGTCATTTGTGTTTTGATTTCTTATCAATCCAACTCGTAAACCTCCCTTGTGAAGGCTGTGAGAAGAAAAGTTTGGAAACCGAGCATAGCATAATATTTTCTCAGTATTTTCGGAAAGAGGACAGGGAACAGGGCCCCTGCTTGACCCACAGCGACCGCGTGCAAACCATATTTCCTGCTTGCCTGCCGCCCCCCCCCCCCCCCCTCCCATACAAAGCATTTTCATGATATAGAATTTCTTTAATAATAATTTTTACAGCAAGAAAATCCATTTACATAGAACTTCATTAGCTATTATATATGAGAATCACTGCTGGCAAATCCAAGAATAATTATAGCTTGTTTTTGCTGACTCGAAAGTTTCTTCGACACTTACATATACTCATACGAATTAAACTTTCTTGCTTTCATATCTGCGAAATCTTCTATTGTCTGTTTAGTACATAAACTAAGATCTCGTGTTATATTGAAACGATAGCCAAATTTGTAAGCCTCGCAGATAATTTTTTATAATTTCGAAAATTATCTTTCACCGGATGCTACTGTGACTGTAAGAGTTAAAAATATTCTTAGCTCTATTGCTGTTGGCAAACGCTGATATTTTTGAAAAGATACTGAAGAATGTTATATGGACCACAAGACTGATTATCTAGGAAACGAAACCTTACAATCAGTACCGTCAATGTCGGGTTCATTTCTGAAGTGGTCTGTAAGTTTCATATGCAAATATTTAAGTTTCATCAGTTCTTCTTTAGGGTAACTAAATGTACTACTGAAAAAATCAAAAACTTCGTCTAAACTTCTTAACTCTTCAGATCTGTTAAGGATATTGTCTGGTCTAGAATTCGGAAAAAAACTAATCTGAAATTTTTGATTCTAACAAAACGTCACAATGTTCATATTGAAACTGAGTCGGTTTTCTTCTTGGGCGAAGTATATTTACTGGAGGGAAACTTGCTTCAGCATTTAGTTTGTTTGCACATTCGAAGCTTCCTTTAAAGCTATTTCAAAGTTTTCAACTGTGCGATATTATTTGAATTCCTCAATCAAGCTCCTTAACAAACTGATTCATATCTTGAGTATTAATCGTGGGGTTTTACATCATTGTACTTAAAGAATTAATTTCGCTCAAAACGTACCAAATTACAAAAGAACAAATGAATTTATAATTTTGAATTTTTAAAGCAAGTGACTTGCTTTGAGACTGGTTGTGCAATCCCAACTGAAACAGTATTCTGATATTTCCAACAGGGCATCAAATAAGTTTTCTGTGTAGGACCGTATGGCCTTGGTTGCTACAATTCTGCTAGACCATCTCGTAGCACTAGAAGCTTTTAGCTTTAGCTCTGGTAATTGTTTTCAAATGATTGACCACCTAATTGTCGATGCTGAAAAGACGTAGATTTCTTGAATAATGTCGAAGAATTGGGTCTCGTGAGAAATTTTGCTGTATCATTTACCACTAAGTTCAAGCTATTAGCTGAGTGTGGAACGTAAAATGCACGCTTATTATATCCAAAATTGTTTTCTGCAGTCCGTTGGGTTTTCCACGCATATTAGAGCCGTTATCATAACCCTTTCAGAACGAAATTTAACAACCCCTCGCCAGTTGCACCGATAATCGAGCAGAAACCAATGAAATGTTCACATACCTCTACTTTCTTGTCTCTGTGATTTAGATAAACATGCCTAAATATGAATGTTATTTCTTCTGTATGGCTTGCATCTGATGTCCTCCATGGTGAGTGTTCATCGGAGGTGAGGGCATCATGTGGAGTGCCCTAGGAAAGTGTGGTAGGTCCGCTGTTGTTTTCTATCTACATAAATGATCTTTTGGATAGGGTGGATAGCAATGTGTGGCTGTTTGCTGATGCTGTGGTGTACGGGAAGGTGGTGTCGTTGACTGACTGTAGATGGATACAAGATGACTTGGACAGGATTTTTGACTGGTGTAAAGAATGGCAGCTAACTCTAAATATAGATAAGTGTAAATTAATGCAGATGAATAGGAAAAAGAATCCCGTAATGTTTGAATACTCCATTAGTAGTGTAGCGCTTGACACAGCCTCGTCGAGTAAATATTTGGGCGTAACATTGCATAGCGATATGAAGTGGGACAAGCATGTAATGGCAGTTCGGTTCATTGGTAGAATTTTGGGAAGATGTGGTTCGTCTGTGAAGGAGACCGCTTATAAAACACTGACCTATTCTTGAGTACTGCTCGAGCGTTTGCGATCCATATCAAGTCGGATTGAGCGAGGACATAGAAGCAATTCAGAGGCGGGCTGCTAGATTTATTACTGGTAGGTTTGATCACGCGAATGTTAACGAAATGCTTCAGGAACTCGGGTGGGAGTCTCTAGAGGAAAGGAGGCTTTCCTTTCGTGAATTGCTACTGAGGAAATTTAGAGAACCATCATTTGAGGCTGATTGCAGTAAAATTTTACTGCCGCCAGCTTACATTTCGCGGAAGGACCACATAAATAAGAGATTAGGGATCGTACAGAGGCATATAGGCAGTCATTTTTTCCTCGTTCTGTTTGGGAGTGGAACAGGGAGAGAAGATGCTAGTTGTGGTACGAGGTACCCTCCGCCACGCACCGTATGGTGGATCGCGGAGTATGTATGTAGATGTGCAGTCTGATATGATGAAAACATATTTAGTATCTTACTTTCTTCAAAATGGGTTTATCATTGTGCCTAGTAAATCAATTTCATTTTGAATGTGATCTAAATAGTGGGGTATACTCATCCGACTTGGGACAGATTTTGATTAAATTCTGCGAATATGTTCCAGCACAACTGAATCAAAAGATTCCAGCATCTCTACTGCTTTTAAAAAATTTCCATTGTCATGTTGACATATTTTTTTGGAAGAACCGCGAAAGGTGACATTGTCGCGACGGTGACTTAATAACAGTAATAATTCTTCCTAGTAAATCACACCAATGCTCTTTTTCCCCTTCTCTATCAGTCTGTTCCATCTGATTTACAGTGTTCTTTGTTTGTGACATATTATTCAATTGTACCAATGACTTCAAATGTTCATTGTGGAAATCACTTGTTTCGTGTATTTTCAAAGCCAATGATAAATGATGCCAAACTGAAAATTCATTCGAATCAGACAGACTGCTTACACTTTTACATAACATCTCACAACAGAAACAATACACTGAATCCTTTGATAAAGAGTAAAGAAGCCAGTCTCTCTTAACTTTTTCGCCATTAGCAACATCTCTATAGTACTAAGTCAGCAAACTTTCTTCCCTCGTCGTTAATTGGATACGTATGATTATGTACTTAAACAGGATCACGTTTAATTAAAATATTAACAAGATTACTATCAATATTAAGAGGCCACAGCCCTGGGTTTTCGGTAAGTGTCAAACTGCAGCTGTAAGGCTTGAGGATTCTTCAGCAGCAACATTACACGTGTCAATGTTTCGTTGAGACCACCAAAGGGAGTATGAGCACAACATGTCTTGTCTTCACTTGCTTCCATAGTTTCAGACCCAGACGTCGAGCACGTGGTAGTTTCTTGACCAAAGATTACAGATTTGGTCAAAAATATCGTAACAGAACCTGTCAGTTTTTCTTTTTGCATTTGCTTAGATCGTTTCTGATTACGAAACAGAGCCCCAGAAGATTTTTTCTTTTCTGTGGTCCCTGAAACAGTTTTTGGCGATACTAATGAAATTGTAAATTTGTTCGACAAAGTACCAAGAAACAAATGAAATTCTAACTTTTCTGTTGTATAATATTTTATTTTACTGTAGGTATTTTAGAGCGTATGTATGTTTCATTCCACTTCTAGCACACTCGTTTTCCCGATATGTCAGTGACTGTTGAATTCAGAACGTGGTGAATAACGCTATGCAGTCTCTCTTAATTTTTACGAAGAGTTTATTAATGTAGGTTACAATTAGCAACAAAGTCAGTAAGGCGGAGTGAATTAATCTATCTAAATACGAAACCAATCTTATATATGTTAATGTAATACGGAATGTACTTACTGTACTGTTTTAACGTTAGTAAATAGGATAGCTAATTAGTTGGAAAACAAGGATTCGCTTTTGGCTGACGTTGCCTCCATATATGGTTGGGTTTAACAATGAGATCATCGGTGATACACTGAGACGATAAGCAACCAGGGAAAAAGCGCGACACAATGATTCTCTGTTAATTGTCTGTTACGGAACTCAACTGCCACGAGGTTAGAGTCCTCCCTCGGGCATGGATGTATGTGTTGTTCTTAGCATAAGTTAAAGTAGTAAGTCCAGGGACCGATGACCTCAGCAGTTTGGTCAGTTAGGAATTCACACACATTTGAACGCCACCTCTCCTTTGAATGCGCTGCTGCATTATGAGGTTATAGTCAGTCGCGGCTGGTGTTCATGTGCTACTGTGCTACAGCAGACAGTAAGTATCGTACGAAAATTTTGGCATTTATCTTCCAATGAAAGGTATAAATCGCAGTAAAATTACGTCATTTCTCCTCGACTGGGGGCCGAGAATCGCACTAAAATTGTCAATTCTTTTCCTACGCGTGTTAGTACGTAAATAAAACGGAGAACTCGTTTCGCATATACATTCTGATGTTAATGACGTAGGCCAATGACATCAAAAACTCGTTTGTGTCAGTGTAATATGAGAAAGTAGCAAGTCATGTAGCAATGATTCAACGAATGAAATTTACAAAACATATGTAGCTGTACGGGGCGGGGACATTGAATTTATCCGACAGGGCGGCAAAATTCGTCAAGAGAACTGAGTCTATGTACAAACCATTTTATGATAGATTATAAACCAGAAAGTTAGAAATCATGATTACAATAGTGACCAAATTTAATAAAGCCAGTTTACCACAAGAATCAAATGCGTATTAGCGCAAAATTACGTCCTCCTTCCTTAAAAGGAGATAAAGATGGCTACATTATTGTGAAAATTAATTATGCTACTATTGTTTAAAAGTCCTTTCTTTCGTCCAGTTACCTACTGGGTACAAAAGACGTTTTCCAAGTGGCGTTACTAATATAAATATTACCACTCCGAAAAGGCAATAGGAAAGGAAATTAGAATAAATTAGCCTAACTGATCGCTGCACAAATGTTATAAACTTCAGCGAAAATTTAATTTTTAATGTCGAAGGTGAATTGCGGCCACTTTGGGAGAACATTACGTTCGATCGAGGGTTTAAAGTTCTGTATAGACACTACTGTCAGCAATTAACGTGCTAAAACAGCGACTATAAAACAGAATATTTAGTATTAGAAATTAATACAATTGAAATAGAAAGCCGTTTTCACGATATGGACGCTATCTGCTCCGCTTGTATTTTATAAAACTAAAACGAATGTGCGCTGATAACACTCTGAAGTTGCAGTAAAGAATCAACAGACCATGTGCGGCTTTCTGTATCTCGCTAACAGCTCTGAATAAGAGACGTGGGAGAGTTTTCGTTTATTGTACAGTGGACTTCAAGATAGGGTAAGTGAAGGTCTGCATAACGGATTTGACGATTTCAGTGTTGGTTTTTGGCACTATGGGCAGCATACGCGCAGCAAAATTCCATAAATCATCGTAAAGCTAATATTTTAAAATTAAGAAATTCGGAATGAACTAATGCATTGGCCTTACACGTGCTCTCTGACTTGACATACATGCAGTACGCTTTGAGAAACACATTTATCAGAGAAACCTTTATTACTTCATTTATAGTGCAAAGAATGTAAAAACAAAATATAAAATTTAGAATGAGAATAGCACGTTCGAATGACAATGAACAAAATAAGTTTAGTGGTACATGCATTCAGAATGTTATACATTTAACGGGTACTTTTTTAAATTCTGGTTTAAATTTTTTCATCTCCAATTCCCTTGATGCATATTAACGGAGCATTATACACCTTTTTGCATAATGGTTGAAATGTTTCTAACTTTCTTTTCCTAGGTCTTTCTGCATGCAGATTATTACTTACACGTATATTGCAGTTAGGTCAATCTGAATTCATGCGTAAACTATTATTCAAGCGTGTTCTTGTATAAAGGAGACTTTTCAATATGTACAAAGACGGTACTGTAAAAATTTCATCTGCACCTGTGTTCATTCTTAAGTAGCTACGAAATCTGACTGTCGTAATTATCAAAGAATGAATGAATCCTGCATTTCGGAGCATGTCCATTCTTAACAAAAATAATAGTAATGAGAGACAGGCTGCAAGCTGCGAGGAAAGGCTGTTAACTACATTACGATTCGTAGTCACTGGCAGATGTTGAAGGAACCTCAAATTCAGTGCTATTGTATCCCCTGAAACCTGCAACGTGATTTATAGCTGACTGAGGAAATGTCTCGATAAAGAAAAACGAATAAAACATTTATATAAACGAAACTAATTTATGCATGTAGCATAAAAGATCTGTTTAAGAAACTCATTTCAAATTCGAAGGAGGAAAAAAATATGGAGGTGGCACACATCATCTAATAAATAAATCAGAAAAGTAGCGTTTAGCAGTTGTCAGAATGTAAAAAAGGCCCACACTTTGCTACTTGTAGCACAGGTCTTACATGTTGGCAGAACTTTTTGAAACTTGAAACAATGAAACATGTTTTGAGTTTCGATTTTTAGATTTCATTTGCGGTAAGTATCGGAAATAAAACATAAAAAAGGAAACACTGAAAATCAGCGGAGTTTTTCTGATGCCTCACGAAACCTTATACATTTGTTACAGGAGTCTGGCACAACAGCGCTACGTCTGGCAGAACTTGTGGTGGTGTTGGTGGGTCCCACCTACACGACAAGGAAAAGTACGTCTCTCTCTCTCTCTCTCTCTCTCTCTCTCTCTCTCTCTCTCTCTATATATATATATATATATATATATATATATATATATATATATATATATATATATATATATATCTGTCTCTTGTGTGTGTGTGTGTGTGTGTGTGTGTGTGTGTGTGTGTGTACACGCCCTATCACTACTGACAGGCGAGTAAAACCCTTTTCGAATGGCCTTAAAGTTCTGCTGACGTTTCACTGGTCGCTTGTTTAGTTAGCTCACATCGCGTGGTGGCACGCTGAGACCTCATGTTATTTCATTCCTCGCTGTTGGTGTTCCCCATCGTGAGCGATTATCGTAAGAGGGTGGTCCCATAGGTACCCGACCCAACAAAGAAAACACAAAATTTAGAAAAAATGCGGTTTGAAACACAATCTCCTTTCAGCGATATTCAATAAGTTACTCTTTTTATAATGAGAACTGTAACTTCTCAAAATTGCCATTAACTGCCGACATCACGTCTTCATTTGTTGAAAATCTTCGACCACCGAGCCATTTTTTTTTAAGTTTGGGAACAGAAAATCCGATGGGGCTAAATCTGGCGAATAGGGTGCATGAGGTAGCATTCAAACTTTAGTTCATTTTCACCATTGCAATAATGGACTTAAGAGCCGGTGCATTGCCCCGAAGGAACAACACTTTCTTCTTGGTCAAATGCGGCCGTTTTTTGCTCGATTTCTTCGCCCAAACGTTGCAATAAGTTCTCATAATACTCGCCGTTGATAGTTTTTTTTTTTTCAAGGTAAGTGAAAATTATCACACGCACATCTCAAAAAACCGACGCCATGGCCTTGCCTGCAGATGAAACGATTTCCGCCTACTTTGGAGTCGGTTCTCCAATTTGTGTCCATCGTTTTGATTGTTCTTTTGTCTCGGGAATGAAGTGGTGGACCCATGTTTCATCCTCGGTTATGAAACTGCGCAAAAAATCACCTTTGTTGCTTCGAAACTTCGCTAGACACTCAGTTGAAATATCTTCACGACACTGTTTTTGCTCGAGTGAGAATAAACGCGGCACAAACGTTGCAGTTTTTTCATGTCCAAATTTTGATATATGCGGTGTACCGATCGTTTTGAAATGTCTACAATGTCTGCTAGCTGGCAAACTTCGTCGACGATCATCCACTACAGCTTTGTGGATTTTCTTCACCATTTCTGGAGTCGTCACCTCATTTGGTCGACCACTGTGATGCTCGTCTTGGCAGCTCGTACAGCTTCGTTTAAACTCAGCTACTCAATATTTTACTGTTGTTAAGGAAGGAGCACACTCTCCCAAGACATCTAGCTAACAAGGGAACCTCCCCATCGCACCCCCCTCAGATTTAGTTATAAATTGGCACAGTGGATAGGCCTTGAAAAACTGAACACAGATCAATCGAGAAAACAGGAAGAAGTTGTCCGGAACTATGAAAAAAATAAGCAAAATGTGCAAACTGAGTAGTCCATGCGCAAGATATGCAACATCAAGACAGTGTGAGCTCGGGAGCGCCGTGGTCCCGTGGTTAGTTTGAGCAGCTGCGGAACGAAAGGTCCTCGGTTCAGGTCTCCCCTCGAGTGAAAACTTTACTTTCTTTATTTTCGCAAAGTTATGATCTGTCCGTTCGTTCATTGACGTCTCTGTACATTGACGTCTCTGTACATTGACGTCTCTGTACATTGACGTCTCTGTACATTGACGTCTCTGTACATTGACGTCTCTGTACATTGACGTCTCTGTACATTGACGTCTCTGTACATTGACGTCTCTGTACATTGACGTCTCTGTACATTGACGTCTCTGTACATTGACGTCTCTGTACATTGACGTCTCTGTACATTGACGTCTCTGTACATTGACGTCTCTGTACATTGACGTCTCTGTACATTGACGTCTCTGTACATTGACGTCTCTGTACATTGACGTCTCTGTACATTGACGTCTCTGTACATTGACGTCTCTGTACATTGACGTCTCTGTACATTGACGTCTCTGTACATTGACGTCTCTGTACATTGACGTCTCTGTACATTGACGTCTCTGTACATTGACGTCTCTGTACATTGACGTCTCTGTACATTGACGTCTCTGTACATTGACGTCTCTGTACATTGACGTCTCTGTACATTGACGTCTCTGTACATTGACGTCTCTGTACATTGACGTCTCTGTACATTGACGTCTCTGTACATTGACGTCTCTGTACATTGACGTCTCTGTACATTGACGTCTCTGTACATTGACGTCTCTGTACATTGACGTCTCTGTACATTGACGTCTCTGTACATTGACGTCTCTGTACATTGACGTCTCTGTACATTGACGTCTCTGTACATTGACGTCTCTGTACATTGACGTCTCTGTACATTGACGTCTCTGTACATTGACGTCTCTGTACATTGACGTCTCTGTACATTGACGTCTCTGTACATTGACGTCTCTGTACATTGACGTCTCTGTACATTGACGTCTCTGTACATTGACGTCTCTGTACATTGACGTCTCTGTACATTGACGTCTCTGTACATTGACGTCTCTGTACATTGACGTCTCTGTACATTGACGTCTCTGTTCACTGTAATAAGTTTAGTGTCTGTGTTTTGCGACCGCACCGCATAACCGTGCGATTAGTAGGCGAAAGGACGTGCCTCTCCAATGGGAACCGAAAACAATTGATCGCAAGGTCATAGGTCAACCGATTCCTCCACAGGAAAACACGTCTGATATATTCCATACGACACTGGTGATGGCATGTGAGTCGCTTGACAGGAATATGTTGTCGACCCACCTAACTTGTACACTTGGCGAATGGGTAAAAAGATTCTTCTACCTTGCCCGATTTAGGTTTTCTTGTAGATGTGATAATCACTCCCAAAAAAGTGATGAAAACATAAGTTTGTCACATAAACTGCAACAAATGAATGCAACAGTTTCACACACGAACAGTTTTCCCTTTTAACGTTTTCAAATTTTTCCGTGTGTAGACCGTCAAATCGTGCATATGTCCAAGCAAATCTGAACATGTCCTGGAATTTTGGAGAGCGAAGTTGATTATGTGTGAGTGCCTGAACTTTGATAATTGGCTGAAAATGAAAAATTAAACATCACTCGAGGGAAGATTTGCACCAAGGACATCTCGTTTCGCGGCTGCTCACGCTAACCACGGGACCACGGCGCTCCTCAGCTCAGACTGCCCTTGATGTTGCATATGTTGCGCATAGACTACTCAGTTTGTATATTTTGCTTACTTTTTCATAGTTCCACACAACTTCTTCCTGTTTTCTCGATTGATCTGTGTTCAGTTTTTCAAGGCCTATCCACTGAGCCAACTTATAACTAAATCTGAGGGGGGTGCGATGGGGAGGTTCCCTTGTAAGATTCAATATTGGTTGTGCTGAGACCTTTCAAAAAAAATGTATCACATAACGATGACCAATTTTCTCCATTTTCACAAAATCAAACGTTCACTATTCATGGCTGCCAAAGAAATGGTAAACAATGTGGCATGTTCAGACTTGAAACATGTGCATCATTGGTCGTATACGACGACTGCCATCGCTCGGTCAGGCCGGGTACTTACGGGACCACCCTCGTATTTCGAGGAATTTGCATGAAGTGTGGAAAATGTGAACGTACTTGAAATTTGTAAGTTGTCAAGCATTTTTGCATTGTTTTAACTTTAAAATAACGCTCTTGGAGGGTACGCTGAACAAGCTTTGCTTCTGCGCTTTTTTGAACAGGAGTTTCCTTTGGACCATCACTTGTTCCATTCTACGAGAGTGTTATTACATGTTTAATTTTTCCAGTTCCTCATATTTTTGTCCTGAAAGAGTACCTTTTCCCTTCATTCCTCAAGCAATGTAATATACAGAACATGACGAGATTAATTTCTGTCTAACATATCGTACATTGCCTTTGGAAATCATTATTTGAGCAGGTAAAAATGGGTGACAAAAGATCTCTACGTCGGTATAATTACATCGAAGAACGTTTCACTTCTGTTTCAACGACTGAAAGGATAGGTTGCCGGTTTACGAACGTAAAGGACGAGCTTTCGAATCTAACTAGAATGAATTGTCCCTTTTTTATTTAGCCCTGTGCAGGTAATATTTTAAATCTTAATTGGCTAAAACTTGTGCAGTTGTAGACTTTTCTAGATTCCGCATTCTTTCAAAAGATTCCATCTTACAATAGTCCCTCATTCCAGAGATATTCCTACTCTATGGTTGTACTGTGTGTTGTACAACGTAGAGTAGTTTAACAAAGACTGCACGAGATTTGTTCAAAAAATTCTGGAACTTTAACCACAAAATTTTACTACGCTTACCTTTTACTTAGCGTACATGATATCCGAAATACTCGTCCATAGTTGATACACAGCTCTCAACGCCGTTTCCACTTCCGGAAGCAGTCTTGGTACGCCTGTTGCAGGATCGCGCGAAGCGCAGTCTGCCATTTTTTTTCGTCTCGTCTATCCTTGCAAATCATCATCCTTGCAACAGGTTTTTCAACTCTTCCAACCAAAACTAAACAGAAGAATATCTGGTGGAATGAAAAGGGAATGAAGCTTTGGAAAACACTTTCGCGAAAATTTAAATCGAATCCGACACAAATCAACCTGGAAAGGCTCAGAGAATGTAGAAAAATAGCCTCCTACACAATCAGAAACGAAAAGAGACCGTACGAAAGACTATCCCATTAACAAATACCGGTGTACTTCACCGAAAACAAATCCAGAGACTATTACCAATCTTTCGAAAGACACCTGAAAGGTTACGAATCACCCAGTTTAAATTTTCGTGACAAATCAGGGAAATTAGGTACCAATGACGAATAAAACTGCAACGTTTTAGCATACTATTTGGAAGACAACTGTAAAGCGCCTCCAGAGAAACCAGAATTCAAAATTCCACAAATATCTGCAGAATGAAGTCAGACAAGCTATAAAATCCCTCAAGAACAACAAATCTTCTGGTGAAGATGTAATCACGGCTGAACTTTTGAAACGAAGTGAGCAAAAAGTGACACTAAACTTCGGTACAATTATTAAGGAAATTTGGAGAACCGAGAAGATCCCAGAAGATTGGAGGACGGAGCTTATACATCCACTTCACAGAAAGGGTGACAGATCAGATGTGAACAATTACATGGGTATTTCCCTTCTGTGTGTTCCATACAAGGTCCTTTCCAAGATATTAGTAAATAGTGCTGAACCAGTTCCTGATGCACAGATAGAATACCAAGGTGGATTTAGCAAAGGGAGGAGCTGTTTGGAGAAAATTATTAACCTTAAAAACATAATTAGAACACGTGCTGGTCAACCACATGTTACATTTATTGATTTTAGAAAAGTGTAAGACTCCATAGACAGAAAAGCCTCATTAGGACTCTGGAGGAATTTGGAATTGGCAGAAACATTAGAGATATTAAAGCAAAGACTGACATATGTCCAAAATAAAGTTTCGAGGCAAGATTTCTGAATCTTTTAAAACCCAAACCGGTTTGAGACAAGGGGATGGACTCTCCCCAATTCCATTAAACATCACTTTAGAAAAGATGGAGGGAGACATTGGAGGAATAGACACCACAAAAAGTAAAGGGAATTTCTTTTGGAGGCTCAGTTAAAGGCATTGATACATGTACTAGCTTTTGCAGATGGCAGTTCTCCAGTCCACAAATATAAGAGATGCAATTAAACAAATAGAAATCTTAGCAAAGCATGCAGCTAAATTTGTTTTATAGATATCACAATAAAAACTAAATTCATGCTAACAAATATAAGGAAATCAAAGAATTGCACACAATTATTTGATGTATCGAAAGGGTCAAACACTTTAAATATTTGGGAGAAACAATAAAGGATACTGGCATAGGAAAAGCTGTCAAACTTAGCGTAGCTAAGCTTAGGAGGGCACACATTTTAACACAGAATCTGTACAACAAAAATGCCTATCTCGAAATGCAAGGTTATTACACTACAATACAGTGACGAGAACAGAAGTTCAGGATGCAGCAGAAACTCTCTCCCTCAGGAGCAGAGGACTGATAAATGAGCTCGAGATAGAGGAAAGAGTAATTCTGAGGAAGATTCTTGGACACCAAAAAAATTGGTGAAAAATTGGTAAAGATAAGCAATGATCAGATCTACCAAGTCTGATGGTCTTTTGTCATATGGTGAGAATGGAAGATGGCTGAGTAATGAAGAAAATCTTAAATATAATTCAACAGAGGAAAAAAACCCAAACCTTGGTTGCAGGGAAGAAAGACCTTGGTGAACTTGAGCTTACAGCAAGGGATGCAACGAATAGGGACAAGTACAGAAAGCCAATAACTGAATTTTAGGATTTTCAGGAGACTCCAAAACCGAAGACGAACTGGAAACTAACAGCTGAACATATGGCAAAAATGGCAGCAGATAGAAGAGCAGCCCGAGAGAACAGAAAAAAGTGAACATGAACTAGAATTTGTAATGGGTCCTAGTTGGCCAATTCGTATAAATAAATAATAAAAGAATAATTCCATACAGACTATAAATTACATGTTCTATCATTGCAACAACATATTTCGTTGCTTTGCATATAGTAATTGACACTCAGAAAAATCATGCCAATATTTTCAGGTGTACAAAGTTATTAGTTTCATCGAATGAAAGACCTAGATGCAACTTATTAATTTTTGTACGAGTAAAGTTTGGTCGTAATTACAGTTCTAGTTACTACTAACACCAACTAAAACATGAGTATGATTCTGACTGAAAAATTGTCATATTTTTATTATGGATTCAAACCATCTTGCTTCAAAACATAAAAATAGCTGTCTATGGCTTGGAAATATCGGAACATTAATCGTTAATTACTCCATCATTACAATAGGAAAATCATTCCTACCATGTGCCTGAAGATTATATTGTGTGTAAATTACGATCGTATATTAGTTTTTTAATCCAACAGGTTTCCTGCATTCCATTTACTGGTGAGACACAATGTAAACAATGTCAAAACTACAGCTTAAATTTGTGTAAATTACTAATTTTATATACATGCCCTCTTCAGGAGAGTGGCGGCGAGCTTGGAATAAGATGGAGGGTCCCAAGGGGGTTGTGATATTACAGTTTCTAGTTATATATTGCTCGCAAAATTAGTTTTCTTTGCAAATATCAATTCTTAGTAATCGATAATTTACAAATGATTGTTAATAAAGGCATTCCAGATTAAGAGAACATTACATATTAAATTTTTAGAACAAGAAAGAGAATTAACTTTTATGTGGAGTGTGCAACATTTTATAGCACACATGTGGTATCACACGTGCCAGAGTGACAAGTGTCGTGGAAACTTAGAGAACAATCATTTTCGCAGCATTTAGCAGGCATTCAAATGATAAATTTTAACCGAACAGAACTGATGTAGAGCCAAGTTAAGGGATTTGTCTCGAGAAATAACAAGGCATCTAACCCTAGAACACAAACTTTCCTCAGTTATCTAATGTAACAAAAGTTAGTAATTTTTACGACATACTTTTTGTAAGCAAAATTTTATAACAAATTTTGTCACTAATAAACAACACAGGCTAGTCTATAATCACAGAAACAATAGTTTTTAACGATGAGAACATTTATTTCGAACAATTAGTGTATAATTGCGCTCAATGCTCTTTGCAAAGTGCCGTACAACGAACAAAACAAAACGTAATATTCCAGCATTTCCCCCCAATGTTCTCACGATAAGGTTCGATTCCAAGGACAGACTGTAGTGAGGCGCAGGTCATTTGATATTCTTGGTATGTGTCGTCTGCTTCGCATGCATGGTAAGAGTAGCTCTTCACTCAGGCGTATTAGTGTTCTCTCTTTAGCACATTCTCCTTTTCATCGGTGCATTCTCCTTTTCATGGGTGCATTACCCACACATTAACACACACAATGTTCAAAATTTCGTGAAAGACGCACAAAGGCTAGCCTTTTAGTCTTCCGGCTGCAAGAAATGTTGCGAGACTTCTTGTCTAATGAATCAACGCCACCTTTTGTGTCGTTATAGCCATGAATCATCTTAGGTTTCTCAGTTACTTCATTTGTTTCAGCATGGTCTTGCATCGTCGATAACAGGACTACTGTTTTATTTGCCTTAGGTTTATATGAGAAGACATTTCCTTATCAAAGATGAACATGGATGTTCCTATCTCTTTTTGGTTAAAGTAATCCTGGAGGTATTTCTCGCTTACTGTCTCAAAGTACCAACGAGAGTGAATTTCTCCTTTAGCAGATTGTCGGCTAACTTGACAGTCGTGAATCAGTTATCAACTGTAGTATTTCGGTTAGATCCTCTCACTGTTTTTGAGAACTCCTTCACGTAGTATTCTCCAAGTGGTAGACTGTTAATCTCCCATGGCAATTTTAATCCCATATTTAGTGGGATTGTTGGCTATGAACATAAGAAACGGACATTTACCATGAAAAGCAGAGAGTTGTTTGTCCACTGTAATGAATGAGCCTGATTCGTAATAGCTATGGCAGTTGATAAAAAAATTCATCCTATAATTCCCTGATAGCTGCAAATGGATCGGACTGCTTTCGTTCCTCGTGAGTCAACTTACCAAACCTCGGACAAGAAATTAAAAACTCAAATCGCTTGGAACTCATGGCTACATAAATTACTGTCAAATAATTCACAATTTGATAAATGGTTATTCTTCAAAGCTGCTGTCAAGATCAGGGTACTAATTAAAACTTTTAATTCTTCAGTGGAAGTTTTACTAGCTCTTTGGATTTGATATTTTGATCTTTGCCTCATTGCTTCCTCATTAGTGTGATCTACTATTACTTGTAACATGACATCTGCTAAAAATAAAAACTTTCTAGCGGCGTAACGGCATTTCTAGCCCCATTGATATGGGATTGAATATTATGAATAATATTTCTTTGAGGTGTACGCGCTGTCTTTTTTAGGAGCTACAAATGAACAGCGACGTCCATACTGACCCTGCAGAGAGATCTTTCTTGCCGAATGATGCAGTCCTTACCATCGAAAGATGAAGAAACACGTTTACCTGAATTTGAAATGCAGGTGACAGTGTTGACATAGAAGATGAAGAAACTATCCTGGGTCGTTTTCTTGATAGGAATACAGCATCGGTCCACTTTACTCCAGAATTTTGAGGGTCTGCACCAACGATTGTAATTTGGCGTTCTTCACTCTAGTCATCTGTAGGGTCAATATCGTCCTCTTCAACGTTATCGGGTTCATCTTAACTTGTCGAGTCGTAAAAGTTGCTGTCATTCTCCTCTTGCTTCACCTCACGTAACTTCCTTATTTTTATCTCCCAGATTTGGGTAGTTTGCCTTCATTAAATCTGACATCTGGAATTAAATATGAGATAGTAATAGACTGAACTTATAACTCCTATTATCTCAGTAAAGAAAGCTCGAAACATGCATAAAAGTAATCATAAATCCATGTTGTGAGCATTGCTGACCGTAACGAAGTTACAAACGATCGTAAAAATGACCTTCAAAGCTGCCACTGTTTTCTAAGTAGTTCCAAGAGTTTCTTCTTGGCAGTCATAAGCACATCAATCAGTAGCTAAAGCAAGGAAGGTACTTACGTGATGGAAGCCGTTGTGACCCTCCCGCGCTTTTCAAGAAACTATGAAGAATCAGCAGTCGTAATAATTACCAACGTTCGGGTTCTAGGGTTAAGCTGCCGGACGTTGCTGCACCTAATGCACAGAACTTTGGCGCACGTCACTGCCGATCGCTGGCGGGACACAGACCGTCACGGTATGAAATAAGATGAATGTCGCTCTGTTGGCTTCGTGGTTTCTGCTGTTGGTCGACTCGTTATGTGTAGCACATCACAGTTCCACAACTGAAATTTTTTCTCGGATTCGGTTAAGGAAGGAACTGAGAAGTTACCAGACGACTGACTGTTAGTGTCTGTGGAAGTTAATGCCCATTTCATCCTTCAACTTAATATACACGATGAGGTTGGCTCTAAAGCCACATGTGATTGTTTGACGTAACTACCCATCAAAGTGGAACAGAAAGTTATGTCAGTTACCATATCCCTTCTTATATTCGTAAATGTATGTTCCTTGCCCCCCTATTACCCTATTAAGCATCTATAACTTATTAGCTAGAAGAAATTCTAGAAGGTTCTCACCTCTACTGTTGGTGTCAGTGCTGCCCCACATAAAGTTGTGGACATTAGCATCGCATCCAACCAATAGTTGGTCGCCCTACTGTGCACCGACTTACGTCAGTCCCCTCGCCTCCTGAGGAGGAGGAGCAGGAGCAGGAGCAGGAGCAGGAGCAGGAGCAGGAGCAGGAGCAGGAGCAGGAGCACTGTCCTTGTAAGGAAGGTATGCCCTGGCCATTACAAACTCCCTTGTGATACCTTCCTCATATTGCTGAATCCTGATGGTCACTAGGTCCCTAGAACAAAAGTCCGCCATTAGCATGAAGGGATTCCATTTTTTACATAAATGCACGTTCTGGAGTTTCTTAAATTTCTTGCATAAACCAGCTTTCCTCCAGTGCCACTAAGGTCCGGTATACCCCCTCTATATAAATGGGTTCCTGAATCAGAGCCATGTCCACTTCTTGTCTGCCCAGAAGATGACTCAGGGCAGCAGAGGCCCCCTTAACTGTGTTGCACATTTATCTGCAGCTCATTGTCTCCATCTTCCCACCATTGTCGCTTCTGATGTCTTTGATTACTCTAATGACAACCTGTGAGAACCCCATGAATAGTCTTAAGTCATGTTCCTCCATTGCCTTCACGGACTTCTCTTAGACTTCCACCAAAAGGGTTTGGCTATTTGGTGCAACCTTCCAGCTGATTACTTTCCAATCCTCTGTCGAGACCTCTGGGTCTTGAGAATCTATTTTCTCAGAGTCTCTTGAGAGGTAACTTTAAGGAGTTTTGGCACCCAGATTATACCTTTTCTGTCTTGAAGAGCTCAGATGCTGTCTTCACCAGCAGCTTCACATCCTCCTATGGTGATATTAGGGGCACCTTTTCCTTAAGCCAGTCCACTGCATCCATCCCCTCATTGACAAAGATAAGAGGAATGTGATCCAGATACTCACTCCTGAATTTGGGTCCTGGAACATTGTCCACCCTCCCCCACCAGTCTTCTCAGAGAGCCATCTGCATGAGCTCCTCCTGCGTTCAGGTGATCTTGACCAGTGGATAGCCTTTCTGGGTAACCTCTATCCTAAAAACGCAGGCTGCAGTACTATAGGTATGTTTCTCTATTTCTTGCCTCGGCTTTTTCTGGATACGCTTATCCTGAGAAGTGGGAGTCTGATTCCTCCCTTGTTCTCTTACTTCCTGCCCTTGATGTAGAAGGGGTTTCTACGCCCATTCACCCTGGGGCAGTCTTTTCTTAGCGGTCTTGGGATCGAGCTCTTTTAGTTACCTCCACTTTTGTTATTTTCTTTCCTTTAGCTTTTGTTCTCTAAGAAGTTTCCTTCTCTGAGCCCCAGACAAGTCTTTGATCTGAATATCTTTCAACTCCCTAGTAACCATTCCCACTTCTTTAACAGGTCTGTCCCTCTGTTCAGGTGAGGGAGGTTTTCCATCGGTTCCAGCCCTGATGTTTGGATGTCTGAGGTCTCAGCTACCATTAGTAGTAGTACTATTGGTTTTGATAAATATGGCTCTGTCTCACTAGGAAATAGAGTGAAGAAAAATCGACTGAATATTTTTGATAGGTGATACATTGAGACACTGCCAGCACCCTTCTGTATGAAAACGCTCATTTGGTGGCGCAACTTTATGCTAGCACAGGAAAGGTTCAGTTAATGAAAGGACTAGGCCACAATTCTCAAACATGATGGACTTTATTACAATATAACTCTCTGAGTAAGTATCATTCCTTGGTACTTACTAAAAAAGGCATAAAATTAAGACAGTTTCTCAAAAACATTACTCTAATTATAGAAATCTCAAAAACCGTCAAGCTGACAAGTAAAGGACTTCAGAGCTAACTTCTGCAATAGTTCAACACAGGATCATTAAACAAACGCTTAGTTTTAAAATTAAGCCACCACTCACACAACTACAAATGCATCAAGAGATAATGGTTATAACTGGAGGCATATACTCAAAGCAGGATTACACAGCTTTCCCTTCATTACACATGAACTACCACTCTTGGTATGAGCCCTTTTACTCTCCAGCAATCAACAGGCCCAGATCGACTGTCTCCTCAGGCAGGTCTTTGCACACACAGGACACAAAGTAACAAGACAATCTTCATAAACACACAAACAGATGGTGTTAATTCAACAAGCCTCAAAACATGTTAATACGTGCTTCAGGGAATACAGGCCAGTCAGTCATGACAAATTAAGCTATGACCAATTTGATCCAGTAAATAAAATAAAGAATTTAACCATACTTGATACACCATCAAAACACAGGCATTTCACTACTAAGGAAATCGTTCAGGACTGGCAGTTGGCAGTACCCATAGCACAGATTGAAGTAGCTGACAGAATTTCGAATGAGGCAACAAGAGGCAGCAATACATTAAATCACATAGTTACCACAGTTCATGGAGTGAAATTTTGCTCACCCAAAAAAAAACACTATCCACAGCTCCAATGCCATCGTGAGCACAAACAAGACTGTCCACTCAGTCCCATCAACCAGTGAACGTCAGAATCACCAACGCCAGTACCAACAGTCTGTTCTATGCGTCGTCAGCTTACAATGCCGCCCAGCATGCTTCCAAACACAGTGCATGCGCGACTCACGCTTCTTAGCGGCTCAGTGTTCACTCTCTCTTCTCGTGCCTCCTCTCAGGTGCGTGCTGTATAGGCAGACTTTACGCCAGATGGGATCGATAACTGCTAGGTCGATATGCACACAACCACCTCCCCCTTAAGGTAAAGCTCCCCCCAGGTTTACCCACCTTAAGTTGGTGCAGATGGGTGCACAACTCCGTGTGTATTCAGATCACTCAGCAGGAAGTTTTACAAAAACCTGGTCGCCCACTGCAACCTCCCCTGAGGGTTCGGGGATAAGAATAGGCCCATGGTATTCCTGCCTGTGCTACGTTTCGGCCTATATGTGATGGTCCCCTCTCGGGTTTGACCTTCATATTTCCAAATTCTTCCGAAGAGCGAACCAATTGCGGAAGGGCGCCTTACATGGTGCATTATGTCCATCGTCCATTGAGACCTTTAGCCAGCTTTCTCATCATTGCATTGGCGTCCCGCTCGTTCTTCATCTCTTCAGCGAGGATACATTCCTGGGTGCGATTTCCACCCTACACCGTGCAGTGTTGATTTTTATCCAGCATGGTAGCCAGTCCATTGTGGTGGGGCCGCCATGTACCCTGTTGGTTGTAACCCCTGACAACACAGGGATCACTGTTGACTGCGCTGTTAACTCCTAACGTATGCCAAGGAGTAGATGCCTATCTCCCTGGAGCGTCAGGACTCCAGGCAATGGTCATCCTGCCAGATGGCCATTGATGAGGCTAGGTGGCAGTCATGGGGAGGGCACTCGGTCATAGTGGGTGGCATCAGGGCGGATGACCCATAATGAAGTGTGGTACATCATCTCTTGCTGGTGGCCAGCCGCCAGCAGTCTCTAAGCATTCTCGGGCTCAATTCAACCCTCAGAAATAAGATCCCAAATCGTTCCCCTCCCTGGCCACACCATGGGAGGAGCGTAAGGCTCAGGATGGCAGTGATACTACTTTGCCCCGGTTCCTAGTTTGTATGAGAGCTGATGAGGAGTCTTTCATGTCAACGAAGCCTCAATGCTTTGTAGAGCATTTAGAGGACAAGTTTGGGGAGGTGGAGGACTGGTCCAAAATGTGCTCTGGGTCAGTATTGATAAAAACGGCATCCTCTGCCCAGTCACGAAGCTTACTTGTTTGTGACAAACTGGGGATGTTTCAGTTACCATCACACCCCATAAAATATGGTCCAGGGTATTATTTTCCATAGGGACCTTCTTTTGCAGTCTGATGACGAGTTGTGCGCCAATTCAGAGCACCGAGATGCTCATTTCGTCCGGCGCATTGAACGGGGTCCAAAGGATAATTAGATTGTTACCAGTGCATTCATCTTGGCCTTCAAGGGTGATAAATTACCAGAGAAGCTCAAGATGGTCTACCACTGTGATGTCAAGCCCTATATCCTTCCCGATGTGCTGCTTTAAGTGCTGGAAGTTTGGCCGTATGTCTTCCTGCTGTACTTCCAGCCTCACATGTCGAGATTGTGGACGCCCATCACATTCCAATACTCAATGTGCCCAGCCTCCCATCTTTGTCAACTGTGGAGAGCATCATTCACCTTCTCGTGGAAATTGGGTTTTCTGCCGGATATCAGCTTCTTCCAAACACGATATTTCGACGTCATTACTTGACGTCTTCATCAGGTGTTCCCTGAGACTGGCTGCTTGCTGGACCGGGTCGCATATTTATGACTGCCCGGTGCCTGGTGTTCTGTTTGCCGTTCCCTAGTCAGTCCGCGCCTGTGAGTCGCGCTGTCCTGCCGCTCTAGATGTTCCCTATTCCGTCCGCGCTCACTCCGGCCGCCTCCAACTACGGTGGTGGCCTCCTGCTGTTCCCTTCTCGGTCCGCGCCCGCGAGTGGCGCTCCCCGGCCGCTCTGGACGTTCCCCCATTTCCGAGTTAGCATGCCGTGCGAGCAGGACCACGCTACTCAGGCGCAGGGTGTGGCGGACCGCTGCCCGGCGGGACTGGCCCGGGCGACCGAGCCAGCCCCGTCGGCGGCCCCAGCCGGCCCCCCACGTACGACGACGCAGCTATTGACAACGGACTACGCATCGGCACACCCAGAGCAGGTGTACCTCGTGTTTCACCGGTTAGCGCAGGGTAATGTTTACCCGGAATACGCTGCCGACGAACGAGCGCTTCGCTTGTTCCAACAGCACCTGAGGGCAGTCGGTTGCGTGGTTTACGAAGAGGCGAGAGTACCGTCGGGAGCCCTGCCAGGCGTGTCGAATGAAGACGACACTGTTCTGCCAGCGGCGGCCCCGATGAGTGTTGCGCCACCAGGCCCAGTTACAGAAGAAACTGGTGTACTGCTGACTGCCACTCCGGTCTCTTCCAGTGAAGAGACCACAGATACACCGATCGCTGTACCGCCAGGCGTGACGACAGAAGACGTCACCGTCCTGCCACGTGACAGCATGATCCCAGAGGCTAACCTTGGCGACCTGATCGAGGCGGTAGCCATGGACACAACGCAGCCCTCTAGACTCTGCTTTCAGGCGGAGTCAGAAGAAGAAGATGCCGGAAGCTCCTGCCTCCTCAGAGGCAGAACAGGTGACCGACGACGGCTTCGTTGTCCCGAAGCGGCGGCACACTGCTCGGGCCAAACGGCTTGAGACTGTGCAGCCGCTGCCGACAGCGAACGCATTCGTCGACGTACCCGACGAGCAAGAGGACATGGATGCTGCTGAGGCACCCAAGAGGCGGGCACCCGCTCCGCCACCGATCACTGTTTCGTGGGAGGACACGTACCAGTCCTTCCTCGAGAAGTTCCAGGCGGTGACGTCCTCTGCCAAGATCAAATGTGCTGGTCGGGACTTGTAGAGTCTGGGTCAGCACGATGGAGGAATACCGAGCCGCCATGCGGCTCATAGAGGTGGAGAAGCTTCACTGCTTCACCCACAATGCGGAGCCGGTGAAACAGCTGAAGGTGGTGTTTCGCTGCCTCCCACTGAAAATGGAGACTGAGCACCTCAAGAGTGAACTAGCTGGGCTGGGCTACATGGCCAGCTGGGTCACACTCATGAAGTCTCCCAGGACGAGGAGACCCATGCCACTGTTTTTGGTTGTCCTTCCGGACAACTTCGAAAACCGGAAGATTTTTCATTTACAGATGGTGGCCAGGATCGGTGTGGAAGTGGAGCCGCTCAAGGCCAAGGGGAGGCGCGCCCAGTGCTTCTCCTGCCAAGGCCTTGACCACGTGGCGCGCTACTGGACGATGCCGGCCCGCTGCGTCAAGTGCGCCGACTCCCACCAGAGTCGGGACTGCACTAAGAGGAGGGAGGGGGCGCCCAAGTGCTGCAACTGTAGCGAGCCACATGTGGCGAGCTACAGAGGCTGCGCCGCCTTCAAGCGTCGCCCACGGCAGCAAGGACGTGCGGCACCCGCACGAAAGGTGCAACCAGGCACCAGCTTCGCCTCTGCCACCAAGGGGGAGTCTTCGGACGCCCCCAGGGGGCGGCAGGCGGAATTCCCGGCCATCAGGGCGCCTAACCAGGCAGCCGGCACCCAGGACGACCAACACTAGGGCGGACGGCACGCCCGTCCCCCCACCACAGCCACCCCTCAAGCTGCCAGGCATGTGGCCCTGCGGACGGACGCGACTACTCTTCCACGCCCCGCCGCACCCGCGACTGCGGCGCCTCCAGCTACCACTCCAGGACCGGAAGCAGCAGACCTGGGAGCAATGTTGAGCTCCCTCTCTGCCCTGCTACAACTACTGCCGGTGCTCGTCACCGCCGTAACGGGGGCCCTCCAGGCCGCTACCGTCGCCGCGAAGCCACACCATGGATAATGCTCTTATCCATGGCCTGACCATCTGTGGCTTCAACGCCAACAGTCTGTTTCCGCAACAAGGTGAGTTTCGTCAGTTCATGCAGGACGAGGCCATCGACCTGTGTCTGATCTGCGAAACTCACCTCAAGCCAGGAGTTCACGTGAAGGTAGCAAACTATGTTTGCTACCGGAACGACAGGCCGACGGCAGGCGGGGGTACCGCCATCTATGTCCGCGCCTCACTCCGGCACCACCAGGTACAGCTCCCAGCCATGGCCACCCTGGAAGCCACCGGGGTGAACGTCACCACGGCCGCGGTGCAAATAACCTTCGTGGCCGCATACAGGCGGCCGCGTGGACACCTCCAGGAGGCGGACGTCGACGCGCTGTTGACGTTTGAGGGTAGGACCTTCATTGCGGGTGACTTCAATGCGAAGCACCCGGAATGGAACTCCCGCCTCACGAACGTCAGTGGCCGCCGACTTCTCCGCGCTGCCCAGAGGAATGGCGCCCTGGTCCTGGGCCCACGGGAACACACCATCTTCCCGGCCAGGGGGCGGTCTGACGTGCTCGACGTGGCCGTCATCAAAGGAATCGGGCATCACACGACCGCCACCACGCGGTGCGCGATGTCGTCCAACCAACTGCCGGTGGTCTACGAAATCGACATCGCTGGAGCCACGCTCCCGCCACGTCGGCGGACGTACCGGAGCCTGGACGGCGACTGATTCCAGGACAATGTCCTGGCGTCACTGGCGGACTCACCTGACCCCGCGGCAGTGGGGGCGGATGCCACCCTTCAATTCTTCACCCGCCAGCTGCTGCAAGCAGCCGACGCGGCCTCCCCTCCCCCTCCACAGGGTACCAGGGACTTCTCCCGTAACCTGCCGCCCCACATCCGGGACGCAATACGGGAGAAGAACCGCCTCTTCCGGGAGTGGCAGCTCACCCGCCAACCCGCGACGAAACGGCGCCTCAACCGCATGCGGAGAGACATCAAAGCGGCGGCTGAGGCGCACAGGAACAACGTCTGGGCGGACATCGTCGCCTCCCTCAACCCTGAGGACAGCAGCGCGTGGCGGACTGTGAAGTCCTTTCTACGCAGAAGGCAGCGCGTCCCGCCTCTGCTCGTCGGACAAGACGTCGTCTGCAGCCCGGACGGCAAAGCAGGCGCCTTGGCGGACCACTTCGAGCTGTCATTCACCCCGTGGATGACAACGTAGACGAAGAACACCTCCACCGGGTTGAAGAGCAGCTCCCTGTGTTCCTGGAAGCCAGGGACGACGAGGACGTGATCGACCCCGACGAGGAGGTGGCCGCGCAGATTACAGCGCTCAACACCAAGAAGGCTGGCGGTGCTGACGGCGTCACCAACCATCTGCTGAGGAGCCTGCCGGCGGGTGCATACCCGTTCCTGGCAGGCATCTTCAATCAGGTCCTTCGCTCTGGGGTCTACCCCACTGTATGGAAACATGCAGAGGTGGTGGCAATCTCCAAGGCGAACAAGGACCCACGGGACGCCGCCAACTACAGGCCCATCAGCCTGCTGCCGGCGCTCTCGAAGGTGTTAGAGCGCCTGTACGCCAGACGACTGCTCCGCCACGTGTCAGCAGAAGGCATCATCCCCGATGAGCAGTTCGGCTTTAGGAGGGGCCATTCCACCGTCAACCAGCTGATGCGGCTGGTAGAAGAAGCCATGCGCGCCCTGGAGACTCGGGAATACCTTGGGGCGGTGTTCCTGGACGTCTCCAGGGCATTCGACTCCGTGTGGCACGACGGCCTCGTGTACAAACTTTTTGTGCACGGGGTCCCGACGTCGCACGGGGTCCTACTCCGGTCGTATCTGGCCGACAGGACTTCCCACGTCCGCCTGGACGAGGGGACGTCCACGCACCGACCCATCCGTGCTGGAGTGCCGCAGGGGTCCGTTCTCGGTCCCCTGCTCTACTCCTTATTCACGGCCGACGCTCCGCGCGTGGCGCCGGTGAAGTTGGCACTCCACGCCGACGACACGGCGCTATTCGTGCGGAGTATGAAGGCAGTCGAGATGCGCCGCCTGCTCCAGCGTGGATGTGAGGCCCTTGGAGCGTGGTCGACGAAGTGGCGCCTAAAACAGAATGCGGCGAAGAGCCAGGCAGTGGTGTTCACACGAAGACCACTGCCACTAGATCTTCCGCCAGTCACCGTCATGGGAAGCCCCGTCCCATGGAGCAGGACTGGCCGCTACCTGGGAGTCACTCTCGACCAGAAGCTGACGTGGAAAGCCCACATGGAGGACGTCAGAGGCAGAGCAATTGGGCGCCTACGCGCTCTGTACCCTCTGCTCAACCCGTCGTCTGCCTTGCCTCCCCAACACGGCATCACGCTGTACCTGTCGCTGGTTCGTCCAGTGTTGGAATATGCGGCCGTGGTGTGGGGCAACGCAGCTGACACACACAACAAGCTGCAGAGGGTGCAGAACAGGGCGCTCAAGCTCGCTCTGCGCCTACCGAGGCTCTACTCGACCGCTCGGCTACACCGCCAAACTGGCATCCCCTTCCTCCGCGACCGATTTAAACAATCGGCGTGGCTCTTTTATGAGCGGACTGTACAATCCGATAATAGGCTCATTAGGGACTTGGGCCATCGTATTCACCACAGGCCAACCACGCGTTGGCCTGACCTGCTACGAGACTAATATCTCGTGGCAGAGAGAGGACAACTCCACTTCAGTAAACACCTCAGGTCAATTCGTACCGTGAGGAAGCCAATCCACAGATACAGGATTATGCAGGAATAGCAGACAATGCTTAGCCTGCTCCCAACACGGGTCAGGGTAGACCCGTATGGATAAGTGACAGTGACAGGACGTTCCCTATTCCGTTCGCGCCCGCTTTGGCCGCCTCCAAATGCGGTCGTGGCCTCCTGGTGTTCCCTTCTCAGTCAGCGCCCGCGAGTGGCTCTCCCCTGCCCCTCTGGACGTTCCCTATTCCGTCCGCACCCGCTCTGGCCGCCTCCGACTGCGGCTGATTCTTCCTGGTGTTCCCTTCTTGGTTCGTGCCCGAAGTGTGCGGATGTCTAAGGCTCGTTGTTGGTGTTGGAAACAAATTTTCTCCGGTATTGCTTCAGCAGTTGAAATGCCAGGTTCCATGCAGTGCTTAGCTGGTATCCAGCTTCCCGGTTATCAGGTTTTGTGCCATCTTTATAGATTCAGTGATGACACTATCCCAGAACCTGGTGGTCTGGACCATGATATTCTCATAGTCCATGGAATGTTTCAACTCTCTGCAGTGTTCTGCTATTCCTGATTTTGTGGCCTGCCTTAGCCTGGAATGTCGTTGGTGTTCCTTACATCTGATTTCCACCGTTTTAGTCGTTTGGCCAATGTAGGACATACCGCATTCACAAGGAATATTGTAAATGCCAGGCTTCCTTAAGCCCAGGTCATCTTTGACTGTTCCAAGTAAAGCCCTGATTTTGCTAGGTGGGCAGAAAACACTCTTGATATGTTTCATTAGTATTCTGCTGATTTTGGCAGAAACAGGCCCGGCATACGGTAAAAGTGTCAGCTTCTTGATTTCTTCTTCTTGTTCGTTCTTCAGTGTATCCTGACGTCTGGTGGGATGTAGAGCTCTGCGGATGTCCCTGGACGAGAATCCGTTGTTAACAAACACTTTTTGATGTTAAAGTTCCCCTGCCAGGCTGTCAGTCAGTGTCTTGGCTCGGTGTAAGAGTGTTCTAAGCACCCTGGTCTTCTGTGCTGGGTGGTGGCAGCTGTCGGCCTGTAGGTATAAGTCTGTGTGTGTTGGCTTTCGGTACACATTGTGGCTGAAGGTGCCATCCGCCTTCTTTTTCACCAGGACATCCAGAAACGGAAGCCGACCGTCCTTTTCTAACTCCAGGGTGAATTTAATATTCGGATGCCTTGCGTTCAGGTGGTCCAGGAAGTCTTAGTTTTTCGCGACCGTGGGGCCAAATGACAAATGTGTCATAAACGTATCTCGGGAAGCATGTTGGCTGGTAAGTGGCAGTTGTAAGAGCCTCGTCCTCGAACTTCTCCATAAACAGGTTGGCCACTACTGGTGACAAGGGGCTACCCATCACCACCCCTTCAGTCTGTTCATAGAATTGACCTCCACATAGGAAGTAAGTCGATGTTAGAATATGCTTAAACAGATCCAGCACTGCTCCATCAAACTTCTCACTGATTAAGTCAAGTGTGTCCTTAATGGGCACTCTGGTGAACAGGGACACCATTTCAAAACTGACCATTAAATCTGCATCTGAAACACGTAGGTTTTTAAGACATTCCACCAAGTCCTGTGAGTTGCAGATGTGGTGTGCACACTTCCCCACATATGGTGCCAACATTTTCTTGAGATGTAGCAGCTGGGTAGGTGGCTGCCCCAATATTGCTCACAATGGGTCGTAGTGGTACACCCTCTTTGTGGGTTTTAGGTAGTCCATAGTCTGAGTGGTACTGGTACCTTGGATTTCAGTTAACTTTCTCAGGCCAGCCAGTTTCCTTCAGCAGAGACTTGGTTTTTCTGTCCACCCTGTCAGTTGGATCCTGCTCTAGTGGTTTGTAAGCCGGGTCCTCCAGAAGTCGCCGGATCTTCAGGTCAGTCACCTTTCTGCAGTATGACTGTGGAGTTCCCTTTGTCTGCTGGTAATACCACTATGTCGGCATCTTCTCGTAATCTCCTGAGGGCCATCCTCTCGTCTCTTGAGATGTTAGGCGGTCTGGTTCTGGTAAGGGCTCTGCACGTCTCTCCGAATCTCTTCAGCCGTACTTGAGGGTAGTGTGTTGATGACTTGTTCCACAGAGCTGCTGAAATTGGCTACCAGTAGATCTCAAGGAGTGACAGCGAAATTTAGGCTCCTGCCAAGAACCTTCAGGGTAGCTACATCCAGTGTTCTGTCACTCAAATTTACAACCTTACGAATGTCATGATTTTGTTGCACTCTGCTGTTCAGGCATTCAAATTTTGCCAATTGTCGGGCTGTAGCATTGTTCATAATGCATGCTGCTAGCGACCAAGACACTCCATCAATTCTGTCCCAATCCTCTTGTGCTAGTTTGGCAGCCATGTATAGATGTAGATGTAACAGCTCCCTGGACATGACATCAATTTTATGGCGGATGCCACGGACTCTTCCTCTCACCAGAGCGATGCTGGCTCGGTGCTTGACCCCTCTGGGGACTCAGCATTTATTTGCTGGGTACGGGCTTGGCGAACCCGGGGTCCCCGAGCTGTGGACTGGTGTGCGCCGCCAGTCCTCTGACACCGTAAGCTCTGGGCATGCTTCAGCGACCACCGTGTGGCGCAACGGTGGAACGTTATGTGTCGCAGGGACCGGGGATCTTGGCTTGATTGCCTGGATCGCGAGGATGGTACATACCTCTATAAAAAAAAACCTTCAATCTTAAGGTGTGCTGCGCGCCGATAAGATGCATGGCTGTTGAGGTGGAACAGTCGCTAGCGGGCGACCTCTGAGGAACCTGCCGCACCTCAGTTGTATAAGGCTTACCCAGGCATGCGGGGCTCTGTCTGGGCTGACGTTTCGTTCCCTAGCTGCTCGTGGGACGCACATGGCAACCACGTATTTTCCTTCACCAACTTCGCAATCAGTCAAGCGCATGAGGGAGGCTAGTCCTCCAGATATGCAGATGGAAAAGAGTAACAGGGCTCTTGGAGTCGTCAATGACAATGTTTTCATCGTGATTAAGAGGAAGGAGGGCTCATTTGAAAAAGTGTCTCCTTTCTACATACATAAAGGTTTAGAAGGACTCGCAGGTACACTGAAATCTATCAAACGCCTGAGGAATGGTACCCTGTTAGTTGAGACTACTAGGGCAAAGCAAGTGGAGCTGCTTCGAAAGTCAACCAAGTTAGGCGAGTATGATATTACTGTCGAGTTGCACAATTCCGTCAACTCCAGTAAAGGCGTTGTCACCTGCCGTGATTTAATGGATATCGATGTCGACGAGCTGAAGCAAGAATGGGCAACACAGGGGATTGTAGACGTGGAACAAAGGACACGTAGGAATAATGGAGTTCTTGAGAAATCTGCCACCTTCATTGTGACTTTCAATTCGCCTGTCTTACCTGAATACGTTCTGGCTAGTTTCCTCCGACTTAGGGTTCGGCCTTATATACCTAACCCTATGCGCTGTTTCAAATGTCAGCGATTTGGCCATACGACACTGAGTTGTGGGGGTGAACCGACCTGCGGTATATGTGGCAAGGCAGCCCATGAAGCTGGGACCAACTGCACATCTCCAGCGCTGTGTATCAACTGCTCTGGGAGCCATCCCGTCTGGAGCAGAGACTGCCCCGTCTTTGCGGAAGAACGCAAAATTCAGGAAATCAAGGTGACAAAGAGGCTACCTTATGTGGAAGCCAAAAAAGAGTATCGGGCTACAAAACCCCCTGTCTTTGCCACATCCTATGCCTCCTTGGTGCACAACCGTGCGTCGCAAGTAGACGCTTCGACGCAGACCATGTCCAGCGTCGCAGTATCTTCCACCAATACCTGTACCTGCGTTTGTACCTGCCAGAGCACTCCCACTAACGATATAGCTATTCAGGCTGCTCCACCTGCACCAACCGCTATTGCTGAGAAAGCTCCAGTGAAGCCTTCGAAGGCCCTCCAGAAACAGAGTGCCTCTCCCCTTCCCCCATCCCCGACTTCCACAAAGAAAACGGGAGCAAGGAAAGGGGCACGGCGTTTGACGTCAAACCTGCCGAAGGCGCCATCGGATGTCGTCATGGCATCCCTGACTAATGAGGAGGAAATCGTCATGGATTTTGATACCTCTTCCCCAGAACCTGGCAGCCCCTCTGCTGCCACTCGCTCTACAAGTGCCTCACCAGCGCGGCGCAAAGACAGGGGGAAATCTAAACCGAAACGCTGATATGGCTTCCATACTTCAGTGGAATCTGAATGGAGTCAGACCTCGTTTTGCAGAATTGCGGCTGTTAGTACAGGCAAACCCCTTTTGCATCTCTTTGCAAGAGACACATTTTAAAGAGACTGATACGCCTGTACTTCCAGGATATCGCGTGTACAGGAAAGGCGACCTGACTGGTAATAGGGCTCAGGGTGGGGTGGCCGTGTTCATTAAGGACTCGTTCCACTCCTCACCTGTGACCTTAACCACAACGCTCCAAGCGGTTGCAGCTCGGATCCTGGCCCAGGTTGATGTCACAGTGTGCTCCCTGTATCTACCACCCGCTGAGCACATTGACAGTGAAGCCCTCGCACGGCTCATTGATCAGCTCCCCCGACCCTTTCTCATTTTAGGAGACTTTAATGCTCATAATGCATTATGGGGTTCCAACAAAACCTGCCCCAGAGGCCAGATGATTGAGCAGTTGATCAGGACTTCCGACGTCATACTGCTGAACACAGGTCAGGCCACGCATTTTAGCACCGCTTCAGGTTCGTCTTCTGCCATAGACCTCTCTATTTGTTCGCCTGTGCTTGCGGACATTGTTCAGTGGGTCGTAGACGACGACCTTCATGGCAGCGACCATTTTCCTATCTGGCTTCATCTGCCAGTTGAAATGGGTCGTGTCGCACAGCCGCCGAAATGGTTGTTCCGGAAGGGAAACTGGACGCTCTACCGGCAGTTGGCTGTTTTTGAACGGTGTGAAGGCGTCCAGGATTGGGTGGATCACATTACGGCGGTGATGCACCATGCCGCTGATGTATCCATACCAAAGTCACAGGGAACACATGTGAGGCAGCCTGTCCCTTGGTGGAATGACGGCTGTCGTACCGCCATCAGAGATAGACGGGCGGCTTTGAGAAGATTCCGTCGGTGCCCCACTGCTGCGCATCTGACAACTTTCCGGATAGCACGGGCGCGGGCGAGACAAATCATTAGGGAGAGTAAACGGAGGTCTTGGCGTGAGTTCCTGAACTCCATCAATAGGTCCACGTTTTCAAGCAAAGTATGGGAAGCCATTAGGAGGATCTCAAGGCGATACTATCGACCGCCAATAGCAGCTATACGTGAGCGGGGGTGTCTCCTAACATCTCCAAGAGACATCGCCCGGGCGTTGGCAGAATCTTTTCAAACTATTACGGCCGATTCTAGCCAGGACCCGGAATTTCTGCGCTATCGGGGTACACAGGAGGGGTTGGTTTTGATTTCCGTTCAAAGAACGCTGAGGAATACAACCAGCCTTTCTCTTTGTGGGAGTTGGACTCTGCTCTGTCCGTATCTCGGGATACCGCACCTGGTCCAGACCTGATATCGTATAGCATGTTGCAGCAGTTGGATCTGCGGTCGAAGGAAGTCCTCCTTCAACTTTTTAATGAAATTTGGAAGACAGGCGACTTTCCTAGTTCGTGGAAAGAATCGATTTTAATTCCCCTTTTAAAACCAGGGAAGGATCGGACCGAACCCAGTAGCTACCGTAGCATTAGTCTCACGAGCTGCGTCGGAAAGACATTTGAGCGTATGGTCAATCGGCGCCTGGTGTGGGTTCTCGAATCCAGATCCTTACTTACCCGCTGCCAGTGTGGTTTCAGGAGGTATCATTCCACCCTCGATAACCTGATCCTACTCGAAACAGCGATACAAGATGCTTTCCTACGTAAGCAACACCTTACGGGGGTTTTCTTCGACCTGGCGAAGGCGTACGATACTACCTGGAGGCATACCATTTTGCGGCAGCTTTATGAGTGGGGTTTCCGTGGGCGTTTACCCACACTCATCCGATCCTTTCTGTTGGACAGATATTTTAAGTATAAGGTTGGGAATGTCCTGTCTGACCGTTTTAAGCAGGAGAACGGTGTCCCTCAAGGAAGTGTCCTCAGTGTGACAGCTTTCGCAATTGCCATCAATAGTATTGCGTCCGCAGTACGACGGCCCGTGCAGTGCTCCTTGTTTGTGGACGATTTCTCCATTTTCTGTGCGTCTTCCTCCCTCACAGCTGCTACACGACAATTACAGCTGACACTCGTGCGATTGGAGGAATGGTCTCAGACCACGGGCTTTAAATTCTCTTTGGAGAAGACCGTTTGTGTAGATTTTAACCGTTCCCGTTCTCTTTTTAATCTCCCTGTTTTAAAACTAGGAGACACTGTTCTCCCCTTTATGGGAAAAGTGAAATATCTCGGGCTTATTTTTGATGAGAAGCTCACATGGTTGCCACACTTAAAGGATCTAAAGGTCCGCTGTTTCAAGGCATTAAACGTCCTTAAATGCGTCAGTCATAGATCCTGGGGCGCTGACAGGGCACGTCTGCTCCAACTTTATAAGGCCTTTGTGCGACCTCGACTGGAATACGGATGTCAAGCTATTGGCTCTGCCAGGCCTTCCTACCTCAAAATGTTGGACGTGATTCACCATGAGGGTATTAGGCTTTCAATGGGGGCTTATCGCACGAGTCCGGTTGCTAGTCTGTGTGTCGAGGCGGGAGAGCCTCCGCTGTCCATTCGGCGTCTTCTCCTCGTGGTACGGCACGCGTACAGGGCCAAGTCCACTCCTCTTTCATTGGCGTCCAACACTTTTTCCCAGCCGGCACTGGAACGTCTCTTCCGCCACCGTCCGAAGGCAACAAAGCCGTTTGGCATCCGTGCGAAGGAGAGTCTCGAGTTAGTACACCTGGAGGGCATTAAGGTACTCCACCAGGGATGGAGTAGGGGATGTCCCTGGCGACTACAAAGGCCAAGATTACTTCTTGATCTGGCTGCTTACAGGAAGTATTGTACCCCAGACCACCTTTTTAAAATTAAACTTACTGAGATTTTAGAACGCCATTCCGATTTTATTACTGTTTACACGGATGGGTCTAAACAGGGTGATTTTATGGGCTGCTCTGCTGTGTTTCCCGATACTGTCCATCGGATAGGGCTCCCAGAGCAGTTCTCAGTTTACTATGCAGAACTGTTTGCCATTCTGCAAGCATTAGAGCATATGCGCCGACATCGTGGCACGAAATTCATCATCTGCTCCGATTCCCAAAGTGCTCTACACGCTCTTGAACAGATGTACCCAGCAGATCGGATGGTGCAAGAGGTGCAGGACGCACTCCTGCTCTTGCAACAGCAGGGTAAGGATGTAATTTTCTGCTGGGTTCCAGGGCACATAGGGATTCCTGGCAATGAGCTTGCAGATGCGGCTGCCAAGGAGGCTTGCTCCATCCCACCTCCTGCTCGCTGTTCTGTCCCCCTGCAGGCCATTACGTCTTTCGTGACTCGGAAGGTCATGCGTTGGTGGGAGGCTCAGTGGCTGGACGTGAGGGATAATAAGTTGCGAGCGGTGAAGGATTCTGTCCGACCGTGGCTCACCTCCTTCCGCCACCGACGCGCTGAGGAAGTAGCCCTTACACGGCTTCGAATAGGACATTGTCCTTTGACACATGGTTTTCTGTTACGTCGTGAGGAGCCACCAACGTGTCAGACATGTGGGACACAGCTGTCGATACGACATATTTTAACTGAGTGTGTTTTCTATGCGGGTTTGAGGGACGATTTCAGTTTCCCACCAGACCTACCCTCTCTTTTAACTAATAATGAGGCGAGTGTCGCTAGAGTTTTACGTTTTTGTGTGATGTCTGGCCTTCTTCCCAAAATATTGGGATTGAAGTCTTAATGTGCTGTCCGGTGGTTTGGTCACCCATTATTTGTAAGTGGGCACTCAGCCACCGTTAATTATTTTTCCCTGTTTGTACTGCTATTTTATTTTTAGTTTTATCTCCCTGTTTTGATGTGCTGTGTCCCATCTTGCAATTTGAACAATACCAATTCCCTCACAATTCGGCTCTGAATTGAACTTTTGGGAACGGGCGCTGATAACCTCGATGTTGTGCGCCCTAAAACACTAATAATAATCATCATCATCATCGGTGCTTGATCCTGTTAGCCGCCCTAGACGTAATATGATGTTTGATTTTGGCAAATACAGGCACCACATCTCCATCTCTGTACCTGAGGAGGAAGTTGAATGAACCCACCATCCTCTCTTTGCGTTGTCGCAGCTTGTCCAATGTCTTCATATTGCAGCACATTTCCTCCCCGTAGAGTCTTGTGATCTAATTTTTTAGACTTTACCAGCGATTTGATGACATCTCGTGGAACTCGGATTTTCTGCCGGATATCAGCGTCTTCCAAACACGATATTTCGACGTCATTACTTGACGTCTTCATCAGGTGTTCCCTTGCTTGCTCTCATCTATTACTTTCCCCTCTTTGGGGAAGTGTGAGGGGGAGTTTGTAGCCTTTCGGCTTTTACTCCCCTGTGTACTTGTGTGTGTGATTATTTCTGTACTTTTTGGTGTCTGTGAAATGTGAGGATTGTTCTGTGTGTGTCTGGTACTTGCCTGAGGTTTGGCGAGATAATTGTAGTAATTTGGGTAGGAGCAGGATTTGGGAATGGATATTGGGATTTTCTCTTCGACTTAGTCGTCGAAGATCGTCATGGGGCGATTGTGCTTATCGCGGGACATGTCATATCGACCTAGGGAGTGGATGAGGGCGTTTCCCGACCTGGAAGAACCTTCATAGAAGGCCCTTGCCAGGTCTTGAAAACGCTCTCTCAGTAAGGGGATTTCAGCAGCGGCATGCAAATCGTCAATGGGGAATCCGAGAGGTAAACGCAGTGCCCTCCTGAGGGCGCGGTTCTGCAGCCTCTGGAGTTTGTCCAGGTGCTGCTTCGCCACGTATCCCCAGACAGGACACGCATATTCCATGACTGGCCGGATTAGGGTCTGGTATATGTTCACTCCTACTGAGCAGGGAAGGGAGCTGGATGAGTTGAGGATTGGGTACAGGATGGACATTCTGGCGCAGACTTTCCTATGGACCTTGTCTGTGGGGTTTCCACGTAAGACGAGAGTCCAAGGTTACGCCAAGATACTTGGCGGTTCTGCGCCAGGGGAGTTGGGTTCCGTTTGGGTGAAGGTGGAGGGGGGGGGGGGGCATTGAAGAGGTTCGCGCGTTCCGAGTCTCCAGGTAATCAGCATAGCCTGCGTCTTTTCGGAGTTGATGGTGATTCGCCAGCGACGGGCCCAAGTTTCTGTGTCATCTAAAACCCTTTGTAGCCTATGGATGACCAGGTCCTTGTTCGCGTTTCTTGTGTAGAAGGCTGTATCGTCAGCGTACTGAGCGGTGTGCACCAGGGGGGCCATTGGTGTGTCCGCAATGTACAGACTGTACAAAACGGGCCCCAGGACCGATGCCTGTGGCACCCCAGCACGAATATGCCTCTTGGTGGAGGTGGCTGTTTCTACTTTGACAGAGAAAGTTCTGTTAGAGAGAAAGCTTTTGATCTGCTTAACTATGCTCCCGGGGAACCCTTGTGTGTAAAACTTGTAGAGTAGCCCTCTATGCCATACTGAGTCAAAGGCTTTGGCTACGTCTAGTAGCACTATCCCACAGTAGCCTCTGTGGTTGAAGCCCTCTGTGGCTGCTTCAACCACTCTCATGATCTGTTGTGGGGCAGAGTGGTTCTGCCGGAATCCGAATTGGAAATCCGGCAGAAGTTGCTCTCTGGTAATATGTTCCCGTATGGGTCTTAGCAGGAGGCGCTCATAGATCTTGCTGAGAGTTGGCAAGAGGCTAATCGGCCTGTAGTGCTGCGGGAATAGAGGGTCTTTCCCTGGTTTGTGTATTGCGACCACTTCCGCGTGTTTCCAGCAAGCTGAAGACGTTCGCGAGGTGTTCGATCGCCGTGGGTGGAAGGTTTTTGACCAACTGGTTGGTGACATGTCCTGGCGCCTTTTTGGAGGGGAGAGACCTAATTACTTTTGCCACATCTTCAGGGGAAAAAACTGTGGGTTCGTCTTCTGGGTCCTCCCCAGCATTGAGGAAGACAGCCAGTTGACGGCGGACCACTCTTTCATGCTCATCATCCTGGGGTTCTGCCGCTTGGAACTGCTTCTCGAAAGTGTCGGCGAGGGCGTTGGCCTTTTCAGCATGGCTGTAGGCCAGACCCCGCTCGCCGTGCAGTGGCGGCATCCTAGCGCGTGTTTTTGTGAATTGTTTGGTTGCTTGCCAAAGTGTGTGATCGTCTACTTTGAGGGTTGTGAGGCGGTTTTGCCATTGCTGGTTTCTGTGCTCATTGAGCGCTACCTTCAAGTCTCTCTGTAGACGACTGAGCAGCCTCCTTGTGGTCTGGTTTCTGGTTCACTCTTTTGCCATTCCGTTCTTGTGTCGAATTTGAGCTAGCAAGTGTTCTGGGAGCTGTATTTGCGGCGGCGGGCCATCCCTTTGTGGAGGGGTGGCCTCTTCTGCTGCCTGCAGGATGGTACCTGTTAGGTCTTGTAGCGCTTGTTCTACTGTTTCGGCAGTAGGTGGCGGAGCGCGAGCGATATCAGAGGCGACAGTTTTTTCGGTATCGCTCCCAGTTTGTACGTTTGTAAGACGTCTGGTACCGTGGGAGTGCTACCCATTCTCCCACGTCGACCTCTAGAATCACTGGGTTGTGGTCGGAGGACATTCTGTTGATTGTCCTCGCGGTCACAAATCCCGTATACCTCCTGGTGAGAGCTATGTCTAACACGTCGGGCCTGCCTCCATTTTTTGGAAAATGTGTGGGCTCGACTGGACCCCATGTTTCGAAATGGTGGTTGCGCGCTTGTTGTTGCAATCTGGTGCCTGCTCTGGAGGTTACTCTAGAATTCCAATTAGGATGTTTGGCATTGAAGTCGCCCCCTATTATGAGTTTGCCTTCAATTTGCCCTAGAGTAGTTATGTCTCCCTCTTCTATCTGGTCTTGTGGGGGTCGGTAGATTGCAACGATTGTTAGGAGTCCAGTGGCAGTGGCTACTTCCACCGCCACTGCTTCGATTTTATTGGTAGCTGGTAAGAATACCTGGTGGTGGGATCCCTCTTTTTATGTATATGGCCACTCCTCCGCCTTGGGTTGGCCTGTCTTTGCGGTAGCTAACGTAGTTGGGAACTGTCGCTTTTATTCCCGTATTTAGGTGGGTTTCCCCCATCATGCATACGTCAATGGAGAACTCCTTCATGAGTTCTCTGAACTCGACCTCTTGATTAACAATGCCGTCTGCGTTAAAGACGCACATTGTCAGGCCTTGGATGTTTGGTCGTCTATCCATGATGGGGTTTTGAAACTACTGAGGAAGTCGCTGAGGGGAGCGACTGCTGGACTGTTGCCTGAAGGCCAACGAGGATCTGTGTGTTCTGCTTCTGGGATTCCCTGAATTCCTTCATTATTTCCATGACGAGGTTCTGCACCATAACGCCTAACAACTGGTCCGTGGGGGGGGGGGGGGGGAGGGAGGGACTGTGTGTGGGGTTCCCTAGAGCTTCCTCCGACTTGGTGGACCTGGTCGTTTTTGTGTGTTTCCCGGTGTTCTTGTGACTGATTGGTGTTGTGGTGACAGGGCCACACTTTCATGGTTTCTCGGAGGAGAAACCACTTCTGCATATGTTGCCCTGGGTGTGTCCGGTCTTGGTTTTACCCAGGCCTTGTCTGTGTGTGTTGTTGTATTTTGTTTTCTTGTGTGACTGCTTGGGTTTGTCGTGTTTTGTTCAGGTGTGTGTGGGGCGGCCTTTGCGCCCTTTGCGTGCTGTGAGTCTTTTGTGGACCTCACAACCTTTGTAACCCACTGTGTGGTTTTTGCCACACAGCGCGCACCTTATTTGTGGGTCTGTGTCTTTTAGTGTGCATGTCCTAGTGTCGTGGGCCTCGGTGCACTTCCTGCATCTCACTGGCAGTGTGCAGCAATGTGGTCCAGGCCATGACACCTGAAGCACTGCACCATCTTGTTTTTACGGCGCAGTGGCTCTGTGGTGACAGGCACAGCCATGACCATCTTAATCTCCCTCTTGTTTTGCGGTATGTCAGGGAGTGTTACCTGGTACAGCGGCCACTTGCTGTCTATGCTGCCCATCAGGTGTTCCCTGAGACTGGCTGCTTGCTGGTCCGGGTCGCATATTTATGCCTGCCCGGTGCCTGGTGTTCTGTTTGCCGTTCCCTAGTCGGTCCGCGCCCGCGAGTCGCGCTATTCTGTCGCTCTAGGTGTTCCCTATTCCGTCCGCGCCCACTCCAGCCGCCTCCAAGTGCGGTCGTGGCCTCTTGGTGTTGCCTTCTTGGTCCGCGCCCGTGGGTGGCGCTCCCCTGCCACTCTGGACGTTCCCTATTCCGTTCGCGCCCGCTCTGGCCGCCTCCAACTGCGGCTGAGGCTTCCTGGTGGTCCCTTCTAGGTTCGTGCCCGTGTGCGGATGTCTGAGGCTCGTTGTTGGTGTTGGAAACATATTTTCTCCGATTTCCAAATCGCCGGGAAAGTCTAAGAAATTACATCATTCACCTTGCTTGCCAGACTGCAGGATCTTACAGAAAGAGCGGAAAATCCAGGAATATAAGACCCTGGACCTACTGACCTATACTGAAGCTAAGAGGAAATATGAAAGACCATCCTGTGTGAATGACTTCCTCACATGCCGCCGCTACGACAAGCGTCATAGCCCCATCAGTTCAGCGAATTCGTCGGCTCAGAGTCATACAACTCCACATGCCCCCTTGCCCATGGGGACACTACCACCCTGTTGCTCCTGCGCCTCCTACCTTGGAAGCACCCCCCCCCCCCCAACCCACCCCTTGGAGACATTTGTCCCCGCTTCTAAGCCGGAGAAGCGTCAATCTTATGCGGCTCATCTCGCTTTCAAGGGGTCCCTTGGGCCCTTGTGTCCCTCCCTTCCCAGGTTTCCACAAGTGGGAAGGATGACGCCTGGCACTGGCATAAGTGCCCACAAGCAGCTGGTCGTAAGGCTTCACGATCCCCCCGTCCCGGAGACTGAATCAGTGAAGCCCTCCCAGCCAGTGCAACCCGAGGAGCAGCGAGAAAAGTCCAAGAACACGACCTCTAAGAAGAAGGAACTTGTGGTGGCACCCACCCCACCACAACCTACAAGCTCTGCATCTGAGGGCGAGGTAGAGATTCTGGATTCCGCTGAGGACCTAGATCTCACTGGACTGTCACAGACAATGGATGTCACTCGCACAGGTGCTCAATCGGTGGCAGCAGGTGACCCTGTGGCGTAATCTGCCTCCTCGGTCCATTCACACCTATCTCCGCCGTGGACAATGTCATCCTCTCATGGAACTGCAGCGGTTTTTTCCATCATCTTGCTGAGCTCTGACAACTTCTCAGCCTTCACCCTTTCCTCTGTATTGCTCTTCAGGAAACTTGGTTTCTGACAATGCGAACCCACGCCCTCCGTTGCTATTGGGGTTGTTATAGGAACTGGGCAGCTTATGAGAGAGTATCTGGTGGCATCTGCATCTATGTCCTTCATTCGTTTTACAGAGTGTCTGTCCCTCTAACCTTTAGAGGCTGTCGCTATTCGGGTGTGGACGCCTCAGGCTGTTGCTGTCTGCAGTTCTATCTTCCACTGGATGGTGATGTCCCGCAGCATGTCCTAGCTGCACTGATAACTCAATTGCCGCCACCTTTTCTGTTAACTGGGTGACTTAAACGTCCATAACCCTCTGTGGGGTGGATCAGTGGGAACAGACCGAGGCAGCATTGTTGAGCAAGCATTGGCACAGCTCGACGTTTCTGTTTTAAATAATGGTACCTTCACACATTTAAGTGTGGCACATGATGCGTACTCAGCCATCAGCTTTATGGTCTGCAGCCCTAGTCTATTACCATCTGTCCAATGGAGTGTGTGTGACAACTTGTGTGCTAGTGACCACTTTCCAATCTTTTTCGCACTGCCACAGCGTCACTCTTCTGGGTCCCCTGCAGATGGGCTATGAATAAGGCTGACTCGGACTTGTTCACCTCCATCGCCACTATTGAGCCTCTTTTCAATGACACCATTGATGCGGTGGTTCACTCGGTCACCACCGGCATCGTTACTGCCGCAGAATCTGCCATTCCCAGTTCTTATGGGTCCCCTCGGTGGAGGACTGTGCCTTGGTGGTCGCCCGAAATCGCTGAGGCGATTAAAGATCGCATACGGGCACTCCAGCATCACAAGCGGCATCTCTCATTGGAACACCTCATTGCCTTCAAATGGCTCCGTGCCAGAGTCCACCTCCTCATTTGCCAATGCAATCAGGAGTACTGGGAAAGGTATGTCACCACCATTGGCCCCCATACATATCCATTGCAGGTTTTGGCCAAGATTAGGCTACTATATGGCTATCAGACCCCCATCAGTGTATCTGCGCTTTCAGTGAATGGAGCAGTCTGTACTGACACGGACACAATTGTAAACCGCTTAGTGGAGCATTTTTCTCAGAGTTCCGCTTCTGCGAATTACACACAGGCCTTCTGCTCCCTGAAAGAGCAGTTTGAACGTCGGAGCCTTTCATTTCACACGAGCCACCCTGACTCATACAATGCTCTGTTCAGTGAGTAGGAATTCCGAAGTGCCCCAGCTGCTTGCCCTGATATGGCTCCCGGGCTAGATCGTATCCACTGTCAGATGCTGAAACACCTCTTGGTGGACTGCCAGAGACGTCTCCTAGACTTTAACCATATCTGGATTGAGGGTGAGTTCCCGTCGCAATGGCGGGAATGTATCGTAATCTCCGTGTTGAAACCTGGTAAGAACCCACTGGAGGTGGACAGCTACCACCCTATTAACCTCAACAACGTTCTATGCAAGTTGCTCGAACGCATGGCGAGTCAGAGGTTGAGTTTCGTACTTGTCTCGGGGCCTTCTGACTTCGTCTCAGGGTGGGTTCCATAAGGGCCGCTCTGCCGTCGATAATCTGGTGTGACTGGAGTCTGCCATCCGTACAGCCTTTTCCCACTGTCAGTATCTGGTCGCCGTCTTTTTTGACATGCAGAAGACATACGATATGACATGGCGACATCACATCAACTCTAAGCTTCATGGTTGGGGTCTTCGGGGTCCGCTCTCTATTTTCATACAAAACTTTGTCACTTCGTTCCTTCCGTGTGCAAGTTGCAGCCTCCCATAGTTCCTCTCGAGTTCAGGAGAATGGGGAACCACAAGGATCTGTCTTAAGTGTCTGCCTCTTTCTGATTGATTGCTATTAATGGACTCGCTGCAGTGGTGGGAACGTCTGTCTCATCTTCCCTGAATGCTAACGACTTCTGCCTATAGCTCCACTGGCATTGCAGCTGCTAAACGGCAGCTGCAGTGCACTATCCGAAAGGCACAGTTTTCGACTGTAGCGCATGGCATCCAGCTTTTGGCTGCCAAGACCTGCATTACGCATTTCTGCCAGCAATGCACTGTTCACTCTGCTTTATCTTGATGGTGAACCTCTTGCTGTGGTGGAGACGCATCAGTTTTTGGGATTAGTTTTTGATACTCGGTTGATTTGGCTCCGTCATATTAGGTAGCTGAAACAAACGAGCTGGTGGCATCTTAACGCTATTTGTTGCTTGAGTCACACAAGCTGGGGTGCCTATCGGTCTACCCTTCTATGGCTGTACCAGGCATTAATTCAATAATGTCTAGATTATGGGAGCCTGGCCTACGGTTTGGCATCCAGTTCAGCATTGCGGTTGCTGGACCCCATCCTTCACCTCGGGAACTGACTCGCCACTGGAGCTTTCCGGACAAGCCCTGACAACAGCATACTCGTGGAGGCAGATGTCCCTCCATTGCGGTTCTGGCGCCAACGAATACTGGCTGCTTATGCTACACGCATTTCTATCCTTCCCGGGCAACGCAATTATCATCTACTATTCCCTCAGTCAGTCGTCCATCTTCGGGAATGTCTGCCCTGATCAGGGTGCACGATTACGCCTCTCGGTTTCGCCCCCGTTCCTGCTCTTGGAGTCCCATCCCCCCCCCCCCCCCCCCGTTGCTGCTCTTGGAGTCCCATCCCCCCCCCCATTGCTGCTCTTGGAGTCCCATCCCCCCGCGTTGCTGCTCTTGGAGCAGTTCTAGGGGACTGATGACCATAGATGTTTAGTCCCATAGTCCTCAGAGCCATTTGAACCATTTTCTTACCTGTGTTTACATTGCACGCTGACCAGTTGCAGCTGTAGCGGCGCATCGAAAGCTAAGTACTAATTAATTGTTTGTGTATAGTGGTTTATTTAGGAAGTTTAGTAGTCTTCATCCCGTATTCTTGGTGTTTTCTGGTGAAATAATTTCAGAAGAAATTTTTGGGAACTGTTTTCAGTTTCGTGACTGTGTTATTAGACGTTTGATTTTCTTTCTGTGTTAGTATTTTGTTATATTCTCGTTTGCTGTTAATACCGTTAATAATAGTAGTTACTTCCCTTTTAGAGTAAGTTTGTGATTATTGTAGTCAGTTTTTTAACATCTTATTGTACTAGTGGAACCTCGATAAAGTAGTTTTCTCGTTTCAATAACTGTAAAATTTTACCATGAGTGAGAAGTGTGGGCTCTGCCATAGGTTCGTGAGTAGTGGATTGTGGTGTGAGACTTGGTCAAAGTATTTTCACTGGGCGGAATGCAGTGGGGAAGCCAGTGGCCATTCCGGTCAGATCCTCTCCTGGAACTGCAGGTTATGTAGCAAGAGTAAGTTGACAGAGGAGTAGGAGCGTAAGATCTGTGCCGTTCAGATGCAATTGAAAAACGTGCAGGAGGAGCTAGATAGATTGAGGAGGGAGAAGGGGGTTGGGGAATGGGAGCTGGCTGTTGGAAAGAGATCTGCTAGGAGAAGGAGATTTTCAGATAGGCTTACTATTGGTGTTTGCAATAGATATAACCGTCAGAGTCTAGTGGAGAGAGATCTCTAGTAGCTGTAGGAAGTTTGCAGCAGACCTCAGAAGTTACGGTGGCTAGGACAGTTGCAAAGTCTAAGAGAGACAAGGTTCTGCTGTCAGGTAGTTCTCATGGTAGAGGTGTAGTCCAGCAGTTGCAGGGAGTGTTGGGAGTGAGTACCAGGTCACCAGCATTGTGGAGCCTAATGCAGGATTGGCTCAGGTGACTGTTAACATAGGGGGTCATGTAGGAATTTTACTAAAGAGGATCAGGTATTGATTGTTGGTGGGGCTGGTAATAGTATTGATAGGGATGTGGAGTATAACATAGATGGTGACCCAGAAAAGATAGCCACTCAGACTGGCAACACGAATGTGCATTTCGTGGAACTCTTTGTGTCATGATCAGCCTTATCTTAATACAGCCGTCAAGTGTAATAACATGAGACTTAGGGGTGCACTGATGACAGAAGGCATGAGTCACATTTCAGTGGTGTCGGTGGAGTCTATCAGCAGGACGGGTTTCAATAGACACGGCCTGCACCTCGACAGGTATGCAAAGGGGAGGTTGGCAAAGCTTATAGGTGACAGCGTAGGCGGGGGTGGTGGGATCACTCGTGGGAAAATTCCTGTACTAGTGGGTGTTAGAGCTGCACCTTTTTTAGATTGAAGTCAGATGATAGGTATTCCTGCTTAAGGGAAGTCTCTCTAACAAAGAAACAGCTTTCGACAAAGCTTAGGTATCGGAGTAATGAGGGAATTAGTATGTTTCATCAAAATATGCAAGGTATTAGAGATAAAGTTAGTGAACTGCTTATAGATGTTGACTCTGAAATTATTGGTATATCTGAACACTTCTTAAATAACGAGATAATTCAGAGGCTTCCTTTACCGGGATACAGGTTGGCTGGCAGCTGTTCTAAGAGCTATTTGCGGTGTGGGGGAGTAGCCATGTATGTGAAAAACGGCATCCCATTTGAGTCAATTGATGTTTCAAAGTACTGCACCGAAAAGGTGTTTGAATGTTGTGCAGGTGTGGTTAAATTTAGTGGAATTAATCATCTGTTGTTTATAGAGCCCCAGACTCCGATTTCACAACATTTCTGCTGAAGCTAGAGGAGATACTTAGTTGACAAAAAGTTAGCTATATGTGGTGACTTCAATATTAATTGTATAAGTGATTGTGCAAGGAAAAGGATGCTGGTAGACCACCTTAATTCATATAATCTTATGCAAACCGTATTCTTTCCAACGAGAGTGCAAGGGAACAGTAGAACAACCATAGACAACATTTTTGTTCATTCCTCATTACTAGAAGGGCATTCAGTTAGCAAAAACGTGAATGGCCTTTCAGATCATGATGCACAAGTTTTAACTCTAAAAGATCTTTGTGCTGCAACACATGTTAAATATAGTTATCAACTTTTTAGGAAAGCTAATCCAGTTGCTGTAGAGACCTTTGTAAATCTTATCAAGGAACAAGAGTGGCAAGATGTTTATAGCGCTGATACAGTAGACGATAAATGTAATGCTTTCCTCAGGACTTTTCTCGTGCTCATTGAAAGTTGCTTTCTGTTAGAACGTTCAAAACAGAGTACTAGCACAAACAGGCAGCCTGGGTGGCTGACTAGAGGGATAAGAATATCTTGTAGAGCAAAGTGGCAATTATATCAAAACGTTAGAAACAGTCAAAATCCAAATGAAGCAGCCCATTACAAACAGTATTGTAACGTGCTTAAAAAAGTTATTAGGAAGGCAAAAAGTATGTGGTATGAAGATAGAATAGCTAAGTCTCAGGATAAAATTAAAACCATATGGTCAGTCATAAAGGTAGTGGCTGGTCTGCAGAGACAGGTCGAGGATACAGAATCAGTGCGTAGTGGGAATGTCAGTGTCACTGATAAGTCGCATATATGTAAAGTATTTAATAATCACTTTCTGAATATAGCAGGTGAACTAAATAGAAACGTAGTCCCAACAAGGAATCATATAGCGCTCGTAGAAAAAAGTGTTCAGAGACTGTTACCTGAAATGCTCCTCCATGATACTGACAAGAGGGAGATTGAGTTAATAATTAAATCACTAAAGACAAAAAACTCTCATGGATATGACGGGATATCTAGCAGAATACTGAAGTATTGTTCTATCTATGTTAGCCCAGTACTTAGCCATATCTGTAATTTTTCCTTTAGGAGTGGTTGGTTTCCTGACCGATTAAAGTACTCGGTAGTGAAGCCACTTTATAAAAAGGGAGACATTGATAATGTTGACAATTTTAGACCTATTTCTATTCCATCGGTGTTCGCTAAAGTTATCGAGAAAGTTGTATATACAAGGTTACTGGAGCATTTAAATTCACATAATTTGCTGTCAAATGTACAGTTTGGTTTTAGAAATGGTTTAATAACTGAAAATGCTATATTCTCTTTTCTCTGTGAGGTTTTGGACGGATTAAATAAAAGGTTGCGAACGCTAGGTGTTCTCTTTGATTTAACGAAGGCTTTTGACTGTTGACCACAAGATATTACTGCAGAAGTTGAACCATTATGGAGTAAGGGGAGTAGCTTGCAATTGGTTCGCCTCTTACTTTAAGAACAGAAAGCAGAAGGTAATTCTCCGCAATATTGAGAGTGGTAGTGATGTTCAGTCCCAATGGGGCACTGTTAAGTGGGGTGTTCCCCAAGGGTCGGTGCTGGGGCCACTGCTGTTTCTTATTTATATAAATGATATGCCTTCTAGTATCACAGGTGATTCAAAAATATTTGTTTGCTGATGACACCAGCTTGGTAGTGAAGGATCTTGTGTGTAATATTGAAACAGTATCAAATAATGTAGTTCATGAAATAAGTTCGTGGCTTGTGGAAAATAATTTGATGCTAAATCACAGTAACACTCAGTTTTTACAGTTTCTAACTCACAATTCAACAAGACAAAATGGGCATATTATAAGCGAGACGGAACAGTTAAAGTTCCTAGGCGTTCGGATAGATAGTAAGCTGTTGTGGAAAGCCCATGTCCAGGATCTTGTTCAGAAACTAAATGCTGCTTTATTTACCATTAGAACAGTATCTGAAATAAGTGACACTTCAACACGAAAAGTAGTCTACTTAGCATATTTTCATATGCTTATGTCGTATGGTATTTTTTTGGGGTAATTCTTCTGATTCAAAAAGGGTATGTTTGGCTCAAAAACGGGCTGTTCGAGCTATATGTGGAGTAAGTTAGAGAACCTATTGTCGACCCCTATTCAACAGTCTGCGATTTCTGACATTTCCCTCACAGTATATATTTTCTTTAATGTCGTTTGTTGTTAGCAATATTAACTTATTCCCAAGAGTTAGCAGCTTTCACTCAGTTAATACTAGGCAGAAATCAAATATGCATGTGGAATGCACTTCCTTGGCTCTTGTGCAGAAAGGAGTGCACTATTCTGCTGCATCCATTTTCAATAAGCACCACAAGAACTCAAAAATCTTAGCAGTAGCCCAAACTCTTTTAAGTCTAAACTGAAGTTTCCTCATGGCTCACGCCTTCTATTCTGTCGAGGAGCTCCTGGAAGAGCTAAAAAATTAAGCAAATTCCAGTGTTACATTGTTGATTTTCTTTATTTAAACTTAAGACTTGTCACCTGAATGTTTTTTTGTATTTCATTTTATCTGTTTCTAATATCGTGTTATAATTTCATGTATTGACTCGTTCCATGACCATGGAGACTTCTCCTTAATATGGTCCCACGGAGAAATAAATAATAAATAATAAATAAATAATAAATAATAAATAAATAAATTTATCGGCCGTTCTAGCCAACGACGTGCGGGCTGTCGACTGCGTTTTACTTTTTATCCGTCGTAGCAATATGACGGCCATACAATTTTTACTACTGGACCTCCGTTTCTCTATGGTGTATTTCGTAACCCTTTCTACACGTCCCTTTTTTTAGCTGTCTTCTCTCGCGTCGATTGGGATTGACGTGTAGTCGTTTTCAGCTCCTCTCTTTTCGTGTTCTATAGTTTTGACTTAGGTGCTGTTAAATCCAGCCTTGCAAGTATGTGGGGTCTAGGAAACCTGCTTTCTCGGGTTGCTAGACAACATACCAACAAATCTTATTAATGAGTTTTATTACGAAAGGAAGAGATTATAATACATAACTTTGTTTGCGACACATCTGTGTAAATACAAAGGGCGACCTATGAAATAAACAAGTTTCTTGAGTATATAAAATTCCTTGGTGGCTGCTATACAAGTGCCTAATCTTGATTCTGTCGTTCAGCTGGGCCGCAACCAGCTGGGCGTGGCGCTTATGTCTTCTTCGTGTAGGGGCTACTGCTCTCGCGTTGGCCTCCTGGAGGGAGATCCAGTCAGTGTGCGATTGACTGACTACTTCTCGCCTGACTTTACGCCGTAAAAGGCGCGTATGACCCCAGTTGTTTCTGCACCCTGAAACAAAACAATAGTTATGGTAACAGAGATACGTACGGCTCAAACCTACTGCTGTAACAAAAGTTTATATGCCAAGTAGCTCCACAGACGAAGAAATAAACCGTGTGCTGTGATAAAAGCAATTATTCAGATAGTTAAGGGAGACGAAAACTTAGTTGCAATTGGGGACTGGAATTAGATAGTAGGAAAACGGAAGAGAAGAAAATGTATTAGGTGAATATGGAATGGGTTAGTGAAGAAAGCAGAAGTTTTCAGATTAGTTACATATACAGTGGTAAGACAGATTTCGGAACCAGATCTTAAACTGTAAGACATTTCCAGAGCAGATGTAGATTTTAACCACAATGTATTGTTTATGGACTGTGGCTTAAAACTGAATAAATTGCAAAACGGTAGGAAATTAATTAGAAGGGGGCTAAATCTACATCTACATCCATACTCCGCAAGCCACCTGACGGTGTGTGGCGGAGGGTACCTTGAGTACCTCTATCGGTTCTCCCTTCTATTCCAGTCTCGTATTGTTCGTGGAAAGGATTGTCGGTATGCCTCTGTGTGGGCTCTAATCTCTCTGATTTTATCCTCATGGTCTCTTCGCGAGATATACGTAGGAGGGAGCAATATACTGCTTGACTCTTCGGTGAAGGTATGTTCTCGAAACTTTAACAAAAGCCCGTACCGAACTACGGAGCGTCTCTCCTGCAGAGTCTTCCACTGGAGTTTATCTGTCATCTCCGTAACGCTTTCGCGATTACTAAATGATCCTGTAACGAAGCGCGCTGCTCTCCGTTGGATCTTCTCTATCTCTTCTATCAACCCTATCTGGTACGGATCCCACACTGCTGAGCAGTATTCAAGCAGTGGGCGAACAAGCGTACTGTAACCTAATTCCTTTGTTTTCGGATTGCATTTCCTTAGGATTCTTCCAATGAATCTGTCTGGCATCTGCTTTACCGACGATCAACTTTATATGATCATTCCATTTTAAATCACTCCTAATGCGTACTCCCAGATAATTTATGAAATCAACTGCTTCCAGTTGCTGACCTGCTATTTTGTAGCTAAATGATAAGGGATCTATCTTTCTATGCATTCGCAGCACGTTACACTTTACATTGAGATTCAATTGCCATTCCCTGCACCATGCGTCAATTCACTGCAGATCCTCCTGCATTTCAGTACAATTTTCCATTGTTACAACCTCTCGATACACCACAGTATCATCTGCAAAAAGCCTCAGTGAACTTCCGATGTCATCCACAATGTCATTTATGTATATTGTGAATAGCAACGTTCCTATGACACTCCCCTGCGGCACGCCTGAAATCACTCTTACCTCGGAAGACTTCTCTCCATTGAGAATGACATGCTTGTATCTGTTATCTAGGAACTCTTCAATCCAATCACACAATTGGTCTCATAGTCCATAAGCCTTTACTTTGTTCATTAAACGGCTGTGGGGAACTGTATCGAACGCCTTACGGAAGTCAAACACGGCATCTACCTGTGAACCCGTGTCTATGGCCCTCTGAGTCTCGTGGACGAATAGCGCGAGCTGGGTTTCACACGACCGTCATTTTCGAAACCCATACTGATTCCTACAGAGTAGATTTCTAGTCTCCATAAAAGTCATTATACTCGAACATAATGCATGTTCCAAAATTTACGTTAGGGATATAGGTCTATAGTTCTGCACATCTGTTAGACGTCCCTTCTTGAAAACGGGGATGACCTGTGCCCTTTTCCAATCCTTCGGAACGCTACGCTCTTCTAGAGACCTATGGTACACCGCTGCAAGAAGGGGGGCAAGTTCCTTCGCGTACTCTGTGGAAAATCGAACTGGTATCCCATCAGGTCCAGCGGCCTTTCCTCTTTTGAGCGATTTTGATTGTTTATCTATCCATCTGTCGTCTATTTCAAAGAACCAGAGTTTGTCGAGAGTTCGAGAGGGAGCATTAAGCAACGGCTGTCTAGAACAGGGGAAAGGAATATAGAAATGGTAGCTTTCGTAGTGAAGGCAGCAAGAATCAAATTGGTAAACAGATTGGACCTAGCAGAAATCCTTCGATAACACAGGAGATACTGCATTTAACTGATAAAAGGAGAAAATATAAAATGCTGCAAATTAAGTAGGTGAAAGGAATACAAACGTAGCCATTTTGCATTTTTTCTAAGCAGGAATGGCTACAGAATAAATGTGAGGATTTATAAGCATACACTAATGAACCAAAACATTATGATCACTGCCGACAACGATGTTGAATGCCTCCTGGTGGTGCTGTGGGCACGTGACCCAATAAGGAAAGAATCTAAGTGGAAGAGCGACGAGTGAGCAGTCACTACAGCGAAGATAAGGACCACAAATGAGGAAATCCAGCAAAAGGGCACATAGTTGTGGCGATGTGGTCGGAAACGAGACTGTCTCAAATGGCGAAACTGGCCGCTCTTGGTGTGCTACTGTCCTCAGCATTCAAACGGTGTGCTCCAAAACACTTGCGTGTGCACAAAGGCGTATGGCTGGGTCCTTTCACGCCGTCATCCAGGTTTCAATCCACTCATAAATTGTTACATCTATTCTACTATTACAGTTTCAGGTTACTATATTTCTGAAAACAGTGACGCTACTTCTGTGGTGCGATGCAACACTTAACTCCCCAGAGACAGCGCCCCTCGCCCCATTTCAAGCCTATACGAAACATTCCTTTCGTCTTTGTATCTTATTACTTTTCCCTGTTCATGCAGTAAGACTGCTGCATCATGCATAACAGTTTGTTACTTCTACATCACTGATCACGTTTTACAGATGTACTCAATTGCATTAAGACTCACAGTTCAAGAGACTTGACATCATAAGCACTTGGGATGCGTGAGAAACTTAGTTTTTCCTAAAAGGAAGCGCAAATTGACCAGATCATACTCATCTAATGTGTGAAATTTGGTTAAAAGTTTCTTGGATATCGCTAAGAGCTCTTATTATCATACTTCTTGTAAACTTTTTCTCATTTACGTGCTTAACATTAAATGTTTCACCACGTTAACTACCCGTAACCAGACATTTGAAGCTGTTTCTTACAAGGGGGTTAGATTCTGCGAAGAGTAGGCTGTTTTACTGGTTATGAAAGAAAAAACTCTAACTATTTTGTTTGGCCGAAATTTCATAAGGCTGAGAGCTGCTAAGTCGAAAGTGGGGCTGCCGTTTATCGCTGAAACAACGGGGTTTCGGCTCCACCAGTTCTTTTCGTCTTCAGTTTATAACAGTACAGAATGACCGGTTTCTGAAATAACCGATTTTCGTGTTGTCTATTAATTACTTCCTGTAATAAACGTGGACTTTCAACAAAGACCGAAAAATTGTAATGAAGGCAGAAGAGTAAAAGATCGGGTTGAGGCTGCGGCAGGAATCAGTCTGATTGTCCCCAGGAAAGACTGCCAAGGTGAAAGAGACGGGTCCGGCGACAGGTCTCAGGTTAACGACTTCCCCTCTCCACACCACCACCCCCCCCCCCCTTATCATTACTTTTGGTGGTATCAATTTTTCAACCTAAAGCAACTCCAATAATATAATAGCTATCAGGGGGTGCTGAAAAATAATGCCTTTGTATTTTGTACGTGAAGACTGTTAACGTATTTTAAATGAAACGTTATTGATATTCTACATCTTTATTCTTCACGTGTACACAACTGCAGACCTTCGCCGCCATAAGCCTCTGAAACGTACTGTATAACAGGACGGTGCGTAACGTACCTATGTCGGTGTGTGAGAAACAGCTTGCTGTAGTCGCGTTTGGATTTCGAAGAGTTGGTCCACACTAGGAGCACTCTGTCCTTTGGCACGACAATGTCAGACCACACATGAGCACTGCAATGCCTTGGGTTCACAGTCATCGATCGTACTCTGTCCCACACCGACTTGGCCTTACCCAATTTTCACTTGTTCCCAGATGTAAAAAGAACACCTTCGAGGACTACTACACTGTCATAAAGTGGTGCAAGCAGAGGTGACGTTGTGGCTGCAAGCCCTACAATGACGGTATCAATGAAATGGCCCCTCTTTGGGACACACGTTCGTCGCCAGGGCGACTATGTCGAGAAGTAAATAAGTACTCCTAGATATAAAGCTGTACAATCCTAATAGCATTTGTTTTATTTAAAAAGCATCAGTAGTTTTCATACGAAATCTTCGGAGGCATTACTGCTCAGCACGCCCTCGTACATCAAGCAAGTTTTTCTTCTTTTCCAAAGAAAACCGTAGATGTTTTCACCTTATTTGAAGTCACAAGTTTGTTGTCAAGGCGGATGAGACGCAATGAAGCTTAGTCCATCATCTCTTGCTGGTGGTGAAACACCAGCAGTCTCCAAACAATCACGAGCTCAATTCAATGCACAGAAGTATGACCCCAAATTGTTCCCCTCCCTGGCCACACCATGGGGGGAACGACAGGCTGACAAGCTAAGGATGGCAGTGCATCTTATTTGCCCCAGTACCTTGTATGTTAGAGAGCTCATGGGGAATCTTTCATGACGAAGGCTTTTTTTTGTTGAGCATTTAGAGGACAACTTAGTGGAGGTGGACGGCTTGTCCAAAATGAGATCTGGGTCAGACTTCATCAAAACAGCATCCTCTGCCCAGTCACAGGAGTTATTCGCTTGTGACAAGCTGGGGATGTTTCCATAACAACCATGCCCCATAAGAGCTTAAATATGGTCCAGAGCATCATATTTCACAGAGATCTTCTTTTGCAGTCCGATGATGAGCTGCGGCCCGGTTTAGAGCGGCGAGGTGTACATTTCGTCCGGCATGTCCACTGGGGTCAGAAGGATAATCAGGTTGCTACCGGTGCCTTCATCTTGGCCTTTGAGTGTGATACATTGCCCGAGAGGGTCAAGGTGATGGTCTACTGATGTGATGTAAAGAACTATATCCCTCCCACAATGGGATGCTTTAAGTGCTGGAAGTTCGGCCATGTGCCTTCCCACTGTATTTCCAGCGTCAGATGGCGAGATTCCCCGCCTCCCATCTGTCAACTGCAGAGAGCACCGTTCGCCTTGCTCGCGTGACTGCAGGATTCTCCAGAAAGAAAGGAAAATCATGGGATAAAAGACCCTGGACAGATTGACCTACACTGAGGCTAGGAGAAAATGTGAATACCTGCATCATCTGCGTATGATATCGTATAACGCCGCTGCTACAACAGTTCTGGCACCATCAGCTCTGCCAACCCAGGTCACCTCTGAGCCGGAAGACTACACGTGCCCCCTTCATGGTGGGGTCATTTCCTTCCCTGTTGTTCCTCCACCACCTACTTCAGAAGCAACACCCCCCTCCAACCCACAGGGATGTCCATCCCCACTTCTAAGCCGGAGAACTGTAGGGCGTCTTTGGCTCCTCTTGCTAGGAAAGGGGCCCTTGTGTCACTCCATTCCCAGGTTTCTGCTAGTGGGAAAGAAGACACCCACCAGTGGCTAAAGAGCCCAAAAGCAGCGGGTCATAGGGCTTCACACTCATCCTCAGTCATGGAGACTGAGCCAGTGAAGTCCTCCCTACTAGGGAAACCCGAGGAGCAGAGAGATAATTCAAAAAGAAAACTCCTAAGACCACCGCAACCTACAAGCTCTGTGGCTGAGGATGGGATGGAGATTTTGGCGTCCGCTGAGGACCTAGATCTCGCCAGACCCTCAGACACAATGGATATAGACTGCTCAGGCAATAAATCGGTGGCAGCAGGTGACTCTGAGGCGTAAACCGCCTCACTGAATGTTTCATGCCTTTCCAGTCTCATGATGCTGTAGCTCAGCCAGGCGGTGGAAAAAACCGCCGCAATTCCACTGGAGGATGACAACTGTTAAGCTTTACACCTGCCATCAGCATTGCCCTCTGCGGCTATAAGGGATATTACAGGAACCGTAGCGATTATAATAGTGTGCCAGGTGGAGTTAGCGTTTGTCCTAAACTCGGTCTGTAGTGAACATTTGCCCTTCAGACCCCTCTTGAGGCTGTGGCTGTCAGAATAAGGACGCAGGAAATAACTGTCTGCAATGTATATCTTCCCCCAGATGGTGCAGTACCCCTGAATGTATTAGCTGCACTGATTGATCAACTCCCTAAACCTTACTTACTTCTGAGTGATTTCAATGCCCATAACCCCATATAGAATTGTACCATGCTTACTGGATGAGGCAGAGACGTCGAAACTTTACTGTCGCAATGAAACCTCTGCCTCTTAAATACTAGGGCCGCCATACATTTCATTGTGGCTGATGGTAGTTACTTGGCCATTGATTTATCAATTTGCAGCCGAGGACTTATCCCATCTATCCACTGGAGAGCCCATAACGACCTGTGTGGTAGTGACCACTTCCCCATCTTCCTGTCACTGTCCCAGCGTCAAGCACACGGACGCCTGCCCAGATGGGCTTTGAACAAGGCAGACTTGGGAACTTTTAGCTCTGTTGTCACCGCTGAATCTCCCCCACACGGTAACTTCGATGTGATGGTTGGGCAGGTGACTAGCATAATTGTTCCGGCAGCAGAAAACGCGATCTCTCTCTCTTTAGGCTGCCCAAGACATAAGGCAGTCCCTTGGTGATCGCCAAAAGTCACTGAAGCAAGTAAGGAGCGTCGGTGAGCTCTACAGCAGCATAAGCGGCAGCCTTCCCTGGAGCACCTCACAGCCTTTAAAGGGCTCCGTGCCAGTTTTCGCTACCTTACCAAACAACAGAAGGAAGAGTGTTGGCAGAGTTATGTCTACACCATTGTGTGCCACATGTCACCTTCCCAACTCTGGACAAAGATCAAACGTCTTTTCGGATACCAGGCCCCAACAGCTGCCCCGGTGTTAGCATAAATTGCGAGTTATGTACCTCCGCAAACGCGATTGCCGAGCAGCACATTGCCGAGCAGCACATTGCCGAGCAGCACATTGCCGAGCAGCACATTGCCGAGCAGCACATTGCCGAGCAGCACATTGCCGAGCAGCACATTGCCGAGCAGCACATTGCCGAGCAGCACATTGCCGAGCAGCACATTGCCGAGCAGCACATTGCCGAGCAGCACATTGCCGAGCAGCACATTGCCGAGCAGCACATTGCCGAGCAGCACATTGCCGAGCAGCACATTGCCGAGCAGCACATTGCCGAGCAGCACATTGCCGAGCAGCACATTGCCGAGCAGCACATTGCCGAGCAGCACATTGCCGAGCAGCACATTGCCGAGCAGCACATTGCCGAGCAGCACATTGCCGAGCAGCACATTGCCGAGCAGCACATTGCCGAGCAGCACATTGCCGAGCAGCACATTGCCGAGCAGCACATTGCCGAGCAGCACATTGCCGAGCAGCACATTGCCGAGCAGCACATTGCCGAGCAGCACATTGCCGAGCAGCACATTGCCGAGCAGCACATTGCCGAGCAGCACATTGCCGAGCAGCACATTGCCGAGCATCTGCATCGGAGAACTACCCCCCAGCCTTTCGCACACCCAAACAGCGGCTGGAAGGGAACGTAGTCTCATTCACTACATGCTGCAGTGAATCCTATAACGCCCCATAGTGTGGGAGCTCCTTGGTGCCCTTGCACATACCCCAGACACAACATCCACAGTCAGATGATTATACATCTCTTATCTGACTAAAAGTGACATCTTCTCATCTTCAAATCACAATGGCAGGAGAGCACCATCATTCTGGTGCTCAAATCGGGTAAAAACACGATTGATGTTGATAGCTATCAGCCCACCAGCCTCACAAATGTTCTTTGTAAGCCGCTGGAACATATGGTATGTCGGCGGTTGGGTTGGGTCCTGGAGTCACGTGGCTTGCTGGCTCCATGACAGGGCAGCTTCCGCCAGGGTCGCTGTACCACTGATAATCTTGTGCCCATCGAGTCTGCCATCCGAACAGCCTTCTCCAAACGGCAACACCTGATTGCCATCTTTTTTGACTTACGTAAACCATACGACACAACCTTGCCACATTGTATGAGTGGGGTCTCTGGAGACCACGCCTGATTTTTATCCAAAACTTACTGTCCCTCTGTACCTTCTGTGTCAAAGTTGGTGACTCCCATAGTTCCATCCATATCCTGGAGAATGGAGTCCCACAGGGCTCTGTACCGAGTCTATTTTTAGTGGCCATTAACGGTCTAGCAGCAGCTGTCGGGCCCTCTGTCTCACCTTCTTTGTACGCAGACGACTTCTGTATTTCGTACTGCTGCTCCAGTACTGTTGTTGCTGAGCGGTGCCTTCTGGGAGCCATCCACAAGGCGCAGTCATGTGCTCTAGCCTATAGCTTCCAGTTTTCAGCTGCAAAAGTCGTGTGTCGTGCACTTCTGTCTGCAGCGTAATGTTCATCTGAAACCCGCACTTTACGTTAATGACAATCCACTCACTAGTGGAGACATATCAATTCCTAGGACTGGTTTTCGTTGCTCGATTGACTTGGCTCTCTCATCTTCGTCAGCTTAAGCAGAAATGCTGTCAGCACCTCAATGCCCTCTGTTGCCTGAGCAACACCAATTGGGATGCAGATCGCTCTATGCTGCTGCAGCTCTACAGAGCCCTATTCCAATCCAGAATTGACTGTGGGAGTGTGGTTTATGGTTTGGCAGCGCCTAATCGACCCTGTGCACCATTGTGGGGTTCGATTAGTGACAGGAGCTTTTCAGACGAGTCCGGTGACCAGTGTACTCATGGAGGCTGGTGTCCGTCCACTGCAGATCAGATGTGCACAACTGCACGCCAGTTACACAGCACACATTCATGGTTTCCCTGAGCATCCAAATAACCGGCTCCTTTCCCGCCTGTGGCAGTCCATCTCCCACATCGGCGGCCCAGATCAGGGCTAACGATTGCAGTTTGTGTGCGGACCCTTTTCTCTCAACTGGAGTCCTTCCCTTTACCACCTCTACTTGTGGTCCGTTCATGTATGCCTCCATGGTGTACACCTTGGCTGCAGCTTCGTCTGGACCTTTTGAATGACGCTAAGGACACTGCAGCTCACCAATGTCAGTTCCTCTCGATTCTTGACGTGTTCCTGGGCTCTGAAGCGGTTTACACTGATGGCTGTGAGCAGTACTCCTTTCCAGTTAGCTGCAGTGTTTTCACTGCAGAGCTGGCGGCCATATCTCGTGCTCTTGAGTGCATCTGCTCATGCCCTGACGAGTCATTTCTCCTTTGTACTGACTCATTGAGCAGCCTACAAGCTATTGACCAGTGTTACCCTCGCCATCCTCTGGTAGCGTCCATTCAGGAGACCATCTATGCCCTGGAACAATCCTGTTGATCCGTGGTGTTTGCATAGACCCCAGGACATGTGAGAATCCCCAGCAACGAACTTGCCGACAGGTTGGCCAAACAGGCGATGTAGAAACCGCTTCTGGAGATAGGCATCTCAGAAGCTGACCTGCGTTCTTACACTGCAGCGTTTTCTGGCTTTGGGAGACGGAATGGCATAACAGCACGCATAACAAACTGCGCGTCATTAAGGAGACTATGAATTTATGGAAGTCTACCATGCAAACCTCTCTCAGGGAATCAGTTGTCCTCTGCCGGCTCCGCATTGGCAATATGTGGCTAATGCATGGTTACCTACTTAGTCGCGAGGACCCACCTCAGTGTCGCTGTGGCTCCCAATGACAGTCGTCCACCTCTTGCTGGACTGCCCACTGTTAGCCGCTCTGCCGGCCGAAGTGGCCGTGCGGTTAAAGGCGCTGCAGTCTGGAACCGCAAGACCGCTACGGTCGCAGGTTCGAATCCTGCCTCGGGCATGGATGTTTGTGATGTCCTTAGGTTTAACTAGTTCTAAGTTCTAGGGGACTAATGACCTCAGCAGTTGAGTCCCATAGTGCTCAGAGCCATTTGAACCATTTTTTGTTAGCCGCTCTGCGCCAGACTTTAAACTTTCCCAGCACCCTGCCTTCGATGTTGGGCGACAATGCCTCCGCAGCAGCTTTAGTTTTACGTTTTATCTGTGAGAATGGATTTTATACTTCTGTGTAGGTTTTAGCGCATGTCCTTTGTCCCTCTGTATCCTCCACACTAGTGCTTTTAGGGTGGAGGTTTTAATGTGTTGCAGAGTGGCTAGCTTTACCATTTTATTCTCGTGGTTGGCCAGCCACTGTAATCTGCTCTCATGTTTTACTCTTCTGTTTCTAGCGTCTTTGTTTCCTTGTCCTCCTGTGTTCCTTTTAGTGTTCATTGCCTTTCCTTCGTTCTTGTGGCTTTTCCTTTCTTTCCATTTTTGTGTTATGTTTTGTTCGTTTTATTCTCAAACTTGCGGCATTGTTTTATTAGGAGCAAGGGACCGATGACATCTCCTACCTACCAACCTACCTAGCTACCAACCAACCAACCAACCAGTCACAAATTTCATTTGATACAGCACAAGGCCGTACGTTTGATAAGAAGAGCTGATGTGATACTGAATCAAATGCTTTTCGGAAGTCCAGAAATTCTGCATTGACATAGAACTTCATTATGTCATGTGAGTTGGGTTTCGCATGATGTTTTTGGAGTCCATGCTAGTTGACATGGAAGAAGTTAGTATGTTTGAGCTCAGAACGTTTTCAAAGATTCTACAACTAATTTGTTTCAAGGTTATTGAGTGGTTGTTTTGTGCAAACCGACGTGACCTGTTCTTTCTTCCAACTACTGGGGACGGTTTTTTTGTTAGAGGGATCCACGATCGATTATAGTTCGAAGAGGAGATAACTGAGCTGTAAATTCAGTATATAATCTGACAGGGAATTTCGTCAGTCCGTGAGGAATTGTTCAGTTTCAACGATTTCAGCTGTTTCTCAACACCACTGACTCTACCACTGATTTCACTCATCTCTTCAGTAGTGGGATAATTAAATCAGGGAAGTTCTCCAGCGTTTTCATCTGAAAACTGACTTAAGCTTTTCAGCTTTTACTAGCCTCAACTTCCCTTTGTCTCATTTGCGAGTGACTGGACCCTAACTTTGATGCCACTAACAGTTGGCCGGCCGGTGTAACCGAGCGGTTCTAGAACGGGCGTCACGTATCTTGCGGGTGGTGGGGGAGTTCTGCGCAGCCAGCAGTTGGTGGTGGGGGAGCCAGTTGCGGCAGTGTAGCTACACTATGCGTTAACGCTCCATTCGACTGTCGGCTACTGACCGCCGCCCATTGAAGTACGCGCGCATGCAGGAAAGGTGACGAGCGCAATAATATCTATACGTCTTTGCAAGAGTCGCCTGCCCTTAAAATATAGAGTTGTATAAAATGTGTGTAAACAAAAAATCTATGAACATTGGCAAGAATAATAGACTTGCATTGTTTGTCTGTCGATCAACACAAGAATACCATGTTGAGTAACTGAGAAAAGTGCTGTGCATTTGTTTATGTTTCCTGTTCTCAGAAAATATGATCATCTTGTGCTGCCTTGAAAACTAAAATTTGAAAAGTAGAAGAAACCTCGAGAAAAAATGTATGTCTAATGATAATCAAACGATTTTTATAATAAACATGTTTTGTAATATGAGTGAGCACTGGGAAAAATCGCGGCACATACAGGAGTATTTCTGTCTCCCTTCCGAACCTATAGAATACGTTCATCCTGTGATGGCTTGCCATCTGTAGTCAAAACTATTTGGATTGCAGGGGGAATATTCGCATGTGTGAAATTTTAACATACCAGTTTTTTAAGTGACCTAAGCAAACGTTGAGCAGTCTACATGTAGAGCATCTTTTCAGCACATAGCTGAAAGAATCATTTCAGAAGATGTAAAAAGAGCCTGTCATACATTAAAAATAGTTATTAAAAGAACCAAAGGCTGTTTCTGTTTAAAGACACCTCACTTACAACAAATAATTTATAGTTCTTGGTATTGTCTATTGTACATAGTTCTTGTCGTACATCATATAAAACAAGTTCCCATATGCTGTTTGTTTGTTTGGGTTTAATTTTCGGGAAAGCAAGAACAATTATTTTTTCAAAAATGAAGTCAGCAGTCTGACTAGCACAAATACAAACGAAATTTTACATATTTTGACGGATAATTCAATAAGAAAATCGACAAGGGTAATCACTGAAGACAAGCTTTAAACAAAGTCCACAACGAAATTCCATAACAAACTAAAATCTTTTTATAATTACTTTGAGCCAGGCAAACCTAGGCTCAAGTTACATAATATAGGCTTAAGATTTAAGATACATTTTTAAATGCTTACCGCAACAATGCTTACCGCAACAATGCAGTACTGCCACAGGTATCCCAAAACATATTCATCCTAGGTGTCTGATAAAGGTGAACCTGAATCGTGAAGATTAATTATGAAAGGCTCCATCACCAAGCCTCTGTCGATTTCCTTTTTAAAATATTCTTCCTGGAGTGTTTCCGAATGTCTGACGCAGTTTGCCCATGCAGATATGCTTACTTTGTCCACCATGTGTATCTTTCCACGTCAGCAATTCGGAAGGTGCTGTTTCTTTTTGAGATATAGCCTTGAACTTGTGCCCATATCGGCTCAGTAGGATTGTAGTGGCAGTGATATGGGGGTAACGTGATTACTCGGCGACCATGCTGTCTTGCCAGTTCATCTATGTCGTAAGTGCGGTATTTAGGCTTGTATGCATTTACGAGCATGAGTAACTCTGCTCTGGTCTGTGACGCTGTGTCAGGAATTCCATTAGACGACAACCATGAAGTAATTTCATCCTCCCTGATATTTGAAGTAGGAGCCTTATTCCCTGGTACAGAGGGCACACTTGTGTTGCCCATGACAATAACAGAATTCTCTGCCATGTACGGAAGTAGCTGTTGCACAAACCACCGCTTGAAGACAGCATACGTCATTCCAGAGTGATAGTCATCTGATTCCTTCGTCTTCGATGCTTTAAATATTAATTTACTCTCTTAAGAAGCCTGTCTCTGCAGAACCAGCATGAAGCACAGTAAGTCTTCCACCACATTGGTCTTGAATGATTCTGGTGAACATATGTTTCATCGAGATAATAAATACGTGATTTTCTGACTTGCACTTCTCGTGCATTTCTCTCAAGAACACAGTTTTTGTTGCTACAATGTCACTTCTCTCTAAGAGCAGTTTTCTTCCGTCTTTGCTCTTTCTGTATTTAAATCCCATCTCCCTTAATATTATGAGCGTGGTAGATTTGCTGCCATTGAAGCTTTCGGCTTCTTTACTGTAAGAACATAATTTATCTGCTGTAGTATGTTCACCTTAGCTCTAAATTTCCCGCCGTAACACATTCTTGCTGAAATCGTCGTGCTCACTTACGCATTTCTTTCGATTTCGGTACTTACCAGGCGACTTAAAAGAAGATTCGTTCTCTTCAGTAGATGCTTTGGCTTCACTGGCGATCCATTGTACAGTTCTCAAACCGATACCACATGCCTCAGCTGTTCGTTCTTGGCACTTGGCAACACTGGACGACGCTTCTATGTCAGCTGTGGCTGCCGCTTCCAGGTCCCATCTAAAGAACTGATACACGCGAAATATTATTTCCCTCGCCTGCCTGCGTAATACTGGGTGAGATTTGCTGTTGCCACTCATATTACCACAATGCATTGCAATAACTTCCAAAAAAGCACCATACCCAATGCTAAAACCAGTCGTAAACTTGCTCCACACAGAACGACATTGAACCGCTACGTCTGACTCACTCATATTGGTCGGCAGGTCACGTGACTTCCGTGCTACTGCCCTTCCCAGTCCTCGCCCACCAAGTTGCATGACACCCGCTCTAGGCGTTTCAGTCTGGAACCCCGCGACCGCTACGGTCGAAGGTTCGAATCCTGTTTCGGGCATGGATGTGTGTGATGTCCTTAGGTTAATTATGTTTAAGTAGTTCTAAGTTCTAGGGGACTGATGACCTCAGATGTTAAGTCCCATAGTGTTCAGAGCCATTTGAACTAACACTCTTCGCATAAGACACGAATTTCTTTGGGTTTTGGGAAAGATCGTTTCACAATATTCTGCTGCGCAAGTCACTGGAGGCTTCACGCATTGCTCTCTTGACAGCCGAACGCGTTTCACTCAGCACCTCTGTATCTATACTCATATGCTTTGTGTTAAATCTATTATGCAGTAATTACTTTTGAATGCAATATGGGAGTGACAGTGATCAATATGTTACGAATATTTACTATTAAAAACAGTCTTGATCACATTTATTTAGTACGGTGACTGGTTTCGACCACTACTGTCATCTTCAGACCTACAAGTCGTATAAAAGCTTTAATTAGAGGGCTACATACATTAAAGTACATAAAGTTATAAAGCTATGAAACGATGAATTACCAATGAGTAAGTTCCTCCTTCCACTAGATTATCACTACTGGAGAAACCAGTGTACATCTTACTATAAATAATAGAGGCTCCGCCTACCTCTGAAGGTATGATGTCATTACTAACCAATGAGTTATAAGTCGTATAACAATGTAAAAGTTCTTAGTTAAAAGAACATTGTCATGAAATAAAAATAAACACACATTAAACTTAGCTTATTTAACAGCTATTGTCAATTACGAAGCGTTAAAACTATTTGAACATGTAGGATAAATGAACTTCGTTTTGACAGAACATGAGTTTCCCTCTCAAGGCCTGTTAGTGAATCATTTCGAAGCACTGGTTACCATGGTGAAGTTGGATGCCGTTCCAAAGATGAGGCAGTAGGCTTCTTTCCACTGAAGTTGTAAAGTCGATAGGCAAACTAGTGGTTGCCATGGTGAAGATAAACGCCAGTACAAAGATATGGCAGCAAGCTTCTTTGTAACGAAGTTGTTGCGAAAGTGGAATGGCAAATACTGTCACGTCAAACGATGTGCTATTGAACAGCAACATGTCTTTATTGAAACGATTTTCAATGAATGGGCTGCAATAATCTTTAGCTGACAAGTTGCACAGATATGATACAAAGTAGTTGTGCATATTTATGAAATATTGCCTATGAAGTTCGTATGTAGATTGCAATTTTTTTTATTACATGTAACAATTTTTAAAAAGGCATTACTATTAAGTTGCATGCCAGTGTTATAAACAAATAAAAATAATGAAAATGGAAGCCGTAGTGTCAAAAATAAAAGGATGTGAATTAGCAATATGCAGTCTAAAAGCATATAAGCAAACATTCTAAAACAGATAGACATAACATACTGTTTGGTGAAATAAAATTACAAAGTAAAGATAAAATATTTCTTAAAAGCCTTAATAATTTTAAAAACCGAGGACAGAAGAGTGAACGTTCTAAAGCAGATCATCGAAAAGCTCAAAGAAATGTTTGTCTTTGAATTGAAGTTGTTCATTTAAAACTGATGACGTATTACTTTTGCGAAGTGAAAAGATTTCAATTTCTTCTAAAGTATTTAGCACAGTATGTAATATTTCAAATTGATAGAGATGCAACCCTCAGAATGATTGTATCCATCAAGATGTTGACCAAATATTGATTTGGTACATGCAGTACCAGTAGTATGTTCTTTAAAACGTGTTAGAAAGTTATGGCCAGTTTGGCCAATGTACTGTTTCTCACAGTCATTACATAGTATTTTGTAAACGCCTGACTTTTGGTATATATTTGATTCCCCAATTGTGTGTTTGTTTCATCTGTAGTGGGTTATTGGTTTTAAATGATATTGTCACGTTTGTATTCTTAAGTAATTTATTTTATCGGAAATAGTTCCAATGTATGTCATTTTTGTAAATATCCTCTTGGAATTTATAACAGTATCATTTGTTTCTTGTAATTTTTGATATAACAGATGAACCTGATGGGAATTATACATGTTTAAATATTTTTAACGCTTCGTAATTGACAATAGCTGTTAAATAAGCTAAGTTTAGTGTGTGTTTATTTTTATTTCTTGACAATGTTCTTTGAACTAAGAAATTCTACAGTGTTATTAGACTTATAGCTCATTGGTTAGTCATGACACCATACCGTCAGAAGTGGGCGGAGCCTCTATTATTTGTAGTAAGATGTACACTGGTTTCCCCAGTAGTGATTATCTAGCAGGAGGAGGATCTTACTCATTGGTAATTCATCGTTTTATATCTTTATAACTATGTATTTTCTTTAACGTATGTAGCCCTCTAATTAAAGATTGTATACGACTTGTAAGTCTGAAGATCACCACAGTAATTATCGAAACCGGTCACTGTACTAAATAAATTGTGATCAAGACTGTTTTTAATAGTAAATATTATGCAGTACTCTCTCTCTTTAGATTCTGCCACTGTGTCCAGTAAAACGGCCCGTCCTATAGCTAACTGAGCAAATGTACTGGTGGCGCGTCTTAAAGAATTTTTTTTCCTTAGGCAGACCTGGTTCTTTGGTTTGGTATCTTCCCACGCTGGTGAAACAGCAAGCAGGCGGTTCGTCCGCTATGGCCCTGTCAGTGGTGCACGCAACTTGTGCCCTGCTGCTGAAGGCCCCCTGGGCTGGCGAGTCTATTTATGTCCTGCTGCGGGTTCGGGGGTTAGAATAGGCCCGCGGTATTCCTGCCTGTCGTAAGAGGCGACTAAAATGAGTTTCAACCGTTTCAGCCTTACATGTGATGGTCCCCCTTGGGATTTGACCTCCATTTTTCAAAATTCTACAGAAGTACTAGCCTTTTGGGGAAGGACGCCTTACGTGGTGTACCACTGGTCCTCAGTGCACTAAGACCTTGGCACTGTACATTTGCTCAGTTAGCTATAGGACGGTGAGGGTGCAGCTCAGGTATCGGCAGTACGATCCCTGTGTGGTCAGGGGGCTACAACCTAGAGGGTACATGACGTTGTACCGGCGTTGTAACCATACCCATTATTCCTCAAATTGGGCCTAAACGCCTGATGGCTTATACACGTTACGCCCATAGTGCGTCCCCATCTGCACCTACGATCATGACAGACTTTCCATGGCACCAGAAATCCAGCACGGTAGCCAGCCCGTTGTGGTGGGGTCGTCATGTACCCTCTAGGTTGTAGCCCCCTGACCACACAGGGATCGTACTGCCGATACCTGAGCTGCAGCCTCACCACATCGGCCAAGGAGTAGATGCCAGTCTCCTTGGGGCATCAGGACTCCCGGCAATGGTCATCCTGCCAGGTGGCCCTTGCTGAGGCTTGGTGGCGCCCGTGGGGAGAGCCCCTGGTCGGAGTGGGTGGTATCCGGGCGGATGTTTCGCAGATGAAACGTCAACACATCAGGTCGCTCTGCGGCCGAATCTTTCAAAAGGAAAGGTACTGTTTCTAGTTCTGGTTCTCCTGCTCTTTCCCCCTTGGTCACTCCCTGGGAGGAGGGACAGGCCCGCCGGCTTGGGACGAAGTACTTCCCCTGCTATTTGGTCTGTTCTCGAACCAATAGGAGGACGTTCGCCACCTCCAAGCCCATGTTCTTTGTTCAGCACATTGAGGGCATCTTCGGGGAAATCGAGGCTCTCAGTAAAATGCGTTCGGGGTCCGTTCTTATCAAGACCACCTCCGCCACACAGGTGGCGGCGCTCCAGGCGTGCGACCGCCTAGGGGACATCCCAGTGTCCATTGTCCCGCATCTGGCACTAAATAGGACGCAGGGGGTTATTTTTCATCGGGACCTCCTGCTGCAATCTGATGAGGAGCTCAGGGTCAACCTGGAGCGCCGAGGCGTGCATTTCGTCCGGCGAGTCCAGCGCAGCCCCAAAGACCGTCGCATCGACACCGGGGCCTTTATCCTCGCCTTCGAGGGGGACGTTCTCCCGGAGAAGGTAAAGGTGATCTGCTACCGGTGTGACGTGTGACCTTACGTCCCAACTCCTATGCGCTGTTTTCGGTGTTTGCACTTTGGGCACATGTCGTCACGGTGTGAGGCTGAGCCCCTTTGTGGCGATTGTGGGTGTCCTCTTCGTGAGGAACATACATGCACCCCACCACCTCGGTGCGTTAATTGTCCTGGCATCCACTCGCCTAGATCCTCAGACTGCCCCTCATATCAGGAGGAGAAGAAGATACAAGAACTCAAAACTTTGGATCGTCTCTCTTATTCTGAGACCAGGAAGACGTATGACCGCCTCCATCCTGTACTGTTGACCACTTCGTTTGCCTCAGTTGTGTCCACTTCTACTGCGGTATCCTCATCCCTATCCTGTCCCCCTCCACCTCCTCCCCCCATCCGGGTTCTCTGCCTCCGCCTCCCAAATCCCTCCCTTCCAAATCCTCCTCCCCCGTGGCCCCCGCCCCCTCTGCCCCAGGGGCCACCCTTCCTCCTACTCCTCCCCCCACCGCCTGAGAAGCGATCCTCTTCTCAGACGTCCATTGGGGAAATGTTCCGGACCCCAGCTTCCGAGGTCCGGCGTTCCTAAACGGACCCCACGTGTGAGGACCTTCTTAGAGTCCAGCCCACCATCCCTGCGCCTTCTCGGACTTCCAAGAAGGCCTCCAAGAAGAAGTCTCTATCCCCCTCTCCACCTCGGCGCGTTTCGTCTGACGCTCCATCCGTGAGTCACTGCTCCCGGCCGTCCTCAGTTTCGCCGGGACGCTCTGCTGCCAGGCGCTCAGCTGGCCTCTCATCGGCAAATGATGCTGCCCCTCCTACACAACCAGAGACAGTGGCCGCAGCTGGCGACGACTCGATGGACCAGGATCCGCCTCCCACCGGTTGTAGCGTTGTTCCCTCGAAACCTGGCCCTCCGCGGCCGTCGAGGTGACCAGCTCTTCCCCCGTCTCGTTCCCCCTCTTTTTTGACTAGCGATGGCCTTGTTACATTGGAACATAAGAGGTATTCGATCTAATTGGGAGGAATTACAGCTGCTCCTCCGCCCGCACTGTCCGCTCGTCCTTGGTCTCCAGGAAACCAAGTTGCGCCCGACTGACCGTATTGCCTTTACCCACTATACCTCAGAGCGGTATGACCTCACCCCTGTGGACGGTATCCCAGCTCATGGTGGGGTCATGTTGCTCGTTCGGGACGATGTCTATTACCATCCCATCCCATTGACCACCCCACTCCAAGCAATAGCTGTCCGTATTACTCTTTCTGCTTTTACTTTTTCAGTTTGTACCATCTACACTCCATCGTCATCTGCTGTTAGTCAGGCTGATATGATGCACCTGATCGTTCAGCTTCCCCCGCCGTTTTTATTGTTTGGCGACTTCAATGCCCATCATCCCCTTTGGGGCTCTCCTGCATCCTGTCAAAGAGGCTCATTCTTGGCGGATGTCTTCAGCCATCTCAATCTTGTCTGCCTCAATACTGGCGCCCCGACTTTCCTCTCGGACTCGACTCATACCTACTCTCACTTGGACCTCTTGATCTGTTCTACCACTCTTGCCCGTCGGTACGAGTGGTATGTCCTTTCTGACACCTATTCGAGCGACCACTTCCCTTGTGTCGTTCGTCTCCTGCCCGACACCCCATCCCCACGTCCTTCGAGCTGGAACATACCGAAAACTGACTGGGGACTTTACTCCTCCCTGGCGACCTTTCCGGACCACGATTTTCTCAGTTGTGACAGTCAGGTCGAATACCTCACGGCTGTTATCATCAATGCTGCCGAACGTTCCATTCCTCGTACTACCTCTTCTTCACGTCGCATTTCCGTCCCCTGGTGGAACGAGGCTTGTAGAGACGCTATCAGTGCTCGACGACGTGCTTTACGCACCTTTCGCCGCCATCCTACGTTGGCGAATTGTATTGGATACAAACGACTCCGAGCGCAATGCTGTAGAGTCATCAAAGACAGCAAAAAAGCTTGTTGGGCCTCTTTCATCAGCTCCTTTAACAGTGTTACTCCCTCTTCTGTCTTATGGGGTGGCCTGCGCCGGCTGTCGGGTATTAAGGCCCACTCCTCGGTACCTGGCCTGACCTCAGGTAATGAGGTCCTCGTTGATTCTGTGGTTGTCTCCAACGCCTTCGGCCGGTTTTTCGCGGAGGTTTCCAGCTCCGCTCATTACCACCCTGCCTTCCTTCCCAGGAAAGAGGCAGAAGAGGCTCGGCGACCTTCCTTCCACTCGCTGAATCTGGAAACTTATAATGCCCCCTTTACTATGTGGGAACTCGAACGTGCGCTTGCACTGTCCTGGTCCTCTGCTCCGGGGCCAGATGCCATTCACGTTCAGATGCTGGCACACCTTTCTCCGGCGGGCAAAAGCTTCCTTCTTCATACCTACAATCGCGTCTGGACCGAAGGTCAGGTCCCCATGCGTTGGCGTGACGCCGTCGTTGTTCCTATACCCAAACCCGGGAAGGATAGACACCTTCCTTCTAGTTACCACCCCATTTCTCTTACAAGCTGTGTCTGTAAGGTGATGGAGCACATGGTTCATGCTCGGTTAGTTTGGATTCTTGAATCTCGACGGCTACTTACCAATGTCCAATGCGGCTTTCGTCGCCGCCGCTCTGCTGTTGACCACCTTGTGACCTTGTCGACATTCATCATGAACAACTTTTTGCGAAGGCACCAAACGGTAGCCGTGTTCTTCGATTTGGAGAAGGCTTATGATACCTGTTGGAGAGGAGGTATCATCCGCACTATGCACAGGTGGGGCCTACGCGGTCGCCTGCCCCTTTTTATTGATTCCTTTTTAACGGATCGAAAGTTTGGGGTACGTGCGGGTTCCGTATTGTCAGACGTCTTCCTCCAGGAGAACGGAGTGCCTCAGGGCTCCGTCTTGAGCGTAGCCCTTTTTGCCATCGCGATCAATCCAATTATGGATTGCATTCCACCTAATGTCTCCGGCTCTCTCTTTGACGATGACTTTGCGATCTACTGCAGTACCCAGAGAACATGCCTCCTGGAGCACTGCCTTCAGCGTTGTCTAGACAGCCTATACTCATGGAGCATGGCAAATGGCTTCCGGTTCTCTGAAGAGAAGACTGTTTGTATCAACTTTTGGCGATATAAAGCGTTTCTTCCGCCATCCTTACATCCCGGTCCCGTTGTTCTCCCATTCGTGGAAACAATTAAGTTTCTAGGGCTCACGTTGTACAGGAAATTGTGTTGTTCTCCGCATGTCTCTTATTTGGCAGCCCATTGTACACGTTCCCTTAATGTCCTCAGAGTTCTTAGCGGATCGCACTGTCCTGCTTCGCTTGTATCGGTCCATAGTCCAATCGAAGCTGGATAATGGGAGCTTCGTCTACTCGTCTGCTCGGCCATCCCCCTTACGCCGTCTCAACTCCATCCACCATCGGGGGTTATGACTTGTGACCGGAGCCTTCTACACTAGTCCTGTCGAGAGTCTTTATGCTGAAGCTGCCGAATTACCATTGACCTACTGGCGCGACATACTGCTGTGTCGGTATGCCTGCCGGCTGTTGTCTATGCCCGACCACCCCTCTAACAAGTCCTTCTTCGCCGATTCTCTCGACCATCAGTACGGGTTGTATGTGTCTGCCCTGGTGCCCCGCGGAGTCCGCTTCCGTCGCCTGCTTCGACAATTGGATTTTGCCCTCCCTACCACCTTCAGAGAGGGTGAGAGCCCGACACCACCTTGTCTCCAGGCTCCGGTTCATATTTATCTCGACCTCAGCTCACTCCCGAAGGAGGGTACTCCGGCTGCAGTGTATTGCTCCCGGTCTGTCGAACTTCGTGCTCGACTTGCCGGTCACACCTTTATTTACACCGATGGCTCCAAAACTGACGATGGTGTCGGCTGTGCCTTTGTAGTCGGTGCCGCCACCTTTAAATACCGGCTCCTCGACCAATGTTCCAGCTTTACGGCCGAGCTTTTTGCTCTCCATCAGGCCGTTCAGTATGCCCGCCGCCACCGCCATTCATTGTATGTACTCTGCTCTGACTCACTCAGTGCTCTTCAGAGCCTTGGAGCTCCCTATCCGGTCCATCCCTTGGCTCAATGGATACAGCAGTCCCTCCATTCTTTCGCTGATAATGGTTCTCCTGTCAGCTTTCTGTGGGTTCCCGGACATATAGGAGTGCCTGGGAATGAGGCTGCGGATGCTGCAGCCAAGGCTGCAGTCCTCCTGCTTCGGCCAGCCTCCCATTGTGTCCCGTCATCTGGCGTTCGTGGGGATGTTTGTAAGAGGCTTGTGTCGTTGTGGTGGGATGCTTGGTCATCCCTCCAAGGAAACAAGCTCCGGGCAGTAAAACCGCTCCCAACTGCTTGGACAACCTACAACCTCCTCCTGACCATCTCGGCGAGAGGAGGTCCTTCTGACCAGGTTGTGGATTGGGCACCGCTACCTGCTCTCCGGTGACCCAGCCCCGCAGTGCCCTTGTGGTCAGGCATTAACAGTGCGCCAAGTTTTATTGTCGTGTCCCCGCTTTAGTCAATCTCGTGTTGTCCTGTCCCTGCCATCTACTTTACCGGATATTTTAGCTGATGACGCTCGAACAGCTGCTCGTGTTCTGCGTTTTATAACTTTGACTGGCTTGTCCAAAGACATCTAACCTTTTTAGTTATTTTATCTACATCTTCGTTAGGTCTTTCTGGTGTCCCCCCCCCACCCCCCCCACCCCCACCTTGAGTTTTACTAGATTCCCTGTGCTCTAACAACAGTGACTGGGCGCTAATGACCTCAATAGTTGAGCGCCCTTAAACCCCACCAAAAAAAAGAGGCTATTTACGACCACTTTAAAAGCACCTAAGCTGGATTTTCCCGGCAGCAGGAATTTTGCGCCGTGCCAACACGACAGGGCGTTTTGAGTCGGCAGGGACAAAGTACGTTCCGCTTTTGTATGGTTTCCCAGAAAACGTGCTTACCAGACAGCACCTGTACACAGAATCTGCCTGCTGTTACATTGTGTGAAAAGTTTTCTTTTAGTTTTATCACTAAATCTTAATTATTTGCAAAAATTCAATGAAAAAGTAACTGTTTTATAAGTCTGTAACACAGAACAAAACTCACTTACGCATACAACCAAAAAAATTCTCTTATATAAAACTCGCTGGATTATATGAAAATTAAGTATGGAACCTTACACAAAACACTGTCTTGGTCTGCATCGTTTGTCGTATAGTTACAGCCCATAAGTAAGGTCATTCAGTGAGAAACCTTGTGTTTAAGTAACAACGTCATTTGTTTGAGTATTTTTCGCTAAGAGTCGGTGTAGGCGTGTCAGTGGTGGACCTGCGGAAATATGCTGAGTGAGTGTTGCGAGGATGAATAACTGTCGTCGTCGTCTACAGTCGCTGAGCTAGGACCGCACTGACGCTGTTAGTTCAACGCTTCCATCTGTCTGGCGATTCGAAAAACTCCAGTTTTGGTCCGCAGAATGAAATCGCACTGACAACTGCGTTCATTTTCAGAATTGGTCTCTTTTAGCGGTATTTAGAAAACACATTGCAACCCCACAATCCAATCGTGACCAGTTTAACCCTTAAAGTGACTGTGATAAATATAGGTCCCACTGGTCTTAAATGTCGTTTTTACTTTATTTACGAGAAACAACCAGTTGTATTGTTATTAGTATACTGAAACAGTAGTTTCTGTAATATACATTAATACCATTTTATGTTTATAAGGCGGTAGGCTTGTGGTATGAACATGAATAATGGCATGAATACAAGGTGATACAAAAAGAACAGACTTCAGATGTTTATTGCAGACCAACTATAAGATACACACTGCGCGTTTGTCAGTGGATAGAGGAAGGTTTAATGTTTTGACATAACCGCACTGTTGTTTGTTTGTAGCAACATGACAGCACCATAGGAGAAATCATTTTGTGTGATGGAATTTGCGCGAAATCAATCCACTGTTAAAGTGCAACTTGCTTTCCGCCATTGATTCAGAAAAAAGGCGCCTCTGCACAAGCAATTTGACTTGCATAAAAAAATTCTTGCATATGCAAAGGGAATACCACTGGCGGGCCACGCACGTCTGATGAAATTGCCAAGCGCGTCAGATGTGCGTTGGCACGGAACCCACGGAATTCCACAATACCAGAAACTTCATCTTCCTCAAACAACGGTGTGGCGTGTCCTGAAACAACACCCCTACATGAAGTCTTAAAAGTTGCAGTTACTGCAGCAATTGCGTCCTGGCGACCATAACAAAAGCTACAAATTCTGCATTTCAGTTCTCCAGGATGTGGCATGGGACTCGTTTTCGGTACGACTTATCTTTTCGGGCGAATCGACGTTTCTTCTCATGGATAAAGTAAACGCCATAATGTAAGATATTGAGGGTCACAAAATGCTGGCCTCGCCGTTGAACATTTTAGAGAATTACCGAAACTGAACGTATTTCGTGCTATTTCTGTTCACGAAGTTTATGGACCTTTCTTTTTTGCGGAGGAATTTATGACAAGTGTGTCATATTTGGACATGCTGCAAAATTGGTTTTTTCTTAAACTTCACGAAGATTCAAATGATTTCATTTTTATGCATGATAGCGCCCCGCCTCACTTTCAGTTTGACATATGGAATTTTTCTTAACATCACCTTCCCACAACGTTGAACTGGAAGATGTAGACAAGAGCGTGTTCATTGTTTTTTGGCCTCGCGGCTCACCTGACCTCACGCCTTGCCACTTTTTTCTGTGAGGATACATAAGACAGTGTTTGTACCGCCTATGGCAGCTCCCCCTAGATCTGAGAAATCGAATTGTTGAAGCTTGTTGATTCAGTAAACAGGGACCAGTTGATTCATGGGTGGAATGATATGGACTACCGTTTCGGTGTTTCTCGAGCAACGCATGGTGCTCATGTTGAGTGCATGGTCATAACACTTTGAACCTTCCTCTATCCAGTGACTTGCACAACGTGTTTGTCTTTCAGAGTTTGTAATAAAAAAGTGAAGTCTATTCTTTTTTAATCGGCCTGTATTTACTGACAGCCTTTAAGGCACTCGCCTTCAGATCCCGTTTTGTGTGCAACTACAATTATAATTTTGAGGCTTAATTAAACATTATAATAAAATTGTTTACAATTTTAACCCCCTTTCAAAAGAATGATCAACTGCATAAAAGCATTGGTCCAAGAAATATTTCTTAACTTAGATATGAAGGCTCTTGGGTCCTTTGTTGCTTTGATTTCATTTGGTAAATTATTATAATTTGTATCCCAACATTTAAAACACTGTTTTGGTAGCTAGTAGTTCTGCACTGAATCATATGTAGCTCAGAGGGCTGCCTTGTTGCATAGTTATGAATATTGAATTTTAATGTACAGTCATTAACAGGTATTACTTGACAAATGAGACGATATTATAAATGTAAGCAGAGGGCAGTGTCATAATGCCTTTTGTTTTGAAATGTCTGCATGATTCGTTATGTCTTAGGTTACATATTATGCATATTCACTTTTTTGCATTTTGAAAATATCTACCCCCAGGTGAGTTCCCCCAAAATATGATTCTCTACTATAGAGTGGAAGTAAGCATAACATACATGTATGAGAACAGATTTTGTGACTGATTTTTTGAGTATCCTTAAAATGTAACACACAGTTGATAGCTTTTTTGAGATATAATTTGTGCGAGTCTCCCACTTGAGATTTTCTTCAAGCCATATACCAAGAAACTTGACAGTCCACACACGTAGGCTCGTGGTTATTTAGAATCATATTGGGCATTTCTTGTTTTTTGGGATGAGAGTCTGAAGTTGATGTACGTTGTTTGTGTATATTTATAATCAGTTCTCGTTGAACCATTTGCTGAGTGGCGACATAAACGGTTAAATTTTTTGGTTGTGGTCCTCTGTATCAAAACCTGTTATTAGTATCCTCGTGTCATCGGCAAATAGTGTGGTATGTCCTGCAGCAAGCTTCGTGCCTGTGTCATAGATGTATTGCAGAAACAGTATGGGTTCCAGGATTGAGCCTTGTGGCACACCATGTCTAATAGGCATTTTGTCAGAGGAGTGGGCAGTACATTGATCGGTGGTTGTATTCTTTTTTCAAAATTAATTTCAACTTTTTGTAATCTGTTCGACAGGTAAGATTCTAACCATTTGTTTGCAATTCATCTTATACCTTTATTTGCTAGCATCTTAAGGAGTATGGTCAATTACATCAAAGGCTTTGGATAAATCTAAAAAGATATCAGTAGAGATTTCCTTATTATCCAGTGCTTTTAAGGTTTTGTTGAGATACCCATAAATAGCTGTGGTAGTCGTTCCAAAAAGGGTTCTAATGGCTCTGAGCACTATGGAACTTAACTTCTGAGGTCATCAGTCCCCTAGAACTTAGAACTAGTTAAACCTAACTAACCTAACTAACCTAAGGACATCCTACATACCCATGTCCGAGGCAGGATTCGAACCTGCCATCGTAGCGGTCGCGCGGTTCCAGACTGAAGCGCCTAGAACTGCTCGTCCACCCCACCCGGCTGTGGTAGTGGTCTTTTGTTTTCTAAAACCATGCTGGTGTTTCGTTAATCTGGATAGTTTATTAGAAAAGTCTTCAAATCTGGTGTAAAATTTTTCAAATATTTTTTTGAGAATGAGCTGGGTTGTGCTATGAGCGTGTAATTGGCTGCATCATTTTTTAGGGCCGTTTTAGTGAAGTGGGGTAATTCTAGAAGTATTTAGGTCAGGGAAAAATCCGTTTGTAAAGGATACATTTGTTATGTGGGTTAGGGGTTCTACAATGGATTCTCCACATTTCTTTACAATTAAACCAGGAATGTTGTCACTGCCACTGGAGTACTTGTTCTTTAGTTCTTTTATACCTGTAAGTACTTTGGCGACTTTGTGAAGAAACATTGATGCATGTACAGGTATGGTTTCATTAGTGTTTGGTGTTGAGTATTTGGTCTGTGACTGTTTTTCTTTCAGATTTTCTGCTATTTAGCTAAAATAGTCATTAAAACCATTTACTATTTTGTGGGGGAACTGATGTGACTTCATCATTTAGGTTTAGTTTTAATGTTATGTTCATAACATGCTTACTGGTTTTCGTTTTTACAAATTTCCACAAGCCATTCATTTTATTGTTAGATTCTTTTGTAAATTTATCATTCTATAATTTTTTTCCTTGTTAGATTACTTTTCTGTAGATTGCAAAATAGGTCTTACAATATGACCTAAACTGATCATAGACTTAATGGTGTTTCGTGACAATTTTTAAGTTAAGCTTTTTTTGCTGGAGATCCTTATCCCTTTTGTTACCCATGAGTTGGTGTGTTTGCGATTTTCCTGGATTTCAGTGGAAATGCAGTATTGAAGTGGTGGAGAAATGTTTCATGGAAGGAATTGAATGTAGTTTACATCATTTTCTTTATAGACCTCTGTCCAGTTTTCAGTCCTTGAGATAGTTAAAAAGCCTTACATCATCATTAAATTACCTTTGCATTTTAGTTTTTGTGGGATATTATCTTGTGTAATTTAAATTCGCCGTTATTATTTGGGCTCCATGGTCACTGTAACCTGTGCTGATGACATCGATTGAGTGGTGTAGTTTCTCTGCGTTTGCGAAAATCTGATATAGAGCTGTTTATGCACATAGTCGAATGCAACAGATTCATTCATTTTCTATTGGTTTTTAGACTTACAGGGATCGTAAACATTTGTATTAGAGCTACATGAATGTGGCATATTTTCGTGGCGGTGTGCACCCAGTGAAGTTTGCACACAATGAATTTTGCGTCCGCGAATGGTCGAGGAAAGATTAACTTATCTCCCCGACCGATCTCTGACCAGCAGGGAGATTCTCCGCCGGGCAGGAAGCAGCAGCTTAAATCGGCAGCCGCCGCGACCGAACCCAGTTCCCTCTGAGCAGCCATAGCGTACGGATCTCCGTGCCGGCACGTTCACAGGAGCTCAGTCCGTCAGTTCACCTGATGATGGCGACATGTATGATCGCCGAAATATTGTGCCCGTTGGACACTATCGACCGGCAGCACACCCGTGGATATTTTATCAAATACGCCGGGAGAAACACAATCACATTGCACTATGTATTTTATTCTTCCACGTTTGCTGGAAACTCTTTGGATTTCCTTTTCACGTGGGACTACAGCCGAGCGGTCTCGAGTACTGTCGGGTACGATAATAAGGGTACGTTTTGTGCTGTGCGTTACGCTAGCGACAATACGGGACGTCAGCTTTACCGGCGCTTTTACCTTGGACGGCACTGTCCGGTCAGATGGTACAGCTAGGCTGCAGTGACGTAGCCAGCTGCAGTTCACACGTAAAAAGAGACGAGCAGAGGAGCAATACAGCTTCGGACATTTAATTTTTAAGCAGAATGAAATAACACACTGAAAATCTCACAAAATACGCTCCTTAGACAACTAGACGAAAACCGCAACACGTTATCGTTTTTAGCTAACTTACTATTGTAATCAAATAAAAGGATTATGAAAACTCCTGACTTCACCACAGGGTCATTATTCTGCATAAGCTGTGTGTAACGTAAAAGGATACTGAAGGATTTCACTGTATAGTTAAATATTGAAGGCACTGAAGGTATTATGTAGTCAGTCGTTTGGTAATCTCTTAGTTCCTTCCTTATCCCTATCCGAAAAATGCATTTCAATTCTGGAAGCCTCGACTGGTACTTCGATAACGAGCCCATCAACAACAGAATCCACGAAGCCAATCAGGCGCAGCATTTTCTCTTCTGCTTTGATGAAGAGCCGTTGTATATCCCACCAGCGTTCGGCAGTGACGTGAAAAAGCTGCTTGCGTTAGTCTCAGTTCGTCTGACAGCTTCGCAGTCTTGTCACTTCTCGGGCCAAATGCCGCAGCTTGACTTCACATCAGTTTTGTTGGGTTCATATTGTAATGGTACAGTACCAAATGTAAAAAGGCGGCATTTGTATGATGTGCTCGATGCTGTGAACATGATTGTTTTCCGTGTTTCTGCGATACTTACCTACCTCTGTGGTATAAAACGATGGACATAGTCCAAATAAAGAGAATTTGGTTTTTCATTTCTGCCTTAAAAATTGAATTTTTATTAATTTAAACAACTTTTATGAAGTCTTTCATAAAAGACGAATTTGTGTTTCAAGTGGAAAACGAAATTTCGCGTCCAATTTGTAATTAGAAACGAGATGACATGCGTTGTTCATAAAAAAATGAGTTTCACAATTACGAGATATAGGTATTTCAAATTGAACGAGAAAAAACTGATACGGCACAGATTAGAAACAACGCACGAATAACTGCCTTTGGTTCATTCCCCCCCCCCCCCCCCCTCCCTCACACTACCGATTACGCTACACGTTCAGTGAGGATTCAGGTATCAACTGCATTATATACAGCGCTGGAGAAACTTCAAAGACTGTCATTCCTGTAAATTTATGAAAAACATTAGGAACATCCTATTTCTCGGCACTTTTTAACATTGTTCCACGCGCGCGTTTCACCACGGGACAGAAAGCAGCCTCAGCCATTTTCATACTGCGCATTAACAGCGCGACAGAGCACGACGCTACAGAGGGTGTGACTATACACGATTTTTGAAATAAAAACTACGTAACTTAAGAGTGTTTAAGATAAACGGTGATGGTTATTAATACATCTGAATATCTTAGTTTCATTCAACGTAACTTAGTAATAACTGTAGGGGCCGGATTTTAATGACAAGTCATTTTTTTCCTCAACTATAAGGTGAATTTTAGAACAATTTAACAAATCTAGGCATTTTTGGGTCGAAAAATGTATTTTGATTGTGCATATAAAGTCATATTTCAACAAATTTTAGTAATAGATAATATTGCGGCTAACTTTCGATACAATAGGTCGTATTTCCGTCAACTTTAGCCAAAAATGCATATACCGTTTTTCTCGTATCTTACGGGACACACGAATAAGAAAATGAATGTTGCTCACAAGACAATATTTAACGTGCTATTACGAAAGATAAACAGATAAATTAGTACACAGCATTTTCTCAGGACTGTAGCAGAAAATCGGTGCACCACAACAATCGTTTCGCGAATATAAAACATTGTTGCGCAGTCGACAATACGCTATGAGCCAACAAAGGCGGCTTCTGCCGTAATAATCATCGCAGTTGCATAGGTGTTCCCAGTAACCAGTTTGAATACAGCCTTTTTTCTTTTGTATCCTTTACTGCTTGCTCAATATACAGACTGAATAACATCGGGGAGAGACTACAACCCTGTCTCACTCCCTTCCCAACCACTGCTTCCCTTTCATGCCCCTCGACTTTCAACATGCCTAAAGCAAAGTGCTAGGACAGCGTGAAGTTGCGAGGATATGTTCGAGAATTTGGAGAGAAGTTCTTCAGTACTGATGGGAAATATTTTGTAAACTGTATGAAGTTAGTTAGTGCAGAAAAGCGCTTTAATGTGCAACAACAACACTGTAATACCACTAAACACAGCAGCTGTGTGAAACGAAGTGCTGAAAATAACAGCAGGCAAACGCTGTTGTTAGAACAGACAGGTCAATCGTCAGCCGTGCAATCATTCTGCAAGGATTTGTGAGAGATTATGGTGTCCTGCAACATCCCATTGGAAAAGCTGAAGAATCCACGCTTCAGACGACTCTGAGAAGTACAAAACACACCCAGTCCCAGGTGAACTACACTGAGAAAGAACTATTTATCCGTATGGTACAATGAGTGCCCAACTCGATAGAGTAAACAATTCGACGATTGCTATTTTGTTTGACTACTGTGGCCAGATGGTGTGAAAAGAGACTGCGCTTTGCTGTTTTTAACAGATGGTGCTTCATATATGGCTAAAGCAGCCAAAGGGCTTCAGATTCTCTACCCCAGTATGGTATACGCCGCTTGCCTTGCACATGCATTGCACAGAGTTGCCGAAGAGGTGCGATCAAATTACCCTGACGTGGACAAATTTCCTGTGGCAAGAAAATCTATGTGAAGGCTCTGCTACAGATGCAGAAATTCAAGGAACAAGCACCTTCAACGCCCCTCCCACCTAAACCTGTTCTTATACGATGGGGTTCTTGGCTTAATGCTGCTGAGTATTACTGCACCAAATATAGCCAAATAAAGACAGTCTTCTGTGAGCTTGATAGCGATGAATCAAGTGCTATCAAAATTATGAAAAGTTTTTACAGATACATTGTCTCGAAACTTGGCATACATAAACGCCAATTTTTCAGTGATATCAAAAGCCATCAAACGACTGGAAGCTGCTGGCACTGAGCTATGTGAGGCCGTGAGTATTGTGCAACATGTGCAGAGTGAGTTGGGCCGAGCTCGTGGTCATGTGGCTGACAAAGTGAAAACAAAATGGCAAAGTGTTCTCCAACAGAATACTGGATACTCTACACTGTGCAAAATTAGTGACAGTCTTTCAGGGAATGCCGCAGCATTTGAAGATACTGAAACAAAGCTGTACTCCAGTGACCTGGCTGCCTTGAAATACGCTCCAGTGACGTCTTGTGGAGAGGAGCTTTCCCAGGTACAAAACTATCCTCAGTGACAACCGTAGATCTTTGACAATAGAAAACCTGAAAATGCACCTTGCGATCCATTGCAACTTTGCAGATACTGAAGATCGACATTGTTGTTGTCTTCAGTTCTGAGACTGGTTTGATGAAGTTCTCCATGCTACTCTATCCTGTGAAAGCTTCATCTCCCAGTACCTACTGCAACCTACATCCTTCTGAATATGCTTAGTGTATTCATCTCTTGGTCTCCCTCTACGATTTTTACCCTCCACGCAGCCCTCAAATACTAAATTCGTGATCCCTTGATGCCTCAACACATGCCCAACCAACCGATCCCTTCTTCTAGTCAAGTTGTGCCACAAACGTCTCTTCTCCCCAGTCCTATTCAATACCTCCTCATTAGTTATGTGATCGACCCATCTAATCTTCAGCATTCTTCTGTAGCACCACATTTCGAAAGCTTCTATTCTCTTCTTGTCTAAACTATTTATCGTCCACGTTTCACTTCCATACATGGCTACACTCCATACAATACTTACAGAAAATACTTCCTGACACTTAAATCTATACTCGATGTTAACAAATCTCTCTTCTTCGGAAATGCTTTCCTTGCGATTGCCAGTCAACATTTTATATCCTCTCTACTTCGACCATCAGTTATTTTTCTCCCCAAATAGCAAACCTCCTTTACTACTGTAAGTGTCTCATTTCCTAATCTAATTCCCGCAGCATCACCTGATTTAATTCGACTACATTCCATTATCGTCGTTTTGCTTTTGTTGATGTTCATCTTATATCCTCCTTTCAATCCACTGTCCATTCCGTTCAACTGCTCTTCCAAGTCCTTTGCTGTCTCTGACGGAATTACAATGTCATCGGCGAACCTAAAAGTTTTTACTTCTTCTCCATGAATTTTAATACCTACTCCGAATTTTTCTTTTGTTTCCTTTACTGCTTGTTCAATATACAGACTGAATAATATCGGGAAGAGACTACAACCCTGTCTCACTCCCTTCCCAACCACTCCTTCCCTTTCATGTCCCTCGACTCCTATAACTGCCATCTGGTTTCTGTACAAATTGTAAATAGCCTTTCGCTCCCCGTATTTTACCCCTGCCACCTTCAGAATTTGAAAGAGAGTATTCCAGTCGACATTGTCAAAAGCTTTCTCTAAGTCTACAAATGCTAGAAACATAAGTTTGCCTTTCTTCTAAGATAAGTCGTAGGGTCAGTATTGCCTCACGTGTTCCAAACTGATCTTCCCCGAGGTCGGCTTCTACTAGTTTTTCCATTCGTCTGTAAAGAATCCGCGTTAGTATTTTGCAGCCATGACTTATTAAACTGATAGTTCGGTAATTTTCACATCCGTCAACACCTGCTTTCTTTGGGATTGGAATTATTATATTCTTCTTGAAGTCTGAGGGTATTTCGCCTGTTTCACACATCTTGCTCACCAGATGGTAGAGTTTCGTCAGGACTGGCTCTCCCAAGGCTGTCAGTAGTTCTAATGGAATGTTGTCTACTCCCGGGGCCTCGTTTCGACTCAGGTCTTTCAGTGCTCTGTCAAACTCTTCACGCAGTATTATATCTCCCATTTCATCTTCATCTACATCCTCTTCCATTTCCATAATATTGTCCTCAAGTACATCGCCCTTGTATAAACCCTCTATATACTCCTTCCACCTTTCTGCTTTCCCTTCTTTGCTTAGAACTGGGTTTCCATCTGAGCTTTTGATATTCATACAAGTGGCTCTCTTTTCTCCGAAGGTCTCTTTAATTTTCCAGTAGGCAGTATCTATCTTACCCCTAGTGAGTTAAGCCTCTACATCCTTACATTTGTCCTCTAGCCATGCCTGCTTAGCCATTTTGCACTTCCTGTCGATCTCATTTTTGAGACGTTTGTATTCCTTTTTGCCTGCTTCATTTACTGCATTTTTATATTTTATCCATTAATAAATTAAATTCAGTATTTCTTCTGTCACCCAAGGATTTCTACTAGCTCTCGTCTTTTTACCTACTTGATCCTCTGCTGCCTTCACTACTTCATCCCTCAAAGGTACCCATTCTTCTACTGTATTTCTTTCCCCCATTACTGTCAATTGTTCCCTTCATGCTCTCCCTGAAACTCTGTACAACCTCTGGGTTAGTCAGTATATCCAGGTCCCATCTCCTTAAATTCCCACCTTTTTGCAGTTTCTTCAGTTTTAATCTACAGGTCATAACCAATAGATTGTGGTCAGAATCCACATCTGCCCCTGGAAATGTCTTACAATTTAAAACCTGGTTCCTAAATCTCTGCCGGCCGCGGTGGTCAAGCGGTTCTAGGCGCTCAGTCCGGAACAGCGCGACTGCTACGGCCGCAGGTTCGAATCCTGCCTCGGGCATAGATGTGTGTGATGTCCTTAGGTTACTTAGGTTTAAGTAGTTCTTTGTTCTAGGGGACTAATGGCCTCAGAAATTGAGTCCCATAGTGCTCAGCCATTTGAACCATTTGAACCTAAATCTCTGTCTTACCATTATATAATCTATCTGATACCTTTTAGTATATCCAGGGTTCTTCCATGTATACAACCTCCTTTTATAATTCTTGAACCAAGTGTTAGCTTTGATTAAGTTGTGCTCTGTGCAAAATTCTACCAGGCGTCTTCCTCTTTAATTTCTTATCCCCAATCCATATTCACCTACTATGTTTCTTTCTCTCCCTTTTCCTACTGACGAATTCCAGTCACCCATGACTATTAAATTTTCGTCTCCCTTCACAATCTGAATAATTTATTTTATTTCATCATACATTTCTTCAATTTCCTCGTCATCTGCAGAGCTTGTTGGCATATAAACTTGTACTTCTGTAGTAGGCGTGGGCTTCGTATCTATCTTGGCCACAATAATGCGTTCACTATGCTGTTTGTAGTAGCTTACCAGCATTCCTATTTTCCTATTCATTATTAAACCTACTCCTGCATTACCCCTATTTGATTTTGTGTTTATGACCCTGTATTCACCTGACCAGAATACATACGGTATTAAATAATGTGAAACGCTTTAAATACTATGTAGAAATAAAAACATTGTTTTACTGTTTCGATAGATGATCTTTTCACTGTACTTTGTGTTTAGAAAATAAAACATTCATTCAAAAAATGGGTGCAAATGAGCCACAAACCCTACAGAAAGAAAGAACTATAGTTACAACATTTTTAGAAGTGAATTTTGTATACTTTATGGTGAATAAAAAATTAAACAAACCAGAATGCTTTAAATAAACTTCTATTAAGTCATATTTTATTTTTGTCATATTTATGTTAGTTTCAGGTCATAAATCCTTGCATATTTCACTGTTTTTTAGGTAATTAAAATCCGGGCCCTAGTAATAAGATATATAATACAGGAATAGGACCTACTTCGAAGAGCGTAACACGACCAGTGTGCGTGTGCTACAGCTTCTGACCAATCATCGCGTTTGTGTTTGTTTACATCAGGTTTCATCTTACGATGAACGGATTATAGTTTTGCAGTCACAGCCCGAGAACTGAAAAACATTGCCCCCTCTTTTTTTCCTGTCATCAGTCTCCCCGATTTCCCCTGCCCCCTCAACTACCACCACCTACATCCAACGGCACAACAGTGCAGATCTCTTATTATACCTTAAATAATTAAACTAAGGTGACCTGCCCCCCCATGAACCATGGACCTTGCCGTTGGTGGGGAGGCTTGCGTGCCTCAGCGATACAGATGGCCGTACCGTAGGTGCAACCACAACGGAGGGGTATCTGTTGAGAGGCCAGACAAACATGTGGTTCCTGAAGAGGGGCAGCAGCCTTTTCAGTAGTTGCAGGGGCAACAGTCTGGATGATTGACTGATCTGGCCTTGTAACATTAACCAAAACGGCCTTGCTGTGCTGGTACTGCGAACGGCTGAAAGCAAGGGGAAACTACAGCCGTAATTTTTCCCGAGGACATGCAGCTCTACTGTATGATTAAATGATGATGGCGTCCTCTTGGGTAAAATATTCCGGAGGTAAAATAGTCCCCCATTCGGATCTCCGGGCGGGGACTACTCAAGAGGACGTCGTTATCAGGAGAAAGAAAACTGGCGTTCTACGGATCGGAGCGTGGAATGTCAGATCACTTAATCGGGCAGGTAGGTTAGAAAATTTGAAAAGGGAAATGGATAGGTTAAAGTTAGATATAGTGGGAATTAGTGAAGTTCGGTGGCAGGAGGAACAAGACTTTTGGTCAGGTGATTACAGGGTTATAAATACAAAATCAAATAGAGGTAATGCAGGAGTAGGTTTAATAATGAATAAAAAAATAGGAGTGCGGGTTAGCTACTACAAACAGCATAGTGAACGCATTATTGTGGCCAAGATAGACACAAAGCCCATGCCTACTACAGTAGTACAAGTTTATATGCCAACTAGCTCTGCAGATGATGAAGAAATAGATGAAATGTATGACGAGATAAAAGAAATTATTCAGGTAGTGAAGGGAGACGAAAATTTAATAGTCATGGGTGACTGGAATTCGTCAGTAGGAAAAGGGAGAGAAGGAAACATAGTAGGTGAATATGGATTGGGGGGAAGGAATGAAAGAGGAAGCCGCCTTGTAGAATTTTGCACAGAGCATAACTTAATCATAGCTAACACTTGGTTCAAGAATCATGAAAGGAGGCTGTATACATGGAAGAAGCCAGGAGATACTGACAGGTTTCAGATAGATTATATAATGGTAAGACAGAGATTTAGGAACCAGGTTTTAAATTGTAAGACATTTCCTGGGGCAGATGTGGATTCTGACCACAATCTATTGGTTATGAACTGCAGATTGAAACTGAAGAAACTGCAAAAAGGTGGGAATTTAAGGAGATGGGACCTGGATAAACTGAAAGAACCAGAGGTTGTAGAGAGTTTCAGGGAGAGCATAAGGGGACAATTGACAGGAATGGGGGAAAGAAATACAGTAGAAGAAGAATGGGTAGCTCTGAGGGATGAAGTGGTGAAGGCAGCAGACGATCAAGTAGGTAAAAAGACGAGGGCTAATAGAAATCGTTGGGTAACAGAAGGAATATTGAATTTAATTGATGAAAGGGGAAAATATAAAAATGCAGTAAATGAAGCAGGCAAAAAGGAATACAAACGTCTCAAAAATGAAATCGACAGGAAGTGCAAAATGGCTAAGCAGGGATGGCTAGAGGACAAATGTAAGGATGTAGAGGCTTGTCTCACTAGGGGTAAGATAGATACTGCCTACAGGAAAATTAAAGAGACCTTTGGAGAGAAGAGAACCACTTGTATGAATATCACGAGCTCAGATGGAAACCCAGTTCTAAGCAAAGAAGGGAAGGCAGAAAGGTGGAAGGAGTATATAGAGGGTTTATACAAGGGAGATGTACTCGAGGACAATATTATGGAAATTGAAGAGGATGTAGATGAAGACGAAATGGGAGATAAGATACTGCGTGAAGAGTTTGACAGAGCACTGAAAGACCTGAGTCGAAACAAGGCCCCGGGAGTAGACAACATTCCACTAGAACTACTGATGGCCTCGGGAGAGCCAGTCATGACAAAACTCTACCATCTAGTGAGCACGATGTATGAGACAGGTGAAATACCCTCAGACTTCAAGAAGAATATAATAATTCCAATCCCAAAGAAAGCAGGTGTTGACAGATGTGAAAATTACCGAACTATCAGTTTAATAAGTCACAGCTGCAAAATACTAACGCGAATTCTTTACAGACGAATGGAAAAACTGGTAGAAGCCGACCTCGGGGAAGATCAGTTTGGATTCCGTAGAAATGTTGGAACACGTGAGGCAATACTGACCTTACGACTTATCTTGGAAGAAAGATTAAGAAAAGGCAAACCTACGTTTCTAGCATTTGTAGACTTAGAGAAAGCTTTTGACAATGTTGACTGGAATACTCTCTTTCAAATTCTGAAGGTGGCAGGGGTAAAATACAGGGAGCGAAAGGCTATTTACAATTTGTACAGAAACCAGATGGCAGTTATAAGAGTCGAGGGGCATGAAAGGGAAGCAGTGGTTGGGAAAGGAGTGAGACAGGGTTGTAGCCTCTCCCCGATGTTATTCAATCTGTATATTGAGCAAGCAGTAAAGGAAACAAAAGAAAAGTTCGGAGTAGGTATTAAAATTCATGGAGAGGAAGTAAAAACTTTGAGGTTCGCCGATGACATTGTAATTCTGTCAGAGACAGCAAAGGACTTGGAAGAGCAGTTGAACGGAATGGACAATGTCTTGAAAGGAGGATATAAGATGAACATCAACAAAAGCAAAACGAGGATAATGGAATGTAGTCAAATTAAGTCGGGTGATGCTGAGGGAATTAGATTAGGAAATGAGACACTTAAAGTAGTAAAGGAGTTTTGCTATTTAGGGAGTAAAATAACTGATGATGGTCGAAGTAGAGAGGATATAAAATGTAGACTGGCAATGGCAAGGAAAGCGTTTCTCAAGAAGAGAAATTTGCTAACATCGAGTATAGATTTAGGTGTCAGGAAGTCGTTTCTGAAAGTATTTGTATGGAGTGTAGCCATGTATGGAAGCGAGACATGGACGATAACTAGTTTGGACAAGAAGAGAATAGAAGCTTTCGAAATGTGGTGCTACAGAAGAATGCTGAAGATAAGGTGGGTAGATCACGTAACTAATGAGGAGGTATTGAATAGGATTGGGGAGAAGAGAAGTTTGTGGCACAACTTGACTAAAAGAAGGGATCGGTTGGTAGGACATGTTTTGAGGCATCAAGGGATCACAAATTTAGCATTGGAGGGCAGCGTGGAGGGTAAAAATCGTAGAGGGAGACCAAGAGATCAATACACTAAGCAGATTCAGAAGGATGTAGGTTGCAGTAGGTACTGGGAGATGAAGAAGCTTGCACAGGATAGAGTAGCATGGAGAGCTGCATCAAACCAGTCTCAGGACTGAAGACCACAACAACAACAAGGTGACCTGACGCCCTCATTTTCTGGGGAGAGTCCTCAAGCTCTTCCAAATTTTGCCAGTGACAACATATACAGATCGATAACCAACAAAAAACTGCTCTTTTTTTACACTGCAGTACATTCAACAGAAGAAAGCAGAACCTCACGCATCAAAAACATGATCTAAAACTGGCATAATACACAGAGAAACTCACTTGAAAATGGGATCATTCCCGAAACGCGTAGTGTAAAATATATATCAAAGAAAATCGTGATTGGCAGCAGAAAAGTTATTTATAAACAAAGCTACTGATTTTTTGTCACAAATTAAGAACAAATTTAATTTGGGGTTAGTCAGACCCCCCATGTTAAATTAGTTGAACATAGTAAGAATGTGTTTTTAATGCTGTGACGTAGCGTACAGCAAGCAGCTCAAAAGAATGCCCTCACAGGGTTTTTAGTGGGGGAGGGGAGGGAAGTGGAGAGGCAGTCGTTCCCTACCTCCGGCAGCTGCTTATTGTCGTTCCACAGCGGTGTAGAGGAAGTCGAGATGAACAGTTTTATAAACACTTGTTCCATCAAGTTGGGAAAGTATTTTATATTGTCCTACAAAAACCACCTAAGCTACATCGAATGGGCGTCGTGCGAGTTTCTGGGTATTCTCTCACTGTCCTCGCGCAAACTATTGGCCCTAGAGGAGAAAAAAATGAAAACTACTTTTTTAAGGAAATTTAATGAAGTTTAATTTGTACTGGGACACGTTTGCGCTAGAGGCTGCAGTTTTAAAATTACTTAAGGGAACGTGCAAAAGTGACCGTGAAACCTACCGCTCACTCACCTCTCATCGACCAGGATTTTTAGTGTATTGTTAGTAGCACTCCCTCCTCCTGCAGTACAAAAATTTGCTACTATGCGAACTATTTCCCATGTTCGACATTTTGGTCTTCACTGAATGACGCCACTGACTTAGTCAAGCACTTAAAAACTTTGATTGACGTTTGTGTAAAGCTTACGAAACAGTTTTCAGTCTCAGCACCATAAAATTAACAAATGTCCTGTCCTTCTGGCTACGAAACTACTGCGCTTGTAAGGTTTACGTTTGTGTAGAAATGCCAACGTAATTAGATTTTCTGTAGTGTTTGCAAAATTCATTTTTCTTCGATTACTCTCAGGGGCAGATTCAAATAAGTTATGTTAATGAAATACCCGGCGAAGCCGATGGCGTAATAGCCTAGTCAATGAAGACGGTCAAATATGGAAAATAACTCGTGTAGTCGCTAATTTTTGTATCTTGTTAGGAAGGAGTGCCATAAACAACAGAATAAGTCCTCACTGGTGGCGGGTGAGCTTTGGGCTGAAGATACGTTCGAGAGTCACTTCCGTCATTGAAGGGAAAACTCGAAAACCGCAGTATCTCGCGGAAACATGTCTTGATATGAAATTAAACCGTATTAAATTTCTTACAAAAAATGTCATATTAATTTCTTCTCCAAGACGCTTAGAGGACAAGAGAATGAGAATCTCGCGCGAGCTTCATGCGCTGTAGTTTAGGTCGTTTTTTCTTCCGACTTCTGTATAAAACTATTCGTCTCGACGTCACCACGTCTAAGGCTCCTAAACAAGGCAAACACTCCATTGCACAATCTCCAGATTTAGTGGTAAGATAGCTCAGTGGACAGACCGTCAAAAACTGAACACAGGTTAAGCATGGAAACAGGAAGAAAGTGTGCTGGACTGTGAAAAAAAAGCAAAATAGAAACAGTGAACGCTCCAAGAACAAAAAGTGCAATATTGCAATATAAAGGAGCCCGAAAGGGCAACGTTGTCGTGGTTAAGTGCTTTTTCTTCAACGAAAAACAGTGGTCAGAGAATTAAAAAATAAAAGAAAGTGGTCACGGTGTTGGACTGTCATGCGGGCGAGTCGTGTTCAAATCTCCCTCGTGCCAAATTATTCTTTTCCCCGCTGTTCGCTGTATTCAAATTGTGTCCATATCATGGAGTAACGTCCGTTTGCAACAGCGAGGTCTGAGGAAGGGAAGGGATCTACACTCCTGGAAATTGAAATAAGAACACCGTGAATTCATTGTCCCAGGAAGGGTAAACTTTATTGACACATTCCTGGGGTCAGATACATCACATGACCACCCTGACAGAACCACAGGCACATAGACACAGGCAACAGAGTATGCACAATGTCGGCACTAGTACAGTGTATATCCACCTTTCGCAGCAATGCAGGCTGCTATTCTCCCATGGAGACGATCGTAGAGATGCTGGATGTAGTCCTGTGGAACGGCTTGCCATGCCGTTTCCACCTGGCGCCTCAGTTGGACCAGCGTTCGTGCTGGACGTGCAGACCGCGTGAGACGACGCTTCATCCAGTCCCAAACATGCTCAATGGGGGACAGATCCGGAGATCTTGCTGGCCAGGGTAGTTGACTTACACCTTCTAGAGCACGTTGGGTGGCACGGGATACATGCGGACGTGCATTGTCTTGTTGGAACAGCAAGTTCCCTTGCCGGTCTAGGAATGGTAGAACGATGGGTTCGATGACGGTTTGGATGTACCGTGCACTATTCAGTGTCCCCTCGACGATCACCAGTGGTGTACGGCCAGTGTAGGAGATCGCTCCCCACACCATGATGCCGGGTGTTGGCCCTGTGGTGCCTCGGTCGTATGCAGTCCTGATTGTGGCGCTCACCTGCACGGCTCCAAACACGCATACGACCATCATTGGCACCAAGGCAGAAGCGACTCTCATCGCTGAAGACGACACGTCTCCATTCGTCCCTCCATTCACGCCTGTCGCGACACCACTGGAGGCGGGCTGCACGATGTTGGGGCGTGAGCGGAAGACGGCCTAACGGTGTGCGGGACCGTAGCCCAGCTTCATGGAGACGGTTGCGAATGGTCCTCGCCGATACCCCAGGAGCAACAGTGTCCCTAATTTGCTGGGAAGTGGCGGTGCGGTCCCCTACGGCACTGCGTAGGATCCTACGGTCTTGGCGTGCATCCGTGCGTCGCTGCGGTCCGGTCCCAGGTCGACGGGCACGTGCACCTTCCGCCGACCACTGGCGACAACATCGATGTACTGTGGAGACCTCACGCCCCCACGTGTTGAGCAATTCGGCGGTACGTCCACCCGGCCTCCCGCATGCCCACTATACGCCCTCGCTCAAAGTCCGTCAACTGCACATACGGTTCACGTCCACGCTGTCGCGGCATGCTACCAGTGTTAAAGACTGCGATGGAGCTCCGTATGCCACGGCAAACTGGCTGACACTGACGGCGGCGGTGCACAAATGCTGCGCAGCTAGCGCCATTCGACGGCCAACACCGCGGTTCCTGGTGTGTCCGCTGTGCCGTGCGTGTGATCATTGCTTGTACAGCCCTCTCGCAGTGTCCGGAGCAAGTATGGTGGGTCTGACACACCGGTGTCAATGTGTTCTTTTTTCCATTTCCAGGAGTGTATGATCCTTTATTCTGCACAACTACTCTATTAACAGCCAAAAGTGGCTTTGGAGTGGGAACCGCAAACGTTTGATGACAAGGCGACAAGTAAACAGAATCCTCCACCAAAAACACGTCTGGTGTCATACACGGCATTAGTGATAGTATGTGTGTCATATGATAGGAATCTCTTATCGGCGCACCTAATATGTACGCATGGTAAGTGAGTGAGGTACCCTTCCTTGCCAGATTTAGACGTTCGTATGATTGTGAATGTGATCAGTCCCAAGGAAATGATGAAGACACAGTAGTTTCTCACTTAAGCTGCAAAAAATGACGGAAACAGTTTCACAATTACAGTTTCTCTGTGCTCTGTCAAAAAAAAAAAATGTTTTTAACATTCTTGAAATTGCGTTCCTGTTTGGAAGATTGAACTTGATTTCTCTGTTGTATCATAGTTCACTCCGGTTTATTTGTTTTTATTTTTGTGAGACGACCAGTGAGAGCAGGCGAGATACCATACAGACATCACATTTACTTGAGACAGTAACGAATTGTTGCCACATGACTCACATTCTATAACCAATGTATAGTATGACAACTGCCAAGACTACAGAAAGGGAACAAAGATTTTATTTCCACAGCGCACTGATTTCTGACATGTCCACATTGCGTGAAGTGGTTGTCTTGGGCAAAAGCAGTTCCCAGTTTTTGTGAACCAGCAAGTAGAGACAGTAGTGACGTGAGTGCAGAAATCCAAATCCAAATATTCTTCCCCCCCCCCCCCCCCCCTTGAGGAGAGCAGGAGGAAGTCCGCGGCACAATGTAGGTGGGTTTTGTGTTGACATCGGGCTCTCCTCTAGATGCCACGAGATGGGGGACGACAGTGTCTGGAGGTAATGAAGGCTTTGCCTGTAGGTGGACAGCAGGTGTTCACGTCAGTGCATGGGGTGTCTGTGTCAGCGTAGGGAGGCACACATGGGTGCACCGTGAAAGGGAAGGCACGGCTTGGGCATTGGAGGCTGAGATGTGACGTCTGTTTGTGGCTGGTCCACTGGTGTTCAAACTCCAGACTCGGTGAGAGACGTAGTCATGAGAGACCAGCTAATTATTAAGTTGTGGTGTGAGAGCATAAGTACAATTTAAAGAGCATAAAAAGTACTGCTGGCTGGAGTTGGTACTTGGCTATATAAGAATCCTTTGCCTGCCAGGGGCCATTTGCTGTCCACTGCAGGTGATAAAGGCACCCAGCCTAGATTGGCAGCCCCCAGTGGGAGCACAGAGCAGCCTGAAGGCGCACTGTGTGTGTGTGTGTGTGTGTGTGTGTGTGTGTGTGTGTGTGTGTGTGTGTGTGTGTGTGTGTGTGTGTGTGTGTCAACATTTACTACAAATTCCATATATGATTTTCCTTTACATTTTAAAAAATTTGGTTTCACCACATGGTGTTCTGTGGGACCACGTATATTTGTTCCTGTTAAGAAATTTGTGTGAACTGCATTGCAATTATACTGCTTGTATTCTACATCACTTTCATTCACATCCCATTTTTGTATTTTCTCACATATTCTGGAGAACTCCATATTAGCAGCTTTTGACAGAATTTGTGTTCATCTTATAGTACAACATGTCACAGAATGGGTATTTACTTCTGCTTTGAATGGGGTTATTTCTTTGCACTGAGTATGCTTATCATTGTTAGTGACTAGAGGAGTCTTTCTTTCAAATACCAAAAATGTACAGTAATTACACAAATGTGTTAAATGGTATTACTGAGTGGTATTACTGAGTGGTATTACTGAGTGGTATTACTGAGTGGTATTACTGAGTGGTATTACTGAGTGGTATTACTGAGTGGTATTACTGAGTGGTATTACTGAGTGGTATTACTGAGTGGTATTACTGAGTGGTATTACTGAGTGGTATTACTGAGTGGTATTACTGAGTGGTATTACTGAGTGGTATTACTGAGTGGTATTACTGAGTGGTATTACTGAGTGGTATTACTGAGTGGTATTACTGAGTGGTATTACTGAGTGGTATTACTGAGTGGTATTACTGAGTGGTATTACTGAGTGGTATTACTGAGTGGTATTACTGAGTGGTATTACTGAGTGGTATTACTGAGTGGTATTACTGAGTGGTATTACTGAGTGGTATTACTGGGTGGTATTACTGGGTGGTATTACTGAGTGGTATTACTGGGTGGTATTACTGGGTGGTATTACTGGGTGGTATTACTGGGTGGTATTACTGGGTGGTATTACTGGGTGGTATTACTGGGTGGTATTACTGGGTGGTATTACTGGGTGGTATTACTGGGTGGTATTACTGGGTGGTATTACTGGGTGGTATTACTGGGTGGTATTACTGGGTGGTATTACTGGGTGGTATTACTGGGTGGTATTACTGGGTGGTATTACTGGGTGGTATTACTGGGTGGTATTACTGGGTGGTATTACTGGGTGGTATTACTGGGTGGTATTACTGGGTGGTATTACTGGGTGGTATTACTGGGTGGTATTACTGGGTGGTATTACTGGGTGGTATTACTGGGTGGTATTACTGGGTGGTATTACTGGGTGGTATTACTGGGTGGTATTACTGGGTGGTATTACTGGGTGGTATTACTGGGTGGTATTACTGGGTGGTATTACTGGGTGGTATTACTGGGTGGTATTACTGGGTGGTATTACTGGGTGGTATTACTGGGTGGTATTACTGGGTGGTATTACTGGGTGGTATTACTGGGTGGTATTACTGGGTGGTATTACTGGGTGGTATTACTGGGTGGTATTACTGGGTGGTATTACTGGGTGGTATTACTGGGTGGTATTACTGGGTGGTATTACTGGGTGGTATTACTGGGTGGTATTACTGGGTGGTATTACTGGGTGGTATTACTGGGTGGTATTACTGGGTGGTATTACTGGGTGGTATTACTGGGTGGTATTACTGGGTGGTATTACTGGGTGGTATTACTGGGTGGTATTACTGGGTGGTATTACTGGGTGGTATTACTGGGTGGTATTACTGGGTGGTATTACTGGGTGGTATTACTGGGTGGTATTACTGGGTGGTATTACTGGGTGGTATTACTGGGTGGTATTACTGGGTGGTATTACTGGGTGGTATTACTGGGTGGTATTACTGGGTGGTATTACTGGGTGGTATTACTGGGTGGTATTACTGGGTGGTATTACTGGGTGGTATTACTGGGTGGTATTACTGGGTGGTATTACTGGGTGGTATTACTGGGTGGTATTACTGGGTGGTATTACTGGGTGGTATTACTGGGTGGTATTACTGGGTGGTATTACTGGGTGGTATTACTGGGTGGTATTACTGGGTGGTATTACTGGGTGGTATTACTGGGTGGTATTACTGGGTGGTATTACTGGGTGGTATTACTGGGTGGTATTACTGGGTGGTATTACTGGGTGGTATTACTGGGTGGTATTACTGGGTGGTATTACTGGGTGGTATTACTGGGTGGTATTACTGGGTGGTATTACTGGGTGGTATTACTGGGTGGTATTACTGGGTGGTATTACTGGGTGGTATTACTGGGTGGTATTACTGGGTGGTATTACTGGGTGGTATTACTGGGTGGTATTACTGGGTGGTATTACTGGGTGGTATTACTGGGTGGTATTACTGGGTGGTATTACTGGGTGGTATTACTGGGTGGTATTACTGGGTGGTATTACTGGGTGGTATTACTGGGTGGTATTACTGGGTGGTATTACTGGGTGGTATTACTGGGTGGTATTACTGGGTGGTATTACTGGGTGGTATTACTGGGTGGTATTACTGGGTGGTATTACTGGGTGGTATTACTGGGTGGTATTACTGGGTGGTATTACTGGGTGGTATTACTGGGTGGTATTACTGGGTGGTATTACTGGGTGGTATTACTGGGTGGTATTACTGGGTGGTATTACTGGGTGGTATTACTGGGTGGTATTACTGGGTGGTATTACTGGGTGGTATTACTGGGTGGTATTACTGGGTGGTATTACTGGGTGGTATTACTGGGTGGTATTACTGGGTGGTATTACTGGGTGGTATTACTGGGTGGTATTACTGGGTGGTATTACTGGGTGGTATTACTGGGTGGTATTACTGGGTGGTATTACTGGGTGGTATTACTGGGTGGTATTACTGGGTGGTATTACTGGGTGGTATTACTGGGTGGTATTACTGGGTGGTATTACTGGGTGGTATTACTGGGTGGTATTACTGGGTGGTATTACTGGGTGGTATTACTGGGTGGTATTACTGGGTGGTATTACTGGGTGGTATTACTGGGTGGTATTACTGGGTGGTATTACTGGGTGGTATTACTGGGTGGTATTACTGGGTGGTATTACTGGGTGGTATTACTGGGTGGTATTACTGGGTGGTATTACTGGGTGGTATTACTGGGTGGTATTACTGGGTGGTATTACTGGGTGGTATTACTGGGTGGTATTACTGGGTGGTATTACTGGGTGGTATTACTGGGTGGTATTACTGGGTGGTATTACTGGGTGGTATTACTGGGTGGTATTACTGGGTGGTATTACTGGGTGGTATTACTGGGTGGTATTACTGGGTGGTATTACTGGGTGGTATTACTGGGTGGTATTACTGGGTGGTATTACTGGGTGGTATTACTGGGTGGTATTACTGGGTGGTATTACTGGGTGGTATTACTGGGTGGTATTACTGGGTGGTATTACTGGGTGGTATTACTGGGTGGTATTACTGGGTGGTATTACTGGGTGGTATTACTGGGTGGTATTACTGGGTGGTATTACTGGGTGGTATTACTGGGTGGTATTACTGGGTGGTATTACTGGGTGGTATTACTGGGTGGTATTACTGGGTGGTATTACTGGGTGGTATTACTGGGTGGTATTACTGGGTGGTATTACTGGGTGGTATTACTGGGTGGTATTACTGGGTGGTATTACTGGGTGGTATTACTGGGTGGTATTACTGGGTGGTATTACTGGGTGGTATTACTGGGTGGTATTACTGGGTGGTATTACTGGGTGGTATTACTGGGTGGTATTACTGGGTGGTATTACTGGGTGGTATTACTGGGTGGTATTACTGGGTGGTATTACTGGGTGGTATTACTGGGTGGTATTACTGGGTGGTATTACTGGGTGGTATTACTGGGTGGTATTACTGGGTGGTATTACTGGGTGGTATTACTGGGTGGTATTACTGGGTGGTATTACTGGGTGGTATTACTGGGTGGTATTACTGGGTGGTATTACTGGGTGGTATTACTGGGTGGTATTACTGGGTGGTATTACTGGGTGGTATTACTGGGTGGTATTACTGGGTGGTATTACTGGGTGGTATTACTGGGTGGTATTACTGGGTGGTATTACTGGGTGGTATTACTGGGTGGTATTACTGGGTGGTATTACTGGGTGGTATTACTGGGTGGTATTACTGGGTGGTATTACTGGGTGGTATTACTGGGTGGTATTACTGGGTGGTATTACTGGGTGGTATTACTGGGTGGTATTACTGGGTGGTATTACTGGGTGGTATTACTGGGTGGTATTACTGGGTGGTATTACTGGGTGGTATTACTGGGTGGTATTACTGGGTGGTATTACTGGGTGGTATTACTGGGTGGTATTACTGGGTGGTATTACTGGGTGGTATTACTGGGTGGTATTACTGGGTGGTATTACTGGGTGGTATTACTGGGTGGTATTACTGGGTGGTATTACTGGGTGGTATTACTGGGTGGTATTACTGGGTGGTATTACTGGGTGGTATTACTGGGTGGTATTACTGGGTGGTATTACTGGGTGGTATTACTGGGTGGTATTACTGGGTGGTATTACTGGGTGGTATTACTGGGTGGTATTACTGGGTGGTATTACTGGGTGGTATTACTGGGTGGTATTACTGGGTGGTATTACTGGGTGGTATTACTGGGTGGTATTACTGGGTGGTATTACTGGGTGGTATTACTGGGTGGTATTACTGGGTGGTATTACTGGGTGGTATTACTGGGTGGTATTACTGGGTGGTATTACTGGGTGGTATTACTGGGTGGTATTACTGGGTGGTATTACTGGGTGGTATTACTGGGTGGTATTACTGGGTGGTATTACTGGGTGGTATTACTGGGTGGTATTACTGGGTGGTATTACTGGGTGGTATTACTGGGTGGTATTACTGGGTGGTATTACTGGGTGGTATTACTGGGTGGTATTACTGGGTGGTATTACTGGGTGGTATTACTGGGTGGTATTACTGGGTGGTATTACTGGGTGGTATTACTGGGTGGTATTACTGGGTGGTATTACTGGGTGGTATTACTGGGTGGTATTACTGGGTGGTATTACTGGGTGGTATTACTGGGTGGTATTACTGGGTGGTATTACTGGGTGGTATTACTGGGTGGTATTACTGGGTGGTATTACTGGGTGGTATTACTGGGTGGTATTACTGGGTGGTATTACTGGGTGGTATTACTGGGTGGTATTACTGGGTGGTATTACTGGGTGGTATTACTGGGTGGTATTACTGGGTGGTATTACTGGGTGGTATTACTGGGTGGTATTACTGGGTGGTATTACTGGGTGGTATTACTGGGTGGTATTACTGGGTGGTATTACTGGGTGGTATTACTGGGTGGTATTACTGGGTGGTATTACTGGGTGGTATTACTGGGTGGTATTACTGGGTGGTATTACTGGGTGGTATTACTGGGTGGTATTACTGGGTGGTATTACTGGGTGGTATTACTGGGTGGTATTACTGGGTGGTATTACTGGGTGGTATTACTGGGTGGTATTACTGGGTGGTATTACTGGGTGGTATTACTGGGTGGTATTACTGGGTGGTATTACTGGGTGGTATTACTGGGTGGTATTACTGGGTGGTATTACTGGGTGGTATTACTGGGTGGTATTACTGGGTGGTATTACTGGGTGGTATTACTGGGTGGTATTACTGGGTGGTATTACTGGGTGGTATTACTGGGTGGTATTACTGGGTGGTATTACTGGGTGGTATTACTGGGTGGTATTACTGGGTGGTATTACTGGGTGGTATTACTGGGTGGTATTACTGGGTGGTATTACTGGGTGGTATTACTGGGTGGTATTACTGGGTGGTATTACTGGGTGGTATTACTGGGTGGTATTACTGGGTGGTATTACTGGGTGGTATTACTGGGTGGTATTACTGGGTGGTATTACTGGGTGGTATTACTGGGTGGTATTACTGGGTGGTATTACTGGGTGGTATTACTGGGTGGTATTACTGGGTGGTATTACTGGGTGGTATTACTGGGTGGTATTACTGGGTGGTATTACTGGGTGGTATTACTGGGTGGTATTACTGGGTGGTATTACTGGGTGGTATTACTGGGTGGTATTACTGGGTGGTATTACTGGGTGGTATTACTGGGTGGTATTACTGGGTGGTATTACTGGGTGGTATTACTGGGTGGTATTACTGGGTGGTATTACTGGGTGGTATTACTGGGTGGTATTACTGGGTGGTATTACTGGGTGGTATTACTGGGTGGTATTACTGGGTGGTATTACTGGGTGGTATTACTGGGTGGTATTACTGGGTGGTATTACTGGGTGGTATTACTGGGTGGTATTACTGGGTGGTATTACTGGGTGGTATTACTGGGTGGTATTACTGGGTGGTATTACTGGGTGGTATTACTGGGTGGTATTACTGGGTGGTATTACTGGGTGGTATTACTGGGTGGTATTACTGGGTGGTATTACTGGGTGGTATTACTGGGTGGTATTACTGGGTGGTATTACTGGGTGGTATTACTGGGTGGTATTACTGGGTGGTATTACTGGGTGGTATTACTGGGTGGTATTACTGGGTGGTATTACTGGGTGGTATTACTGGGTGGTATTACTGGGTGGTATTACTGGGTGGTATTACTGGGTGGTATTACTGGGTGGTATTACTGGGTGGTATTACTGGGTGGTATTACTGGGTGGTATTACTGGGTGGTATTACTGGGTGGTATTACTGGGTGGTATTACTGGGTGGTATTACTGGGTGGTATTACTGGGTGGTATTACTGGGTGGTATTACTGGGTGGTATTACTGGGTGGTATTACTGGGTGGTATTACTGGGTGGTATTACTGGGTGGTATTACTGGGTGGTATTACTGGGTGGTATTACTGGGTGGTATTACTGGGTGGTATTACTGGGTGGTATTACTGGGTGGTATTACTGGGTGGTATTACTGGGTGGTATTACTGGGTGGTATTACTGGGTGGTATTACTGGGTGGTATTACTGGGTGGTATTACTGGGTGGTATTACTGGGTGGTATTACTGGGTGGTATTACTGGGTGGTATTACTGGGTGGTATTACTGGGTGGTATTACTGGGTGGTATTACTGGGTGGTATTACTGGGTGGTATTACTGGGTGGTATTACTGGGTGGTATTACTGGGTGGTATTACTGGGTGGTATTACTGGGTGGTATTACTGGGTGGTATTACTGGGTGGTATTACTGGGTGGTATTACTGGGTGGTATTACTGGGTGGTATTACTGGGTGGTATTACTGGGTGGTATTACTGGGTGGTATTACTGGGTGGTATTACTGGGTGGTATTACTGGGTGGTATTACTGGGTGGTATTACTGGGTGGTATTACTGGGTGGTATTACTGGGTGGTATTACTGGGTGGTATTACTGGGTGGTATTACTGGGTGGTATTACTGGGTGGTATTACTGGGTGGTATTACTGGGTGGTATTACTGGGTGGTATTACTGGGTGGTATTACTGGGTGGTATTACTGGGTGGTATTACTGGGTGGTATTACTGGGTGGTATTACTGGGTGGTATTACTGGGTGGTATTACTGGGTGGTATTACTGGGTGGTATTACTGGGTGGTATTACTGGGTGGTATTACTGGGTGGTATTACTGGGTGGTATTACTGGGTGGTATTACTGGGTGGTATTACTGGGTGGTATTACTGGGTGGTATTACTGGGTGGTATTACTGGGTGGTATTACTGGGTGGTATTACTGGGTGGTATTACTGGGTGGTATTACTGGGTGGTATTACTGGGTGGTATTACTGGGTGGTATTACTGGGTGGTATTACTGGGTGGTATTACTGGGTGGTATTACTGGGTGGTATTACTGGGTGGTATTACTGGGTGGTATTACTGGGTGGTATTACTGGGTGGTATTACTGGGTGGTATTACTGGGTGGTATTACTGGGTGGTATTACTGGGTGGTATTACTGGGTGGTATTACTGGGTGGTATTACTGGGTGGTATTACTGGGTGGTATTACTGGGTGGTATTACTGGGTGGTATTACTGGGTGGTATTACTGGGTGGTATTACTGGGTGGTATTACTGGGTGGTATTACTGGGTGGTATTACTGGGTGGTATTACTGGGTGGTATTACTGGGTGGTATTACTGGGTGGTATTACTGGGTGGTATTACTGGGTGGTATTACTGGGTGGTATTACTGGGTGGTATTACTGGGTGGTATTACTGGGTGGTATTACTGGGTGGTATTACTGGGTGGTATTACTGGGTGGTATTACTGGGTGGTATTACTGGGTGGTATTACTGGGTGGTATTACTGGGTGGTATTACTGGGTGGTATTACTGGGTGGTATTACTGGGTGGTATTACTGGGTGGTATTACTGGGTGGTATTACTGGGTGGTATTACTGGGTGGTATTACTGGGTGGTATTACTGGGTGGTATTACTGGGTGGTATTACCGAGTGGTATTACCGAGTGGTATTACCGAGTGGTATTACCGAGTGGTATTACCGAGTGGTATTACCGAGTGGTATTACCGAGTGGTATTACCGAGTGGTATTACCGAGTGGTATTACCGAGTGGTATTACCGAGTGGTATTACCGAGTGGTATTACCGAGTGGTATTACCGAGTGGTATTACCGAGTGGTATTACCGAGTGGTATTACCGAGTGGTATTACCGAGTGGTATTACCGAGTGGTATTACCGAGTGGTATTACCGAGTGGTATTACCGAGTGGTATTACCGAGTGGTATTACCGAGTGGTATTACCGAGTGGTATTACCGAGTGGTATTACCGAGTGGTATTACCGAGTGGTATTACCGAGTGGTATTACCGAGTGGTATTACCGAGTGGTATTACCGAGTGGTATTACCGAGTGGTATTACCGAGTGGTATTACCGAGTGGTATTACCGAGTGGTATTACCGAGTGGTATTACCGAGTGGTATTACCGAGTGGTATTACCGAGTGGTATTACCGAGTGGTATTACCGAGTGGTATTACCGAGTGGTATTACCGAGTGGTATTACCGAGTGGTATTACCGAGTGGTATTACCGAGTGGTATTACCGAGTGGTATTACCGAGTGGTATTACCGAGTGGTATTACCGAGTGGTATTACCGAGTGGTATTACCGAGTGGTATTACCGAGTGGTATTACCGAGTGGTATTACCGAGTGGTATTACCGAGTGGTATTACCGAGTGGTATTACCGAGTGGTATTACCGAGTGGTATTACCGAGTGGTATTACCGAGTGGTATTACCGAGTGGTATTACCGAGTGGTATTACCGAGTGGTATTACTCAGTGGTATTACTCAGTGGTATTACCGAGTGGTATTACTCAGTGGTATTACTACAAAGAATACATTTTAGCAGAAATGAATGTATTGGGATCATCCTTCCACTACAATGAAAATTTCAGGGCAAATTTCAGAGCAAATTTCAGAGCGAATAAAAATGTCTAGATCATTAAAGATCTTTATCAGAAAGCTTTGGAATCTGTCTTCATGAGATCTGCAATAAATATGAAAGGAATGTAAAGAGCAATAGTAGCTTGAACACAAAAAATTTAAAAAGTAAAAATTATGTTAAAAGGTTCACCCACAAAACAACTTGGAACTCGTGAGGCAAGATTCAGTGTCAATATTGAAATCTATATTTAATCAGCACATCAGCTAACAACTGGTTTTAAAGTTATACAAAGATATGAGTTCTAGTTTACAGGTGGCACTGGTGTGGGAAACACTACCTTCAAATTTTACTTTCCAATTATTCTATTTTTCCCCCCATTTGGTTATAGCTATAAAAAGACAGGCATAATTCAAATTAAAAATATTCACAGTAAAATTATAAAACAGAATTAAAATCAGTAAAATTGCTTACTAATGGCACTCCTTTTTAGACGTGATGTTTTGTCCAGATGCTGTGTACCTAAACTTCACAAGTAGTCATTGAGTCTGTTAATATTATCTACACATCAGCCGCATGAAATTATGGTGGAAGTAGTAATAATAATAATATTAATAACAATATTTTATTACTGTTACTATTATTATCATCTTTACTTCCTCAGACGTTAAGTCTGGTTAAGAATGGAGTGACGCGGACCTTTATCAAGCGTCACTTCCTTTTTGCTGTACGGTACATGTTATATTGCATTTAGGAACTTTCGGGTAATTGAACATGTATCAATAATTACGGATTTCTGTAATTGTATATATATGTTTGGATGTAGCTGTATTGCATTGATGTATTGATGTATTGGTGGATATTGTGTGGTATGACTCCTGTAGTTGATAGTATAATTGGTATGATGTCAACTTTATCCTGATGCCACATGTCTTTAACTTCCTCAGCCAGTTGGATGTATTTTTCAATTTTTTCTCCTGTTTTCTTTTGTATATTTGTTGTATTGGGTATGGATATTTCGATTAGTTGTGTTAATTTCTTCTTTTTATTGGTGAGTATGATGTCAGGTTTGTTATGTGTCGTTGTTTTATCTGTTATTATGGTTCTGTTCCAGTATAATTTGTATTCATCATTCTCCAGTACATTTTGTGGTGCATACTTGTATGTAGGAACTTGTTGTTTTAAAAGTTTATGTTGAAAGGCAAGCTGTTGATGTATTATTTTTGCGACATTGTCATGTCTTCTGGGGTATTCTGTATTTGCTAGTATTGTACATCCGCTTGTGATGTGATCTACTGTTTCTGTTTGTTGTTTACAAAGTCTGCATTTATCTGTTGTGGTATTGGGATCTTTAATAATATGCTTGCTGAAATACCTGGTGTTTATTGTTTGATCCTGTATTGCAATCATGAATCCTTCTGTCTCACTGTATATATTGCCTTTTCTTAGCCATGTGCTGGATGCGTCTTGATCTATGTGTGGCTGTGTTAGATGATACGGGTGCTTGCCATGAAGTGTTTTCTTTTTCCAATTTACTTTCTTCGTATCTGTTGATGTTATGTGATCTAAAGGGTTGTAGAAGTGGTTATGAAATTGCAGTGGTGTAGCCGATGTATTTATATGAGTGATTGCCTTGTGTATTTTGCTAGTTTCTGCTCGTTCTAGAAAGAATTTCCTTAAATTGTCTACCTGTCCATAATGTAGGTTTTTTATGTCGATAAATCCCCTTCCTCCTTCCTTTCTGCTTAATGTGAATCTTTCTGTTGCTGAATGTATGTGATGTATTCTATATTTGTGGCATTGGTATATTCCACACTTAATCTGTATTGGCTGTGATATGATATTATTTGAAGCTGTTTGGATATTAAGTGTGGTTTTCCAATTTTTCATTACTATGTTTAGGAACTGTATCAATTTAGGATCTACTTTGTATATTTCCAATATCTGTAGTAACCATGAGTGGGGTACACTATCAAAAGCTTTTTGGTAATCAACGTATGCGTAGTGTAGTGACCTTTGTTTAGTTTCAGCTTGATATGTCACCTCTGCATCTATTATCAGTTGCTCTTTACATCCTCGTGCTCCTTTGCAACAGCCTTTTTGTTCTTCATTTATAATTTTGTTCTGTGTTGTATGTGTCATTAATTTCTGTGTAATGACTGAAGTTAATATTTTGTGTATTGTTGGTAGGCATCTTATGGAGCAATATTTAGCTGGGTTTGCTGTGTCTGCTTTATCTTTAGGTTTCAGATAAGTTATTCCATGTGTAAGTGTATCAGGGAATGTGTATGGTTCTGCAATGTAACTGTTAAATAATTTAGTTAGATGTGAATGTGTTGAGGTAAACTTCTTTCGCCAGAAATTTGCTATTTTATCTTTTCCAGGGGCTTTCCAATTGTGAGTAGAATTAATTGCTTGGGTGACTTCATGTTGCAAAATTATCACTTCAGGCATTTGTGGTATCATCTTGTATGTGTCTGTTTCTGCTTGTATCCACCGTGCATGCCTGTTATGTTGTACCGGGTTTGACCATATGTTGCTCCAGAAGTGTTCCATGTCTGTTATGTTTGGTGGATTGTCTATTTTAATGTGTGTGTTACGTATTGTCTGGTAAAATTACTTTTGGTATGTGTTGAATGTTTGGTTTTGTTTCCTTCTATTTTCACTTTTTTGTATCTTCTAAGTCGTTTGGCCAATGCTTGTAATTTTTGATTCTTTTCATCTAATTGCTCTATCGCTTCTTGTTGTGAGTTTTTACCTAACCTTTTCCTTTTTCTTTTTTTTCTGACATTTCATTTCTTATAATTGTGTTAGCTGTCCGATGTCTTTTCTCAGTTTTTCTATTCTGATCTGTAGCCTGTGTTGCCATGCTGTTTTTGTGGGTTTCTTCTGTGTATTGGTTGGTTCTGATCTCTGCCTAGTGTGTATATTTAGTGTAGTGAGTGCTCCTACATAAACCAGTAGTTGTAACTTCCATAGTTGTGTATTCATTTATTTTGTTGTGAATGATTATGTTCATAGTTTTTATTGTTTCGACTTGTGGGTTATTTGGTGGTCTATGCAAGAATGGTCTAATGTCCGTATTTGTGTCTTTGTATTCTATATACGTCAGCTGAAATTTTTCTTCTATATCTAACATGTGCGTCACCTCGTGTTCTATTTGTGCTTGTTCTGGTGGCTGTCTTAAGATTTCGTTTTCTTCTGATTGTTTAATTGATGCATGTTGTTCTTTGTTTGTTTGCTCTGGGATGTTTTGAGTCCATTACTGTATTTTCTTCTTCTTCTTCTTCTTCTTCTTCTTCTTCTTCTTCTGATTGCACATTATTTTGTTTCAGTATTTGTTGTACTTTTTGTTTGATGTTTTCTAATTCTGACTGGGGTATTCTGTTATTCTTGATTATTACACGGATCTGATCAGCTAGTCGTTGTTCTGTTAAAAATTTTAATTCTGGGTATCTGATAATAAATGGTGTGTATACTTGTGATCTGTATCCAATTGTGTTGGTTCCTAGGTAATAACAGAACATGAGGTGTCGATTAACTTTATCTGACCATCTCATCCTCCATCTTTGTTTTCCTTCTAGGGTGCTTGCAGAAAGCATATTCTGCAAAACACCTCTATTTGGATTTAAATCATTTTCCACGTGGCTAGCAGTGTCGTTACCATTGTGGGCGGGCATAGGGTTCAAACGTCGTCCCCGACCATGACTGCGCTTGTCCGAGACTTCTTTAGTTCTGTCCTGAACCAACTAATCACACTAAAAGCGGGGTTAACCCTATTAGTGGTTTGTTCTTTTCGTCGCCTTTTACGCCTGGCAGAACATACCGGAGGCCTATTCTTCTCCCAGGCCTCCACGGGTATTTTATTATTACTATTATTATTATTGTTATTATTATTATTATTATTATTATTATTATTATTAACATTGCGGACCCATACACATTTCCTGATACACTTACACATGGAATAACTTACCTGAAACCTAAAGATCAAGCACACACAGCAAACCCAAAAAAAAAAATCGCCCCTTACATTCCTACCAACAATATACAAAATATTAACTTCAGTCATTACACAGAAATTAATGACACATACAACACAGAACAAAATTATAAATGAAGAACAAAAAGGCTGTTGCAAAGGAGCATGAGGATGTAAAGAGCAACTGATAATAGATGCAGAGGTGACATATCAAGCTAAAACTAAACAAAGGTCACTACACTATGCATACATTGATTACCAAAAAGCTTTTGATAGTGTACCCCACTCATGGTTACTAAAATATTGGAAATATACAAAGTACATCCTGAATTGATACAGTCCCTAAACATGGTAATGAAAAATTGGAAAACCACACTTAATATCCAAACAGCTTCAAATAATATCACATCACAGCCAATACAGATTAAGCGTGGAATATACCAAGGAGACTCATTAAGTCCTTTCTGGTTCTGCCTTGCTCTGAACCCACTATCCAACATGCTAAATAATACAAATTATGGATACCATATTACTGGAACATACCAACACAAAATCACACATTTGCTATACATGGATGATCTAAAACTACTGGCAGCAACAAATCAACCAATTACTGAAGATAACAGACGTGTTCAGCAATGATATAAATATGGGTTTTGGAACAGACAAATGTAAGAAAAATAGCATAGTCAAGGGAAAACACACTAAACAAGAAGATTACATATTGGATAACCACAGCGACTGCATAGAAGTGACGGAAAAAACAGAGGCCTATAAATATCTAGGATACAGACAAAAAATAGGAATAAATACAAAATTTAAAGAAGAACTAAAAGAAAAATACAGACAAAGACTAACAAAAATACTGAAAACAGAATTGACAGCAAGAAACAAGCCAAAGCTATAAATACTTATGCTATACCAATATTGACCTACTCATTTGGAGTAGTGAAATGGAGTAACACAGACCTAGAAGCACTCAATACACTTACACGATCACAATGCCACAAATATAGAATACATCACATACATTCAGCAACAGAAAGATTCACATTAAGCAGAAAGGAAGGAGGGAGGGGATATAAAAATCTTACATTATGGGCAGGTAGACAATTTAAGAGAATTCTTTCTAGAACGAGCAGAAACTAGCAAAATACACAAGGCAATCACTCATATAAATACATCGGCTACACCACTGCATTTTCATAACCACTTCTACAACCCTTTAGATCACATAACATCAACAGATACAAAGAAAGTAAATTGGAAAAAGAAAACACTACATGGCAAGCACCCATATCATCTGTCACAGCCACACATCGATCAACACGCATCCAACACATGGCTAAGAAAAGGCAATATATACAGTGAGACGGAAGGATTCATGATTGCAATACAGGATCAAACAATAGACACCAGATATTACAGCAAGCATATTATTAAAGATTCAAATACCACAACAGATAAATGCAGACTTTGCAAACAAAAAATAGAACCAGTAGATCACATCACAAGCGGGTGTACAATACTAGCAAATGCAGAATACCCCCAGAAGACATGACAATGTAGCAAAAATAATACATCAACAGCTTGCCTTACAACAAACTTATAAAACAACACATTCCCACATACACACATGCACCATAAAATGTACTGGAGAATGATGAATACAAATTATACTGGAACAGAACCATTATAACAGATAAAACAACACCACATAACAAACCTGACATCATACTCACCAATAAAAAGAAGAAATTAACACAACTAATCGAAATATCCATACCCAATACAACAAATATACAGAAGAAAACAGGAGAAAAAAATTGAAAAATACATCCAACTGGCTGAGGAAGTCAAGGACATGTGGCATCAGGATAAAGTTGACATCATACCAATTATACTATCAACTACAAGAGTCATACCACACAATATCTACCAGTACATCAACGCAATACAGCTACATCCAAACATATATATACAACTACAGAAATCCGTAATTATTGATACATGTTCAATTACCCGAATGTTCCTAAATGCAATATAACATGTACCGTACAGCAAAAAGGAAGTGACGCTTGATAAAGGTCCGCGTCACTCCATTCTTAACCAGACTTAACGTCTGAGAAAGTAAAGATGATAATAATAATAATAATAATAATAATATAATAATAATAATAATAAAGTTGGGATTATAAAAGCAGTATTTGCTGTTACAGTGAGGTGTATATAATGAATAAAAAATTATGCCTTATGAACTTAACCAAAAAAAAGAAAATGTTTTTTTTTTTTAATGATATATTTTACAAGCTTACACAACAGCCAGAGTATTAAATTCAAGTATTTGGAAGGCCACTCCATCTTGCTGAAGAACCAGCAGCTCACTTCCTAGGGTTGGACATTAGCTGTGCAACCAGCAGCAGTAGCAGATCTGCTGGCCCAGTAGAGGTGAGGAATGGCCCAGCTAGCAGCAGGAGAGCATGCCACAGTTTGGATACACAGCACCAGCAAATACTTGAAAAATATTACAAAACCAGTTAGAGCTAAATTAATTCTGTTCCTTTACAAAAGTTTGTGGAGCTGCATTTTTGTGGGTCAAAATCTGAAGGGTCTCCCTTTGGGACTCTACGCACCACTTCCATGCTTTCACATTTCTAAGTCCATCGCCAATACATTGCTCCCTAAAGCTTCTCACAGATCTGCTCCTCAATCATTCTATATAAAACTTGTTGTAGTAATTTCAGTTTATTTTGTACACTCCTGAATCCCAGTATCAGTCTTGTTTGTTTCTGATTTTGTCGCATAACCAATTTTCCAGGGTGATATTCCCTCCCGTGTGATTTGGGAGATGTTTGTGTAGATATTACAGCATGATGTTTCAGAACTCAACCCTACAGAATTGTTATTCCTAATAATCATCCCACCCTTGGCAAGAAATTGATCATTATAAGCAAGTGTGCTGGCCCCCACATGACACGTAATTTAAATATTAGTCATCACGGACCATGGGGTCGAAAACTCTCCCTGTATCAAGGAACACTCTGCCACTGCTTTATTGCTGACACTTTGTTGTTCAGATGCACTCTGCTGAACACAGGGACTGGTCAAATGTGGAATGCTCAGTGCAGAATCCAAACTGTTCGGCACTATGGTGTTGTAGTCTGTAACAAATTATTGCAGCAACTGCATTACAATACGTTTCAGAATTATGGATGGAGAACAAGGAGATAGTGGTCGGGGACTCTTGGGAAAGAGCAGATCGTTTTGGGGTTTGTGGTTGATGATGGCTTCAGCTAACTTAAACTGAGGGGGAACAGGATAAGGAAAGGCGGTGGTTGCACAATTTGGTAAGGAGGTAACAATGGAAGACACTTTGCTCGTGCAAAGCATTTCTGACACGAACCTAGTCACTTAGCATTATGTGTGTCACAGAAGCACTGCTGTTCCATCATGACCTACTAGATAGCCAATATACGGTTGCAGGTCCCTGGCACCAAGTTCACTGAACAATTGTCTCCAGAATAGGGAGCACAGGTGTGAGAGATACGAGCATAAAATACTCGATAGCGGAGTCCACTGTTAGTTTGTTACTCATTGGCAGTATGTCCTCCATCTATTGCTCTAGCATATTATTACAGTTCTCTGAGTTCGTAATGCAAGTTCATTTAACCACCCTCCCAGCATCATCTTCAATATTGGCAAAATCTGGACAGTTGAATTAGGTGCATTAGTGAATGGTGACAAGAGTGAAAATATGTGGTCTTGCCACTGCCTCATATGAAATGTGTACCAAATGCAAACTTTGCTCATTTAATTGGGCTAAGATTTCACCTGTGGGGTATATGAACAGGATGTTCAGTACTACTTCACCACATTACGTGTCACAATTTGTTGTACACAGTTACTGTTAAAGGAGATGTTCATGTGAGCCATGGATAAAATTTGAGCCTAATTAGATGAAAACTTAATTTAAAAGTTAATCCTTGGGAATTTTTGTACTGTTCAGTACAAATATATTTGACTGAAATCGGTGACCATTCATAACAGCTTCTGCAGTTATGTGGCTAATGGCTCATTTACTAGCTTGTGTGTATTGGAATATTTTTGTTCCTATTGCCACACATTGTCATCTGTGTCAGTTATCAATACTTTCACCTGGCGTATTTCTGTTAATATTATGAGAGCAACTGCAGTGTTCTCTTCCAATGTTTGAGTAAAAGGCATTTGTTTAGTCATTGCATTTCCATTCTCTACTACTAGAGAAACTGTATTTGCCTCTCTGAATATTTAGTGTAATCCATCTGCTTACATAACATATAAAATTCTCAGGTTTGCTGCTGTATAAAATTGTGTAAGTCTCACAATATTTCACCAAAGCAACAAGGGACACAGTAAGATTAAACCTTACGTGTTGTACCTGTGGAAGCTTTGGTCATAAAATGCATCAGTGCTCTGAACCTTGTTGGTTTACAATACAGCATAACTGGCACTGCTGTTGTACATGCCCAATCAAATTGCGGTAGTGACACAACCTGTCACAAATGGCATCCTTTTACTATTGCTGCATAACTGTGAAAGGACTGCAGACTGCTGCAGCTTCAGCTTCAGCAAAGCAAGTTTTAACGTACAGAGAACATCCTACTGTCTAATTGTGGCTGTAACAGGAAACAAAAAGGCCAAAACTAAGAATTACTCGTGAAACTGCAGTGCTGGGCTGCAAAAGGGGAAAGTCTGCTAAACAAGTAAGCTTTCAGCCAAATGACCTTGTTCTGTAGTACTGAAGTAGACTACATGTACACACACATATACGTGGCCACTGTCTTTGGCTGCTGAGGCCAGACTGTGAGCAACTGTGCATGATAGGAGAAGCAATCTGTATAGTGAGGGTACGGAGGCGGCTGGAGCAGTGAGGGTGAGGGATGGCAGGGTAGAGATGGTGCTATTTGTGGGAGCATATGGGGATGTAGTGGGAAGAGGACAGTGTAGCTGGATGGTTAGACAGGGGGGGGGGGGGATTTGAACCAGGCAGCAGTAAAAGAGTGAAGTAAAGAGACTCGGGTGCATCATTGTCAGAACAGAAGGCTGTATAATGTTGCAGTGGGGATAGGAGAGAGGATAGGTGGGTGGAGGATAGGGATTAATGAAGCTTGAGGCCAGAGGGGTTATTGGAACAGAGATATACTGCAATGAGATTTCTCACCTGTGTAATTCAGAAAATCTGGTGATGGGTAGCAAGGTTTCAGGTGGCATAGGCTGTGGAGCAATCACTGAAGTGAAGAATGTTGCATTGGACAGTGTGCTTAGAAACAGCTGTTTCTCAGGCACATTTTGTCTGTGGCCATTTGTGTGGACAGACAGCTTGTTGCTTGTCACACCCAGATAGAACACGGCACAATGGTTGAAGATTAGCTTGTAGATAACATTACTGCTTTCACAGGAAGGCGTGCCTTTCATAGGATAGGTCATGCTTGGTTTTGGACTGAGTTAAGCTGTGATGGGAGGATGTATGGGACAGGTCTTGCATCTAGATATCTTAAAAGGATATGAGACATGAGGCAAGAGATTGGGAGTAGGGCTGGAGTAAGGATAAACAAGAAGATATGGTAAGGATGCTGGGTAGGACATGCCTCATTTGTGGGCACAATGAGAGGTAGTCAAAACCCTATCAGAATGTGATTGTTTCTCCAGTCCTGGGTGGTACTGAGTCAAGAGAGGAGTATTCCTCCATGGCTGGACGGTGGGGCCTTTGGGAGCTCGTGGGTGACTCGAGAGATAAGGCACAGGATATCTATTTCTTTACAAGGTTGGGAGGGTAATATCAGTCTATGAAGGCCAAAATGAGACCCATAGCGTATTTTGAGAGGACTGCTCGTCACTGCACGTATTACAACTACGGGTGCCTAGGATATTTGGCAGGGACTCCTTGGTATGGAATGGGTGGCAGCTAGCCAAGTGGAGCTATTGCAGGTGGTTGGTAAGTTTGGTATGAACAGAGGTAAATGTAGCCATTTTTGAGGTGGCAAACTTCGAAGTAGTTGGGTTGTTGGGTCAAGGAGGTCCAGGTGTAGTAAATGGGGAAGACGGTGTTTAGGTTCTGTAGGAATGTGGATAGTGTGTCCTCACCCTTGATCCACATCATGAACATGTCATCAGTGAATCTCACTAAGGTGAGATTCTTGGTGTTTCTTTGTGTGGCCCATGAGTAGTTTGGCTTAGGATGTGACATGTGGGTGCCCATTGTTGTACCACGGATTTATCGTAGGTGATGCCTCCAAAGTGGTGAAGATACAGTTGGTCATGGTGACCAGGAATGAGATTGTAGTTTTGGAATCCATTGAGGCATTAGGAAAACTAGTGTCCAATAGGGGTGAGGTCATGGGCATTAGGGATATCAGTGTTACGGGAGGTGGCATCTGTAGTGAAGAACGGGGCACCGTGTGGTAAAGGAACAGGAGCTGTGGAGAGTTGGTGGAGAAAATGGTTGGTGGTGTTTATGTAGGAGGGTATATTCTGGGTAATAGGCTGAAAGTGCTGGCCTAAGAGTGCAGAGTTCTTTTGATGCAGGCCACAATGGGGCATAATGGGTGGGTCTTCAGGAAGCATGTAGAGGTGTTTGGGCAGTAGTAGGTTTAGATTAGAGAGAGAAAGAGAGAAATGGGGGCAGTGTGGATAGTGTGAGCGAGCTTGTTTCTGGGATGAACCTAGGGACTTAAGGAGAGACTGGAGATCCTGTTTGATTTCTGGGATGGATCACTGTGGCAGGGTTTTAGGTGGCTGGATTTGACAGCTGGTGGAGTCCTTCAGCCAGCAGTAATCATTGCAGCTCAAAGCAACAGCGATGGAGCCTTTGTCAGCAGATAGGATTACAAGGTCAGGATTGGTTTGTAGGTGGTTCATTGTGATTCTCTCTTTGTATGTAAGGCTGGCTTGCATGTCGAAGGATTTGGGGAATTATGCCAAGGCAATATTTGAGGTTACGAAATTCTGGTATGTTAACAAAAGGTGATTTGGCACCAGTAGGGTAAGATTATAATTGGATAGAGGAATGAACTTACTTAGGCAGGGTTAAAGATTGGTTGTGGGTTGAGTCCGACAGGTAGGATTGGTAAGGAAAAAGTGTATCCACTAAAGGGACTGAGAGGAGGAGAGCAGGTCTTTAATGAGTCCAGCATGATTGGAAGTATTGCATTTGAGACAGGTTTTGGCTCACCCTCAAATTAATCTGCCACCCATTCTATACATAGTAGTCCCTCCCATACAGCCTAGCCACCAGTGGCTGTCTCATGTGCAGGGATGAGCAGCCCCTCTCATTGAGGCCTTCTCTGATAGAAATTATCCTCCCAACCTTGCACAGAAACAGATCTCCCTGCCTTATCTTTCCAGTCACCCACTCCCTCCCAAAGTCCCACCACACAGCCACAAAGGAGCATCCCACCTGTGACTCAGTACCATCCAGGACTGGAGCAACTGAATCACATTCTCCACTACCATTTTTATTACTTCTCATCATGCCTTGAAATGAGGAATGTCTTACCTACTATCCTTCCCACACCTCCCACAGTGGTATTCCGGTACCCACAAAAGCTACATAAAATCCTAGTTGATCCTTACTTCAATCTTGCTCCAAACCCTTTGCCTCATGGCTCATACCCATGTAATAGACCTAGATGCAAGTTCTGTCCCACACATCCTCCTACCATGACCTACTCCAATCAGGCCACAAGCATCACCTATCCCATCAAAGGCAGATCTAGTAGTGAAAGCAGTAATGTAATCCACAAGCTAAGCTTCAACCCCTGAGCTGCGTTGTTCATGGGCATGACAATCGACAAGCTCACTTGTCTGCATGAATGGCCACTGACAAACTGTCCCCAAAAAACAGCTGCACCACCCATTTGCTGAGCACACTGCCTGACACAGCGTGCTTCACTTCAATGACTTCTTCACAGCATGTACCATCTGGATCCTTCCTACAAACACCAGCTTTTCTGAAACTCACAGGTGGGAACATTATCTGCAATATATCCTGTTTCAGAAACCCCTCTAGCCTCAATCTCTGTTAGTCACTGTCCTTCATCCATCTCTCCCCTTATGTGTTCCCTCACTAGAACTGCACAGCTTCATATACCACCAATAGATGATTCTTTTTTGCTTTTTCTCTCCTTTTCCACTGACCCCACCCCCTGCCACCCTGTCTAATCTGCTGACTGCATCTTGCTGCCCTACCCTCTTCCCACCACATCCATGCACAAGTAATGCTTTACTGTCTCCTTACCCTCACCACTCAGTGTGTTTCTCTCATCATCCACAATTACTCACAGTATGGCTTCTGCAGCAAGAGGCAGTGGTCACATGTGTGTGACTGTGTCTTAGTGTTGTCTACTTAAGAAGAAAATCTTTTGGCTCAAAGCTTACTTTTTAGCAGTCTTTTTTGTTGTGCCTGTCTGCAACTCTATCTCCACTACATTATGGTTCAGATTCTTTATTTACCATTGATCACATGTAGGGAAATAGGCTTTATAATGATAAGATACATAAGAAGTTACTATATTAGTTAGTGTTTACATTACATGTACAAACTATTTACACTACGTTAATCAATTGTACAGTATTGCAATCATAGGCTTAAATCTCAATTTGTGTTAAAAGTATCCAAGAATTCTGTTAGACTGTAGTATGGATTGTTTATTAAACATTTGTGCAGTTTTCTTTTAAAATTATTGAAAGGTGTATTGAGTGCAGTATATGGTAATTTCTTAAATAATTTCAAACAGTTCACTTTGTGAGAGTTGCCTGTTTTTGTCAGCCTTTGTCTAGGAACGTCAAAACTCTTTGTTTCTGGTGTCATGGGAGTGTACGCTCTCTGGTGTTAAATTTTGTTCTGTTCTTTCTAGCATATATCGGTGATGCATAAATATAAAGATTTATCAATGTCATTATTTTCATTTTGATGAATAAGGGATGGCAGTGTTCCCCTGGACCAACTTTGCACATTATTCATAGCTCCTTTTTCTGCTTCAGTAGTACATCCCTGATATGACATGAGTGAGTGGCCTCATAGTAACAGCTCATAAGATATGAGACAGAAAAAATCAAAGCCGTTCTGAAATATTTGTTACTCACAAGATCAGACAGTTTCCAGATGAGATAGGACACCCTTGATAACTTTTTGCAGACCTGGATGATATAGGGTTGTCAGTTAAGTGTGGAATCAATGTGTGTTCCAAGCAGTTTTATGGATTTTGGTTCTGCCTCTTTAGCCAGTACCAACTGCAGATGCTCAGTTTTCTCTGGATTACATAGTAGTTTGTTGGCCGAGAACCAGTTTAGTGTTAAGGTGAGTGTCTCCTGTGGTTTCTGGCATAGCTTTGATAAATCTTGACCTGTGCTGATTAAGCTTGCATCATCCACATAAAAGATAACTGGCTCAGGCCCAGCATGAGATGGTAAGTCATTAATTGCAACAATGAAGAAAAAAGGACAAGGCCAGAGACCTTAGGTACGCCAGATATGGCACTATTCATAGAAGAGTGTCTATTGTGCATTGCCACAAATTTCTCCTGTTATTTAGATGAAAGTTGATTATTTCTAACTCTGTATTATTTATACCATAATACTTTAGTTTGACCAGTAGGGGATACAATCAAATGCCTTATTCAGATGACAAAGTTCAAGTGAGACTGTTTATTTTCAAATGCAGTTAATGTCTGATTAACTATCTCAAGGACTGCAGAGGTGGTATTTTTCCCTTGTCGAAAACCGTGCAGTCTGTTACAGAGGTCATAATTTTCAAAATAGTTGCTTAGCTCTTCATGGAAAATTGCTTAAAATATTTTGGAAAAGATTGTTACAGTAGACAAACACTGGTCTATAGTTTTCAGGGATGTGTTTTTCCCCCTTTTGTATGTAGGTATAACTTTGGAAATTTTGAGCTGCTCAGGGAAAACTCCACTTAAAGGGTGAGTAGCATTGCTATTCCAATTTCTAGGCATTTATTCATAATAAAAGCAAGTGGATTACAAATGAGGTGTATTGTCCTTTTTGTTGTGTAGTTAGATACCTTATCCATTAGTAGTCCATGCTTTTAGAGTTTTAAAATTTTCTAACAGTGTTTATTGTATCTGTGGGTGTGATAGGGTCCTAGTGAAATTCAAGCCCTTTAGTAGCTAATCAGCAAATATATCAGTTGCTGGTATGTATATTTCATTTTTTATTTTAATTCATTTACTGTAGCTATTAAATATTTACTGAACTCTTCTGGCTCAGGTAGAAAATCTTGTGTTTGGGTAGATGTATGTTCTTGTTTTACAATATCTCAAGCAGCTTGCATTTGTTTGGGACTCCTCCTCATGTAATTTTCATGGGCAGCTTGTTTGTCAAGTTTAAGGTTAGCTTCATAATGCTTTTTACATTTGAGGTAGTCTTTATCATAAATATCATTTTGTTCTGTCCCACATTTACCATTGTTTTGTCCAGTGAAAGCATCTCTTCACGGATACTAGCTAGGTAATCAGTGTACCATTTAAGCTTTTTACCTTTCCTGTTTGGTTTAGTAATGTTTCTTTTCAATGGTGAGCAAGAATACCATAAGTCAGTATATATCTCAAGGAAATTATTAGAGTTTCAACAGTTGAGTGATTTGTGTCATATTCAGAAACAAAGTCCCAGTTTACCTTTCTGAGCTTCTGTGAATAACTCAACATATTCATCTTTCTGACCTCTAACTCATGTCATGCTTGGCTTATTATTTGCAACCTGATAATTCTTATCTGACTGTGTATACTGGCATGTTAAGAGTAGAGGATCATGATTTACAAAACACTCATTTGCAATGCTCACACAATATAGGTCTCTTGAAAAATTAACTGTAATATTGTCCAGGCATATCCACATGTTGCGCTATTGTTACTATAATATAGATTTAGTGATCTGAGAAGGTTTAAGAATGTTTGTGTTGAATTCCTCTGTGTCTAGGAAGTAAATGTTGAAATCACCACATACTGCTACATTTGTTTTGAATTTTAAGTTATTTCTCATCATCCGTTCAAATTTCTTGAAAAATAAATTAACATAACCATTTGGAGATCTAGACAAGCTAACAATTTCAACGTTTTGGTCTATGTCTTGTACAAGTAAATTTGCTATTTAATTCGGAGGAGTATGAACTTCATCTATTTTAGAGAATTGTATACATTGTCTGATAAATATTGGGGCCCCTCCATTTTTTTCTCTTGTTTCTACACATTATAGCTGCAACAATGTACTTATTAGGTATGAACAAATCTACTTGATATTCTGTAAGCCAATGTTCTGAGACACACAGTACATCACATTTTTATTTTACAAAAATGTTCCAACTCTTAACAGCTTGTTCCTAATGCTGCAAATATTGACTTGCAGGATAAGTGGGCCTACTTTAAATCTATTTTGTTCAGTCTCTGAGCAATTAAGATCTTGTTTTTTTTTTACTTTTGTGTTTTTTAATTTCCCCTTCAGGAAGCTTGTCGTTATTTTTGGACCAAACTGTGTAAGATTTGGTCTGTTTAAGCAGTTTCCCTGTAAAGGAGCACCCAGCACAGTTACCAGCTTAATTGTTTTTTCACATAATATTTCTTCTGTAGCCTGGTTTATATATGTCATAAGTTCCCTTTTGCCACACTGTTTCAGGTGCATACCATGTCCAGTGCAACTGTTTCTTTTGTAGCTACTAATATATAATACTTTTACATTTGTAAATTTAGCACAAAAGTATCTCAGTTTATCATTAGTTCGTCTAATTTCTTTACTGACACATGACCAATTGGGCAGGTCATACCTGAGTGGTAGAGTGGCTACGATAACATTGGTGAAGTGTAAGTACAGTAGAGCGTCGATTTTCTGAAGTAATTGTGGGACATGGGTGTTCGGAAAACTGGTTTGTTCAGATAATCAAACTGTACATGTTCATTTGCCAAAAATACTGCCGCTACTTCTTCTGCCAGTGCCAAGCCGACAGAAGTGTCTTGATTGTTGAAACAGTGACTGGCGGCTTGGCCGGTTAGCAGCGCCTTGTGAAGGCCCCATTAGAAGCAATGTTACACCAGTGGTGGCCCAGTGCGGTGACTACTGTGGGAAACTTGGTTTGGGAGTGAGGGGGATGGTGGATGGTAGGGTGGGAGAGTAACAGGTGCGAGCAAGTACACAGTTCGGTTAAGCGGTCGTTCGGTTGACTGACATTTGGATAATCAATGCTCTACTGTATTGTATTACTAAAATCAGTTTCTTGATGAATCTGTTGGCATTGTTTTTGTTTACGTTGTTTGCACCTCCTATCAGATCTACAGCCATTTTTTTGAGAGTTTCGAGCATTCATTATTTATACTAGCAGTAACTGCGGCACTTTCATGTTGGATGATGTCATGTATTCATTAGCAATTGAATGCTGAACAGTTTTCTCTCTTCTTCCCTTTTTATTTTCCTTGGTGTTATGTAACCGTACTTAAAGTGTGGAAGTTATTTGGATGGGATTCTTTTCCACAGAGTCTCTAAGTCACTGTATTTTTCAATGATAGCAATGTATCTATTGTTCAAAGCATTAGTATCACTCTGAAGCACTTTTATTATTTCGTCTTTGTCCCTGATGGTATTTATGATTTGTCGATCACATATTTCCGTGACACCTGTGTGGCATGTGCAAGCAAAGTCATTCGTTACAAAGTCTACACACACTTTTGAGCATTTCTTGTGGAAACAGTGTAGACACTCTGTGCATTGAACGCCTTTTATCACCTTCTTAGCACACACTTTACACTTATCACTTTTAATTGTGTTATTGCCATGATAGTTTTCACTAACATTAACCAGCACAAACTTGAAGCAATCTAACCTTTTCATAATAAAATCTATGTGAAATACACACACAATTTAATTGCTACAATCTCCTCGTAAACAGAGTCAAATTAACATCTTGAATATGAATCAAAGTGCATCCCAAGTTAGTGCTACATTTGGCATCTTAACTAGAGCACTACGCACAAAGCAGAGTTAACTATTAGCAATCCCTCATGAAATTTACTCTGAAATGGATGAAATAAATTAATTTGAGAGTCCAACATTTTGTTGTGGATCAATTCTATCTAGTATCTTAAGTAAATTAAACAATACCTTAATAATAAAGCATTCTGCTAACAAGATTGCAGAGCTTGCCAAAAGTATTAGATACTCACCGGGTCCCAGGCAGCAATGTCTCTTCCACTTTGTTCATTGACTCACCTCAAACGGCATGGGGTGGGGGAAGGAAGAGCATTGCCATTATCTGTGTTTTACATGAGAATAGATTAACATCCACTCACTTGAGGTGACCTCTCTGAACCTGCTTTAAGACTGGGACAAGCACCACTACACTCCCCTCTGGCTCTGATGGAGCATATCTGAAATGAGCCTTCTACCCTGGTTATTTTTCCATTCTCAAATAGGAGGAAAAGAAGATAAGGAAGACAGATTGCAATGGCAAAGAAACTAATTATACACTAGAGCAGTTCCCTTTACTATCAGCAGTGTGACCGAGTTCCAGCAATATAAAAATTAAGTGCAGTTTGTGTGCAATATGCATCACAATTTGTTCAACAACTAATACCACGAACACCACGAAAGTGGGATACGACTGTGGATCTGGTGGTGGTCAGCCAAGATAACCCACCCCCTCATAACAATGGAAGAGCAACTAACTGTATATTGCGAAAGGGAACTGGAGACACTCAGGGTCGAAGGCAGCAGCAATCACAATAGAGCCCACCAAATGGTTTTCGAGTAAGAAATATTGCAGTATAAAAGCCCTAGGGTGAGACTTGCTGTTCTGTAGAAGCTCGTAGACAGCAAGGTAAGTAATCAGCAGACTGACAAGTCCCCCCCTCCTGGCTGGTGTGCTGCCATCTGACATAGTTGCACTGAAAATGAGCAATATTTATGAGAGAGTGGCCCATGTCTATCTTGCTACTGTCAGGCAATAACCACACCATTTGGCCTGGTAGCATCGGTATACTGAATAGATGCTCTTGTATGTGACTTAAACTTCCGTATTTAAATGTGTGGTCACCAGAATGATGGCCTCTTGCTCCCTATTATGTTGTTTGCTGCACAAGCATCTCGGACTACCTAGCTCTGAAAGGTTTTGTAGCAATCGGATCAGTAATGTAGCTGTAATATCTGCAATATCAGTGTTCCACAAAAGTTGAAACTTCTCATTTTGTATGGTTTGGCCTCCTTTCCTCTAACTTCTGAGCTACTAAAGCATGTATCAGAATTTTTACTTGGCTGCATTAATATATTATTTTGTGGCACAAAGCTTTGTACTGGAGCGCTATAAAAATTCTAGTAGAAAACGTACACTGATCAGCCAGAACATTATAACCATGTACCTAACAGCTAGTATACCCACCTTCAGCCTAGATAACAGCAGTGACACATCATTGCATGGAAACAATGAGGCCCCAGTGGGTTGCTGGAGGGAACTGGTATCACATCTGCACACACAAGTCACTAATTCCCATAAATTCTGGGGAGGGGGGCTGATGATCTCTGGTGCCACATTCAATCATATCCCAGATGTGTTCTATTGGGGTCAGATCTGGCAAGTTGTGGGGCCAGCACATCACACTCATGGCCTTTTGATATGGTACATTGTCTTGTTGTAAAATGCCACTGCTGTCAGGGAACATAATCATCACAAACGGGTCTGCAACCAGTGTACGATACTCCTTGGCCATCATGGTACCTTGCACAAGCTCCACTGGACCCACGGACGCCCTTGTGAATGTTCCCCAGAGCATATTTGAGCTGCCACCAGCTTGTCTCTGTCCCACAACACAGGTGTTGAGGAACTGTTCCCCTGGGACAAGATGGATAGTGCCCCCCACTGGCACGATGAAGATATTGGGATTCATCAGACCTTGCAATGTTCTGCTGATGGTGAAGTGCCCATTTCAATTGTAGTTGCCAATGTTGCAGAGTTAACATTCGCACTTCCGTGGCTTGTCGGCTGTGGAGGCCCATCGTTAAGTGTTTCGTGCACTGTGTGTTGACACACCCTTGTACTCTACCTGACATTAAAGTCTGATGTTAAGTACACCACAGTTCACAGCCTGTCCAGTTTTACCAGTGTGCTCAGCCCACAATATCCGACATTTCTAAGGAGGAGTGACTACCCAACCCAGCGATGTCTGGATGTCATTTCACCTTTTTTTCGCCATCTGTTAAATACTTTTACTACAGCACTCCTCAAACATCTGACAAGTTGTGCAGTTTCCGAAATACTCATGCCGAACCTTCAGATTATCACAATCTGCCCTCAGTCAGACTCAGATAAATTGCATGCTTTCCCATTCAGCACAGGGGAAGCACACTCACTGACACTGTGTGCACCATGCATGTGTCTGACTAACAGTCATTCCTCACCAGGTGATGCTGCTGTCAAATGGATGGGTTTCAGTAGTCATTAAACACTGGCTGATCGGTATGTGTGTACCGGTGGTCATCCATTGACGTCTCATTTGTGCGTTCAATCCTTTTTCATTTGAGTGTTTGATGGCAAATTCTCATCTAAAAGAAAATTATGAGATTTCAACTAACCAAACACCAGCTCTTCACATTTTCCACTGGGTGTTTCTCACATGCAGATGATGTGTGGTCTCCATCACACTCCCCTAGTGTAGGACATCAGAAGTTTTCTGTAAGTGTACAGTCAGGGAGTGAGATAGGCCATTAGCCCTGAACTTGATCCAGTGTTCATAATAAAGATGATTCACACAGCAGAGAGAAAAACTAGTATACAAGATCTGTTAAAAAATTCTGAAACATTTTCCTCAAAATTTTTCTACACTTACCTTTCACTTGCTATCCATGGTCTCCGAAATACTCTCTTCCACAATTGATACACTGCTCCAAATGCCATTTCCACTTCCGAAAGCAGTCTTAGTCTGCCTGTTGCTGGATTGTACGAAGTGCTGTATGTGAATTTCCTTTTATCTCATCTTCCATCTGGTCGATGGTGTTTCCAAATAAAAAATAGTAATCCCACATTTCAGGCCATTTCCTTCTCGCATCTTCTTGCAAGTGTCACAACATGTCCGAATAATATAATAGATAACAGCTTGTCCCTGAGGCACGAATTCATGATGAAAGAAATTCTAGTGAATAAAGAGTTATCAAAAAGGGAGTCCCACAGGGTTCAATTTTGGGTCCTCTGCTGTTCCTTATTCATGTGAATGACCTCTCACGTAATGATCAGCAAGCATAACTAGTACTTTTTGCAGATAACACGAGTGTTATAATAAATCCCATTCCAGAAAAAGCAGCTGAAGATATTGTTAAGGATGTCTTTCAAAGAACTATTAAGTGGTTCTCATAAAATGGACTCTCGCTTAATTTTGAAAAAACTCACTACATCATTTTCTGTACACCAGTCATACCAACAATTGAGGTAGCATATGAACAGGGCTCAGTTAACAGGGTAGACTTCTGCAAATTTCTGGGTGTTCACATTGATGACAACTTGAACTGGAAGAAGCATATTACAGAGCTCAAACAATTAAGTTCAGCTTCTTTTGCTCTTTGTATAATCGCTAGTCTTGGTAATAAACAGATCAGCCTCCTAATGTACTTTGCATTTTTCCACTCAATAATGTCTTACAGAATAGTTTTCTGGGGTAACTCACCACTTAGACATAAAGTATTGATTGCATAAAAGGGAGCAGTGAGAATAATTAGTGGAGGTCACCCAAGGACATCATGTATGCTCCCATTCAAGGAGTTAGGTGTTTTAACTGCACCATCAGAATACTTACATTCGCTAATTAAATTCGTTATAAATAATCCATCTCAATTCACGAAGAACAGTGTTGTTCATATGTACAACACTACAGGGAAAAATGACCTTTCCTATCTTACCAAAGTTGTCAGTTGCTCAAAAAGGAGTACATTATTCAGCAACAACATTCATTTCTGAGGAAGAGGATGTGGAACAAAAATGGAAAAAATTCAGAAACATCGTCCAGTACGCCTTAGATAAGTTCGTACCGACTAAGGTCCAAAGCGAGGGGAAAGATCCACCGTGGTATAACAATCATGTACGAAAGGTACTACGGAAACAAAGAAAGCTTCATCATAGGTTTAAGAGTAGTCGAATCATAGCTGATAAGGAAAAGCTGAACGAAGCGAAAAAGAGCGTAAAGAGAGCAATGAGAGAAGCATTCAACGAATTCGAACATAAAACATTGGCAAACAATCTAAACAAGAACCCTAAAAAGTTTTGGTCATATGTAAAATCGGTAAGCGGATCTAAATCCCCTATTCAGTCACTCGTTGACCACGATGGCACCGAAACAGAGGACGACCGAAGAAAGGCAGAAATACTGAATTCAGTGTTCCGAAACTGTTTCACTGCGGAAAATCGTAACACGGTCCCTGACTTCAGCCGTCGCACGGACGCCAAAATGGAAAATATTGAAATAAACGATATCGGAATTGAAAAACAACTGCTATCACTTAGTAGCGGAAAAGCATCCGGACCAGACGAGATACCCGTAAGATTCTACAGTGATTATGCTAAAGAACTTGCCCCCTTTCTATCAGCAATTTATCATAGATCTCTGGAAGAACGTAAAGTACCTAGCGACTGGAAGAAAGCGCAGGTCGTTCCCATTTTCAAGAAGGGTCATAAATCAGATGCGAATAATTATAGGCCTATTTCGCTTACGTCAATCTGTTGTAGAATAATGGAACATGTTTTATGTTCTCATATTATGACGTTCTTAGATAATACAAATCTCCTTCATCATAACCAACATGGATTCCGCAAACAGAGATCATGTGAAACTCAGCTCGCCCTATTTGTCCAAGAAATTCACAGTGCCGTAGACACTGGCGAGCAGATTGATGCCGTATTCCTGGACTTCAGGAAGGCATTTGATACGGTTCCGCACTTACGTTTAGTGAAAAAAATACGAGCTTACGGAATATCGGACCAGGTTTGTGATTGGATTCAGGATTTCCTAGAAGAAAGAACACAACATGTCATTCTTAACGGTTCAAAATCTGCAGATGTAGAGGTAATTTCGGGAGTACCGCAAGGAAGCGTGATAGGACCTTTATTGTTTACAATATACATAAATGACTTAGTTGACAACATCGGTAGCTCCGTGAGGCTATTTGCAGATGACACGGTTGTCTACAAGAAAGTAGCAACATCAGAAGACTCGTACGTACTCCAGGAAGACCTGCAGAGGATTAATGAATGGTGCGACAGCTGGCAGCTTTCCCTAAACGTAGATAAATGTAATATAATGCGCATACATAGGGGCAGAAATCCATTCCAGTACGATTATGCCATAGGTGGTAAATCATTGGAAGCGGTAACGACCGTAAAATACTTAGGAGTTACTATCCGGAGCGATCTGAAGTGGAATGATCACATAAAACAAATAGTGGGAAAAGCAGGCGCCAGGTTGAGATTCATAGGAAGAATTCTAAGAAAATGTGACTCATCGACGAAAGAAGTAGCTTACAAAACGCTTGTTCGTCCGATTCTTGAGTATTGCTCATCAGTATGGGACCCTTACCAGGTTGGATTAATAGAAGAGATAGACATGATCCAGCGAAAAGCAGCGCGATTCGTCATGGGGACATTTAGCCAGCGCGAGAGCGTTACGGAGATGCTGAACAAGCTCCAGTGGCGGACACTTCAAGAAAGGCGTTACGCAATACGGAGAGGTTTATTGTCGAAATTACGAGAGAGCACATTCCGGGAAGAGATGGGCAACATATTACTACCGCCCACATATCTCGCGTAATGATCACAACGAAAAGATCCGAGAAATTAGAGCAAATACGGAGACTTACAAGCAGTCGTTCTTCCCACGCACAATTCGTGAATGGAACAGGGAAGGGGGGATCAGATAGTGGTACAATAAGTACCCTCCGCCACACACCGTAAGGTGGCTCGCGGAGTATAGATGTAGATGAAATCTTTGATCATTTGCCCAACAACATAGTGTCTGGCAGGTAGGTCCTCTAATCTCCTTTCGGTACAGTTATTTGTGTATATGTAACAGTGTTTTTCGGCTAACTGTTGTTTTTGCACCTACACATAAACTGAAATTTTTAGTGCATGCAGAAATTTTACACGTTTAATTAACTCTATTATGTAATTCTAAACTTTGTGTATATAGAATCATCATCATCATCCACCTGCAAGATGTCTGTCACCCCCCCCCCCCCCCCCTCTATGGATTGGAAAACTTTGAAGTGTAATTAATATTCTGTTCTATTGATCATATTACCTTCAGACTTAAAATTCCTACCACCAGCTGTTCTAGCAGTTCTATAGTGTGTTCCAGATCTTGAGGTGCCTTGTGAAGAGGGAGAACAAGCAGATGTAGCAGGTTTCCTTCCTCAACTTGTGTGGATCAATCAGTTGCCTTCAGTTCGTGTTTCCTCATTTTCCCTTATAGTCTTTGAGGATGATCTCGTGTAGATTCAGTATGTGAGACTTTTCTTGGGGTCTTCATCTTCTTCTCTCTCGTCCCATTGATCCATCACTTCTGAATGCTGAGCTGATAGCCACTATCTGGCATTCTCCAACAGGAACGACACGGACTTTATCTTCTTTTTAGGGTCCTGTGTTCTATACACTATGTAGGCATTCAATAGGGCACAGTTGATCAACCTGAGGACCACCTTCTTACTCAACAAGACGATGACCTACTTGCCCCATTTGACCATCCTTTCTCACGACTGAGTAACACGGCAAATGCTGGTCTGCTCTGTCCACAACCCTTCATGTACTTATTGTACTGAAGAATAGTCAGGCTTTTTCACAACACCTCTCTTGCTTCCTGCACTCATTGTAAATGGATGTACAGTGCTAAACATTCCCACCACCCCCATGTCCTTCCAAACCATGTTAAACCACATCTCCCTTCTGGTGATATACACTCTACCTTTCTTGAGTTTTCAACTGCTGTAAACAATCTCAAGTGGTAGCACCCCAATACGAGAGGCAAGGGGACTTGCACTAATGCAGCACCCCAACATATGAGAAGCAAGGGGGCTCACACTAATGAAGCACCCCATGGGAACATCATTCTACTACGTCCGTGTCATTGTTCCTGGTAATGCTAAAAGTAGGGTGCAGTACATTTTGTACAAAAATAGCTTAATTTGGTGTAATGAAAGAATTGGTGCCCATTTTTATCAATTTGATGCATCTTTGTCAGATAATTCCAAATAAATCAAGTTCTTCCTCAATTTTACTTTTTTCTCTATTTCAGTGCCATCTGTCAATAGTTTTAAAAAATTTTCAGACAAAACTTGATTACTTTTTTATGGAGAATCTGAATATACAATAAAAATGGGTATTTCCATTTAAGATTTAAAATAATTGAAAAGCCACGATTGCTTCAATCGTTTATTAGATGACCAGTTTCAGCACTCTGAAGGTGCCATGATCAGATCTCAAACGTGGATTAACATTTATAAAACCTTATGGACATCATGGCATATGTGGAAGACCATCTGATAAAATCATTGTCACAACCAATAAAAAATAATAAACTTCTCTCATGGTCATTCTTTCCATAAAATATAAAACTGAAATCACCAGATGAAACTACCACTGCTCGCCTAACACTGGTGCTGAAACGTGTCATCTAATAAACGGTTGAAGCGATTGTAGCTTTTCAATTATTTTAAAAACAGAGTGATCGGCCAACGACACACCATGTGTTCACTACAAAATAAGATTTAAAAGTTGCCCCCGCCCCACGCAAGGGGTTGGGCCTGGAGATCACGTGTAGTATCATCTGATGTCCCCCTTCGAGCTCAAGAACTTGTCTTACCCACTATTTTTACCTGATGTATAGTTTTCGAGATAATCTCATCTGAAACTTCAGATGGACCACCCTGTACATTTCCATGTTACACTACAATGTTGCAGCCTCACACATCATTGACCCAAGTAGGCCATATTTCACCAGCTTTCCAGGATTATAGGTCCGGAACTGTCAGTGGCCTCACCGAGGTATTACGGCTTCATCAAGTGATATATCATAGGTGGGTTTATATACTGTCTCAAAGGATCCATAAAATGCTGGAGAACCAGTTGGACATAAATATCCTGCTCTCTGGATCATCCTGTCATGAATTGTGGGAAAACTGCCACACATTCAGCATCTGTACCCATAGATTGCGACTCGTCAGCTATCTGAGAAGTTTATCGGGGTCTGTCCTCCAGTACTCCTGATAGCTGTCCTTTCTAACTTGTCCCTTCACACATATGATCACTAAAAACTGTTTCATTTTGGAAACTGAAAAGTATAAGGCAGAAGATGCACCCTGTGACAAGCACCTATATGTTGTAGCACAGTCTCTTGGTCCGTTGTTTTGATAAAATGCTGATGTGACTGCCTTCGTATTCGCCACCTGAAGATTACCTGCATGTGGAAGCTTAGTGTTTTCAGCTTCCTGGCCCACATGTCTTGGGGTAAAGACAGTGCTACTCTTCTCCATCTTTATTTTGTTCTGGTTTAGTCCAGACTTGTTTAAGGTTGTCAGGTCCACAGCTCAGTGGCTCTCTCCACTCCAAAACTAACGGATCCTGTTCATTATTAAGGCATGCATCTGGCTATCAGTGCCTTTCACAGTAGGATCATTGACAGTCGACTCACAGGAGCAGGGATTTTCCCTCTACAAATACAATGGAACCAACTCCAACTGTATACCCTGTCCTCCCTCTGTCGGGATCTCCATCGCACTCACGGGAATGTGCCTACTGTGGAGTCTGACTGCTGTTATCCTATACATTGGCGAAATGTCCCCTTCTTTTGGCTCTTTGTACTAATTATAGCCTTCCAGATTCCTCATCTTTAATATTAGCAGACGATTCATGGATTGCTGAACTGTTCCTCAGCTTCCTACATGAAAGTGGTTTTTATTTTCAGTTATAAGGTTTCACTGTACTCCTGCAGCAAGAGCAGGGTGATCATGGTTGCGGCCTCTCTTCATGTTTTCTAGACCCCATTACACTCCCCTGTGCAAAGTGATCGTTATCCTCTCGGGAACGTAAAAATTATTTCCTCATCAGTAGACACTATTTGTGTCCTACCAGTAAGACACTGTATCAATCAGGTTTTAAACAACAGTTACAAGGTCTTATACAAGCCAACACAACACAACACAAGAACCTGCCACATAATTTGGCTATCTTTAACGTGGTTGAACTAGAAAATGCACATGACACGTGTGCCTCATTATTGATCAAAAATCATTGGGAACTACTTGCAGTGGAGCTATAGTTGTCCTGAACATGCCATCCCAACAAAAGAACACACCAGGCAATGACATGACAAACCAGCTCTGACAGCAGATCATGTGTGCCGACTGCAGGAACTAAACTCTGTTCACACATCACCGCAGAATCACTCCCCATGGAGATGGACTAGACTCCCAAACACCCGACACAAAATAGACCAGAAACACACAAGCACATCAACTGCTGCACTAGATTTAACAGGCACAGGCAAAAACTGTAATCTACTGGTGGTAGAAGCTTACCAAGGCTACTCAGTACTTCCACGTTTCAAAATAATTCAACAAATGATGACAGGAGACTGAATAATTCAAAACCATTTCCACTTTGAGTGGAGTACATTCCACCAATGCATAACTTCATTCGCTAAACACACACTCTCAAGACAGCTGGTATAAATACACAAAGTCCAGCTGAACACTCCACACAGAGAAGCAAGCCTGGAGAACTTAACACACTCGTAGGTGACGATTACTAGGAAAAGGATACTAAATGGCAGAAGTCCACTACATTGTCCATAATGTTGTGATCCATTTGTCACTTCAACAGCTCAATATAGCACTTCTGCTTTGGCAACATAGCGAGGTGACCAAGACTACAATCTACTTCCATGCTGAAGCATGTTACTTGAGAGAAGCCTCCACATCCAAAAAACCCCCCAGGGGGTCCACAACTCTTTTGTGGATACGTGTGTAGCGAGCACGGGACCCCGAGCTAATGTGGCCTTCCTTCCTTTCCGGGCTGCATACCTTCCCTTTCCGCATCCTTCCCCATCCCCCATCTTCGCCCCCCCCCCCACCCCCCCCTCTCCACTGGCTCTTTCCTTCCCTTTCTCCCCCTCTGGGAGTATGGTTTGTGCCTACATCCGGAGACGGACGCTCGTAAATGTACTGTATTCCTCGCCTTCCTTGCTTGTATGTCTTCATCCTTCCTTTGTCCTTCTCTTTTCCTTACCTCTTCTCTTTACCCTTTTCTCCACTGCAGCATTTGAGACCTCTTCTTTCCTTTCCCTTTCTTCCTCCCTGTGCGTGTCTGAAGGCCGACCCACGCACTTCCATGCGTAGCCGGTGACGGGGTAACGCGTAATTCCCCGCCCCGGGTAGACAGGTAGGACACGTACGTACCCCCTGGTAACGGCCAGGCCCAGGGAGGGGTGATTACCCGAGCTGATACCTTCCGAAAGTGCCGATTGGTCCCTCCGTCCGTTTGTCGGGAGGTGTGACCTGAGGTGTGAACAATCACCTAAGGCGGGTGTGCCCTCAGTGAGGGCCCCCACAAGGGAGGAGCGCGCCATCGGAGACGCCGGTAATCATGGGGGATTCTTCCGCAATGGTTTCCTCACCTTCCACTATGTCTGCTCACAAGCGTAAGTTCACAGAGTCTCAGCCACAGTCAGTTCTTCCATCATTGCCACAGTTCCTTGTTGTTTCTCGGTCTGACGAAGGTCACGACTTCTCCACGGTCAACCCTTTCATTATTCAGAAAGGTGTCGACGCAATTACAGGTCCTGTAAAGTCTTGTTCCAGATTACGGAATGGCACCTTGTTGTCAGAAACAGTCAGTGCCCTCCAGGCACAAAAATTGCTGCGTACTTCACTGCTGCACACCTTCCCTGTCCGGGTTGAAGCGCACCGCACTTTAAATTCCTCGCGTGGAGTCGTTTATACACACTCCCTCGATGGATTGTCTGACGAAGAAATTCAGCACTACTTGTCTGACCAGGGCATAACAGCTGTTCATAGAGTTATGAAAGGGTTTGACACAAACCACATTCCAACCCGCACCGTCTTCTTGACATTTGACAAAGTTCAACTCCCATCGAAAATCAAAGCAGGCTATGAGATAATTTCCGTTCGCCCTTACGTCCCAAACCCTACGCGTTGCTATCGGTGTCAGCTTTTCAATCGCACCAGCCAGTCTTGTTCCAATCCGGCCAAATGTGTTACGTGTGGCAAGGATGCCCATGAGGGTGCTTGTCCACCTCCATCCCCTCGCTGCATCAACTGTATGGGTGACCACGCTGCTTCCTCTCGTGACTGCCCCATTTTTAAGGACGAAAAGCTCATCCAGGAAATCAAAGGAAAAGGTGTCGACCTTCGCTGCTCGAAAATTATTCGCCAGTCGGCAGCCCACAGTGCCTCAGACAGGAAAATACAGCACTGTCCTTGCTTCTCCTCGGCCAACAAAGGAGGCGGCCACGCAGACCTGCGACCTCACCTTTGGTACCATGGCCGTCAGATTGGCCAGCGCAAAGATCGCCCGTTCAACATCACCACTTTCGCCTGCCCACTCTATGGCTCACCCTTCATCGGGTTCTGCTAAATCTCGAGCCCAAAAGTCAGACACCAAGACTTCGAAAAAAGAGCATACTCGTGAAGATATTTTACGTACCCCAACTTCACAACCATCGGTTCCTCCTTCTACAAAGAAACCCAGTTCATCTCCTTCTCCGCCAAGGCGTGTCTCATCTACAGCACCACCTGGCGGAAATCGCCCTCGGCCGTCTTCTGTGTCCCCGAGGGGCACTGCTGATGGCCGCTCAACCGGCCGATCGCTGGTGGCAGGAGCTGCTCCTGAACAACCTATGGATCAGGATCTTCTGCCTTCGGCTGAATGCCATTCCATGCTCTCGGTCGCAAGCTCTGAGCAGTCGTTGACAGCAACTTTGATCACTTTCCTCCATTTTCTGTTCACCCTATGTCCATTATCCACTGGAATATCCGCGGCATTCGAGCCAATCGGGATGAATTGTCGATCCTCTTACGATCCTACTCGCTGGTCATCTTCTGTCTTCAGGAAACAAAGCTGCGTCCCCATGCCTGCTTTGTTCTCCCTCATTTTCAGTCCGTCCGATATGACCTCCCCTCTGTTGAAGGCACTCCAGCCCATGGAGGACTCAAGATTCTTCTCCATGATACTCTCCATTATCACCCAATCCCCTTAAACAGTTCCTTCCAAGCTGTCGCCATCCGTCTTTCCCTTTCTGGATACACGTTCTCTCTTTGTACGGTATACATTCCATCGTCCACACCAATGGCACGAGCTGATCTCCATCTTCTTGGTCAGCTTCCACCCCCCTATCTGCTGGTTGGGGACATGACGTCTTCCACCAAGCGGATCTAGTTTGCCTTAACACTGGGGTCCCCACATTTTTGTCTGTCCCCACGACAAATTTATCTCATTTGGACCTTGCGGTCGGTACTGTTCCGCTAGCTCGGCGCTTCGAATGGTTCGCCCTTGACGATACACTCTCGAGTGACCACTTTCCATGTGTCCTTAGACTGCAGCCTCAACTGCCATATATGCGCTCGCGACGCTGGAAGTTTGCCCAAGCCGATTGGACACTTTTTTCGTCTCTCGCGACATTCGATGACCGTCGCTTTCCCAGCGTCGATGATGAGGTCAGCCATATTATCGACGTTATTCTTACAGCTGCGGAACGTTCAATACCACTCACCTCCGAATTGCCCCGGCGCCCCCCCCCCCCCCCCCCAGTTCCTTCGTGGAACGAGGCATGCCTTGACGGAATACGTGAGTGGCGACGTGCTCTTCGCATTTTCCGTCAACATCCTACTTTGGCCAACTGTATCCGATATAAGCAGCTCCGTGCGCGATGCCGTCGCGTCATCCGCGATAGCAAGAAGGCAAGCTGGAAATTCTTTATTAGCTCATTTAACACCTTCACTCCCTGCTCGGAAGTTTGGAGTCGGCTTCGACGGTTCTCAGGCGCGTCTAGTTTCTCCCCGGTCTGTGGGCTCACTGTCGCGCATGATACCTTAGTGGACCCCGTCGCAATTTCTAACTCATTGGGTCAGCACTTTGCTGAGATTTCGAGCTTTTCAAATTACCCGCCAGCGTTTCTCCCGAAGAAACGTGCAGCGGAAGTGCGACATCTTGCTTTCTCCTCTCAAAATCGCGAAAGCTACAATACTGTTTTCTCCATGCGGGAACTCAAACATGCCCTCTCTTCTTCTCGCTCCTCCGCCCCAGGACTGGATGGTATCCATGTTCAAATGTTGCTGCATTTATCAACCCAAGTCTGCGTTACCTCCTTCGCCTCTATAATCGAATTTGGACCGACAGTACCTTTCCCAGACGATGGCGGGAAGCTATTGTCGTTCCCGTTCCGAAACCTGGAAAGGACAAACATCTCCCCTCTAGCTATCGCCCTATTTCTCTCACGAGTAGTGTCTGTAAGGTTTTGGAGCGTATGGTGAATTACCGTTTAGCTTGGTGGCTGGAGGCCCGCAGTCTTTTAACACCAGCCCAGTGCGGATTCCGAAAGCATCGTTCTGCAGTTGACCATCTTGTTGCTCTCTCCACTTTTATCATGAACAATTTTCTCCGGAAACGCCAAACGGTAGCAACATTTTTTGATCTGGAGAGAGCATACGATACCTGTTGGAGGACAGGCATCCTCCGCACACTGTTCTCTTGGGGCTTTCGAGGCCGGCTGCCCCTTTTTCTTCGCGAATTTATGGCAGAGCGCACATTTAGGGTGCGGGTGAACACTACTCTCTCCCGTACTTTCTCCCAAGAAAACGGGGTACCCGAGGGCTCCGTGCTAAGTGTTGTACTGTTTGCCATTGCCATAAATCCAATTATGGATTGTCTCCTTCCTGATGTCTCGGGCTCCCTCTTTGTGGACGATTTTGCGATCTACTACAGCTCTCAACGGACCAGCCTTCTTGAACGACGTCTTCAAGGATATCTCGATCGCCTCCACTCTTGGAGCATCGAAACCGGCTTCCGTTTCTCACCCAGTAAGACCGTTTGTGTTAGTTTTTGGCGACGTAAGGAGTTTCTTCCGCCCTCCTTACATCTAGGTCCTGTCAACCTTCCGTTTTCAGACGTCGCTAAATTCTTGGGTCTTATGTTTGACAGAAAACTGTGCTGGTCCTCCCACGTTTCTTATCTTTCGGCTCGCTGTCTGCGATCCCTTAACACCCTCCGTGTCCTGAATGGTACCTCCTGGGGAGCGGACCGAGTGGTCCTTCTCCGCCTCTATCGCGCCTTAGTGCGCTCGAAATTGGATTATGGAAGCATAGTCTACTCCTCTGCTCGGCCGTCTATTCTTCGGCGCCTCGACTCTATCCACCACCGTGGATTACGTTTAGTGTCTGGAGCTTTTTACACTATCCCCGTGGAAAGCCTTTATGCTGAGACTGCTGAACCTCCGCTGTCCAATCGGCGAGCAGTCCTTCTGAGTCGTTATGCTAGCCATCTGTCTTCCATGCCTGCTAATCCAGCCCATGACCTTTCTTTCGACGCCTCCTTTGATGTAGGGTATGCAGGCCGCTCCTCCTCCCTACTACCCCCGGGAGTCCGCTTCCGTCAACAGCTCCATTCTCTTTCCTTCCGCTTTCCTAAAACCTTCTTGACAACTTGGGGTACAGCACCGCCTTGGCTCCGTCCCCGGATCTGCCTGCTCCGTGACCTTTGTCAATTTCCCAAGGATGGTACCCCTACACTTGTTTATCGTCGGGCATTTGCTGCTCTATGTGCACAAATGACGGACGCCACATTTATTTACACCGACGGCTCGAAAACATCGTTAGGTGTAGGGAGTGCCTATATTGTTGGCGACACCCCAAATCACTTTCGGCTTCCCGACCAGTGTTCGGTTTATACTGCGGAGCTTTACGCTGTTCTCCAGGCTGTCCACTACATCCGCCGCCATCAGCGGATACAGTACGTAATCTGCTCGGATTCTCTCAGCTCTCTCCTCAGTCTCCTAGCTCTTTACCCTGTGCACCCTCTGGTCCACCGGATTCAGGACTGTCTGCGCTTGCTTCACCTGGGGGGCGTCTCGGTGGCGTTCCTCTGGCTCCCGGGACACGCTGGTATCTGTGGGAATGAGGCGGCCGATATAGCGGCCAAGGCTGCAGTCTCTCTTCCTCGGCCAGCTATTCAGTCGCTTCCCTTCACCAATCTACGGAGCGGTTTATGTCACAAAGTTGCTCATTTATGGCATGCGCATTGGTCAACACTTCCCCGTAATAAATTGCGGGAAGTGAAAGCCCTTCCTTCTGCTTGGACCTCTTCCTCCCGAACGCGTCGTCGGGAGGAGGTAATTTTAACTAGACTCCGGATAGGGCACTGTGTTTTTAGCCATCGACATCTTTTAAGCGGTGATCCTCCCCCATTCTGTCCCCACTGCTCTCAGCTGTGGACGGTAAGACACCTTTTAATTGAATGCCCCTATTTTAATCCGTTACGCTCCCGTCTACAGCTATCGCCTGATCTATCGTCAATTTTAGCAGATGACACGCGCTCAGCCGACCGCGTTCTCCAGTTTATTAGTGACAGTGAAATGACGTCAGTCATTTGAAGCTTTTTTTTGGGGACAACCACCCCTTTCTGTAGTGGATTTTTAAGCATTCCTTCTGCTTTTAGTTTCTCCAATTTTATGACTTTGTTCCCATTGCTGCTGGTTTTCAATTTCGGTTTTTTACTGTTTCCTAAGTCACGGGCTGGGCGCTAATGACCATAGAAGTTTTGCGCCCTAAAACCACAAAAAAAAAAAAACAAAAAAAAAAACTTTGGGTTTGTTGTTGCTTACTGTATTCGCAGTATTATGAAAGAACATCTGTCAAACATCAATGAAGGATCCAGGACAGAAGGTTTCTTCTTCTTCTTCTTCTTCTTCTTCTTCTTCTTCTTCTTCTTCTTCTTCAAACTCCAATCCATCAGTATTAATAGAGGACTAATGTGGTTTGTGACACCAAACACTAGTTGATGTAGCCTATTTAGTGGCTTCCAGGGCAGCAAAAATTTGATTTTCCGTATTACTTTTTAAAATTCAGTGAAGAAATTAATCAGCTGACTGACACACGTAATTTGTCTATGTAACTTTTTATGATAAAAGTTTGACCTAACAGTGTCTCTCTTCAGGAAGCATAGCTCATAATGCACAAATTAGCCACACTATATTCATGAATTGAATTGTTTCACAATGAGAGTACTTAGTGACTCCCTACAATCTGTAAACATAATTTCAAACCCTTTTCTAGTTTTTTCTTGCTTGCATGCTTAGTGTAAGACATTTAAAACATTAAAACAGCTTAAACCTCAGATTTCTTTACAAATGAGTTAGAAACATGGGAGCTGGATTTGATAAAGAATCAGATGTTTACTATTTGGGTTATAGTTGCTATGAATGCTTCTAAGTGAAATTTTTTCATATTTTTTATTTGGTATTCTTTAATATTATTTTAGACATCTGCTTGAGATTTAATACATTTTCCTATGAGAACTGCATGATCGATTTTAGTAAAAAAAAAGTGCTATGAAGTTACTGTTCTGATAATTATCCATGACATTTGCTGATTTCAATTGTACCAACTATCATAAACACGATTATATTATGTTTTTTTGTGCTAAAGTCCTGACACTATTTATGAAATTCACTGTATCTAGCTGCTGTATCAGTTATGCACAATACTTTCCATTTTGAACAGGCAGAGAATTGCACTGTTTGTTGTGCCAATTAATGTTTATTCCTCATTACAATAGCTTCATGAACTATGTGGCACAACTAGTAACTTGGGTACGCCACTTTTCATTTTGAACAAACAGTGTACTATACGGTTTTCTTTTGTGATGTTAAGTTGGTACTAAATGTTTCATTCCTTTTAACCACTTACATCATACAATGCATATAGCTATTGTAGTGCTTATATAAACAACTTGTAATTGAGAATTGGTAGCCTTGTACTGTTTCATTGTGTTTACACACTGACACAAAGTGTGCGATTCCTTGTCTCTATGTACATAATTTTTTTACATTATGCTTACTTCCTGTATGCTTTTATTGTACATTGCATTGTATTTCTCCTGGTCTAATGCTCTTTGTAAGTCATATATAATTACATACAATGGCACTGTATAGCAGTACACCAACCACCATCTGCTGTTAAAAGTTTGTAGCATTCTGTAATGGTCAATAATCTTGAATAAGTCTGCTAATGTCTGTTTAGTTTACAACATGTAACTATTAATCCAGTGGTCCATGTAAATACCACATATGGTGGTTGCATACAGTTAAAGAGTACATGTTGTCTCATGATTGCAGTGCTTTTAATGTGTGTCCATTTGCTTTAGAACACATTTTAATTTCATTTGTAGTTAGCTCTTCTTTTAATTCCATCATGTGTATTTCAAGTTAAGGTCCAACACAGTGAATGTATTACATTCATTCTTTTGTGTCTTTAGGCCTGTTAATTAATCACTGTATAAACTTTGTTTCTGTAGTCTTAAACAATAATAATTTGATGTTACGACACTTATGTCATGCAAGATAACTGTTTTTAGTTAGGTACATAACATAGTAATGTGAGCAGTTTACTATTAATAACTAAAGTAGTGTTCAGTGTAATCTTACTTTTGTGTGCAGAATAATATATTACTACTGGAGTGCTGTTTCGATCACTCCCCACGCTTTCACTCTGTAGGAGTGATTACTTCAAATTCATGGGCCCTGTATAAAAAATGTTTGCTCTAAATGTATTTGTGAATACTGTTGTGGTTCAGTTGCAAATAGATAAAACTACAGTCATTTTGCATATAGAGTAATCAAAAGCACTCTCAGTATATTCTCCAGTACTGGTTGATTGTTCATATTCACCTCCCACCTTCTGCCTCAAGTATTCTGATTGTTCTGTGCTTATGTCATGAAGCCTGTTGTATTATTTTGATATGTTGTCTTGTAATGTAATGTGACTGTGCATATGCATTTCAATGGTAAGTTATTTGACACAAGTATTTAACTCGTGTACGGAAACTATTTTGTAATGTTTACCATTATGGAAAATAGTAAAACATTATACACTGAAGCGCCAAAGAAACTGGTATAGGCATCTGTATTAAAATACAGAGAAGTGTAAATTGGTAGAATACAGTGCTACAGTCAGCAAAGTCAGTATAAGGCAAGAAGTGTCTGGCACAGTTGTTAGATCGGTTACTGCTGCAACAATGGCAGGTTATCAAGATTTAAGCGAGTTTGAAGATGGTGTTACAGTTCGCACATGAGTGGTGGGACACTGAATCTCTGAAGCAGCAATGAAGTGGGGATTTTCCCATATGATCATTTCACAAGTGTATCGTAAATATCAGGAATCCAGGAAAACATCTAATCTCTGAAATCACTACTGCCAGAAGAAGATCATGCAAGAATGGGACCAGTGACAATGGAAGAGTGTCATTTCAATATGACAGAAGTGCAACCTTTCTGCAAATTGCTGCAAATTTCAATGCTGGGCCTTCAACAAGGGTCAGTGTGCGAACCATTCAAGGAACATCATCGATATGGGCTTTCGGAGCTGAAGGTGCACTTGTGTACTCTTGACACAAAGCTTTGTGCCTGGCCTGGGCCCAGCAACACTGATATTGGACCGTTGATGACTTTAAATATGTTGCCTGGTCAGACTAGTCCCGTTTGTACTGAGCAGATGGACATGCATGGGTATGGAGACAACCACGTGAATCCATGGACCCGTCATGTCAGCAGGTGACTGTTCAAGCTGGTGGATGCTCTGTAATGGTGTGCAGCATGTGCAGTTGGAATATGGGATCCCTGATGCGTCTCGATAGGACTCTTGACAGGTGACACGTATGTAAGCACCATGTATCACCACCTGCATCCATTTATGTCCATGGGAAATTCCAGTGGGACAATGCGACATTCCACATATCCAGAATTGCTACAAAGTGGTTTCAGGAACACACTCCTGATTTTAAACACTTCTGCCTTGAAATGTGCTGTTCAGAGATGATCTCCACCCCCTCATACTCATACGGATTTGTGGACAGTGCTGCAGCATTCATGGTGTCAGTTTCCTGCAGCACTACGTAAGACATCAGCCGATTCCGCGCCACATCATTTTGCGGCACTGCTGGCAGGGGCCATACACAATATTAGGAAGGTGTACCATTTTTTCGGCTCTTTAGTATAGAATACACAAAAGCACTCTCAGTATTTTCTTTCTCCAGTACAGGTAGCCTGTTCATGTTTGCCTCCAACCTTCTGCCTTAAGCAGACAAGCAATTTGATTGTTGTATGGTTACATTGTGAAGCCCCTCATATTATTTCCATATGTTGTCTTGCAATGTAATGTCCTTGTGCATGTGTGTTTTGGTGGTAAGTTACTTGTCATGTATTGAAACTTCTTAATAATGTTTACATTTAAGGAAAATAGTATAACATTATACATCCAATATTTCTAAAAATGATTTCATTACAATGGACTTCAATCACACCGGGCTGAATCATTAGTATGGTTTATGTTTCTGTCTTTCACTTATGTTTTGGTTTATGCACAATTCTTTAATTGTTTATGTGGCATATATTGGTGAAGATTGTGTGCTGTGTACATACAGTATGGTCAGCAGGGTCAGGGTAATTTTTTAATTCAAAAATCTCTTTGTTGAACATAGCAAATTTACTTTCATACTCTTACACGGTCGTATGACATATCTGGTAGAAATGGTTCCATGTTGCTATGTACATGTATGAGCTTTTATGATACTTGACCAGCCTTCTTGTTGAATTCTTAGATCATACCTGTGCACCTGACAGCCAGTGTATAACTTTAACACTGGATACTTACGTTCACTGCTTGTACAGTTTGTGATACTCTTCATATATGGAGAAATAACATCTGATGTGATAATTTTTTTGCAAGTATTTATAGATGGCTATGTACTCTCATTGGATCTTGAATTCTGTTTTGTTACATTGCATTCTGTTATGTCATTTATACAGTACTGTGATAAATAAGCATTAGAAGACAGCATTATCACGCATGTTTCCAAGGCAGTAATCACTTCATATCAGTGTTTGAGTATGAAGATAAATATGTATTATTGCCAACAGATGCACAAAAATGTAATTGTCTATCCTCTGAGCTTTGTGTATCCTCCCCCATCATTATAGGTGACTTTCTCTCATCATGGTCTCTTGTTCTTCCTTTCTAACCTCCCCCTACTTACCACTATCTCCTACTTGTGAAAAGAACTATTAGTTACAGAAACCATAGCTGTCTAAATTATATTTTTCCTTTGTTACCATTAATGTATTGGTATGAATTTTTGTAGCTTTGTATTTTGTTAGTCTGTCTGACATATTTATAAAACAGTTAGTGAAAATAGTACACAATTTTTTGTGTTGGTTTACTTTGTAATAACTTAAAATACTATACAACAAAATTTTTGAAAGTATTTCCTGAAAATGGAATTTGTGATGTGCTTTTAGTAGTCATCTGGGTAATGGCAAAATAATATTGTTCCTGCATTCAGAGAAAATTTCCAAACATTGGTTCTGTAAATTTATTGCAATTGACATTTGTATTATTGGATACATCATTTGAATTTGACCTCTTTGAAAGGAGACAGAGCAATATTTCACACTAAAATGGCAGAGATATTTGTCGGTGTTTTTACAAGCATTATGACTGTTGCAAAAACAGGTGTCTGTACTTAACAGATTTTGGTAAACAGTAGCCTGAAAGATGTGTCTGTACTCCACACTGTAAAATTTAAATTTGTTAAATAATTGCGCTTTTACTGTTTAAGTGATAAATTTGTTCCTTTTTTGTACGCTGTTGCAAAAGGGCTGTAACACTAGGATTACTTACAGAATTTGACAGTTCTTAACACAGCAACATTTCTTTCTTATGCTAGTCTGACTGCTTGTATCTGTAAATAATGTCTGACATTGCTTCCTCTTGTGTCAGACTTCTGTTTTCTGTCCTGTCGGTCTTTTTTGGCCAACTCTTGTTGTTTTCGACCCCAACGGTATTAGGTTGCAAGGCCGGAGGGTCTCTCACATTTCCATTCTCTAATCTTTTGTTAGAAGGGGGAGGAGGACCTGCTTGGGAATGGTGAAGCCAGCTTTCCTTGAGGAGCAAACCAACAACAGAAAGCCTATACTTCCAAGGTGGGGGCTATGTCGTAAGGCTGATAACCTACCCATGTAACAATTTTGATATTCCCAAGCCTGAAAACAATCCTCGGATATGAAGGAAGAGTAAGAGATGGTGAGTTCGCAACAGGCCAATGGCTTTGTGGACAGCAGGATTCATATGAGTGAACACTCATGTTGAAGAACTCTGGATTTGGAACAAAATGTAACCACAGTTGGAGAAGTCTCTCTGCGTGAAGCAGGTGTGATGGATAAAGGATCCTACTGCACAAGGAAGCACCCTTACCAGAGGTGTGTAAACCATGTTAAATAGTAACTGTGGCTGCACTTGGAGGTGACTTCACCAAAACACATAACAGTGAATATTGGAAACGTGTAATATTACGGTGTCACCATTACTACAGGAACAATCTTAGAGTGGTGCACAGCACTGAAGTCACCTTGATGGCTAGTGAAAAAACACAAGTGAGACATGGCTGGCTGCTGTTTAAACATACCAGTGACAAGGTGCACCAGGCTGGAAATCAATCATCATCAACAAATATTGTGGCTGCCGGATGTGAAGAGGAGACCAAAGTGAAAAAGAGGACAGAATGTTGTGTGGAACAGTGCTGAAGGTATTGAGGTACTGATGTACTACTGCCCAAATCTCTCTCCAGTACACAGGCTATCAAATGGTACAATTTCTGAAGGTATCTGCTGTGCCAGATCTTAGACAACTGCATTGATGCTCATTTTTATTATGGTGGCTACTACTGGGAGAACAAAGATTGTCACTGAAAATAGTTCTGTACCTCTGCCAACACAAATATGACGAGGTCCGGACATATCTTGACCTGCAGCCCTTCACTTTGAAGAAAGGACATTAGCTGCCTGTAGACCAACATCCTTCCATTAAAATAAGTTGAAACACAGACACATCAGAGACTGTCGAGCTGCATGCTTCTTCCAGTAATGTACCTGTCCACCTTCGCTAACATGCCCATCAGAATTATAAGGCCCATGGTAATGAGTAGCAGTTCATGAGTGCGTAACAACATACAGTGCATTCTCTGGCATACATCAACAAAGTTCTTACTCATGGCACATCATTGTGTCCTGAAGAGTTTCTGGCTGAATAAAATATTAAGTACCAATGGACCACTACTTTTGCCTCATCAGAAAGCAACTAGCATCCAAGAATACAGTGCAAGATGCAAGCAGTATCCTGGCACCTCAAATGTGGAAGTCCTTTCCCAATATTTTTTCAGCCACTCATCATGGGATGGTCGAGACGACTAGGAGGACAGTAACAGTTTAATGGCCAGCGGCTCCTAAGTCAACGATACTCTAATCCTCTCTCTCTCTCTCTCTCTCTCTCTCTCTCTCTCTCTCTCTCTCTCTCTCTCTCTCTCTCTCTGGACATATACATGTATTACGTAATTAGTAAACTTTAATGAGTATATTGTTCCATTGCCGAGTCCAAATCACTTTGTATGCAAATTAGCATATAAAATTTCTGTTCAGTATATAAGCACATAAACCAAAATTGTTACTTCTCCATTTTTATTTGGTCAATTAGGTGAATGGAAAGGATGATAAATCCATTATAACATCTATTACATCACTGTAGCATAGATTAAATATGCACAATTTGAGTCATGTAATACTGTCATAAACATGTCATAGTTTAAAAATGTAACTGCAAATATGCAATGTCAGACTTTCTTTAATCTCTTTAGCATTGTCTCATTTTCTGACCTCTGGTATAGTTTGTCTCATCAAATCTAACAGCTTTGTTGTTTTGTAACTGTTAAGTGAAAAACTCAAGCAGATGTAATACCCATTAATCCATACAATCCATGGCAATTGATCTCTGAGTTGGACAATAATTAGAAAATGAAAATGGGAGAATGATGACTGCAATATTATATATACACTAAATATGTTTGTATTACGACATGTTGACATTATTACGTGATGTCCATAGAACAAAGTTTGTTATTAATTTATAACATGCATGCATGGATATCATGTCAATATTTTGAATACAAGCATGGTATGACAATAGTGTAATACATCTCTAATTTGCTCCTGAAATTCTGTATCTTATAAAAGTCTTTCTTACAAATGTGCCAGTAAACTTCTGATCCTTTCAAGAAACAAACTCCCATGTATGAGACAGCTTCAGTAGTCTGATTACTACCAAAATGAGTTACTGCGGTAAAATTTAAACCCTTTCCTAAATTTTTCTTTCTTATGTGTTTAGTTTGTCTGACATCACTGATAGCTCTCATTCTCACTTAGTTGTTGAATATAATCAGAGTACTTTTATGCTGTCAGTTAGGCTGTCTAAAGACATTCGCAGTACTCGATTGGAATATGGGTTTGTTCTTATTGTGTTCTCACTGAGCAAGGTGGCACAGTGGTTAACACACTGAACTCACATTCTGGAGGATGACAGCTCAAACCTTGGCCGGCCATCCTGATATTGGTTTTGTAAGATTTTCCTAAATCACTTCAGGCAAATGGCAGGGTGGCTCATTTGAAAGGGCACAGTTGACTTCCTTCCCCATCCTTCCCTAATCTGATAGAACCAATGACCTCACTGTTTGGTCCCCTCCCCTCAAATTCCCCAATCGACCTTTATTGTGTTAAACTCTTAACATAACATTATACCTCCTAATGTGCAGATTTTGAAATTTTAATTTGCATCAATCATTATGAGAAATAACGAAACTCAAAAAATTGCTGCCACTGGAAGCTGTTAGTTTTAAACACTCTAGCAGGTCATAGGGCCTAGAATAATATTTATGCTGAATAGAAACAGTACATTCCAGTAATGGCTCTACATAATCAGCACACTAAGTGATGTTCTTACACCGCCTGCTGGGAGTTTATCATCTGATAAATGTATGTTAGGTGAACTTCTATGACTTCCAGTATTTTCTTATTTTCAGTATTCTTTATATATTGCTTTAAAGTCTTGGTGTGTAATTTTGTGCCCAATAAATCTCCAAATTCTCCTTTCCTTGATATATCTTGTCATCTAGTATTTCACACAATCGACCTAAGGCTACCAATACATGAGCTTTTTGTGATGGTTGTAAGTTAGATCAAAGTGAGACTACTTCAGTAGTGTAGGAAATTCCTAATTACTACTCACAGTATACAATAGATGTACATCTTTGACTGCATCAGCCTTAACAAGTTACAGGGGCTGTGGTGCTTTTGATGTGTATAGGCCATCCAGGTGCAACAGGTCACAAACTTTATATTAGGTTTAGATGCTCCAAGGTGGATAGAGGAACTGTGACAGTGCATACAAATTAGTGATACACAAATATACACTTTATTACACTGTGATGCTTAAGTTATATAGAAAGTTGTAGGATGTGCTTGTGGACAGATTAAACTAAGCAGTGGCCTGTTCAGGCATGTGTTACTGAGTAAATCCTCAACAAGACTGTCAGTCCTGGGCACTACACTGTCAGTTACTGTAGTAAACACTTGTGCCTATGCGAAGGCTATAAGTGACTCCACTTACAGACTTTCTCACATGCTAATCTCCACTACAAACTACAACCCTGGAACTCTATACTAGAAATGTTGTACACCAATGCTGAACTTGAACCCTCTGTTGCTACATGTGGGTGCCACATATTGCAATGCCGAAGTCCATCACATTGACAGTATGTGGAGGTTGCCAATTGAGCCACGCCTCTGGTTGGTGGTAAATTTCAAAGCGCTGCCCATGGCACCAGTCAGAAAGTGTGTGTGTGTGTCATGGCACCAGTCAGAAAGAGAGAGAGAGAGAGAGAGAGAGAGAGAGAGAGAGAGAGAGAGAGAGAGAGAGAGAGAGAGTGAGAGAGAGAGAGTGTGTGCGTGTGCGTGTGCGTGTGCGTGTGCGTGTGCGTGTGCGTGTGCGTGTGCGTGTGCGTGTGCGTGTGCGTGTGCGTGTGCGTGTGCGTGTGCGTGTGCGTGTGCAGATTTTGTGGGCTGTTAATCAAATTTCAGAAATATGTTTGAAGGTCTCTTGCAAGGTTTGTGGTGCACTTGAGTTGTCCTGCCTGCAAATCCAGCAACTTCAGATTCACTGAATTCTAAGCTTCTGTAAAAGAGTTTCATTATCCCCTGTGTATCAGTCTCGGAGGGGTGTGGTTCCTGTGATAAGTGTAAGTGGGTTGTGATGTGTTCACTGCTTTACTCACTGGCGCTTTACTTTTTCGAGTCTTCAGGAGAGTAGTGGTATAGTTAGAAAGTGATTACTCTAAGCATTTTGGGTTCAAGTTTAATAAACCTTGTCATTCGTGATAATACATTGTTCTAAAAGTTTGAGGGCACAGGGTTGTGAAAATTTCTAAAAACAATTTCACTCTATTTCTATTCAGCCTATGGGCAATTGCTTCTTACACGATGATAAACACAGGCCTACAATCATGCATACTAATAGTAATGGGCATGGCAGTAAGTATTGAAACACAGAATGTCAGTAACTCTGAGGGGGGGGGGGGGTGGTGGGGGGGGGGGAGAGGGGGTGGAGGGGGGGGGGAATTTTTAATCCAATCTAATGAACATTTGCTTAACAGAATTCGACCTTTGCAGAGCACCTAAAATCCAGTTGGCACCACTCCCTGACATGAGGTAATTTACATGTACTCCACACTGTCATCAAAGGGAGAGGCTAAATCTTTTAGAAGAAATTGAAAGTCTGAAACACTCCTGTACAGGGAAACGTGTTTTACTGAATGTTCAGATGGTTAGCAGGAACCAGTCTTGTTACGATATTATTCCATTCCACCAACAGTTTTTATTGTGAATGTGATGCTACCTTTTTCATTCCTTGTCTTTTAACTGGTTTTATTGGTCTGACTAATGTTTTAGCGGCATTTTAAATTGTACTGCTTGACAAGTTAAAAAATTTTACACTTTACAGGTATGTTTTTACCTACACTAATTTTGTTGTTTTGTGCATTTTTTCTTAATATTCTTGCACTAAATTCCATTTTCAGTAATTCGCAGTTTTACCTAATTTGTTTTCTGCATATGTAATTTATGTAAGCATTTGCTTTTTGTAAGCACGTTGGTTAGCCAGTGCCATTTACCTTTAGTGTCTGCTACTACAGTCATATAATCTTTCCTTTATGGCTGTGTTTGTGTGGCTGACTTTGGGCACTGTTGTATCCTGTTCTCAACTGCATTATCTACTATTTGCAGCTGTACATAATGCTCCATGCTGTGTACACTGGAATGCTGTTGGCTGTGTATTACATAAGATTTCTTATATTTTTCTCGGTTTGTCATAGTATTCCTTTCCACCAGACACATTAGTTATACTTAACATTGTACTCCAAATTTGAGGTTCCATAATGCTTTTATTCGTCCCATGACTGTAGGACAATGGTTCCTTATAAAATTTTATCTCAATGTCATATGTGGACTAACATTTCATAAGAGTGCATTATCAAATATACATGCACAAGAACTTGTTACCTGATTTAAATTTATTAAACGTCAGGTATAAATCTTTTCTGGTTTTTACACTGCAGGTTTGCATGTGTGGAAAATGTTTCTGATGTCCTGCATGAGGGGAGTGTTTTTCTGTGTTTAAGATATTAAATTTTCCAGACAGGCTAGGATAAATAGCCATGATCCACAGATCACAATACAAATAATTTACTTGCTTGAAAAGCAAGACCAGTCATCCCGAACAAGATTAGCATCAATTGGCTATTTTTTTAATATTGCTGTGGAGGGCCTGATTCAGTCTCTGTATTGCGAAGTGAACCACCACCTCTCTGCTAAAGGGGTAAATGTAATATTAAGAGCTCCAGTAAGCCACCCTCCCCCCCAGGGAGCTTACCACACTTACGTGAGCAAGTGCTTGGCTACCACGCTGCCCCAGCCTTCGCAGCACTACTTCCTCTTTCTGTGCTGCAAACCTACACTTAAACTGTCTCTTACCTCCACTGACTTTCCGTTGGATAGAGTTCTAGTTCAAACCCTGCCTGGACTTGGTTCACAATTTTGGTCTTTTTCTCCAAGTTTCACTCCCGGCCATATCTTCACCATATCAATGATGTTATGATCCCCAGTATTGCATTTTACGTGCCGTCTTCCTGAAATTTCACAGAAGTGTGTGTCATGCAGGGAAGGTAGCTCACTGTGTATGCTGCACCTCTGTTCCCTTCCACCCTGGCGCCCTTCGTTGCTGTTGTCATAGTACGCCCAAACTGCAGTATGGTAGCCACCCTGTTTTGGTGGGTGGTGGGTGGTGGGTGGTCATCTTAAAGTACTTGCTCAATGAACTCCCATTCTCATGCAGAGATCTCATTGATTGTGCCTGTGCTGCACACTCCCCATATATGCCATGAAGTATGTGCCCATGATGACTGGCTAGGGCTAGGGCATGGGGACTCCTGGCAACAGATTACTGGACAGGTAGTTGTTGCTGTGGCTGGGTGGTACTGTGGGAAGAATGCAGGGCCACACAAGAAGCAAAATGCTCCCTCCAGTACCTAGTCTATACCAGGACTGACACACCTTTTTTGCCACAAAGTCTTTATTTTTTTGTGGAACACATTCAGCACAAATACAGGGATGTTGCAGCCATTTCTAAGATGAAGAGTGGTTCCAACCTTGAATTGAATTTGATCCTGTAAGATTACACTGTGTACAGTAAATGTACGTGTAGTATAGGACATGTCAAAGTAGTAACATTCATTATCACTTACTTTTCTACCCCTTTAGCTTACATTTTTAAATCATTGATAATGAATAACAATATATACAAATTTAATGGCATAAGTATTCTGCAACACTGTAAAACTCTTTTTCAGTGAGAGAGTCTTTAAGTTTCTTTGGAAAGTCATAGTCAAGTACACTATCTTGCAGGTTTTTAGGCATACTTCTTAGTAGTCTGGCAATGCTAGAGAAAGGATCCCAGCACTCTGGTATCAGTCAGTGGGGTATGTTCTGTACTTCATTCTTCCTTCTTGTATTGTGGGCATGTACACTAGCATTTATAATCCAGTCCTCGCTACCTTTAGTGATGGACATTGTTTTGTATACCTACAATGATGAAAAAGATACCTAGCTTCTTGAAACAGTTTCTGCATGTTTCAGAGGTCTTTCTTCTTAAAATGGTCCTAATTGCTTTTTTTGTAATGTGAACACTCGTTTTGTCTCTTGTTCGTTTGAGTTTCCCCACACAGTCACTCCATACTGTAAGTATGGTTTGAAAAGTCCATGATACACTGTACACAGAAGGTTCTTGTCTGAATACTGTGATAGCTGCATCATTAAGAATATGACAGAGCTCAGTTTCTTACAGATATTGTTAATGTGTTTTTCGATTTCAGTTCATTATCCACAAGAATACCTAAGAATATATCAGATTCTACTTCTTCCAGCCTTGTTCCATCAACCTCTAAGTCCATGTCTACAGCCTTCTCCTTGTTTATAAACACTGCATACATAGTCTTTTTTAGATTTATAACCAGTTCATTTTGCAACAGCCATTGAGCTGTGACACTTGCAGCTCTTCTCTCAAGCTCTTCTCTCAAGCTGTTCGATATTTTGGTCACTATTTAGTATTGTCATATCATCAGCATACAATATTTTCTTTTCTTTCTCCTCAACACCTATGTCATTAACAAACACATTAAATAACAATGGCCCCATTACCAAACCCTGCGATACTCCATATTTGATGGGTTTGGTCTGTGATGGGTATGAGTTTCCTAATGATACATACTGCTTGTGGTTGCACAAGTATGATTTTATCCATTCACCTGGTTGCCCTCGAACGCCATAGTTGCCTAATTTTTGTATCAGCATTTCATGGTTAATGGTGTCAAATGCTTTTGAAAGATCCGGAAACATTGCAGAGACAACCTTTTTTTAATCTAAGGACTGTAAAAGTATTCTGTTGGACTGACAATTGCTGATTCTGTAGATTTGCCCTTTCTGAAACCATGTTGAGGGCATGAGAATGTTATGTTTGTCCAAATAATTAACTAATCTGGTGTAAATAAGCATTTCCAGGATTTTCAAGAAACCTGATACAAGTGAAACTGGTCTGTAGTTGTTGGGGTCATCCTTATCCCATTTCTTGTACACTGGCACCACCTTAGTTATCTTCAGTTTTTCTGGAAAAATTCCATATCTGAAAGAACAGTTTACTATGTCAGCAGTGGTGTTATCTGCTCACTTACCAGCTTTATTACATGATTTGATATTTCATCATCACCAGTTGATTTCTTGGACTTCAGTTTATGTATAGTTTTCCATAGTCCACCTTGTGTGACTGGACTTAAGAACATAGTACTGCATGATCTTTTTGCTACCTTAATGCTCTTCTGTTTTTGACTGTTTCTTTCCAATTTTAAGTTTTCTACTACACTGATACAGTTATTATTCAGTTTGTTTGGTATTTCCATACCATCTGTGACAACTATGTTGTCTATTTTAATTGACCCATCTTTTTCCTTTCTTACAGCATTAATTGCATTCCAAGCTGCCTTTGCCTTGTTTCTTGAGTTCGTTATGGTGGTGTCAATTGCTCTTGCTTTTGCTTCTCTTATTGTTTTTCTATACTTATTTTTTAACATTTTATAGTTTTCAGCTTCACCCATCCATCTCAGATCCTGCAGCTTCCTTCGCTGTTCTAGTATTTCAATGGTAATCCACTGTGTTTGATCTTGCAGCCTTTCTTGTCTCTTTACTTTGGGAAATGCTACATTGAAATGCTATTTAATTGTTGAAATAAATGCATCATATTTTTCATTTACACTCTGGTTACTTAACATTGTTCTAAAGATGTTGATATTTTGTTCACTGATGATCCTAATTTCTTTGGTTGTTTGTTTTGGTTCCGATACTGTGTCATTACTTCTGCAGAAGCTGACCATGGTGATCAGATATTTTTGAGTGAACTACATGTGACTCATAGTTACACATATTAGTAATGTCATGTCACAGGATGTACTGCCTGCTTCAGTCTCTCAACTCATCACCTTTCCTAGTCTTGAGCAACACCAACTCCCATAACTCTTTGTGAAGTGGTACCAACATCACTGGCATGGCTTGGTCTTTGCCTCGTGAATTCTAGTGTCCCCCACACACCAGTGTGGCACGCAGAACTTATTCGGACACTGATCTTGCAGAGCCATGGTCTTGTACAGTCAATCCACTGGATGGTCCACAATGACCTGTGAGATAGTGAGCACTTACCAATCTTCCTGTCCCTCGCTCAGCATTGCTCCTCTGGATGCCCACATGCATCCATTCCTGTAATGATGGACTAGGACGGGTTCACCTCTGATGTCGTCCTTAGCTCCTCATTGCAAGGAAGTATCAGTCAGTGCAGCTATTTAGCATACAACAGTAGCCATTCTTCAGGCAGCCAACCAAGCCATCCCCTCTTCATCAGGATTTTGGATTAAGTGGGTGCTTCACTGAGTACCCCCTTATCCAAGAGAATGGGGTCCTACAGGGCTCTGTACCGTGCGTCCCCCCTCTTTCTGGTGTCCATCAATGGTCTAGTGGCACCTGGAGTCTTCTGCATTGGTCTCCATGCATACTGACTAATTTTCTTTTATTATTGTTCCTCTAGTATGGCTGTTGCTGAGCATTGCCTACAGGGCACTGTACGAAAGGTGCATTCGTGTTGTGCACTTCCATCATGGTTGTACTGCCCACTCACACCCAGGGCTTTACCCAGATGATCAATTTGTTCTTGTAAATGAGATGCACCACTTTCTTGGACTAGCCTTAGATTCCCAGCTGACATGGCTTCTACACCTTCACCAACGTAGGTCAAAATGCTGGCGACACCTCAATACTCTGCTGTTTCAGTAACACTAAGAGAGGTGCAGACCACTTTATCCTTCTATACCTCTACGAAGTCCTGATGAGTCTGACCCGTCTCGATTATGGCAGTCTTGAATATAGTTCAGTGTCACCCTCAGCATTGTGGATACTGGACCCCATTCATCACTGTGGGGTATGACTTGTGACGGGTGCCTTCTGAACTAGCCCTATGAACATGCTACCAGTATAGGCTGGAGTCCCTCCATTACTTTCAGGTGCCAACAACAGCTGCTGACTTACAATATACACATTTGTAACTTCCATGAACATCCCAACCACCATGTCCTTTTTCCTTGGAAGGGAGCTCCACCTCCCACAACAGTGACCCAGAACTGGGTTCAGAATTGGTGGACATCTCCGGTGTTCCTTTTAGTAACAGGAACTTGGTCCACTGTCACCTCTTGCTGGGGGACATCACATGTGCCCCCATGGCTTGTACCCTGACCTCACATTTGTGTTGAAGTCTTGTTTAGTCAAAAGCTTCTGTTGTCCCCAAGATTTGTCACAGTCTGTTCTTGGCTGTCCTCAGGATGTAACAAGGTTCAGAAGTTGTATACACCAATGACTCAATAGTAGGTGGATGAACGTGCTTTTCAAACACACATGCAGTGAACTACACACTCTGCCAAAAGGCTGCCATGTCTTCACTGGTTAATAGATGGCCATTAAACTAGCCCGTAGCCATGTTTGTTCTTGTGCTGGCAAGAGTATCTTAATCTGTAGTAATTCATTTCACAGCCTTCAACCAATAGATCAGTTCTACTCTCCTCACCCACTGGTTATGGCTATCCAGTATCTTGTCTCTGACCTCCATTAAGCTGAATGACCAGTAGTTTCCACTGGGATCCCCAGTCATGTTGTGATTTTGGGAAAGAAACGAGCTGACCAGTTAGACAAGCTGGCCATGAGGATGGCGATTCTGGAGATAGGGGTCCCAAAACAGGACCTCCCACCATTTATACACCACAGATTTCTAGAAGTCTGGAATTCAGAATGGTCTGCCCTGATCTCTGCAAACAAAATCAGGGCAATTAAGGAGACCATTACCATGCAGCAATTTTCCCTGTATGCTTCTAGCAGGGAATCCACCATCTTCCAAAGACTCAGCATTGGCCACATTGGCCACATTGGCTGACTTATGGCTACATTGTCGAGTATGAGGATCCCCCTCACTGCTGATGCAGAGCACACCTGACGGTGGCCCACTTTCTCATAGACCACTCCAATTTGGCTGCTTTGAGGTGGCATCTTAACCTTCCTGACAAGCTCCATCTGGTGCTAGCAGAAGACATTAAAGCGGCTGATCTCATAAGTTTTGCCCATCAAGATGATTTCTATTCCTCCCTTTAAGATAACTTTTTGGCCTCATTGACCGTCTGAGGGGTTGGTGTGGCACCCCTCTCCTTCTCCCACCCCTTCCCCCAGAGGTCCCTTGTCAACCTTTGCTTGGTAGCCCAGCCTGGTCTCTACCAATTCCATCCTTTTAGTCTCTTCATTGTTGTTCATTTCTTGGTTATAATGCCTTGTCTTGAATTATTTTTTAACAACTTGCCTGTGCTGTGTTTTTTCTTGGTTTTTATCTCTGTTATAGTGTTAGTTACACTTAGACTTTCCAGAATTTGCCTTGCCTTGCCTTGCTTTGCTGACCACACTTGGTCTGCTACTGAAAGGATGAAGGGACTGATGACCTTGCAGTTTAGTCCCTTTCACTCCAAATCAACCAACAAGCCACCAGTATGTCAGTCAGCTGGACCAAAGCTATTCTCTAACCTAATTAAAGTCTTTTTATTTTTATATCAAGATTGAGACCACTCAGTCCTGTAAAATCAAAATGTTTAGCAGACTGTCCAGGTCTAGTTCTGTAAACTAACAAGTGGTGTAACATGGCACAAGCCAGGAGATGTTACATGAGCACGTGTAAAAGCTCCTGGATTGAACAATGACTGTTGTCTAAGTAATTAACAAGCTAAAATGTGTTGTGCAGACAGATGTGTATGCTCTGGATAGAACTTTGAGCTCACGTTTACTTATAATATGTCTGTAATGACACTTCCAGCATTATAAATTCGAGGGCTCTCTTAAACATTGACCAAATTATCTGAATAGGCTGGAAGGTCAGGCATAAGCTTGTAATGCAATTCATCATCCATAAGTTTGTGTCTATGAACTGATTAAATGATGTAACAATTTAATACATGAAGAGATCTGTTGACAATATTGAGGTATAGAGTACAGTCAGATGATGATGATGATGATGATGATGATGATGATGATGATGATGATGATGATGATGATGATGATGATGATGATGATGATGCTAGTCCTAACAATTAGTATAAGATCACTGTGTTCATCATTTCAAGTGGTGTGGTGTGGTTGTTACAAAAAAGTACCCAATTCCCATTTGCTGGAAAAAAAATTGTAAGCAATCTTGCTTTAGTCAGGAAGCTCATATGTAACTGGCATACATCTTTCATATTTCTTTGGCTTTTGAAAAGGCTAAAGAAAGATTTTGTTTGTATAATGAAATCTTTTTTGCAAACACAAACTGTAATTACCACCAACTAACATAGTCTGCGATTCTGTTGAGAGTATTCTCCTTCAGTGTAAGGTGCATCACAAATCTATTAGAGACAAACATTTATCTTTTGGAAGTCACAGTAATTTCACTGAAGACACTAATGACACCTTAGAAATACTGAAATCAGTGTTCTTATGTAGAACATACTTCCAGGAGTGCGAGTGTGAGTATGAAGTTAGGGTATCGTTATATTCTGCCTTGCCTTCCAATTACACCTAACCGCACTTCTGTAATGCGGTATGTTACTGTTAGGCAACTCTCTTGATGCTGAAAAGTTCCTCTATCGCAGCCTTCTTTATTCTCAGATCGTTGCATGGCATAAGGCCTTGATCTATGAAATGGCTCTCAACTTTAATGGATGTGATCGGTTAAAGGAAACATACATCCCTGGATTCACAAAACTTTTAACTTTGCCAAAAATAAAAACACTTTCTTACACACACATGCCACTACTTCTACATACATTTGATTCTTTCACGATCTTGATAATGCTCTGAAACAACTAGCTATAATTGTGTAGAAATTGTAATAATCTGGTTGCATCCACAAGCCGCAAATTGTAGCCTGAACACTGGAACTTCTTCTACAGTTAGTTGTCAAACAACATAGTCACTCCATCTCCAAGAATACCAGGTCTGCAATTAAACTCCTTCATGCATTTATGAGATTCATTTATGAGATTCATTGTTTATGAGATTCATTGTTTATGGCATTCATTGTTTATGGCATTCATTGTTTATGGCATTCATTGTTTATGGCATTCATTGTTTATGGCATTCATTGTTTATGGCATTCATTGTTTATGGCATTCATTGTTTATGGCATTCATTGTTTATGGCATTCATTGTTTATGGCATTCATTGTTTATGGCATTCATTGTTTATGGCATTCATTGTTTATGACATTCATTGTTTATGACATTCATTGTTTATGACATTCATTGTTTATGACATTCATTGTTCATGACATTCATTGTTCATGACATTCATTGTTCATGACATTCATTGTTCATGACATTCATTGTTCATGACATTCATTGTTCATGACATTCATTGTTCATGACATTCATTGTTCATGACATTCATTGTTCATGACATTCATTGTTCATGACATTCATTGTTCATGACATTCATTGTTCATGACATTCATTGTTTATGAGATTGTTTCATGAATGAGTGTGTGATTTTTGGGGACAGAGTTCCTAAAGTTAATACGTATGCAGTGTCATCTGAATTTGATGTTACTCTGTTTCTGCTTGACAGACATTATATTCATGCTGGTGCAAAACCTTCATTCCTAACACCAGTATCAAAGCTAATGGACTATGGGTGGGCTCAAGTTATATCTTCTTATACAGGAAACCCAAGTGTAGATTTTGCTAGGTAGCAAAGTTATCAGTAGCATTATCTTCAAATTTCTGATCACTTGTAAGTTTCTAACCATGTTTTTTTGTATGGTAATTGAACAGAGACAGAAATTGCCCATACAATTCAATGACAAATAAGTTAATTATTTTAGGGGTGCTAGTACTATTTCTGAAAGAAGCTATTATGACAGGGAATGTAAGAATCAGTTTGGTAAGTTTTGTTACTTTGACATTTCACTACATAGAGATGAACATTTATCTTTGGGAAGTTGACAGTAATTTCACTGAAGCAATTATGACATCTTTGAGGTATTGAACTCCAATGGATTTAAGTGTTCTGTGGGTGGTAAATTTTTATGTTGGTCAGTATGTTTCCAGAATCATTTTCCAGTCCGTCTTTGTCGAACATTCAGTAACTTGTGAGAAAGCAAGTTCAGTTTTATTGTTGGGAAACTGGTTTATAATTTCCAAACTGATTCTTTTCAAGCAGATTTTCAAGCAACTCCATAAACTGAAAATCTTGAAGATCTCAAAAACCAATTTCCATCTCCCCTATGATGTTACCTAAAATATCACAAGATAACCTTTCAAGGGACAGGAACTAACACTTATTTCAATATGAAATTTCTAGTTACAGTTTTCAGTAAACGTCAATTTTTTTCTTTTTTTTCTTTTTTTTTCTTTTTTCTTCTTTTTTTTCTTTTTTTTTCTTTTTCTTATTTATCTCATATCCTTTAACAAAGTGTTGGACTTCATTATTTCAGCATTACACATACTATCTCACGCAGTTTTGTGTTGGATAAGTGCATAGAGGTTGTCAACATGTAAAAATATTTCTTTGTAATGGTAAAACAAGAAACTGAGTTGTATTAAGAGTGTTATGCAAGCTAGAACTACTACTGAATGACTCTGTGTACCAATCTGTAATGATATGTGGGAAAAGTATAACTCACAGTATTTGAGAATTTCGTCTGAACAGCCTGTGAAAATTCCAGCCTGTAGTACATCTTTGAAGCAGTGTGAATCCTTTATTTTCTGACAGTTGTATAATTTCTGAGAACTTGTTAAATAGTCTAAGAAATGCTCCTAGATTGTAAATGAGAAGCATAACTGCTTTCATATTATTAGAACACTAGAACAGCATCAGATGAAGTTCATGAGCATAAATGTCCACAAGCTACATTTTTACACATTTTTAACAAAATTTTGGGGACCTCCATGTTTACCTGCAGTCACTGATCTCCATATGTTAAGCTCAAGATTTTGTTAGTAACACCTCAAACATGAAATACACAGAGTAAAATTTCTGCAAACCAATAGCAGTTGTATCGCAGGAAACATTTCGAAAACTAATAAATCTTTCTATTGGACCATCTTGTGTACAAAATCTGAGAATAATACTCATCTGTAAGTTACAAGAAACATCCAGTGTTTCATGTGCGTGTACTCCAGTGAACTCACATGACTGTAACTCTTGTTTAATGTGACCATTAATGACACCGACAACTGATTCACTTCATTTTGAAATGTGCTTGTGTCTATGAACTAATAAGTGCTTTGCAAATGATAAACTCTAGAAAAAGGTTCCAATAATTCAAGGTAATCCCTCTGAAGATGAAGGTTCAGACAACAGTGTCCTCTGAATGAAAGTTCTTGCTTGCCCAAGAAACAAACTTCAATAAGGCTTGATGACGAAGCTATTCTGTTTCTCCGTCTCACGTTTTATGGCTATTAGGTTATCTCCTTCATAAATTGAATGAGCAATCAGTCCAGGACCCAACAACCACTCTTGGTTCTGAAGGTGCCTGCTTGAATTCCAGTATTTCTCTGCTTTCCTGTCAATTGTCACACATACTCTAAAAAAGCTGGCATCCATTATTTTAAAATCCCGGACCCACCAAATATTGTACATGTGTAACAATACAGTTTGTTACAGAGCAACCTCTAAGACAAGGATACATTTTATACCAAAAACAGTAAAATTGTTATTGGGGAAACAGAAAATTTCAGTGTCAAAGTGAGGTGTGACACTCTTAAAAGTCCACTTCATTTGGCGAATCAGATTAGAAACACTTTTCAAGCTGGACTTCGGAAACACACAATTGTTCCCTCTGCATGAACCATAACATGATCAGTTAACCATATGAACTCACTAATTATACTACTGGGAAGTTTCATTAAGTCCGGACTGAACAGGGTGTGAAGTAACAATATGATAGCTATTGAGACAGCCAGCATGGATGAGTACTCAGACAAGCAACGTAGCAATATAGTATGGTGACAGAGGCATAAGTCATGACAGCGACTGAACAAAGTGTAACTAAAAAGTTACTACCTTGTCCAATATAAGCTTTCTTGCAACAAACACGGCAGAAAAAGATCATCTGAAAGATGAAGTGATGGAATCCTGAAGCAACTGAGCGAGCTGACCAAACGAGAACACCAGAAAGAATCATGTCATAGCCACCTGACGTAGCAGAGCCCACAAGCCTATTCAGTCCCAGCTGTCCTGTTGAAATGGGAGGCCTATGCCCATCGACTTTCTCACCTCGTCACCTTCAATCTCCCATGTAGCAGCCAGTTCTGTCAGGAAGAACTCAGTTCCTTGCCCTAAGTCATGTGGGCATCCCAGAGAATGAACTGACTGATCATTTGGCAAGAGAGGCAGATACTTACCCTATTCCCTGCCATGATTCCAGGTGCTGATATCCAGATTCACGTCAAATCTCTCTTTGTCCAAAAGTGGAATGACATCTTGTGTGACACTGCTCTCAGTAATAAACTCTGCACAATGAACTAGACTACAGTGGTTTGGTACGCTTCCTTCTGGCCCTCTTAGAAAGAGTCCACTATCATGCTGTCTATGCATCAGTCATTTTAGGTTCACCCATTGTTGCGTAACAAGCCATCCACACAATGTAGTTGTGGAGCAAGACTGGTGCTATACCATTATATTCATGGATTGTCACCTTATATTGGCACTTCGTACTAAGTATAGTCTTCCAGATCACTTAACTTCAATATTTGCAGATAATTCACAGATGGTTCAACTGGTCCTCAGTGTCCTATGTGGAAGTGGTTTTTGTTCTCGGTTATAATTTTCTGCTTCACTCCTGGAGCAGGGCCGAGGTGGTTGTGGTCTCTTCGTATTTTCTACGTCTGAGACACATGACCACTCCCCCACATAAAGACCACTCTTTTATCCTTGGTTTTTCCAGTTTTTAGGTTTGGCCAACACTTTTATATCTTCTGCTGTGTGTGTTTTAACTTGCTTGCTTTATAGTTTGACCACTCTGACTGGATCCGCCCACTTTTAGCAGATCCTCTACCTTACAGAAGTAACTCTGGACAATAATTGTCAAGACAGTCAGTCAGTTAGGTCAGATTGTCAGGCCACTATAAGGCATAAAGTGTCTCCAGGTGTATACTTGCAGCACTAAGCCCATAATTTGTATAGACGTCAGATGAAGTTTAAATAAATGCCTTACGCATACGCAGTGATGGTGCAGGAAGCAGCTTAGGTCCAGAAGGGACAAGTAGCTACATCACTGGAAAGTTGAAACGCTTTACAGAGACATGTAGATACCTTGCAAACAAGTGGTAGTCTAGTACAATCCATGTCAGTAGAGGCAAAAACACTTTCGAACATACGTATCCCTTCTGTAGATCCTGTAGCAGACAGACTAGTCAGTTTTTTCAGGGAAAGCAATGGAGAATGTGTGAGTGTTCGTGATTTGAAGGCTCTTGTTAAATGTGGTCATTGTAAATATATGTACTTGCATATGGTTCAGTGATTGTTGCTTGGTGGTGCAGAAGCTTGTCATGTCCCATGAAGGATTGAATGAAGATCAAAAATTTTAACAGCTTGCTTTATCAGTGGTACCATAAACAGACAGTCTGTCACAAAATCACAGATTTGATAGAATCATTTTCAGAGAATTAGAAAAATAAAGTGCAAGCCTATGAACTGATTCAGCCTGAGGAAACTGTTATTCTGTAGGAGGCAGAGAAGAGGGCATTAGATGTGTTTGAAGGGACTTCCACCTCAGATATTGAGAAAGGTCAGAATTGAAAAAACAGAATGATTTAGCCATTGCTATCAGAGTTGCCATACAACTTGAACAAACAGATACTTGTACTGGTGGCTTAAGTGATGGAAGTGTTCTCTCCTTCGAGGTAAAACATTACAGATTTGGATGTGTATGTCATGTTAATAAGCAATGCCATTGACCCTCATGTTACAAATGTGGGTAAGTACACTATTGAGCATGTGATTGTCGGAGTAGGAAACAGGACAGTGTTAATGAGTGTTCACTGAACAATTGTAGCTAAGATGTTCCCACAGAAACAGACAATATGGGTAACAAACCAAATAAATCATACTTCCATTGTTATTCTGTAACAAGCTGCTGGAGACTGTGGATCCATTACACCAAAATACTCACAGTACCCCTGAAAAATGTCTACAAGTTTGTTAGCATCCTTGTTCACCCTGTATCAGTCCTCTAACCCTGGACAGTGTAGTAAAATTGCTTTAACATTATGTTCATTAGTGCAGTTATTAAGATTGTGAGCATATGTTAAATTCAGTGCTAACTAGAAATACACATAGCAAAACTGAAGCCTTAGAACCAACAACCTTATTGATTTAGTAGACATACTGTTCCCAATTCAGAGAAATAGTAATTGATTTATCTTAAGTTTCCGTAATTCAAAAATTAAGACAAGATTTCAGGACACCACTCATCTCCATATCTGTGCATTGGGATATGGAATTGCTTGTGCGTTACTTAGACACTGACACACAGAATTGCTATTTATCGTCAGTCTGCTCCCAAGGTATATAAAACTTTAATGGTGCCAGATATAGTCTTTGAATGCGGCAGTGTCGGCGGCAATTTTAAATCAAACACTGGAAATTTTTATATTAATTTAGAGTTTGACGCACCTGAATCTATGAGGCCATTTTTCAGAGAAGTGTCTAATAGTTCGTAAAATATGGTGATATCTCATTGTGAGTAGTCAACAATGATAAGTGTGGGTTTGATTCCATCAGCAATGAACTCTGTCACGCTATTTATAGATGAAACATGCACATATATTGCTACTGGTACATCAAATTTTGCTAGAAAACAATAGTGACAATTGCTGGGTTTCTATTCTGGGAAGGCAAATATTCATTTGTCTTGTCATGTCAGGTTCAAACATCATGCTGCTGTTGAAAAAAAAATCAGTGTCTAAAATTTTATTGTGCTTAGTTAAGTCTGATTAGAACCCAGTCCACAATTGGAGTCAACATAAAAGTTTACACGATCTAGTTTCCAGTCTCTTACTTGTGAATGAAGTCGTATTTTACATCTTTGACAGTTGTTTCAAAGGGACAATTTTATTGGTTCAGGACTCCTATCCAGTGACTAATATTTTCATCATGCAGTTTCAAATTCATCTATTCCAACTGATACTAGTTAAGAATCAGGTGTACCATGTCTCTTTGCAGTTAGTGAGCAATGAAGATTTGTCCTATGTTTGACTCTGTCAGGTATGACAGTTTTGCTTCATTTGCTTTGCCTGCAGGTACTGAGTTTGAATACATGTTCAGAATAAATACAGTTGATATTACATTTTAAAGTTCAAACTGACACACAACTAGCTTTTAATGTAACTTTTTGTTAGGTAACGAGGATGATAAGGTGACTTTGGAGACCCACATGCCATCATGAATAGTGAGATTACTAGTGATCCGTTGTCGATGGCGATCACTCGATGCTGTAAATTGCGATTTTCTAACTGGTTAGTTCACTAGTTTATGCAAACAACAGTAACATGTGGTTGCAAATTCTTGGAGAGCAAGAATGCTTGAATAATCATTGAACTTTGGGAATCGAGATATTCTTGAAAAATCTCTTATTCACAAAAATCGGGTTTGGGAAAGGATTACAGAATGATCTATGTGGTTGGGTCAAGGAAGTTAGTTGTTGGAGCTGCTAACAAGAGTGTTACAACATTTTAGAAATGTTACTTACTGTAATAAACTGGAGTAAGGAACACTTTATTATAGTCAAGGCAGTCCGTGATATTTGCAGTATCATTGTACTAATTTACACCTAGAGTTATTGCTGCACAGAGAAGTTTTACATAATGGTAAATTCTGGTAACCATTCTGCATAGTTAAACAACTTTACTGAGAGGACATTGGAGAACTTGCAAGGCAGTTAAGACATATGGGCAGCACACTAATCTGGCAGAATATGCAATTCATGTCATTCAGATACTTTTGAGTGTGAGAGTTTAATTTGTCTGTACTGACTACTACACAGCTATAAATCCCAACACAACTAATCCTGGGTGTCACTGCTTAATCCAGATGTTTGTCACCAGTGACTGTTGCCCTTCACTACTTCAAGATGTAACATACTTACAGAATATGAGCTTTTACGAGGAACATCTCCAGTTGACTAGTCATGTAAAACATTTAAATTTAGTAAGGCACTGTTAGCTGAGATAAGTTGCCTGTTGAAAAGGATGTTGTTGACCACGCATATTTGACGATTTCCTCGTGGGTACAAGTTATTTGTGTACTTGTAGAGTGTACATAAATGTAACGGATGAGAGTATAGGGTACTTTTGCGGTAAGGTTTTATGGGACTAAACTGCTCAGGTCAGTGGTCTCTAAGCTTAGACACTACCTAATCTAACTTAAACTGACTGACGCTATGGACAACGCACAAACTCATGCCAGAGGGAGGACTTGAACCTCCGACAGGGGGAGCCGCATGGGTAGGAGAAGCTTGGCAGCCTCTCAGTGCTCTTAAGAAGAGTAGGCCATCTGCCGGCACAAGGCTCCTTACAGTCCCCGATAGACGAATCACCATCAACAGTGTAATGAGCCTTCAAATTGAGGCGTTCAGAATTACATTCAAAAGAATGTCGCATATCCTGGTGATCAGAAATCTTACTCATCACCTCTACTCTCCTTCCTGGCCAAATATTGGCACCAAAAATTCTATACACTATGAGCATTCGAACTGGTTTACCTTCAAATTGAGCACCACCAGGCTCACATAGCAACCTTAGCAACAGAAATAGGTTTGAGTATTATAGTCGTCTGGTTACATGCAAATTTGTACCTTTACTCTGCAGATCTCTTCAGCGTCCCTCTAGAATAGTTGTTTCTACGATTGCATACGCGATATGCTGTGGGGACTGTGATTCTGGTTTATAATTAGATACAGACTGCACAAGTTGCAAATACTTTCTTCTGAAAATAATGAAAGCAAACAGACCAAGAATGTAGGTCATTCTATAATCTTCAGTTATCACCCTTACGCTCTTAGAAGGGAAAGTGTCCAGACCTCCTACATCTGCATAAATGTCTGTACTCTCCAAACCACTGAAGGGTGTGGCAGAGGGTACTGCCCACTATGCCAGATACTAGGGACTTCTCCAATTCTATTCCATTCACGTTGTTCCAGTTACATATGGAGTGTGGGAAGAACGACCATATAAATGCCTTAGTGCATGCTGTAATTAATCTAACTGTAATTAGACTAATATTCTTCTCATGAACACTATGGGAGTTATACACAGAGGGCTGTTATATGTTTCTAGAGTCATCATTTAAAGTTGGTTCTTTTCATAAGTGAACTTTCCCTTTACAGTTGGAACTGGTAGTCTCTTGAAGATAGATGCAATTTCTGCAGCATATCTGCCACAGATCAAAATTAACCTGTGACCAAATAACTTATGGGAATGGGGCTGGGTGGTGATGCCAACTGACAATTTCTCCAGTTTTGCCTTGAAAAACACAGGGGGATGGTCTGTCAAAATATTATGTGCTGTGCAAGGTAATTTGAAACACCAGTTTGCAGAGAAACGTTTGATACCTCCGATATATTATTCTCAGGAACTCTCGTGACACACGCATCCACAGCAGCTGCAAATTGTTTGACAGTAGTCCGGGCGACTTCAGTCTCCATGCAAACATTATGTAACTCTTCCCATGTTTGAGAACAACATTCCCAGTGAGGCTGTATTGGTTAAAAAGTCTTGGTTGCAATTTAGTTTTTTATTTTTCGACGATGCGTTTTGCCTTATTTAGGCATCTTCAGGTTATCTTTTCTAGGTGGATGCGAGAGGCACCAAGATCGGCATAATGCATTCCTGTTCACAGGAGCGAGTAACAGAGTAAGATGGGGTCTCAGGTAGTAAGCATAATGCATTGTGGCTGGTGCAGTGTTTTGTGAGACAGTCAGTGAACAAATAACTTTAAATCAAGTGTGCTACCTTCTAGTCTGTTAGTCTAAATATAATTACTAATCTTTTGGAACTGAAACAATTAATGCAGAAAATCAGATTTATGTGAAGAAAAGGCAACAGAAAAACCTGAGGTAAAAATTAGTGGCCTAAAACTGTGATTTTATATGGCAAACTGGAAAATAGCCTTACTTTCTTAATTTATGATAAAAGTAGATAATATGCACTCCTCTTTAAAGGAAAATCTAGATGTAACAAGATACGCTAGTAAATCGGTATTATGATTAATTTACTGTAGTACATATTATAACTACATAATGTGTCTAAGCTATAACAATGTTAACTTTCAAAAAACCTCGAAAATTTACATTCATGTACACTGAAATTTGTGGTGAACTTTTCCTTTACAATAACTGTGACTCACAAATAGTGATTTGCTACGAGATAAGTTGCCCTAAAGTCTGTAACTCATGAAAATTTTCAAAAATATACTTTTGTAAATGCCCAAAAATTCTCAAAGTAAACCTATTTCTGGTGTAGTTGTACTACCAAATCAGGGAATGACTGCTCTACAAGAAACTTTCCCCCCCCCCCCCCCCCCCGGGGTCCACAACTCTTTTGTGGATACGTGCGTAACGAGCACGGGACCCCGAGCTAATGTGGCTTTCCTTCCTTTCTGGGCTGCATACCTTTCCTTTCCGCATACCTTCCCCATCCCCCATCTTCGCCCCCCCCCCCCCGCCACCTCTGGCTCTTTCCTTCCCTTTCTCCCCCTCTGCGAGTATGGTTTGTGCCTACGTCCGGAGACGGACGCTCAAAACAGTTTCAAGCGGAGAAAGGAAAGAATTTGTTAGTCTTCTCTTGTCCTTACCTCTTCTCTTTGCCCTTTTCTCCGCTGCGGCGTTTGAGACCCCTCTTCTTTCCTTTCCCTTTCTCTTTTTTCCACCCTGTGCATGTCTGAAGGCCGACCCACGCATTTCTATGCGTAGCCGGTGACGGGGTAACGCGTAATTCCCCGCCCTGGGTAGACAGGTAGGACACGTACGTGCCCCTGGTAACGGCCCAGGGAGGGGTGATTACCCGAGCTGATACCTTCCGAAAGTGCCGATTGGTCCCTCCGTCCGTTTGTCGGGAGGTGTGAACAATCACCTAAGGCGGGAGTGCCCTCAGAGAGGGTCCCCACAAGGGAGGAGCGTGCCATTGCAGCCGCCGGTAATCGTGGGGGACTCTTCCGCAATGGTTTCCTCACCTTACACTAAGTCCGCTCACAACTGTAAGTTCACTGAGTCTCAGCCACAGACAGTTCATTTGTTGCCACAGTTCCTTGTTGTTTCTCGGTCTGACGAAGGTCACGACTTCTCCAAGGTCAACCCTTTCATTATTCAGAAAGGTGTCGACGCAATTGCAGGTCCTGTAAAGTCTTGTTCCAGATTACGGAATAGTACCTTGTTGTTAGAAACAGTCAGTGCCCTCCAAGCACAAAAATTGCTACGTATTTCACTGCTCCACACCTTCCCTGTCCGGGTGGAACCGCACCGTACCTTAAATTCCTCGCGTGGAGTCGTTTATACACGCTCCCTCGATGGACTGTCTGACGAAGAAATTCAGCATACCTGTCTGACCAGGGCGTAACGGCTGTTCATAGGGTTATGAAAAGGGTTGACACGAACATCATTCCAACCCGCACTGTCTTCTTGACATTTGACAAAGTTCAACTCCCATCGAAAATCAAAGCAGGCTATGAGATAATTTCCATTGGCCCTTACGTCCCAAACCCTACGCGTTGCTATCAGTGTCAGCGGTTCAATCACACCAGCCAGTCCTGTTCCAATCCGGCCAAATGTGTTACGTGTGGCAAGGATGCCCATGAGGGTGCTTGTCCACCTCCATCCCCTCGCTGCATCAACTGTATGGATGACCACGCTGCTTCCTCTCGAGATTGCCCCATTTTTAAAGACGTAAAGCTCATCCAGGAAATCAGAGTGAAGGAAAAGGTGTCTACCTTTGCTGCTCGAAAATTTTTCGCCAGTCGACAGCCCGCCGTGCCTAAGACAGGAAAATACAGCACTGTCATTGGTTCTCCTCGGCCAACAAAGGAGGCGGCCACGCAGACTTACGACCTCACCTTTCATGCCACGGTCGTCAGAACCGCCAGCGCAAAGTTCGCCCGTTCAACATCACCACTTTCGCCTGCCCACTCTATGGTTCACCCTTCATCGGGTTCTGCTAAATCTCGAGCCCAAAAGTCACATACAAAGATTTCGAAAAAAGAGCATACTCGTGAAGATTTTTTACGTACCCCAACTTCACAACCATCGGTTCCTCCTTCATCTAAACATCATGTTTCCAAAAAGGCTAATAAGAAACCCAGTTCATCACCCTCTCCACCAAGGCGGGTCTCATCTACAGCACCACCTGGCGGAAATCGCACCCGGCCGTCTTCTGTGTCGCCGAGGCGCACTGCTGGCGGCCGATTACCCGGCCGATCGCTGGTGGCAGGAGCTGCTCCTGAACAACCTATGGATCAGGATCTTCTGCCGTCGGCTGAATGCCATTCCACGCTGTCAGTCGCAAGCTCTGAGCGGTCGTTGTGTTGACGGCAACCTGGGTCACATTCCTCCATTTTCTGTTCACCCTATGTCCATTATCCACTGGAATATCCGCGGCATTCGAGCCAATCGGGATGAATTGTCGATCCTCTTACGATCCTACTCGCCGGTCATCTTCTGTCTTCAGGAAACAAAGCTGCGTCCCCATGACCGCTTTATTCTCAACCATTTTCAGTCAGTCTGATTTGATCTCCCCTCTGTTGAAGGCACTCCAGCACATGGAGGACTCACGATTCTTCTCCATGATATTCTCCATTATCACCCAATCCCCTAAAACACTTCCTTCCGCCGGCCGCGGTGGTCTCGCGGTTCTAGGCGCGCAGTCCGGAACCGTACGACTGCTACGGTCGCAGGTTCGAATCCTGCCTCGGGCATGGATGTGTGTGATGTCCTTAGGTTAGTTAGGTTTAAGTAGTTCTAAGTTCTAGGGGACTGATGACCACAGCAGTTGAGTCCCATAGTGCTCAGAGCCATTTGAACCACTTCCTTCCAAGCTGTCGCTGTCTGTCTTTCCCTTTCTGGATATACCTTTTCTCTTTGTACTGTATACATTCCATCGTCCACACCAATGCCACGAGCTGATCTCCTTCATCTTTTCGGTCAGCTTCCGCCCCCCCCCCCCCCTATTTGCTGGTTGGGGACCTCCATGACCATCACCCGCTTTGGGGGTCTCCACATCCTTGTCCACGTGGCTCACTAATGCTAGACGTCTTCCACCAAACGGATCTAGTTTGCCTCAACACTGGGGTCCCTACATTTTTGTCTGCCTCCACGACAAATTTCTCTCATTTGGACCTTTCGGTCGGTACTGTTCCGCTATCTCGGCGCTTCAAATGGTTCGCCCTTAATGATACACACTCGAGTGACCACTTTTTGTGTGTCCTTAGAGTGCAGCCTCAACTGCCATAAATGCGCCCGCGGCCGTGGAAGTTTGCCCAAGCTGATTGGACACTTTTTTCGTCTCTAGTGACATTCGATGACAGTCACTTCCCTAGCGTCGACGATGAGAAACGTGCAGCGGAAGTGCAACCTCTTGCTTTCTTCTCTCAAAATAGCGAAAGCTATAATACTGTTTTCTCCATGCGGGAACTCCAACATGCACTCTCTTCTTCTTTGCTCCTCCGCCCCAGGACCGAATGGTAACCACGTCCAAATGTTCCTGCATTTATCAACCCATAGTCTGCGTTACCTCCTTCGTCTTTATAATCGAATTTGGACCGACAGTACTTTTCCCAGACGATGGCGGGAAGCTATCGTCGTTCCCGTTCCGAAACCTGGAAAGGACAAACATCTCCCCTCTAGCTATCGCCCCATTTCACGAGTAGTGTATGTAAGGTTTTGGAGCGTATGGTGAATTGCCGTTTAGCTTGGTGGTTGGAGTCCCGCAGTCTTTTAACACCTGCCCAATGCGGTTTCCGAAAGCATCGTTCAGCAGTTGACCATCTTGTTGCTCTCGCATACGATACCTGTTGGAGGACAGGCATCCTCCGCACACTGTTCTCTTGGGGCTTTCGAGGTCGGCTGCCCCTGTTTCTTCGCGAATTTATGGCAGAGCGCACATTTAGGGTGCGGGTGAACACTACTCTCTCCCGTACTTTCTCCCAAGAAAACGGGGTACCCCAGGGCTCCGTGCTGAGTGTTGTACTGTTTGCCATTGCCATAAATCCAATTATGGATTGTCTTCTTGCTGATGTCTCGGGCTCCCTCTTTGTGGACGATTTTGCGATCTACTACAGCTTTCAACGGACCAGCCTTCTTGAACGACGTCTTCAAGGATGTCTCGATCGCGTTCACTCTTGGAGCATCGAAACCGGCTTCCGTTTTTCTCCCAGTAAGACCGTTTGTGTTAATTTTTGGCGTCGTAAGGAGTTTCTTCCACCCTCCTTATATCGAGGACCTGTCAACCTTCCGTTTTCGGACGTCGCTAAATTCTTGGGTCTTATGTTTGACAGAAAACTGTGCTGGTCCTCCCACATTTCCTATCTTTCGGCTCGCTGTTGCGATCCCTCAACACCCTCCGTATCCTGAATGGTACCTCCTGGAGAGCGGACCGAGTGGTCTTTCTCCGCTTCTATCGCGCCTTAGTGCGCTCGAAATTGGACCATGGAAGCATAGTTTACTCCTCTGCTCAGCCGTCTATTCTTCGGCGTCTCGACTCTATCCACCACCGTGGATTACGTGTAGTGTCTGGAGCTTTTTACACCAGCCCTGTGGAAAGCCTTTATGCTGAGACTGCTGAACCTCCGCTGTCCAATCGGCGAGCAGTCCTTCTGAGTCGTTATGCTAGCCATCTGTCTTCCATGCCTGCTAATCCAGCGCATGACATTTTTTTTCGACGCCTCCTTTGATGTAGGGTATGCAGGCCGCCCCTCCTCCCTATTACCACCGGGAGTCCGCTTCCGTCAACTGCTTCATTCTCTTTCCTTCCGCTTTCCTAAAACCTTCTTGACAACTTGGGGTACTGCACCGCCATGGCTCCGTCCCCGGACCTGCCTGCTCCGTGACCTTTGTCAGTTTCCCAAGGATGGTACCCCTTCACTTGTTTATCGTCGGGCATTTTCTGCTCTATGTGCAAAAATGAAGGAAGCCACATTTACACTGATGGCTCGAAAACATCGTTGGGTGTACGGAGTGCCTATATTGTTGGCGACACCCCAAATCACTTTCGGCTTCCCGACCAGTGTTCGGTTTATACTGCGGAGCTCTACGCTGTTCTCCAGGCTGTCCACTACATCCGCCGCCATCAGCGGATACAGTATGTTATCTGCTCAGATTCCCTCAGCTCTCTCCTCAGTCTCCAAGCTCTCTACCCTGTCCACCCTCTGGTCCACCGGATTCAGGACTGTCTGCGCTTGCTCCACCTGGGGGGCGTCTCGGTGGCGTTCCTCTGGCTCCCGGGACACGTTGGTATCTGTGGAAATGAGGCGGCCGATATTGCAGCCAAGGCTGCAGTCTCTCTTCTTCGGCCAGCTATTCAATCGATTCCCTTCGCCGATCTACGGAGCGTTTTATGTCGTCGTGTTGTTCATTTATGGCACACGCATTGGTCGACACTTCCCCATAATAAATTGCGGGACGTGAAAGCTCTTCCTTGTGCTTGGACCTCTTCCTCCCGAACGCGTTGTCGGGAGGAGGTAATTTTAACTAGACTCCGGATAGGGCACTGTCTTTTTAGCCATCGACATCTTTTAAGCGGCGATCCTCCGCCACTCTGTCCCCACTGCTCTCAGCTGTGGACGGTAAGACACCTTTTGAGTGCCCCCTATAGATTTTTTTTGGGACAACCAACCCCTTTCTGTAGTGGATTTTTAAGCTTTCCTTCTGCTTTTAGTTTCTCCAATTTTATGACTTTCGTTCCCATTGCTGCTGGTTTCCATTTTCGGTTTTTTACTGTTTCCTAAGTCACGGACCGGGCGCTAATGACCATAGCAGTTTTGCGCCCTAAAACCAAAACAAAAAAAAACAAAAAAAATCTACAGCGGCATAGGCGGCACTCTTCCCTGGAGCACCTCATAGCCTTTAAACGGATCCGTGCCTGTGTTCGCTACCTTATCTCTCCCAACAATCCTCCTTCCGTTGTTTGATAAGTCTCCACCATTGGATGCCACACGTCACGTTGCCCCAACACAGCTCCTGGGCCTGATCGCATCCACAGGCAGATGATTAAACATCTCTCATCTGACTACAGGTGATATCTTCTCGTCATCTTCAACTGGATCTGGTGCGATGGCGTCTGTCCATTGTAATGGCGGAAGAGCACAATCTGGTGCACAAACCCGGTAAAAACCTGCTTGATGTGGATAGCTATCGGCCCATCAGCCTCACCAACGTTCTTTGCAAGCTGCTGGAACGAGTGGTAAGTCGGCGGTTGGATTGGGTCCTGGAGTCACGTGGCTTGCTGGCTCCACGTCAGGGCGGCTTCTGCCAGGGTCGCTCTACCACTGATAATCTTGTGTCCATTGAGTCTGCCATCCGAATAGCCTTGCAGTCTCTTTTGACTTGCATAAAGTATACGACATGAGTTGGTGACATCATATCCTTGCCACATTGTATGAGTTGGGTCTCTGGGAACCACTCCCGATTTTTATCCAAAACTTCCTGTTGATCTGTACTTTCCGTGTCCAAGTTGGTGACTCCCATAGTTCCATCCATATCCAGGAGAATGGTGTCCTGCAGGGCTCTGTATTGTCTCTCCATTTTTAGTGGCCATTAATGGTCTAGCAGCAGCTGTTGGGCACACTGTCTTACACTCTCTCTGCATGCAGACGACTTCTGCATTCGTACAGCTGCCCCAGTACTCTTGTTGCTGAGCAGCGCCTCGAGGCAGCCATCTGCAAGGCGCAGTCATGAGCTCTAGCCCACGGCTTCCAGTTTTCAGCCGCAAAGTTGTGTGTCATGCACTTCCGTCGGCGTCGTGTCGTTAATCTGGAACCCTCACTTTATCTTAATGTCTATCCACTCACTGTAGTGGAGACATATCAATTCCTAAGACTGGTTTTCGACGCTTGATTGACTTGGCTTTCTCATATTCTTTAGCCTAAGCAGAAGTGCTGGCAGCACCTCAATGCCCTCCATTGCTTGAGCAACGCCAATTGGGGTGCAGATCGCTGTACGCTGCTGCAGCTGTACGTAGCCCTTGTTGAATCCCGAATAGACTATGGGAGTGTGGTTTATCGTTCGACAGCGCCTTCAGGATTGCATTTACTCAACCCTGTGCACCACCGTGGAGTTCGATTAGTGACAGGAACTTTTAGGAAGAGTCCGGTGACCTGTGTACTGGTAGAGGCTGGTGTCACTCGACTGCAGCTCACCAGTTCCGCAGCACACATTCATAGTTCCCATGAGCATCCGAATTACCGTCTCCTTTTCCCGCCCGCAGCAATCCATCTCCCGCATTGGCAGCCCAGATCGAGGCTAACGAATGCGGTTCACGTGCAGTCCCCTCTCTGAAATGGAGTTCTTCCCTTTACCACCTGTACTTGCGGTCCATTCACGTACGCCTCCATGGTGTATGCCTCCCCCCTGCGGGTCCGGGGTAAGAATAGGCCCGAGGTATTCCTGCTTGTCGTAAGAGGCGACTAAAAGGAGTTTCAACCATTCTGGCCTTCCATGCGATGGTCCCCCTTGGGGTTTGACCTCCGTTGTTCAAAATTATACAGAACTACGAGCCTTTTGGGGAAGGACGCCTTACGTGGTGTATCACTGGTCCTCAGTGCACTACGACCTTGGCACTCAGCATTGTAACGGCGTTGTAACCACACCCATTATTCCTCAAATTGGGCCTAAACGCCTGATGGGTTGCACAAGTTACGCCCATAGTGCGTCTCCATCTGCACCTACGATCATGATGGACTTTCCATGGCACCAGAAATCCAGCACGGAAGCCAGCCCGTTGTGGTGGGGTCGTCATGTACCCTCTAGGTTGTAGCCCCCTGACAACACAGGGATCGTACTGCTGATACCTGAGCTGCACCCTCCCCACGTCGGCCAAGGAGTAGATGCCCGTCTCCTTGGGGCATCAGGACTCCCGGCAACGGTCATCCTGCCAAGTGGCCCTTGCTGAGGCTGGGTGCCGCCCGTGGAGAGAGCCCCTGGTCAGAGTGGGTGGTATCGGGGCGGACGTTTCGCAGATGAAACGTCAACATGTATCAGGTCGCTCTGCGGCCGAGTCTTTTAAAAAGAAAGGTACTGTCTCTGGTTCTGGTTCTACTGCCCTTTCCCCCTTGGCCACTCCCTGGGAGGAAGGACAGGCCCGCCGGCTTGGGGCGAAGTACTTCCCCCGCTATTTAGTCTGTTCTTGGACCGATGGGGGGACGTTTGCCACCTCCAAGCCCATGTTCTTTGTTCAGCACATAGAGGACATCTTCGGGGAAATCGAGGCTCTCAGTAAAATGCGTTCGGGGTCCGTTCTTATAAAGACCACCTCCGCCACACAGTCGGCGGCACTCCAGGCATGCGACCGGCTAGAGGACATCCCAGTGTCCATTGTCCCGCATCTGGCATTGAACAGGATGCAGGGGGTTATTTTTCATCGGGACCTCCTGCTGCAATCTGATGAGGAGCTCAGGGTCAACCTGGAGTGCCGAGGCGTGCATTTCGTCCGGCGAGTCCAGTGCGGCCCCAAAGACCATCGCATCAATACCGGGGCCTTTATCCTCGCCTTCGAGGGGGACGTTCTGCCGGAGAAGGTAAAGGTGATGTGCTACCGGTGCGACGTGCGACCTTACCTTCCGCCTCCTATGCGCTGCTTTCGGTGTTTGAGCTTTGGGCACACGTCGTCACTGTGTGAGGCTGCGCCCCTTTGTGGCGATTGTGGACATCCTCTTCGTGAGGAACATACATGCACCCCACCACCTCGGTGCGTCAATTGTCCTGGCATCCACTCGCCTATATCTTTAGACTGCCCCACGTATCAGATGGAGAAGAAGATTCAAGAAAGCATAAGAGAGACGATTCAAAGTTTTTCAGAGGCCAGGAAGAAGTATGACCACCTCCATCCCGTGGCGTTGACAACTTCGTTTGCCTCAGTCGTGTCCACTCCTTCCACAGTATCCTCCCCCCTCTCCTGTGCCCCCCTCCACCTCCTCACCCCATCTGGGGTCTACACCTCCGCCTCCCAAATCCCTCCCTCCCAAATCCCTCCCTTCCAAATCCCTCCCTTCCAAATCCTCCTCCCTCGTGGCCCCTGCCACCTCTGCCCCAGGGGCCACCCTTCCTCCTCCCCCTCCTCCCCCTCCTCCCCCTCCTCCCCCTCCTCCCCCTCCTCCTCCCCCTCCTCCTCCCCCTCCCCCTCCCCCTCCCCCTCCCCCTCCTCCTCCCCCTCCTCCTCCCCCCTCCCCCTCCCACTCCCCCTCCCCCTCCCCCTCCCCCTCCCCCTCCCCCTCCCCCTGCCCCTGCCCCTGCCCCTGCCCCTGCCCCTGCCCCTGCCCCTGCCCCTGCCCCTGCCCCTGCCCCTGCCCCTGCCCCTGCCCCTGCCCCTGCCCCTGCCCCTGCCCCTGCCCCTGCCCCTGCCCCTGCCCCTGCCCCTGCCCTGCCCCTGCCCCTGCCCCTGCCCCTGCCCCTGCCCCTGCCCCTGCCCCTGCCCCTGCCCCTGCCCCTGCCCCTGCCCCTGCCCCTGCCCCTGCCCCTGCCCCTGCCCCTGCCCCTGCCCCTGCCCCTGCCCCTGCCCCTGCCCCTGCCCCTGCCCCTGCCCCTGCCCCTGCCCCTGCCCCTGCCCCTGCCCCTGCCCCTGCCCCTGCCCCTGCCCCTGCCCCTGCCCCTGCCCCTGCCCCTGCCCCTGCCCCTGCCCCTGCCCCTGCCCCTGCCCCTGCCCCTGCCCCTGCCCCTGCCCCTGCCCCTGCCCCTGCCCCTGCCCCTGCCCCTGCCCCTGCCCCTGCCCCTGCCCCTGCCCCTGCCCCTGCCCCTGCCCCTGCCCCTGCCCCTGCCCCTGCCCCTGCCCCTGCCCCTGCCCCTGCCCCTGCCCCTGCCCCTGCCCCTGCCCCTGCCCCTGCCCCTGCCCCTGCCCCTGCCCCTGCCCCTGCCCCTGCCCCTGCCCCTGCCCCTGCCCCTGCCCCTGCCCCTGCCCCTGCCCCTGCCCCTGCCCCTGCCCCTGCCCCTGCCCCTGCCCCTGCCCCTGCCCCTGCCCCTGCCCCTGCCCCTGCCCCTGCCCCTGCCCCTGCCCCTGCCCCTGCCCCTGCCCCTGCCCCTGCCCCTGCCCCTGCCCCTGCCCCTGCCCCTGCCCCTGCCCCTGCCCCTGCCCCTGCCCCTGCCCCTGCCCCTGCCCCTGCCCCTGCCCCTGCCCCTGCCCCTGCCCCTGCCCCTGCCCCTGCCCCTGCCCCTGCCCCTGCCCCTGCCCCTGCCCCTGCCCCTGCCCCTGCCCCTGCCCCTGCCCCTGCCCCTGCCCCTGCCCCTGCCCCTGCCCCTGCCCCTGCCCCTGCCCCTGCCCCTGCCCCTGCCCCTGCCCCTGCCCCTGCCCCTGCCCCTGCCCCTGCCCCTGCCCCTGCCCCTGCCCCTGCCCCTGCCCCTGCCCCTGCCCCTGCCCCTGCCCCTGCCCCTGCCCCTGCCCCTGCCCCTGCCCCTGCCCCTGCCCCTGCCCCTGCCCCTGCCCCTGCCCCTGCCCCTGCCCCTGCCCCTGCCCCTGCCCCTGCCCCTGCCCCTGCCCCTGCCCCTGCCCCTGCCCCTGCCCCTGCCCCTGCCCCTGCCCCTGCCCCTGCCCCTGCCCCTGCCCCTGCCCCTGCCCCTGCCCCTGCCCCTGCCCCTGCCCCTGCCCCTGCCCCTGCCCCTGCCCCTGCCCCTGCCCCTGCCCCTCCCCATCTCCCCCCTCCCCCTCCCCATCTCCCCCCTCCCCCTCCCCATCTCCCCCCTCCCCCTCCCCATGTCAAACTCTTCACACAGTATCGTATCTCCCATTTCATCTTCATCTACATCCTCTTCCATTTCCATAATATTGACCTCAAGAACATCACCCTTGTAAAGACCCTCTATATACTCCTTCCACCTTTCTGCTTTCTCTTCTTTGCTTAGAACTGAGTTTCCATCTGAGCTCTTGATATTCATGCGAGTGGTTCTCTTTTCTCCAAATGTCTCTTTAATTTTCCTGTAGGCAGTGTCTATCTTACCCCTAGTCATATATGCTCTATATCCTTACATTTGTCCTCTAGCCATCCCTATTTAGCCAGTTTGGACTTCCTGTCGATCTCATTTTTGAGACGATTGTATTCCTTTTTTGCCTGCTTCATTTACTGCATTTTTGTATTTTCTCCTTTCATCAAATTCATATCTCTTCTGTTACCCTACGATTTCTATTAGCCCTCGCCTTTTTACCTACTTGATCGTCTGCTGCCTTCACTATTTCATCTCTCAAAGCTACCTATTCTTTCCTACATTCTTGTCAATCGTTCCCTAATGCTCTCACTGAAACTCTCTGCAACCTCTGCTTCTGTCAGTTTATCCATGTCCCATCTTCTTAAATTCCCAGCTTTTTGCAGTTTCTTCAGTTTTAATCTACAGTTCATAACCAATAGATTGTGGTCAGAGTCTACATCCACCCCTGGAAATGTCTTACAATTTAAAACCTGGTTCCTAAATCTCTGTCTTACCATTATATAATCTGTCTGAAACCTTTAAGTATCTCCAGGCTTCTTCCATGTATACAACCTTCTTTTATGATTCTTGAACCAAGTGTTAGCTATGATTAAGTTACGCTATGTGCAGAATTCAACGAGGCAGGTTCCTCTTTCATTCTTACCCCCATTCCATATTCACATACTACGATTCCTTCTCTTCCTTTCCCTACTGTCGAATTCCAGTCACCCATTACTATTAAACTTTGGCTCCCTTGACTATCTGAATAATTGCTTTTATCTCATCATATATTTCATCAATCTCTTCATCTGCGGAGCTAGTTGGCATATAAACTTGTACTACTGTGGTACGCGTGGGCTTTCTATCTATCTATCTTGGCCACAATAATGCATTCACTATGCTGCTTGTAATAGCTTACCCGCATTCCTATTTTGTTTTTTGTTATTCATTATTAAACCTACTCCTGCATTACACCTATTTGATTTTGTATTAAAACCCTGTATTCACCTGACTAAAAGTCTTGTTCCTCCTGCCACCGAACTTCACTAATTCCCACTATATCTAACTTTAACCTATCCATTTCCCTTTTTAAATTTTCTAACCTGCCTGCCCGATTAAGGGATTGGACATTCCACACTCCGACCCGTAGAATGCCAGTTTTCTTTCTCCTGATATCAACATCCACCTGAGCAGTCCCTGCCCGGAGATCTGAATGGGGGACTATTTTACCTCCAGAATATTTTACCCAAGAGGACACCATCATCATTTAACCATACAGTAAAGCTGCATGCACTTGGGAAAAACTACGGCTATAGTTTCCCCTTGCTTTCAGCTGTTCACAGTACCAGCACAGCAAGGCTGTTTTGGTCAGTGTTACAAGGCCAGATCAGTCAATCATCCAGACTGTTGCTCCTGCAACTACTGAAAAGGCTGCTGCCCCTCTTCAGGAACCACGCATTTGTCTGGCCTCTCAACAGATACTCCTCCGTTGTGGTTGCGCCTACGGTACAGCTATCTGTATCGCTGAGGCACGCAAGCCTCCCCATCAATGGCAAGGTCCATAGTTCATGAAGGGGAGACTCCTGAGGGGTATAGTGCCAAATTCTGTGCAACTGGTGCATTGGATTATCAAAATCCAAAGCTAGTTGGGGGCCCTGCCCATAATGCTCCAAAGGTTTTCAATTGGTGAGAGATCCGGTGACCGTGCTAGCCAAAGTAGGATTTGGTAAGTACAAAGACAAGCAATAGAGACTCTTCCTGTGAGAAGGGATTATCTTGTTGAAATGTAAGCTCAGGATGGTGTCCCATCAAGGGCAACAAAATCCCCAGATGACAACCTAACAGGTCCTGCTGTGAAATGACATGGCACCCCAGACAATCACAATTGGTTGTCTGGCCATATGACAGGTGACATTTGGGTTGGTATCCCACCACTGTCCAGGGCTACTCCAGATACATCTTTGCCGGTCATTGGGGTTCAGTTCGAAGATGGATTCATCATTGAAGACAATTCTACTCCAGTCAGTGAGATTCCAGGCCGTATATGCCCGAAACCACTGCAGACAGGTTTGTTGTTGTACAGATAAAAATGGTGGTCAGCACAAGTGGCACTGAGAGCTCAGACCTCTTTCTGAGATCCATTTATTAATGGTCCTTGTGGTCACTGAAGCATCAGTTGCTCGTCAGATTAATAGTGATGGTGAGTCAGGGGCTCTGAGTGCCTCTGTAATGATTGCTGAGTCCTCACATTGTGTTGTCTCTCTAGGTCAGCTGTTTCCATCCCAATGCTGTGTTCAGCCACGTTAACCCATTCCTGCCAACATAGTCGAATATTGGCATCACTCGTATTCATTGTGAGTGATTCACTGGCTACTCCAACTGTCTTTTTTGAATCCAACTATGTGCTGTCATCTGTGTATATTGTTCACGTGGCACTCTGTAAGGCATAGCTACTGTCAAACTGAGTACACTGAATGGGATGTGCAATGACTGTATGTCTTGGTATCAACATATCCCCAGTTTACTAACCTTGCCAACTGTGTGGTGAAATTTCATTGCAGCATCATACATCCACCTGTCGACCACCAAAGTTTACAGTTTTGCTTTTTTTGTGTAATGAACTTCGCTCAACTGACGAAACTCCCACTACATGGCATCCTTACCTCTGTCTTTCCCAGTAGGAATCTACCATTTTCTGCCATCTTTGTGTGGGCCATACTAAGTTGACACATGGTTTTTTACTACACAATGATCCCCTCCTCCCCCCCCCCCCCATCCCTGTAGTGGGGCTCCCCTTATGGTGATACATATTTTGCTCCCCTGCCTTTTGGTCCTTTGCACTAAATGTGCCATTGCGAGGTGCCAGCAGTCAATCCTTGGATGCTTAAGTCTGTCCTCAGTTTTCTTTGCAAAAGTGCTTCGTCCTCTCAGGTTTAAGTTCTTGAATTTTTGTCTGGAATTGGAGTCCCTTGGAGTCCCTTGGCGTTGGCGTTGGTTATGGAGGCCATGGCCTTGCCTCCACACCAGCTAGATTCTTTCCACCATTTCCGCTACGTTTTGTGCAGTTTTTTCCCATTTTCATGTGTCTTCTTCCTCTGGTGGTGTCCACATAATGTTGTGATCGTGGTATATAATATGCAGTTCGGGAAGGATCGATGGAGGTGCTGGTGCCCCAATGTGCGTAGCATTTCTGGATCACCCTACTCTCCCCTGTTTTTTTTTTTTCCTCTCCCTGCTGCCCCAATGTTCCTTCTACCTCTTTGTTATCCCATTTTTCCTTCCCCGTGACTGGACTGTGGTGTTTGTGTTTATCAGCCAGGCTAAGGATGGTGCGATCCTGTAACATATTGGCATACTTCACACCTGCCATGCTGACAATTCAAAAAGCAGTACTATGCATTTCCTCAAAGAAAAAAAGCCCAATCATGAGTGATGTGGTAAATCCACACCACATTGTGACTTCCCCATCATGCCATTGAGTTTCCAGTGTCATTGACTTTTTGGCTGGTTTTTGCACTCATTATTGATTTCAATAAAACTCCATGTCATTTCAGACGTGTAACAAGTTGTACCTCTCTACCTTCTTTATTCTGTGTATTAGTGCATTTTCAAATGTTAACAGACTTTTGTGTCACCCTATATTTTACTCTTAAATTTACTTTGATCTTGTTCTTTTGGTAGATGTAATGTAATGTGAGTGCAGACTTCTATTTATTTCTTTTTTGTGTTCATTAGGTCTATGGGAAGCACGTACATTTATCACACAACAGCTTCAGTACAAGCAAGACTCAAAAGTGATACTGTGAGGCTTGTTGATGGCAGTACCTGCAAGCTCATAGGGCAGTGTCATGATGTACATAAATGTAAGGATGTCTACAGTTTTGTATCTCAGTTGTAAGGTGTTATGTAAGAGCTAGTCAAATGAAAATGAGATAGATGGCAAAAAAGTAAGAAAACTGTTTATGATTTAAAAAGTAATCATGATAACTGTTAATACACTATCTGACTGTGAGACAAGTTTGCAAAGGGAACAGAGTTTGGCAGTAACTTTTTCAATAATCTCCACAAAAAAACACTGATGTAATGGAAAGACAATATAATCCATCTGTTCAGATGCAAACCAGAAACATTGGGGAATAACTGTTGACAAGTCGCTAGGTTATGTTTTCCTCCCATGGTGTAGCCCAGGAGAAAAAGTTTCTAGGGTCACAATAATAAGCGCTAAATTGCAATCTGTTCAAAAAGTCTGCAGAGGATTCATGGCCACCAGCTGACAACTTTGGTCATTACATGACACAAGACATTCACCACAATTCCACCTACTCTGAACGAAGGCTCTCACAATGCATGCCACCATGTCAGAGCAAAGGCCACCTGGCACAATGGTCACTGCCCAGAGTCTCAATACCCCAAAATGGCAGGCATCTACTGCTTTGTGTAAGTGGGAGGTGAAGGCTTGGGTATCAGTAGTGTGATCCATGTGTGGTCAGGAGGGCTACCACCATACTGATACTTGATGACACTCAACCCCCACCCCCTGCCCCACCCCCCCCCCCATCCAGACTAGCTACGTTGCTGGATGGTGGGTGACCTATCCCACATGACACCATGGCTAGGTTAGCAGAAGAGTTTCTGTGTTAGAGTATAAGTCAGAGAAAATATATAGTCAGAGTAAAACTTCACCACAGGTAATGAAAAGGTCCTGCAATGGGTTTGTGGGTCCATGCTCATCACACATATACACATAAAAGAGTTGTGAGCTACCTAGGTGCAAGACTCTTATGTGTGGTATGGTTCATTTATAAAGAATTCTTTTAAAGCAGTCTGTCTGAATGAGGTATTTAGTCTCTCACACCTGTAATCAAAGGAATTATACCATTTTTGGCCATGCTCTCCCTTACATTTTCAGCTGTCAGTTCAGCTGATGTATCTTTTTCCCCTCCTGTTACAGTTTTGTCTTGTTTATTTCTGTCTCCCAATAGCAGCAATGTGCACAGCTTCAATGTGAGCGAACCACCAATGTCAGTAGAAATTCAGTGCTCCCCTGACTGCTCTGTTCATCCAAGATTGGCCCACATTTGTGTGAGAGTTGTGACACCTAGCTTATCCCAGTCACTTCTGATACTATCTCAGCTTGAAGGCCACAAGTCTTTGCCTGTTGTTCTTGAACCTCATGTCTTTTACAAAGAAACCTACATATCCCTGTGAAGAGTCTCACCAGAAATCCCTTCTCCTATCCCACTGCAGTTGTCAGTACAAGGCAATTCAGAGTCACCACCCACACACCAATACCAAACTTTTAACTAAATTAAATTACACAGATATGTGTCTACATAATGGGTCTGTTACAGCTGTGTTGACAACTACTGACACACAAAGATAAGTGTGGCCTACTTGTCACACTGTAATCAAACCTGCTTTAATTTCTATAGATAAATAGGAAGTACTACAACACTTAGTCTTTTAAATGAAATGGGAGTGCCAAAGATATACCCAGACAACCTTCATCCCACATTTATTGTAAATTAATTTATATCAGTCTCTGTGTTTTCCCACCTTATGAACTTTTCAGTTTTAATGAATAATACTATATGAAAAGGGATACTTTTATAATATGAACATGAAGTGGCATACATACACTTGTTCACTTCATAATGTGGATGAAATTAATGATTAAACTCCAATTAATACCTTAACTACAGAGCAGCACAAAATGACAGTGTCTCATCTGCAACCAAAACTACTTGTTCCATTCTATTAATTAGTATACTTAATGTCAGAAGTGCTATACCTTTTTTTTTTTTTCCATACGATAGGCACATGTAGCTGATGCAGCCACAATACCACAAAATCACTTCCTTGAAGAATATGTTTTCAATAAACAATAAAGTAACTAACTCTTTGTAAGAGATAAGAAGGAAAATTCTTACTATCAAGTTGTTCAAGTGATCAGACTGTGGAGAAAACAATTTATGATGAAGAGAAAGATACAGAAAGGTAATGTTACAAATGAAGTTTTGGAGTATCATCTTTGCAAAAATAAAAGTAAGAGGACACTGGATCACTAAAACTAAATACTAGTGCAATGGTCATAAATTCAGAAAAATTTACTATATAATTATTCTTGTTTACCACAAAAAGTAATAAGATAAAACCACTCAGATACCATGAGATAGATCATAACAATGGTTCACAATAATATCTGATGGATTAATCAGTAAATGAAATGACTAGTAATCTATGATGATATACAGTAACGAAGTAATAATCTGCAAGACAATGCTAATTATTTACGGTACTGTAAAGTTGTTGCATATGAGTTGCCTTAGACACTGCAAGTAGTTTTATAGAGCTATACCCAGCAAAAGAAGTAACTTTCTCGTCTGCCATCACCAGTGAAAATACTCCATTTAGGAAACCCTCTTGCCAGAAATCCACAATTCAGTGTCCCAACACCGGTCAGTGGATTGGAGAGCCACACCATTTGGGTCCCAGGGCTGTCCACTCTTTTCCAATCCTACACCCAGAACAAATAAACCCTCACAAGGATCTCAATGGCCAAAAGTTGTGTAAGAGACAAAAATGAAATATCAGGAGAAACATACTTCGGTGATCCCAGAGGCATTGGATACCCCATTTCTGTCAACTTTAGGATCTCTTCTCACAGTCTTGTGGCATCACTGCAATGGTTGATATGTGACAACCTTTGTGACAGTAAGCACTTTAGGAAGGTCCTCTCACTCCCTTGTCACCACGTGATGGACTGATTAACCTGTTGAGCTCTTCAGAAGTTCAAGTAGTATTTGTGTACCTCTTCTGTTACCTTCACCTTCTCTCTGTCATTTGCATTGATGACGGGGTGTCGAATGTCCCTGGCGTGGGTGTGATCACCTACACCACAGGAACTGCTGTTCCACATTATACAGCCCCGCCCCCTCTGCCACTGAATGGTGCCATTGTAGACCCCAAAGACGTTGCAACAGATTTTAAGGATCATTGAAGGGCCTTTAAATGTCTCAAGCGACATTCTTCACTGACCACCTTCTTTACTTCCAAACGGCTTATCATCTGTGGCTCACTATGCAAGTAAACAAAGTGAGGAGGAATGCTGGAGCCCTACGTTTTCTCATTGGGAACATATGCCTCTTAATACTAGGTGTGAGTCAAACTTCATAGTCTACAGGGCTGTCAAATATCAACACGTGTTCCCAGTCTCTTCTTTATGGTGTTACTTGTTCCAATGCTTTGGTCCTTGTTGAAAACCTTGTGACCTACTTTCCAACAGCATCTGTGACCTCTTCTTATGTGGGTACCTTGTGAATGCTTACATTGGATATCTTTCTGTCTTACACTATCTGTCATGCTGGTTATCTAATGAACCTTATACTGTCTGGGAAGTGCTTCAGGCTCTTGACTCATCATACAGCCCCAGGCACTGATCTGATTCATAATCAGACAATTTTTTTTATTTAATCGTGTCAGAAACTCACTCTATAGCTTACAAGTTATATAAAATGTTCCAAAACATGGTACTATAAGCATTACAATTACAATTTAATGTTTTGTGACTAGTATGTAGCAACCTCCCATGCATCCTCGGTGACATCGATGGAATTCTGTGGCACGCATGATGTTGGGAATAGGCTGAGACAAGATGATGACTCGTCTGTTCTTCACCACATTCACATGCTGTGGAGTTGCATGCAAATCCTCACTTTTTCAAGTTGGTCTTCGTTCTTCCAACTCCAGAATGCAGCCTGTTTAGGGTCTTCCATATTGACCAGCTTTCTTCATGACCTGATGGGAGGCATTGAGTTGGGATCATCCACCCTGCAAGGTGGCTGGTTCTGGAATGCCACGAGTCGATCCTGAAGTTCGAAGGTAGTTCAGTGAGGCTTTCAGTTGAATGGAGAAAGCTTTTCCTTGACTTGAGCCTTGGTACTGCTGCCTGATACTCGTGTAGTGTGTGGGTCTTCACGTTCAGTGCCTTAGATGTTTCCAGTCTGAGATCTACACCACTTGATAAAGTTTATGGTCTAGCAGGCATCCCACCTCCAGGTACCCATCGTGAATGTGCATACAAACATCCTGTACTGAGTCTGCCGGTTTCATTCAAGGTGATATATACTTGTTTAGCATGACTAGATCTGCACCAGTCAGGGCAAGCATATTCTGCAGTTGAATAACAAAGAGCTACAGCAGAAGTTCTTAAGATGCAAGGATGCATCCCCCAGGTTGTACCCAATAATTTCCAGAAAATGTTGTTCCTTGCAGAGACAAATGTTCATATGCATGTGAACTCCTAAGGGACCAAACTGCTGAGGTCATCAGACCCTATATTTGCACATTACTTACACTAAATTAACGCTAAGGACAACACACACCCATATCCGAGGGGGGACTCAAACCTCTGGCGGGAGGGACCGCACTATTAGTGACATGGTGTCTCAAATCGCGTGACCACTCCATGTGGCCTTTGCAGATACCTTCCGTTTGGTGTTCAGGCAATGTATTCTGTAGGTAAGTGCTTGATTGAGAGTTACTCCAAGATATTGGGGCAATTTCCTTGCTGCATGTCTATTTCTAAGATGGAATGCACAAATCTGTGTTTTTGCTGGATTTGGCTTCAGCTGGTTGTCTTGGTAATAGCCACTTAGAATATTTAGAGCATGGGAGAGCTTCTCTTCCATATGTTCAAAAGATGCTCCTTGGACTGCTAGAGCAACATCATCAGACAATTCACCATGTGGATGACACTCACAACTGCTGTCTACTCATGGACTCCAACTGTATTTGGCTAGAAGGTGTTCTCCCTTCACCGTGCAAGTCCATTCACCGTGCAAGTCCCTTCACAGTGGGAAGACACTTCTCAGTGCAAGTCCCTTCATAGTGGGAAGATACTATCATCATCCCAATCCTTAAAGCAGATGAAACCCCAAGTCTGTTGACAACTAGTGTCTGATTAACCTCACTACAGGCTCGGAAACTGTTTGAGAGAATGGTAACCTGGCAAATACGATGGGATCTCAAATCACAGAGCCTTTTGTTGCCTGTCAGTGTGGTTTTCTGGACAGGATACACAACTGACCATCTGGTTGGTTTCAAAACAGCAATCTGGCAGGCATTTTTCTAAATGCCAACCACTTATTGCATGAGGCATATGACACTGCTTGGCACCATCACGTTTTACTTACCTTCCATGAGATGAACTTTTGTGGGTCCTTATTCATCTTATCCCATCATCTGAAAATGCCCAAATTCTTCTTGTTTCTTCAACTGGATTTGATACACAGCAGGTAGCTATTTTTTATGTCACTAATTCCTAGACACTACCAGATCTATTTATTTGGCTGACTGCCATCAGAAGTGAATGCAGTAATTCTTTTACGGTGTATTGATAATTTTTATTTATGGACCGTCTGACAGCAACTGAATAAAACACAATTTTAGTGTCATACGCGTTTCGCCTTTATTTTCTTTAAGGCATCATCAGTGGCCTGGAATATGTACATATGTTAGCTATTTTATTTACATTTATGTAACTGTGCCTATTGGTTATAAACAGTTCTGGTGGTTGGTATTTCCTATTAAGTAGTAATGTTTTGAACTGCACTTACAGGTTGCGTAGACAGTTTCTTACGTATTACGCTCCTGTTGCATTTTCGGTGTTCTTCTTCATCCTATGAACGCCAATTTGCTGTTTTTTCCACATTCCACAGCACTATGCACTGAACGCTTGTTTTAATGCAATGTTTTGGTTTCTGTTGCTGACTGTCAAATGTTTTTGCCAAAGACTGAATATTACTGCCAAACTTATGAGTGTAACTATTGAAGTAAGTAAGTGTGTGTGTGTGTGTGTGTGTGTGTGTGTGTGAGAGAGAGAGAGAGAGAGAGAGAGAGAGAGAGAGAGAGAGAGAGAGAGAGAGAGAGATCGTGTTCATTTCCTGTTCATAGTTTCTCTTGCTGAGTGGGATTCTGTTTAATCTATGTAACATGTGTCTTAGTGCTGCAAGTTTCTGGCTGTGGGGGTGGTTGGATGCGGAATGTATTATTGTGTCCGTGGCTGTTGGTTTTCTAAAGATGTTAAATGTATGTTTTCCATTTTCTTTTTTAATTGTAATGTCAAGAAAATTTATTTGATTTTCTTTTTCTAGTGTGAATTTTATGTTCTGATGAGCTTTGTTTATTTCTGAATGGAGTTCATCTATTTTTTCACTTGGCTCATCTACCAGACAAATAATGTCATCCACATATCTGTACCAATATATGATTTTGAAACTTTCATTTGTGGTTATCTTGTCAAATATCTGATTTTCAAGGTGACCGATGAAAATGTTTGCTAGTGTTCCTGATATTTGGGATCCCATGGGCAGTCCATCAGTTTGCAGATAATATTCTTCCTCAAACTAAAAGTAGTTTTGTTCAGTTGTCAGTCTGAGCATATCTGTTAATTCTTTTATTGCGTCTGTGGTGAGGTTGCTGTGGGATGAGAGATTTTGTTCTACGATTTCTATTGTTTCTGTGATAGGGATGGAGGTATACGTATTTTCTATATCGAATGAAATCAGTTAACAAACAACAACGTATTAATAACAAGAGCAGACAAGGGAAATGTAACAGTACTCATGGATAAAGAACAATACATCACAAAAACCAAGGATTACATAAACACCAATGCAATACAAAACTGAAGTCGGATCCAACTACACGATTCCAGGCAAATGTCAAACGAACACTGAAAAACATTGAACACACACTCACAGACAAACAGAAATACTACTTAACACAGAAAAACCCACAAGCACCAACACTCCGCAGTCAACCGAAAGTACATTAAGATGGAATGCCAATGAGACCTGTTATCAACTTCAAGAAAGCCCCAACATACCGCATAGCCAAACACCTCCAAAAGTTTGTTACAAAACACTATAAAGTAGAAAACAACAGAACAGTGATAAACACAGGAAACCTAATAGAAAACATACAGAACATACAGGTACCACACACAGCATCACTGATTTCATTCGATATAGAAAATATGTATACCTCCACCCCTATCACAGAAACAATAGAAATCGTAGAACAAAATCTCTCACCCCACAGCAACCTCACCACAGACGCAATAAAAGAAATAACAGATATGCTCAGACTGACAACTGAACAAAACTACTTTCAGTTTGAGGAAGAATATTATATATGACGGTAGTATCTGTTCCCGAAAGAACAGTTACCGTGGATGACCATGCAGCTTTGCTAGAAATGAAATGATAATTAAATGGACACCCTAGCTGCAAAAAGGCGTTGATGTACTTCATTAGGGACATGTTGAAAATGTGTGCCCCGACCGGGACTCGAACCCGGGATCTCCTGCTTACATGGCAGACGCTCTATCCATCTGAGCCACCGCGGGCACAGAGGATAGTGCGTCTGCAGGGACTTATCCCTTGCACGTTCCCCGTGAGATCCACATTCCCAACATGTCCACACCACTACATTCATAGTGCGCCTAATAGATGTTTTGCCCATCATACTCATTACTCGTGGCAGATTAATCTACCAAGTCCCGTACGAGTTCGGGCATAGCGTGTGCGTTCGCACAAGAAGGTCAATGGCTGGGAAGCCATATTTTAACTATATATGACGGGGAACGTGCAAGGGATAAGTCCCTGCAGACGCACTATCCTCTGTGCCCGCGGTGGCTCAGATGGATAGAGCGTCTGCCATGTAAGCAGGAGATCCCGGGTTCGAGTCCCGGTCGGGGCACACATTTTCAACATGTCCCCAATGAAGTACATCAACGCCTGTTTGCAGCTAGGGTGTCCATTTAATTATCATTTCATTGAGGAAGAATATTATCTACAAACTGATGGACTGCCCATGGGATCCCTAATATCAGGAACACTAGCAAACATTTTCATCAGTCACCTTGAAAATCATATATTTGACAAGATAACCACAAATGAAAGTTTCAAAATCATATTTTGGTACAGATATGTGGATGACATTATTTGTCTGGTAGATGAGCCAAGTGAAAAAATAGATGAACTCCATTCAGAAATAAACAAAGCTCATCAGAACATAAAATTCACACTTGAAAAAGAAAATCGAATTTTCTTGACATTACAATTAAAAAAGAAAATGGAAAACATACATTTAACATCTTTAGAAAACCAACAGCCACGGACACAATAATACATTCCACACCCAACCACCCCCACAGCCAGAAACTTGCAGCACTAAGACACATGTTACATAGATTAAACAGAATCCCACTCAGCAAGAGAAACTATGAACACACACACACACACACACACACACACACACACACACACACACACACACACACACACACACACACACACACACACACACACACACACAATATGAACACACACACACACACACACACACACACACACACACACACACACACACGAATGCATACACGAACAGACCACAGATACTTCAATAGTTACTCATAGGTTTGGCAGTAATATTCGATCTTTGGCAAAAACATTTGACAGTCGGCAACAGAAACCAAAACATTGCACCAAAACAAGCGTTCAGTGCATAGTGGTGTGGAATGTGGAAAAAACAGCAAATTGGCATTCATAGGATGAAGAACGACACCGAAAATGCAACAGGAGCGTAATACGTAAGAAACTGTCTACGCAACCTGTAAATACAGTTCAAAACATTACTACTTAATAGGAAATACCAACCACCAGAACTGTTTATAACCAATAGGCACAGTTACAAAAATGTAAATAAAATAGCTAACATATGTACATATTCCAGGCCACTGATGATGATGCCTTGCAGAAAATAAAGGTGAAACGCGTATGGCACTAAAATTGTGTTTTATTCAGTTGCTGTCAGACGGTCGATAAATAAAAATTATCAATATACCGTAATATTACATGCAACTGAGGAAGACAGGATTACAAAAGTTGAAGATGGCAGTAATTCTTGTTCTGTCTTGCTCTTGAATCAATTTCTGTGAGATGAAGTCATCAGTACTTGCACTGCAAGTAGCATACACAGCAACAGGCTGGATCGAGTTATGCAGTAGAGTTACAAACATAAACAGCAGAACATGATTTACAAGTTTATTCATAGGAGTCTTCCGGAGTATATTCCCCTACATTGATGAACCCATCAACACTGAACAAAGTGCTATTAAAAAGCACTTCTTCTTGGAGCTTAACTTCATCAAAAATCAGCACACCTATTTGTTTCTTTTCATCTCATCTTTCCTGAGAATAATTCTTAATTGTTTTGGTAGCAGGCATATTGATTCCATATGAGCATCCGAGACCCATTACTAAATTTTGCAGATGGTGTTTTGGAAGAAAGTGGCAACAATCCTTGCTTCAAACAATGTCTATATCCTTTGGGTGACTTAATTTTAAGAGCACACTGTCCAGAAGAAACTCTGTTATCATCCACATTCCCTTATTGTTTTCCAACAGGCTTTTCTTTCTTTTGTGTCTACTATGATTTTCTGTTTCTTGCTTAGTTTAGAACTAGATCACTGTAGCCTTCAACTCTGTGATGTGCACTCACAACATTTCAAACAAACTCGCAAAATAAGCATAGACACTACCGACACACACCTTCCAATATGGCAAAATCATGTCAACTGAAGTGACAGTTCTGCTCGTAGTTTACGGGCTTGCCATCTGCCCTACACTACGTGTGTTAACACACCGGGTGGCAGCACACTTTCTCTTCTGCTTGCTATGATCTAATGTTTTTATGGCAGTTGTGACAGCCATTAATAGAGCCCTACATTGTGTCAAATGGACCACCCTCAACTGCAGTTTAATCTGTAGTAACTCAGTGAGCAGTCTCCAGGCTGTTGATTGATGATACTTTTGTCACCCTATGATGTGTGCTATTCACAACATTCTCTATTAGACCTTAATCCATCCTCCCATGGGACAAGGCAGCTAACATTGACGTGGATGTGGACAGGACATGTGACCTCAGCACACGGGATGAGCTGGTTAACATGATTTGTGCTCTCAGCACTCCTGTGCACCCATTATTACCTTTATTTGATTTGCAATGCACATCATTACCTTAAAAGAATAGAGGCACATAAAATAGCTGTGTCAACTGTGTTAGTGATTGTCAAAGAAAAGTTGAGAAAATCATAATGAAGGTTCTGGACTCATCAGTGGTTTGAACGTTGAATTGCTGGCACTGGAACAATACGTAATGCTGTCCAACAATCTGAGATATTGTTATTTGTTAAGTTAATTGGATTTCCATCCCATTTTCATTTTAAATTTAATACACTTATGGTATAGTGTCTAATGTCAGTATTCTCATGTTGCATTGACTACCAGCACTCTGAAATAACATACCTTATTGCACAGATTTCAAGTTCAAGACTTGTTTTGTAATTTCATGTGAATGGAAGATGAGATTTTATCAAAGTTGCACACCATCACTGAAAAAGATATTTACCAACAAGATAAAAACATAAACCAGTCCATAAACCCATATTTTACGTCACCCAAAGGATATAGACATTGTTTGAAGCAAGGATTGTTGCCACTTCCTTCCAAAACACCATCTGCGAAATTTAGTAATGGGTCTCAGATGCTCATATGGAATCAATATGCCTGCTACCAAAACAATTAAGAATTATTCTCAGGAAGGATGAGATGAAAAGAAACATAGGTGTGCTGATTTTTGATGAAGTTAAGCTCCAAGAAGAAGTGCATTTTAATAGCACTTTGTTCAGTGTTGATGGGTTCATCAATATAGGGGAATATACTCCAGAAGACTCCTATGAATAAACTTGTAAATCATGTTCTGCTTTTTATGTTTGTAACTCTACTGCATAACTGGATCCAGCCTGTTGCTGTGTATGCTACTTGCAATGCAAGTACTGATGACTTAATCTCTCAGAAATTGATTCAAGAGCAAGACAGAACAAGAATTACTGCATTCACTTCTGATGGCAGTCAGCCAAATAAATAGGTCTGGTAGTGTCTAGGAATTAGTGACATAAAAAATAGCTACCTGCTGTGTATCAAATCCAGTTGAAGAAACAAGAAGAATTTGGGCAGTTTCAGATGATGGGATAAGATGAATAAGAACACACAAAAGTTCATCTCATGGAAGGTAAGTAAAACGTGATGGTGCCAAGCAGCGTCATATGCCTCATGCAATAAGTGGTTGGCATTTAGAAAAATGCCTGCCAGATTGCTGTTTTGAAACCAACCAGATGGTCAGTTGTGTATCCCGTCCAGAAAACCACACTGACAGGCAACAAAAGGCTCTGTGATTTGAGATCCCATCGTATTTGCCAGGTTACCATTCTCTCAAACAGTTTCCGAGCCTGTAGTGAGGTTAATCAGACACTAGTTGTCAACAGACTTGGGGTTTCATCTGCTTTAAGGATTGGGATGATGATAGTATCTTCCCACTATGAAGGGACTTGCACTGAGAAGTGTCTTCCCACTGTGAAGGGACTTGCACGGTGAATGGACTTGCACGGTGAAGGGAGAACACCTTCTAGCCAAATACAGTTGGAGTCCATGAGTAGACAGCAGTTGTGAGTGTCATCCACATGGTGAATTGTCTGATGATGTTGCTCTAGCAGTCCAAGGAGCATCTTTTGAACATATGGAAGAGAAGCTCTCCCATGCTCTAAATATTCTAAGTGGCTATTACCAAGACAACCAGCTGAAGCCAAATCCAGCAAAAACACAGATTTGTGCATTCCATCTTAGAAATAGACATGCAGCAAGGAAATTGCCCCAATATCATGGAGTAACTCTCAATCAAGCACTTACCTACAGAATACATTGCCTGAACACCAAACGGAAGGTATCTGCAAAGGCCACATGGAGTGGTCACGCGATTTGAGACACCATGTCACTAATAGTGCGGTCCCTCCCGCCAGAGGTTTGAGTCCCCCCTCGGATATGGGTGTGTGTTGTCCTTAGCGTTAATTTAGTGTAAGTAATGTGCAAATATAGGGTCTGATGACCTCAGCAGTTTGGTCCCTTAGGAGTTCACATGCATATGAACATTTGTCTCTGCAAGGAACAACATTTTCTGGAAATTATTGGGTACAACCTGGGGGATGCATCCTTGCATCTTAAGAACTTCTGCTGTAGCTCTTTGTTATTCAACTGCAGAATATGCTTGCCCTGACTGGTGCAGATCTAGTCATGCTAAACAAGTATATATCACCTTGAATGAAACCGGCAGACTCAGTACAGGATGTTTGTATGCACATTCACGATGGGTACCTGGAGGTGGGATGCCTGCTAGACCATAAACATTATCAAGTGGTGTAGATCTCAGACTGGAAACATCTAAGGCTTTGAGGAAAAAACGAGTTAGTACATATCAAACATGAAAAAGGTCATTTTAAAATCAACTTCAAAAACCAAAATTCCAAAAGTATAAAACACAAAAAATTCTTACCAAAGAAAGATAATGCTCTGCACCCTCCTCCCGCCCTGTGGAGCAACAGATGTCCCTTTCTCCAAAAATGTACTCAATGGGACCGTAATTTTGCAGCCACACACAGGTTGACCTGCTGTGAGGAAAAAACGAGTTAGTACGTTTCAAACATGAAAAAGGCCATTATAAAATCAACTTGAAAAACCAAAATTCCAACATTCCAAAAGTATAAAACACAAAAATTGCTTACCAAAGAAAGATAATATATACTGCTCTGCACCCTCCTCCCGCACTATGGAGCAACAGATGTCCCTTTCTCCAAAAATGTACTCAATGGGACCGTAATGTTGCAGCCACACACAGGTTGACCTGCTGTGAGGAAAAAACGAGTTAGTACATATCAAACATGAAAAAGGTCATTTTAAAATCAACTTGAAAAGCCAAAATTCCAAATGTATAAAACACAAATAATGCTTACCAAGAAAGGAAATGTATACTGCTCTGCACCCTCCTCCCGCCCTGTGGAGCAACAGATGTCCCTTTCTCCAAAAATGTAGTCAATGGGACCGTAATGTTATAGCCACACACAGGTTGACCTGCTGTGAGGAAAAAACGAGTTAGTACATTTCAAACATGGAAAAGGTCATTTTAAAATCAACTTGAAAAACCAAAATTCCAAAAGTATAAAACACAAAAAATTCTTACCAAATAAAGAAAATGGATAGTGCTCCGCACCCTCCTCCCGCCCTGTGGAGCAACAGATGTCCCTTTCTCCAAAAATGTACTCAATGGGACCGTAATGTTGCAGCCACACACAGGTTGACCTGCTGTGAGGAAAAAACGAGTTAGTACATTTCAAACATGAAAAAGGTCATTTTAAAATCAACTTGAAAAACCAAAATTACAAAAGTATAAAACACAAAAAATGCTTACCAAAGAAAGATAATGGATAGTGCTCTGCACCCTCCTCCCGCCCTGTGGAGCAACAGATGTCCCTTTCTCCAAAAATGTACTCAATGGGATCGCAATGTTGCAGCCACACAGAGGCTGACCTGTTGTGAGGAAAAAACGAGTTAGTACATTTCAAACAAGAAAAAGGTCATTTTAAAATCAACTTGAAAAACCAAAATTCCAAAAGTATAAAACACAAAAAATGCTTACCAAAGAAAGATAATGAATAGTGCTCTGCACCCTCCTCCCGCCCTGTGGAGCAACAGATGTCCCTTTCTCCAAAAATGTACTCAATGGGACCGTAATGTTGCAGCCACACACAGGCTGACCTGCTGTGAGGAAAAAACGAGTTAGTACATTTCAAACAAGAAAAAGGTCATTTTAAAATCAACTTGAAAAACCAAAATTCCAAAAGTATAAAACACAAAAAATGCTTACCAAAGAAAGATAATGGATAGTGCTCTGCACCCTCCTCCCGCCCTGTGGAGCAACAGATGTCCCTTTCTCCAAAAATGTACTCAATGGGACCGTAATGTTGCAGCCACACACAGGTTGACCTGCTGTGAGGAAAAAACGAGTTAGTACATTTCAAACAAGAAAAAGGTCATTTTAAAATCAACTTGAAAAACCAAAATTCCAAAAGTATAAAACACAAAAAATGCTTACCAAAGAAAGATAATGGATAGTGCTCTGCACCCTCCTCCTGCCCTGTGGAGTAACAGATGTCCCTTTCTCCAAAAATGTACTCAATGGGACCGTAATGTTGCAGCCACACACAGGCTGACCTGCTGTGAGGAAAAAACGAGTTAGTACATTTCAAACAAGAAAAAGGTCATTTTAAAATCAACTTGAAAAACCAAATTTCCAAAAGTATAAAACACAAAAAATGCTTACCAAAGAAAGATAATGGATAGTGCTCTGCACCCTCCTCCCGCCCTGGGGAGCAACAGATGTCCCTTTCTCCAAAAATGTACTCAATGGGACCGTAATGTTGCAGCGACACACAGGCTGACCTGCTGTGAGGAAAAAACGAGTTAGTACATTTCAAACAAGAAAAAGGTCATTTTAAAATCAACTTGAAAAACCAAAATTTCAAAAGTATAAAACACAAAAAATGCTTACCAAAGAAAGATAATGTATACTGCTCCGGACCCTCCTCCGGCCCTGTGGAGCAACAGATGTCCATTTCTCCAAAAATGTACTCAATGGGACCGCAATGTAATAGCCACACACAGGTTGACCTGCTGTGTGGAAAAAACGAGTTAGTACATTTCAAACATGATAAAGGTCATTTTAAAATCAACTTAAAAAACCAAAATTTCAAAAGTATAAAACACAAAAAATGCTTACCAAAGAAAGATAATGTATACTGCTCTGCACCCTCCTTAGGCCCTGTGGAGCAACAGATGTCCCTTTCTCCAAAAATGTACTCAATAGGACCGTAATGTTGCAGCCACACACAGGTTGACCTGCTGTGAGGAAAAAACGAGTTATTACATTTCAAACATGAAAAAGGTCATTTTAAAATCAACTTGAAAAACCAAAATTTCAAAAGTATAAAACACAAAAAATGCTTACCAAAGAAAGATAATGTATACTGCTCTGCACCTTCCTCCCGCCCTGTGCAGCAACAGATGTCCCTTTCTCCAAAAATGTACTCCATAGGACCGTAATGTTGCTACCACATACAAGTCGACCTGCCTGAGGAAAAACGAGTACATTTCATACATGAAAAAGACCATTTTAAAATCAACTTGTAAAACCGAAATTCCAAATGTATAAAACACAAATAATGCTTACCAAGAAAGGAAATGTATACTGCTCTGCACCCTCCTCCTGCCCTGTGGAGCAACAGATGTCCTTTTCTCCAAAAATGTACTCAATAGGTCCGTAATGTTGCTACCACACACATGTCGACCTGCTGTGAGGAAAAAACGAGATAGTACATATCAAACATGAAAAAGGTCATTTTAAAATCAACTTGAAAAGCCAAAATTCCAAATGTATAAAACACAAATAATGCTTACAAAGAAAGGAAATGTATACTGCTCTGCACCCTCCTCCCGCCCTGTGGAGCAACAGATGTCCCTTTCTCCAAAAATGTACTCAATGGGACCGTAATGTTATAGCCACACACAGGTTGACCTGCTGTGAGGAAAAAACCAGTTAGTACATTTCAAACATGAAAAAGGTCATTTTAAAATCAACTTGAAAAACCAAAATTCCAAAAGTATAAAACACAAAAAATGCTTACCAAAGAAAGATAATGGATAGTGCTCCGCACCCTCCTCCCGCCCTGTGGAGCAACAGATGTCCCTTTCTCCAAAAATGTACTCAATGGGATCGCAATGTTGCAGCCACACAGAGGCTGACCTGTTGTGAGGAAAAAACGAGTTAGTACATTTCAAAGAAGAAAAAGGTCATTTTAAAATCAACTTGAAAAACCAAAATTCCAAAAGTATAAAACACAAAAAATTCTTACCAAATAAAGATAATGGATAGTGCTCTGCACCCTCCTCCCGCCCTGTGGAGCAACAGATGTCCCTTTCTCCAAAAATGTACTCAATGGCACCGTAATGTTGCAGCCACACACAGGTTGACCTGCTGTGAGGAAAACACGAGTTAGTACATTTCAAACAAGAAAAAGGTCATTTTAAAATCAACTTGAAAAACCAAAATTCCAAAAGAATAAAACACAAAAATGCTTACCAAAGAAAGATAATGGATAGTGCTCTGCACCCTCCTCCCGCCCTGTGGAGCAACAGATGTCCCTTTCTCCAAAAATGTACTCAATGGGACCGTAATGTTGCAGCGACACACAGGCTGACCTGCTGTGAGGAAAAAACGAGTTAGTACATTTCAAACAAGAAAAAGGTCATTTTAAAATCAACTTGAAAAACCAAAATTTCAAAAGTATAAAACACAAAAAATGCTTACCAAAGAAAGATAATGTATACTGCTCTGCACCCTCCTCCCGCCATGTGGAACAACAGATGTCCCTTTCTCCAAAAATGTATTCAATGGGACCGTAATGTTGCAGCCACACACAGGTTGACCTGCTGTGAGAAAAAAACGAGTTAGTACATTTCAAACATGAAGACGGTCATTTTAAAATCAACTTGAAAAACCAAAATTCTAAAAGTATAAAACACAAAAAATGCTTACCAAAGAAAGATAATGGATAGTGCTCTGCACCCTCCTCCCGCCCTGTGGAGCAACAGATGTCCTTTTCTCCAAAAATGTACTCAATGGGACCGTAATGTTGCAGCCACACACAGGTTGACCTGCTGTAAGGAAAAAACGAGTTAGTACATTTCAAACATAAAATAGGTCATTTTAAAATCAACTTGAAAAACCAAAATTCCAAAAGTATAAAACTCAAAAAATGATTACCAAAGAAAGATAATGGATACTGCTCTGCACCCTCCTCCCGCCCTGTGGAGCAACAGATGTCCCTTTCTCCAAAATGTACTCAATGGGACCGTACTGTTGCAGCCACACACAGGTTGACCTGCTGTGAGGAAAAAACGAGTTAGTACATTTCAGACATGAAAAAGGTCATTTTAAAATCAACTTGAAAAACCAAAATTCCAAAAGTATAAAACACAAAAATGCTTACCAAAGAAAGATAATGGATAGTGCTCTGCACCCTTCTCCCGCCCTGTGGAGCAACGGATGTCCCTTTCTCCAAAAATGTACTCAATGGGACTGTAATGTTGCAGCCACACACAGGTTGACCTGCTGTGAGAAAAAAACGAGTTAGAACATTTCAAACATGAAAACGGTCATTTTAAAATCAACTTGAAAAACCAAAATTCCAAAAGTATAAAACACAAAAAATGCATACCAAAGAAAGATAATGGATAGTGCTCTGCACCCTCCTCCCGCCCTGTGGAGCAACAGATGTCCCTTTCTCCAAAAATGTACTCAATGGGACAGTAATGTTGCAGCCACACACAGGTTGACCTGCTGTGACGAAAAAACGAGTTGGTACATTTCAAACATGAAAAAGGTCATTTTAAAATCAACTTGAAAAACCAAAATTCCAAAAGTATAAAACACAAAAAATGCTTGCCATAGAAAGATAATGGATAGTGCTCTGCACCCTCCTCCCGCCCTGTGGAGCAACAGATGTCTCTTTCTCCAAAAAATGTACTCAATGGCACCGTAATGTTGCAGCCACACACAGGTTGACCAGCTGTGAGGAAAAAACGAGTTAGTACATTTCAAACATGAAAAAGGTCATTTTAAAATCAACTTGAAAAAACAAAATTCCAAAAGTACACAACACAAAAAATGGTTACCAAAGAAAGATAATGGATAGTGCTCTGCACCCTCCTCCCGCCCTGTGGAGCAACAGATGTCCCTTTCTCCAAAAATGTACTCAATGGGACCGTAATGTTGCGGCCACACACAGGCTCACCTGCTGTGAGGAAAAAACGAGTTAGTACATTTCAAACATGAAAAGGTCATTTTAAAATCAACTTGAAAAACCAAAATTCCAAAAGTATAAAACACAAAAAATGCTTACCAAAGAAGGATAATGGATAGCGCTCTGCACCCTCCTCCCGCCCTGTGGAGCAACAGATGTCCCTTTCACCAAAAATGTACTCAATGGGACCGTAATGTTGCAACCACACACAGGCTGACCTGCTGTGAGGAAAAAACGAGTTAGTACATTTCAGACATGAAAAAGGTCATTTTAAAATCAACAAGAAAAACCAAAATTCCAAAAGTATAAAACACAAAAAATTCTTACCAAAGAAAGATAATGGATAGTGCTCTGCACCCTCCTCCCGCCCTGTGGAGCAACAGATGTCCCTTTCTCCAAAAAATGTACTCAATGGGACCGTAATCTTGCAGCCACACACAGGTTGACCTGCTGTAAGGAAAAAACGAGTTAGTACATTTCAAACATGAAAAAGGTCATTTTAAAATCAACTTGAAAAACCAAAATTCCAAAAGTATAAAACACAAAAAATGCTTACCAAAGAAAGATAATGGATAGTGCTCTGCACCCTTCTCCCGCCCTGTGGAGCAACGGATGTCCCTTTCTCCAAAAATGTACTCAATGGGACTGTAATGTTGCAGCCACACACAGGTTGACCTGCTGTGAGAAAAAAACGAGTTAGAACATTTCAAACATGAAAACGGTCATTTTAAAATCAACTTGAAAAACCAAAATTCCAAAAGTATAAAACACAAAAAATGCATACCAAAGAAAGATAATGGATAGTGCTCTGCACCCTCCTCCCGCCCTGTGGAGCAACAGATGTCCCTTTCTCCAAAAATGTACTCAATGGGACCGTAATGTTGCGGCCACACACAGGCTCACCTGCTGTGAGGAAAAAACGAGTTAGTACATTTCAAACATGAAAAGGTCATTTTAAAATCAACTTGAAAAACCAAAATTCCAAAAGTATAAAACACAAAAAATGCTTACCAAAGAAAGATAATGGATAGTGCTCTGCACCCTCCTCCCGCCCTGTGGAGCAACAGATGTCCCTTTCTCCAAAAATGTACTCAATGGGACCGTAATGTTGCAACCACACACAGGCTGACCTGCTGTGAGGAAAAAACGAGTTAGTACATTTCAGACATGAAAAAGGTCATTTTAAAATCAACAAGAAAAAATAAAATTCCAAAAGTATAAAACACAAAAAATTCTTACCAAAGAAAGATAATGGATAGTGCTCTGCACCCTCCTCCCGCCCTGTGGAGCAACAGATGTCCCTTTCTCCAAAAAATGTACTCAATGGGACCGTAATCTTGCAGCCACACACAGGTTGACCTGCTGTAAGAAAAAAACGAGTTAGTACATTTCAAACATGAAAAAGGTCATTTTAAAATCAACTTGAAAAACCAAAATTCCAAAAGTATAAAACACAAAAAATGCTTACCAAAGAAAGATAATGGATAGTGCTCTGCACCCTCCTCCCACCCTGTGGAGCAACAGATGTCCCTTTCTCCAAAAATCTACACAATGGGACCATAATGTTGCAGCCACACACAGGTTGACCTGCTGTGAGGAAAAAACGAGTTAGTACATTTCAAACATGAAAAACGTCATTTTAAAATCAACTTGAAAAACCAAAATTCCAAAAGTATAAAACACAAAAAATGCTTACCATAGAAAGGTATTGGATACTGCTCTGCACCCTCCTCCCGCCCTGTGGAGCAACAGATGTCCCTTTCTCCAAAAATGTACTCAATGGGACCGTAATGTTGCAGCCACACACGGGTTGACCTGCTGTGAGGAAAAAACGAGTTAGTACATTTCAAACATGAAAAAGGTCATTTTAAAATCAACTTGAAAAACCAAAATTCCAAAAGTATAAAACACAAAAAATGCTTACCAAAGAAAGATAATGGATAGTGCTCTGCACCCTCCTTCCATGCTGTGGAGCAACAGATGTCCCTTTCTCCAAAAATGTACTCAATGGGACCGAAATGTTGCAGCCACACACAGGCCTACCTGCTGTGAGGAAAAAACGAGTTAGTACATTTCAAACATGAAAACGGTCATTTTAAAATCAACTTGAAAAACTAAAATTCCAAAAGTATAAAACACAAAAAATGCTTACCATAGAAAGATAATGGATAGTGCTCTGCACCCTCCTCCCGCCCTGTGGAGCAACAGATGTCCCTTTCCCCAAAAATGTACTCAATGGGACCGTAATGTTGCAGCCACACACAGGTTGACCTGCTGTGAGGGAAAAACGAGTTAGTACATTTCAAACATGAAAAAGGTCATTTTAAAATCAACTTGAAAAACCAAAATTCCAATAGGATTAAACAAAAAATTCTTACCAAATAAAGATAATGGATAGTGCTCTGCACCCTCCTCCCGCCCTGTGGAGCAACAGATGTCCCTTTCTCCAAAAATGTACTCAATGGGACCGTAATAATGCAGCTACACACAGGTTGACCTGCTGTGAGGAAAAACGGAGTTAGTACATTTCAGACATGAAAAAGGTCATCTTAAAATCAACTTCAAAAACCAAAATTCCAAAAGTATAAAACTCAAAAAATGATTACCAAAGAAAGATTGTGAATACTGCTCTGCACCCTCCTCCCGCCCTGTGGAGCAACAGATGTCCCTTTCTCCAAAAATGTACTCAATGGGACCGTAATATTGCAGCTACACACAGGTTGACCTGCTGTGAGGAAAAACCGAGTTAGTACATTTCAGACATGAAAAAGGTCATTTTAAAAACAACTTGAAAAACCAAAATTCCAAAAGTATAAAACTCAAAAAATGCTTACCAAAGAAAGATAATGGATAGTGCTCTGCACCCTCCTCCCGCCCTGTGGAGCAACAGATGTCCCTTTCTCCAAAAATGTACTCAGTGGGACCGTAATGTTGCAGCCACACACAGGTTGACCTGCTGTGAGGAAAAAACGAGTTAGTACATTTCAAACATGAAAAAGGTCATTTTAAAATCAACTTGAAAAACCAAAATTTCAAAAGTATAAAACACAAAAAATGCTTACCATAGAAAGGTAATGGATAGTGCTCTGCACCCTCCTCCCCCCCTGTGGAGCAACAGATGTCCCTTTCTCCAAAAATGTACTCAATGGGACCGTAATGTTGCAGCCACACACAGGTTGACCTGCTGTGAGGAAAAAACGAGTTAGTACATTTCAAACATGAAAAAGGTCATTTTAAAATCAACTTGAAAAACCAAAATTTCAAAAGTATAAAACACATAAAATTCTTACCAAATAAAGATAATGGATAGTGCTCTGCACCCTCCTCCCGCCCTGTGGAGCAACAGATGTCCCTTTCTCCAAAAATGTACTCAATGGGACCGTAATGTTGCAGCCACACACAGGTTGACCTGCTGTGAGGAAAAAACGAGTTAGTACATTTCAAACATGAAAAAGGTCATTTTAAAATCAACTTGAAAAACCAAAATTCCAAAAGTATAAAACACAAAAAATGCTTACGAAAGAAAGGTAATGGATAGTGCTCTGCACCCTCCTCCCGCCCTGTGGAGTAACAGATGTCCCTTTCTCCAAAAATGTACTCAATGGGACCGTAATGTTGCAGCTACACACAGACTGACCTGCTGTGATGAAAAACCGAGTTAGTACATTTCAGACATGAAAAAGGTCATTTTAAAATCAACTTGAAAAAACAAAATTCCAAAAGTATAAAACACAAAAAAATTCTTACCAAATAAAGATAATGGATAGTGCTCTGCACCCTCCTCCCGCCCTGTGGAGCAACAGATGTCCCTTTCTCCAAAAATGTACTCAATGGGACCATATGTTGCAGCCACACACAGGTTAACCTGCTGTGAGGAAAAAACGAGTTAGTACATTTCAAACATTAAAAAGGGCATTGTAAAATCAACTTGAAAAACCAAAATTCCAAAAGTATAAAGCACAAAAAAATTCTTACCAAATAAAGATAATGGATAGTGCTCTGCACCCTCCTCCCGCCCTGTGGAGTAACAGATGTCCCTTTCTCCAAAAATGTACTCAATGGGACCGTAATGTTGCAGCCACACACAGGTTGACCTGCTGTGAGGAAAAAACAAGTTAGTACATTTCAAACAAGAAAAAGGTCATTTTAAAATCAACTTGAAAAACCAAAATTCCAAAAGTATCAAACACAAAAAATGCTTACCAAAGAAAGATAATGGATAGTGCTCTGCACCCTCCTCCCGTGCTGTGGAGCAACAGATGTCCCTTTCTCCAAAAATGTACTCAATGGGACCGTAATGTTGCAGCCACACACAGGTTGACCTGCTGTGAGGAAAAAACGAGTTAGTACATTTCAAACATGAAAAAGTTCATTTTAAAATCAACTTGAAAAACCAAAATTCCAAAAGTATAAAACACAAAAAATTCTTACCAAACAAAGATAATGGATAGTGCTCTGCACCCTCCTCCCGCCCTGTGGAGCAACAGATGTCCCTTTCTCCAAAAATGTACTCAATGGGACTGTAATGTTGCAGCCACACACAGGTTGACGTGCTGTGAGGAAAAAACGAGTTAGTACATTTCAAACATGAAAAGGTCATTTTAAAATCAACTTGAAAAACCAAAATTCCAAAAGTATAAAACACAAAAAATGCTTACCAAAGAAAGATAATGGATAGTGCTCTGCACCCTCCTCCCGCCCTGTGGAGCAACAGATGTCCCTTTCTCCAAAAATGTACTCAATGGGACCGTAATGTTGCAACCACACACAGGCTGACCTGCTGTGAGGAAAAAACGAGTTAGTACATTTCAGACATGAAAAAGGTCATTTTAAAATCAACAAGAAAAAATAAAATTCCAAAAGTATAAAACACAAAAAATGCTTACCAAAGAAAGATAATGGATAGTGCTCTGCACCCTCCTCCCGCCCTGTGGAGCAACAGATGTCCCTTTCTCCAAAAAATGTACTCAATGGGACCGTAATCTTGCAGCCACACACAGGCTGACCTGCTGTGAGGAAAAAACGAGTTAGTACATTTCAAACATGAAAAAGGTCATTTTAAAATCAACTTGAAAAACCAAAATTCCAAAAGTATAAAACACAAAAAATGCTTACCAAAGAAAGATAATGGATAGTGCTCTGCACCCTCCTCCCACCCTGTGGAGCAACAGATGTCCCTTTCTCCAAAAATCTACACAATGGGACCATAATGTTGCAGCCACACACAGGTTGACCTGCTGTGAGGAAAAAACGAGTTAGTACATTTCAAACATGAAAAAGGTCATTTTAAAATCAACTTGAAAAACCAAAATTCCAAAAGTATAAAACACAAAAAATGCTTACCATAGAAAGGTATTGGATACTGCTCTGCACCCTCCTCCCGCCCTGTGGAGCAACAGATGTCCCTTTCTCCAAAAATGTACTCAATGGGACCGTAATGTTGCAGCCACACACGGGTTGACCTGCTGTGAGGAAAAAACGAGTTAGTACATTTCAAACATGAAAAAGGTCATTTTAAAATCAACTTGAAAAACCAAAATTCCAAAAGTATAAAACACAAAAAATGCTTACCAAAGAAAGATAATGGATAGTGCTCTGCACCCTCCTTCCGTGCTGTGGAGCAACAGATGTCCCTTTCTCCAAAAATGTACTCAATGGGACCGAAATGTTGCAGCCACACACAGGCCTACCTGCTGTGAGGAAAAAACGAGTTAGTACATTTCAAACATGAAAACGGTCATTTTAAAATCAACTTGAAAAACTAAAATTCCAAAAGTATAAAACACAAAAAATGCTTACCATAGAAAGATAATGGATAGTGCTCTGCACCCTCCTCCCGCCCTGTGGAGCAACAGATGTCCCTTTCCCCAAAAATGTACTCAATGGGACCGTAATGTTGCAGCCACACACAGGTTGACCTGCTGTGAGGGAAAAACGAGTTAGTACATTTCAAACATGAAAAAGGTCATTTTAAAATCAACTTGAAAAACCAAAATTCCAATAGGATTAAACAAAAAATTCTTACCAAATAAAGATAATGAATAGTGCTCTGCACCCTCCTCCCGCCCTGTGGAGCAACAGATGTCCCTTTCTCCAAAAAATGTACTCAATGGGACCGTAATAATGCAGCTACACACAGGTTGACCTGCTGTGAGGAAAAACGGAGTTAGTACATTTCAGACATGAAAAAGGTCATTTTAAAATCAACTTCAAAAACCAAAATTCCAAAAGTATAAAACTCAAAAAATGATTACCAAAGAAAGATTGTGAATACTGCTCTGCACCCTCCTCCCGCCCTGTGGAGCAACAGATGTCCCTTTCTCCAAAAATGTACTCAATGGGACCGTAATATTGCAGCTACACACAGGTTGACCTGCTGTGAGGAAAAACCGAGTTAGTACATTTCAGACATGAAAAAGGTCATTTTAAAGTCAACTTGAAAAACCAAAATTCCAAAAGTATCAAACACAAAAAATGCTTACCAAAGAAAGATAATGGATAGTGCTCTGCACCCTCCTCCCGCCCTGGGGAGCAACAGATGTCCCTTTCTCCAAAAAATGTACTCAATGGGACCGTAATATTGCAGCTACACACAGGTTGACCTGCTGTGAGGAAAAACCGAGTTAGTACATTTCAGACATGAAAAAGGTCATTTTAAAGTCAACTTGAAAAACCAAAATTCCAAAAGTATAAAACACAAAAAAATTCTTACCAAATAAAGATAATGGATAGTGCTCTGCACCCTCCTCCCGCCCTGTGGAGCAACAGATGTCCCTTTCTCCAAAAATGTACTCAATGGGACCATATGTTGCAGCCACACACAGGTTGACCTGCTGTGAGGAAAAAACGAGTTAGTACATTTCAAACATTAAAAAGGGCATTGTAAAATCAACTTGAAAAACCAAAATTCCAAAAGTATAAAGCACAAAAAAATTCTTACCAAATAAAGATAATGGATAGTGCTCTGCACCCTCCTCCCGCCCTGTGGAGTAACAGATGTCCCTTTCTCCAAAAATGTACTCAATGGGACCGTAATGTTGCAGCCACACACAGGTTGACCTGCTGTGAGGAAAAAACAAGTTAGTACATTTCAAACAAGAAAAAGGTCATTTTAAAATCAACTTGAAAAACCAAAATTCCAAAAGTATCAAACACAAAAAATGCTTACCAAAGAAAGATAATGGATAGTGCTCTGCACCCTCCTCCCGTGCTGTGGAGCAACAGATGTCCCTTTCTCCAAAAATGTACTCAATGGGACCGTAATGTTGCAGCCACACACAGGCTGACCTGCTGTGAGGAAAAAACGAGTTAGTACATTTCAAACATGAAAACGGTCATTTTAAAATCAACTTGAAAAACCAAAATTCCAAAAGTATAAAACACAAAAAATGCTTACCAAAGAAAGATAATGGATAGTGCTCTGCACCCTCCTCCCGCCCTGTGGAGCAACAGATGTCCCTTTCTCCAAAAATGTACTCAATGGGACCGTAATGTTGCAGCCACACACAGGTTGACCTGCTGTGAGGAAAAAACGAGTTAGTACATTTCAAACATGAAAAAGTTCATTTTAAAATCAACTTGAAAAACCAAAATTCCAAAAGTATAAAACACAAAAAATTCTTACCAAACAAAGATAATGGATAGTGCTCTGCACCCTCCTCCCGCCCTGTGGAGCAACAGATGTCCCTTTCTCCAAAAATGTACTCAATGGGACTGTAATGTTGCAGCCACACACAGGTTGACGTGCTGTGAGGGAAAAACGAGTTAGTACATTTCAAACATGAAAAAGGTCATTTGAAAATCAACTTGAAAAACCAAAATTCCAAAAGTATAAAACACAAAAAATGGTTACCAAAGAATGATAATGGATAGTGCTCTGCACCCTCCTCCCACCCTGTGCAGCAACAGATGTCCCTTTCTCCAAAAATGTACTCAATGGGACCGTAATGTTGCAGCCACACACAGGTTGACCTGCTGTGAGGAAAAAACGAGTTAGTACATTTCAAACATGAAAAAGGTCATTTTAAAATCAACTTGAAAAACCAAAATTCCAAAAGTATAAAACACAAAAAATGCTTACCAAATAAAGATAATGGATAGTGCTCTGCACCCTCCTCCCGCCCTGTGGAGCAACAGATGTCCCTTTCTCCAAAAATGTACTCAATGGGACCGTAATGTTCCAGCCACACACAGGTTGACCTGCTGTGAGGAAAAAACGAGTTAGTACATTTCAAACATGAAAAAGGTCATTTTAAAATCAACTTGAAAAACCAAAATTACAAAAGTATAAAACACAAAAAATGCTTACCAAAGAAAGATAATGGATAGTGCTCTGCACTCTCCTCCCGCCCTGTGGAGTAACAGATGTCCCTTTCTCCAAAAATGTACTCAATGGGACAGTAATGTTGCAGCCACACACAGGTTGACCTGCTGCGACGAAAAAACCAGTTGGTACATTTCAAACATGAAAAAGGTCATTTTAAAATCAACTTGAAAAACCAAAATTCCAAAAGTATAAAACACAAAAAATGCTTGCCATAGAAAGATAATGGATAGTGCTCTGCACCCTCCTCCCGCCCTGTGGAGCAACAGATGTCCCTTTCTCCAAAAATGTATTCAATGGGACCGTAATGTTGCAGCCACACACAGGTTGACCTGCTGTGAGGAAAAAACGAGTTAGTACATTTCAAACATGAAAAAGGTCATTTTAAAATCAACTTGAAAAACCAAAATTCCAAAAGTATAAAACACAAAAAATGCTTACCAAAGAAAGATAATGGATAGTGCTCTGCACCCTCCTCCCGCCCTGTGGAGCAACAGATGTCCCTTTCTCCAAAAATGTACTCAATGGGACCGTAATGTTGCAGCCACACACAGGTTGACCTGCTGTGAGGGAAAAACGAGTTAGTACATTTCAAACATGAAAAAGGTCATTTTAAAATCAACTTGAAAAACCAAAATTCCAAAAGTATAAAACACAAAAAATGCTTACCAAAGAAAGATAATGGATAGTGCTCTGCACCCTCCTCCCGCCCTGTGGAGTAACAGATGTCCCTTTCTCCAAAAATGTACTCAATGGGACAGTAATGTTGCAGCCACACACAGGTTGACCTGCTGTGAGGAAAAAACGAGTTAGTACATTTCAAACATGAAAAAGGTCATTTTAAAATCAACTTGAAAAACCAAAATTACAAAAGTATAAAACACAAAAAATGCTTGCCATAGAAAGATAATGGATAGTGCTCTGCACCCTCCTCCCGCCCTGTGGAGCAACAGATGTCCCTTTCTCCAAAAATGTACTCAATGGGACCGTAATGTTGCAGCCACACACAGGTTGACCTGCTGTGAGGGAAAAACGAGTTAGTACATTTCAAACATGAAAAAGGTCATTTTAAAATAAACTTGAAAAACCAAAATTCCAAAAGTATAAAACACAAAAAATGCTTACCAAAGAAAGATAATAGATAGTGCTCTGCTCCCTCCTCCCGCCCTGTGGAGCAACAGATGTCCCTTTCTCCAAAAATGTACTCAATGGGACCGTAATGTTGCAGCCACACACAGGTTGACCTGCTGTGAGGAAAAAACGAGTTAGTACATTTCAAACATGAAAAAGTTCATTTTAAAATCAACTTGAAAAACCAAAATTCCAAAAGTATAAAACACAAAAAATTCTTACCAAACAAAGATAATGGATAGTGCTCTGCACCCTCCTCCCGCCCTGTGGAGCAACAGATGTCCCTTTCTCCAAAAATGTACTCAATGGGACCGTAATGTTGCAGCCACACACAGGTTGACCTGCTGTAAGGAAAAAACGAGTTAGTACATTTCAAACATGAAAAAGGTCATTTTAAAATCAACTTGAAAAACCAAAATTCCAAAAGTATCAAACACAAAAAATGCTTCCAAAGAAAGATAATGGATAGTGCTCTGCACCCTCCTCCCGTGCTGTGGAGCAACAGATGTCCCTTTCTCCAAAAATGTACTCAATGGGACCGTAATGTTGCAGCCACACACAGGCTGACCTGCTGTGAGGAAAAAACGAGTTAGTACATTTCAAACATGAAAACGGTCATTTTAAATTCAACTTGAAAAACTAAAATTCCAAAAGTATAAAACACAAAAAATGCTTACCAAAGAAAGGTAATGGATAGTGCTCTGCACCCTCCTCCCGCCCTGTGGAGCAACAGATGTCCCTTTCTCCAAAAATGTACTCAATGGGACCGTAATGTTCCAGCCACACACAGGTTGACCTGCTGTGAGGAAAAAACGAGTTAGTACATTTCAAACATGAAAAAGGTCATTTTAAAATCAACTTGAAAAACCAAAATTCCAAAAGTATAAAACACAAAAAATGCTTGCCATAGAAAGATAATGGATAGTGATCTGCACCCTCCTCCCGCCCTGTGGAGCAACAGATGTCCCTTTCTCCAAAAATGTATTCAATGGGACCGTAATGTTGCAGCCACACACAGGTTGACCTGCTGTGAGGGAAAAACGAGTTAGTACATTTCAAACATGAAAAAGGTCATTTTAAAATCAACTTGAAAAACCAAAATTCCAAAAGTATAAAACACAAAAAATGCTTACCAAAGAAAGATAATGGATAGTGCTCTGCACCCTCCTCCCGCCCTGTGGAGTAACAGATGTCCCTTTCTCCAAAAATGTACTCAATGGGACAGTAATGTTGCAGCCACACACAGGTTGACCTGCTGTGAGGAAAAAACGAGTTAGTACATTTCAAAAATGAAAAAGGTCATTTTAAAATCAACTTGAAAAACCAAAATTACAAAAGTATAAAACACAAAAAATGCTTACCAAAGAAAGATAATAGATAGTGCTCTGCTCCCTCCTCCCGCCCTGTGGAGCAACAGATGTCCCTTTCTCCAAAAATGTACTCAATGGGACCGTAATGTTGCAGCCACACACAGGTTGACCTGCTGTGAGGAAAAAACGAGTTAGTACATTTCAAACATGAAAAAGTTCATTTTAAAATCAACTTGAAAAACCAAAATTCCAAAAGTATAAAACACAAAAAATTCTTACCAAACAAAGATAATGGATAGTGCTCTGCACCCTCCTCCCGCCCTGTGGAGCAACAGATGTCCCTTTCTCCAAAAATGTACTCAATGGGACCGTAATGTTGCAGCCACACACAGGTTGACCTGCTGTAAGGAAAAAACGAGTTAGTACATTTCAAACATGAAAAAGGTCATTTTAAAATCAACTTGAAAAACCAAAATTCCAAAAGTATCAAACACAAAAAATGCTTCCAAAGAAAGATAATGGATAGTGCTCTGCACCCTCCTCCCGTGCTGTGGAGCAACAGATGTCCCTTTCTCCAAAAATGTACTCAATGGGACCGTAATGTTGCAGCCACACACAGGCTGACCTGCTGTGAGGAAAAAACGAGTTAGTACATTTCAAACATGAAAACGGTCATTTTAAATTCAACTTGAAAAACTAAAATTCCAAAAGTATAAAACACAAAAAATGCTTACCAAAGAAAGGTAATGGATAGTGCTCTGCACCCTCCTCCCGCCCTGTGGAGCAACAGATGTCCCTTTCTCCAAAAATGTACTCAATGGGACCGTAATGTTCCAGCCACACACAGGTTGACCTGCTGTGAGGAAAAAACGAGTTAGTACATTTCAAACATGAAAAAGGTCATTTTAAAATCAACTTGAAAAACCAAAATTCCAAAAGTATAAAACACAAAAAATGCTTGCCATAGAAAGATAATGGATAGTGCTCTGCACCCTCCTCCCGCCCTGTGGAGCAACAGATGTCCCTTTCTCCAAAAATGTATTCAATGGGACCGTAATGTTGCAGCCACACACAGGTTGACCTGCTGTGAGGGAAAAACGAGTTAGTACATTTCAAACATGAAAAAGGTCATTTTAAAATCAACTTGAAAAACCAAAATTCCAAAAGTATAAAACACAAAAAATGCTTACCAAAGAAAGATAATGGATAGTGCTCTGCACCCTCCTCCCGCCCTGTGGAGTAACAGATGTCCCTTTCTCCAAAAATGTACTCAATGGGACAGTAATGTTGCAGCCACACACAGGTTGACCTGCTGTGAGGAAAAAACGAGTTAGTACATTTCAAACATGAAAAAGGTCATTTTAAAATCAACTTGAAAAACCAAAATTACAAAAGTATAAAACACAAAAAATGCTTGCCATAGAAAGATAATGGATAGTGCTCTGCACCCTCCTCCCGCCCTGTGGAGCAACAGATGTCCCTTTCTCCAAAAATGTACTCAATGGGACCGTAATGTTGCAGCCACACACAGGTTGACCTGCTGTGAGGGAAAAACGAGTTAGTACATTTCAAACATGAAAAAGGTCATTTTAAAATCAACTTGAAAAACCAAAATTCCAAAAGTATAAAACACAAAAAATTCTTACCAAACAAAGATAATGGATAGTGCTCTGCACCCTCCTCCCGCCCTGTGGAGCAACAGATGTCCCTTTCTCCAAAAATGTACTCAATGGGACCGTAGTGTTGCAGCCACACACAGGCTGACCTGCTGTGAGGAAAAAACGAGTTAGTACATTTCAAACATGAAAACGGTCATTTTAAATTCAACTTGAAAAACTAAAATTCCAAAAGTATAAAACACAAAAAATGCTTACCAAAGAAAGGTAATGGATAGTGCTCTGCACCCTCCTCCCGCCCTGTGGAGCAACAGATGTCCCTTTCTCCAAAAATGTACTCAATGGGACCGTAATGTTGCAGCCACACACAGGCTGACCTGCTGTGAGGGAAAAACGAGTTAGTACATTTCAGACATGAAAACGGTCATTTTAAAATTAACATGAAAAACCAAAATTCCAAAAGTATAATACACAAAAAATGCTTACCAAAGAAAGATAATGGATAGTGCTCTGCACCCTCCTCCCGCCCAGTGGAGCAACAGATGTCCCTTTCTCCAAAAATGTACTCAATGGGACCGTAATGTTGAAGCCACACACAGGTTGACGTGCTGTGAGGAAAAAACGAGTTAGTACATTTCAAACATGAAAAAGGTCATTTTAAAATCAACTTGAAAAACGAAAATTTCAAAAGTATAAAAATCAAAAAATTATTACCAAAGAAAGATAATGGATACTGCTCTGCACCCTCCTATCGCCCTGTGTAGCAACAGATGTCCCTTTCTCCAAAAATGTACTCAATGGGACCGTAATGTTGCAGCCACACACAGGTTGACCTGCTGTGAGGGAAAAACGAGTTAGTACATTTCAAACATGAAAAAGGTCATTTTAAAATCAACTTGAAAAACCAAAATTCCAAAAGTATAAAACACAAAAAATGGTTACCAAAGAATGATAATGGATAGTGCTCTGCACCCTCCTCCCACCCTGTGCAGCAACAGATGTCCCTTTCTCCAAAAATGTACTCAATGGGACCGTAATGTTGCAGCCACACACAGGTTGACCTGCTGTGAGGAAAAAAGGAGTTAGTACATTTCAAACATGAAAAAGGTCATTTTAAAATCAACTTGAAAAACCAAAATTCCAAAAGTATAAAACACAAAAAATTCTTACCAAATAAAGATAATGGATAGTGCTCTGCACCCTCCTCCCGCCCTGTGGAGCAACAGATGTCCCTTTCTCCAAAAATGTACTCAATGGCACCGTAATGTTGCAGCCACACACAGGTTGACGTGCTGTGAGGAAAAAACGAGTTAGTACATTTCTAACATGAAAAAGGTCATTTTAAAAACAACTTGAAAAACCAAAATTCCAAAAGTATAAAACACAAAAAATGCTTGCCATAGAAAGATAATGGATAGTGCTCTGCACCCTCCTCCTGCCCTGTGGAGCAACAGATGTCCCTTTCTCCAAAAATGTACTCAATGGCACCGTAATGTTGCAGCCACACACAGGTTGACCTGCTGTGAGGAAAAAACGAGTTAGTACATTTCAAACATGTAAAAGGTCATTTTAAAATCAACTTGAAAAACCAAAATTCCAAAAGTATAAAACACAAAAAATTCTTACCAAATAAAGATAATGGATAGCGCTCTGCACCCTCCTCCCGCCCTGTGGAGCAACAGATGTCCCTTTCTCCAAAAATGTACTCAATGGCACCGTAATGTTGCAGCCACACACAGGTTGACCTGCTGTGAGGAAAAAACGAGTTAGTACATTTCTAACATGAAAAAGGTCATTTTAAAATCAACTTGAAAAACCAAAATTCCAAAAGTATAAAACACAAAAAATTCTTACCAAATAAAGATAATGGATAGTGCTCTGCACCCTCCTCCCGCCCTGTGGAGCAACAGATGTCCCTTTCTCCAAAAATGTACTCAATGGCACCGTAATGTTGCAGCCACACACAGGTTGACCTGCTGTGAGGAAAAAACGAGTTAGTACATTTCAAACATGAAACAGGTCATTTTAAAATCAACTTGAAAAACCAAAATTCCAAAAGTATAAAACACAAAAAATTCTTACCAAATAAAGATAATGGATAGTGCTCTGCACCCTCCTCCTGCCCTGTGGAGCAACAGATGTCCCTTTCTCCAAAAATGTACTCAATGGCACCGTAATGTTGCAGCCACACACAGGTTGACCTGCTGTGAGGAAAAAACGAGTTAGTACATTTCTAACATGAAAAAGGTCATTTTAAAATCAACTTGAAAAACCAAAATTCCAAAAGTATAAAACACAAAAAATTCTTACCAAATAAAGATAATGGATAGTGCTCTGCACCCTCCTCCCGCCCTGTGGAGCAACAGATGTCCCTTTCTCCAAAAATGTACTCAATGGCACCGTAATGTTGCAGCCACACACAGGTTGACCTGCTGTGAGGAAAAAACGAGTTAGTACATTTCTAACATGAAAAAGGTCATTTTAAAATCAACTTGAAAAACCAAAATTCCAAAAGTATAAAACACAAAAAATGCTTACCAAAGAAAGATAATGGATAGTGCTCTGCACCCTCCTCCCGTGCTGTGGACCAACAGATGTCCCTTTCTCCAAAAATGTACTCAATGGGACCGTAATGTTGCAGCCACACACAGGTTGACCTGCTGTGAGGGAAAAACGAGTTAGTACATTTCAAACATGAAAAAGGTCATTTTAAAATCAACTTGAAAAACCAAAATTCCAAAAGTATAAAACACAAAAAATGCTTACCAAAGAAAGATAATGGATAGTGCTCTGCACCCTCCTCCCGTGCTGTGGAGCAACAGATGTCCCTTTCTCCAAAAATGTACTCAATGGCACCGTAATGTTGCAGCCACACACAGGTTGACCTGCTGTGAGGAAAGAACGAGTTAGTACATTTCTAACATGAAAAAGGTCATTTTAAAATCAACTTGAAAAACCAAAATTCCAAAAGTATAAAACACAAAAAATGCTTACCAAAGAAAGATAATGGATAGTGCTCTGCACCCTCCTCCCGTGCTGAGGAGCAACAGATGTCCCTTTCTCCAAAAATGTACTCAATGGCACCGTAATGTTGCAGCCACACACAGGTTGACCTGCTGTGAGGAAAAAACGAGTTAGTACATTTCAAACATGAAAACGGTCATTTTAAAATCAACTTGAAAAACCAAAATTCCAAAAGTATAAAACACAAAAAATGCTTACCAAAGAAAGATAATGGATAGTGCTCTGCACCCTCCTCCCGTGCTGTGGAGCAACAGATGTCCCTTTCTCCAAAAATGTACTCAATGGGACCGTAATGTTGCAGCCACACACAGGTTGACCTGCTGTGAGGGAAAAACGAGTTAGTACATTTCAAACATGAAAACGGTCATTTTAAAATCAACTTGAAAAACCAAAATTCCAAAAGTATAAAACACAAAAAATGCTTACCAAAGAAAGATAATGGATAGTGCTCTGCACCCTCCTCCCGCCCTGTGGAGCAACAGATGTCCCTTTCTCCAAAAATGTACTCAATGGGACTGTAATGTTGCAGCCACACACAGGTTGACCTGCTGTGAGGGAAAAACGAGTTAGTACATTTCTGACATGAAAACGGTCATTTTAAAATCAACTTGAAAAACCAAAATTCCAAAAGTATAAAACACAAAAAATGCTTACCAAAGAAAGATAATGGATAGTGCTCTGCACCCTCCTCCCGCCCTGTGGAGCAACAGATGTCCCTTTCTCCAAAAATGTACTCAATGGCACCGTAATGTTGCAGCCACACACAGGTTGACCTGCTGTGAGGAAAAAACAAGTTAGTACATTTCAAACATGAAAAAAATCATTTTAAAATCAACTTGAAAAACCAAAATTCCAAAAGTATAAAACACAAAAAATGCTTACCAAAGAAAAAAATGGATAGTGCTCTGCACCCTCCTCCCGTGCTGTGGAGCAACAGATGTCCCTTTCTCCAAAAATGTACTCAATGGCACCGTAATGTTGCAGCCACACACAGGTTGACCTGCTGTGAGGAAAAAACGAGTTAGTACATTTCTAACATGAAAAAGGTCATTTTAAAATCAACTTGAAAAACCAAAATTCCAAAAGTATAAAACACAAAAAATGCTTACCAAAGAAAGATAATGGATAGTGCTCTGCACCCTCCTCCCGTGCTGAGGAGCAACAGATGTCCCTTTCTCCAAAAATGTACTCAATGGCACCGTAATGTTGCAGCCACACACAGGTTGACCTGCTGTGAGGAAAAAACGAGTTAGTACATTTCAAACATGAAAACGGTCATTTTAAAATCAACTTGAAAAACCAAAATTCCAAAAGTATAAAACACAAAAAATGCTTACCAAAGAAAGATAATGGATAGTGCTCTGCACCCTCCTCCCGTGCTGTGGAGCAACAGATGTCCCTTTCTCCAAAAATGTACTCAATGGGACCGTAATGTTGCAGCCACACACAGGTTGACCTGCTGTGAGGGAAAAACGAGTTAGTACATTTCAAACATGAAAACGGTCATTTTAAAATCAACTTGAAAAACCAAAATTCCAAAGGTATAAAACACAAAAAATGCTTACCAAAGAAAGATAATGGATAGTGCTCTGCACCCTCCTCCCTTGCTGTGGAGCAACAGATGTCCCTTTCTCCAAAAATGTACTCAATGGGACCGTAATGTTGCAGCCACACACAGGTTGACCTGCTGTGAGGGAAAAACGAGTTAGTACATTTCAAACATGAAAAAGGTCATTTTAAAATCAACTTGAAAAACCAAAATTCCAAAAGTATAAAACACAAAAAATGCTTACCAAAGAAAGATAATGGATAGTGCTCTGCACCCTCCTCCCATGCTGTGGAGCAACAGATGTCCCTTTCTCCAAAAATGTACTCAATGGGACCGTAATGTTGCAGCCACACACAGGTTGACCTGCTGTGAGGGAAAAACGAGTTAGTACATTTCAAACATGAAAAAGGTCATTTTAAAATCAACTTGAAAAACCAAAATTCCAAAAGTATAAAACACAAAAAATGCTTACCAAAGAAAGATAATGGATAGTGCTCTGCACCCTCCTCCCGTGCTGTGGAGCAACAGATGTCCCTTTCTCCAAAAATGTACTCAATGGGACCGTAATGTTGCAGCCACACACAGGTAGACCTGCTGTGAGGGAAAAACGAGTTAGTACATTTCAAACATGAAAACGGTCATTTTAAAATCAACTTGAAAAACCAAAATTCCAAAAGTATAAAACACAAAAAATTCTTACCAAATAAAGATAATGGATAGTGCTCTGCACCCTCCTCCCGCCCTGTGGAGCAACAGATGTCCCTTTCTCCAAAAATGTACTCAATGGCACCGTAATGTTGCAGCCACACACAGGTTGACCTGCTGTGAGGAAAAAACGAGTTAGTACATGTCAATCATGAAAACGGTCATTTTAAAATCAACTTGAAAAACCAAAATTCCAAAAGTATAAAACACAAAAAATGCTTACCAAAGAAAGATAATGGATAGTGCTCTGCACCCTCCTCCCGCCCTGTGGAGCAACAGATGTCCCTTTCTCCAAAAATGTACTCAATGGCACCGTAATGTTGCAGCCACACACAGGTTGACCTGCTGTGAGGAAAAAACGAGTTAGTACATTTCTAACATGAAAAAGGTCATTTTAAAATCAACTTGAAAAACCAAAATTCCAAAAGTATAAAACACAAAAAATGCTTGCCATAGAAAGATAATGGATAGTGCTCTGCACCCTCCTCCCGCCCTGTGGAGCAACAGATGTCCCTTTCTCCAAAAATGTACTCAATGGGTCCGTAATGTTGCAGCCACACACAGGTTGACCTGCTGTGAGGGAAAAACGAGTTAGTACATTTCAAACATGATAACGGTCATTTTAAAATCAACTTGACAAACCAAAATTCCAAAAGTATAAAACACAAAAAATGCTTACCAAATAAAGATAATGGATAGTGCTCTGCACCCTCCTCCCGCCCTGTGGAGCAACAGATGTCCCTTTCTCCAAAAATGTACTCAGTGGGACCGTAATGTTGCAGCCACACACAGGTTGACCTGCTGTGAGGAAAAAACGAGTTAGTACATTTCAATCATGAAAACGGTCATTTTAAAATCAACTTGAAAAACCAAAATTCCAAAAGTATAAAACAAAAAAAATGCTTACCAAATAAAGATAATGGATAGTGCTCTGCACCCTCCTCCCGCCCTGTGGAGCAACAGATGTCCCTTTCTCCAAAAATGTACTCAATGGCACCGTAATGTTGCAGCCACACACAGGTTGACCTGCTGTGAGGAAAAAACGAGTTAGTACATTTCTAACATGAAAAAGGTCATTTTAAAATCAACTTGAAAAACCAAAATTCCAAAAGTATAAAACACAAAAAATGCTTGCCATAGAAAGATAATGGATAGTGCTCTGCACCCTCCTCCCGCCCTGTGGAGCAACAGATGTCCCTTTCTCCAAAAATGTACTCAATGGCACCGTAATGTTGCAGCCACACACAGGTTGACCTGCTGTGAGGAAAAAACGAGTTAGTACATTTCAAACATGAAAAAGGTCATTTTAAAATCAACTTGAAAAACCAAAATTCCAAAAGTATAAAACACAAAAAATTCTTACCAAATAAAGATAATGGATAGTGCTCTGCACCGTCCTCCCGCCCTGTGGAGCAACAGATGTCCCTTTCTCCAAAAATGTACTCAATGGCACCGTAATGTTGCAGCCACACACAGGTTGACGTGCTGTGAGGAAAAAACGAGTTAGTACATTTCTAACATGAAAAAGGTCATTTTAAAATCAACTTGAAAAACCAAAATTCCAAAAGTATAAAACACAAAAAATGCTTGCCATAGAAAGATAATGGATAGTGCTCTGCACCCTCCTCCTGCCCTGTGGAGCAACAGATGTCCCTTTCTCCAAAAATGTACTCAATGGCACCGTAATGTTGCAGCCACACACAGGTTGACCTGCTGTGAGGAAAAAACGAGTTAGTACATTTCAAACATGAAAAAGGTCATTTTAAAATCAACTTGAAAAACCAAAATTCCAAAAGTATAAAACTCAAAAAATTCTTACCAAATAAAGATAATGGATAGCGCTCTGCACCCTCCTCCCGCCCTGTGGAGCAACAGATGTCCCTTTCTCCAAAAATGTACTCAATGGCACCGTAATGTTGCAGCCACACACAGGTTGACCTGCTGTGAGGGAAAAACGAGTTAGTACATTTCAAACATGAAAACGGTCATTTTAAAATCAACTTGAAAAACCAAAATTCCAAAAGTATAAAACACAAAAAATGCTTACCAAAGAAAGATAATGGATAGTGCTCTGCACCCTCCTCCCGTGCTGTGGAGCAACAGATGTCCCTTTCTCCAAAAATGTACTCAATGGGACCGTAATGTTGCAGCCACACACAGGTTGACCTGCTGTGAGGGAAAAACGAGTTAGTACATTTCAAACATGAAAAAGGTCATTTTAAAATCAACTTGAAAAACCAAAATTCCAAAAGTATAAAACACAAAAAATGCTTACCAAAGAAAGATAATGGATAGTGCTCTGCACCCTCCTCCCATGCTGTGGAGCAACAGATGTCCCTTTCTCCAAAAATGTACTCAATGGGACCGTAATGTTGCAGCCACACACAGGTTGACCTGCTGTGAGGGAAAAACGAGTTAGTACATTTCAAACATGAAAAAGGTCATTTTAAAATCAACTTGAAAAACCAAAATTCCAAAAGTATAAAACACAAAAAATGCTTACCAAAGAAAGATAATGGATAGTGCTCTGCACCCTCCTCCCGTGCTGTGGAGCAACAGATGTCCCTTTCTCCAAAAATGTACTCAATGGGACCGTAATGTTGCAGCCACACACAGGTAGACCTGCTGTGAGGGAAAAACGAGTTAGTACATTTCAAACATGAAAACGGTCATTTTAAAATCAACTTGAAAAACCAAAATTCCAAAAGTATAAAACACAAAAAATTCTTACCAAATAAAGATAATGGATAGTGCTCTGCACCCTCCTCCCGCCCTGTGGAGCAACAGATGTCCCTTTCTCCAAAAATGTACTCAATGGCACCGTAATGTTGCAGCCACACACAGGTTGACCTGCTGTGAGGAAAAAACGAGTTAGTACATGATAATCATGAAAACGGTCATTTTAAAATCAACTTGAAAAACCAAAATTCCAAAAGTATAAAACACAAAAAATGCTTACCAAAGAAAGATAATGGATAGTGCTCTGCACCCTCCTCCCGCCCTGTGGAGCAACAGATGTCCCTTTCTCCAAAAATGTACTCAATGGCACCGTAATGTTGCAGCCACACACAGGTTGACCTGCTGTGAGGAAAAAACGAGTTAGTACATTTCTAACATGAAAAAGGTCATTTTAAAATCAACTTGAAAAACCAAAATTCCAAAAGTATAAAACACAAAAAATGCTTGCCATAGAAAGATAATGGATAGTGCTCTGCACCCTCCTCCCGCCCTGTGGAGCAACAGATGTCCCTTTCTCCAAAAATGTACTCAATGGGTCCGTAATGTTGCAGCCACACACAGGTTGACCTGCTGTGAGGGAAAAACGAGTTAGTACATTTCAAACATGATAACGGTCATTTTAAAATCAACTTGACAAACCAAAATTCCAAAAGTATAAAACACAAAAAATGCTTACCAAAGAAAGATAATGGATAGTGCTCTGCACCCTCCTCCCGCCCTGTGGAGCAACAGATGTCCCTTTCTCCAAAAATGTACTCAGTGGGACCGTAATGTTGCAGCCACACACAGGTTGACCTGCTGTGAGGAAAAAACGAGTTAGTACATTTCAATCATGAAAACGGTCATTTTAAAATCAACTTGAAAAACCAAAATTCCAAAAGTATAAAACAAAAAAAATGCTTACCAAATAAAGATAATGGATAGTGCTCTGCACCCTCCTCCCGCCCTGTGGAGCAACAGATGTCCCTTTCTCCAAAAATGTACTCAATGGCACCGTAATGTTGCAGCCACACACAGGTTGACCTGCTGTGAGGAAAAAACGAGTTAGTACATTTCTAACATGAAAAAGGTCATTTTAAAATCAACTTGAAAAACCAAAATTCCAAAAGTATAAAACACAAAAAATTCTTACCAAATAAAGATAATGGATAGTGCTCTGCACCCTCCTCCCGCCCTGTGGAGCAACAGATGTCCCTTTCTCCAAAAATGTACTCAATGGCACCGTAATGTTGCAGCCACACACAGGTTGACCTGCTGTGAGGAAAAAACGAGTTAGTACATTTCTAACATGAAAAAGGTCATTTTAAAATCAACTTGAAAAACCAAAATTCCAAAAGTATAAAACACAAAAAATGCTTACCAAAGAAAGATAATGGATAGTGCTCTGCACCCTCCTCCCGTGCTGTGGACCAACAGATGTCCCTTTCTCCAAAAATGTACTCAATGGGACCGTAATGTTGCAGCCACACACAGGTTGACCTGCTGTGAGGGAAAAACGAGTTAGTACATTTCAAACATGAAAAAGGTCATTTTAAAATCAACTTGAAAAACCAAAATTCCAAAAGTATAAAACACAAAAAATGCTTACCAAAGAAAGATAATGGATAGTGCTCTGCACCCTCCTCCCGTGCTGTGGAGCAACAGATGTCCCTTTCTCCAAAAATGTACTCAATGGCACCGTAATGTTGCAGCCACACACAGGTTGACCTGCTGTGAGGAAAGAACGAGTTAGTACATTTCTAACATGAAAAAGGTCATTTTAAAATCAACTTGAAAAACCAAAATTCCAAAAGTATAAAACACAAAAAATGCTTACCAAAGAAAGATAATGGATAGTGCTCTGCACCCTCCTCCCGTGCTGAGGAGCAACAGATGTCCCTTTCTCCAAAAATGTACTCAATGGCACCGTAATGTTGCAGCCACACACAGGTTGACCTGCTGTGAGGAAAAAACGAGTTAGTACATTTCAAACATGAAAACGGTCATTTTAAAATCAACTTGAAAAACCAAAATTCCAAAAGTATAAAACACAAAAAATGCTTACCAAAGAAAGATAATGGATAGTGCTCTGCACCCTCCTCCCGTGCTGTGGAGCAACAGATGTCCCTTTCTCCAAAAATGTACTCAATGGGACCGTAATGTTGCAGCCACACACAGGTTGACCTGCTGTGAGGGAAAAACGAGTTAGTACATTTCAAACATGAAAACGGTCATTTTAAAATCAACTTGAAAAACCAAAATTCCAAAAGTATAAAACACAAAAAATGCTTACCAAAGAAAGATAATGGATAGTGCTCTGCACCCTCCTCCCGCCCTGTGGAGCAACAGATGTCCCTTTCTCCAAAAATGTACTCAATGGGACTGTAATGTTGCAGCCACACACAGGTTGACCTGCTGTGAGGGAAAAACGAGTTAGTACATTTCTGACATGAAAACGGTCATTTTAAAATCAACTTGAAAAACCAAAATTCCAAAAGTATAAAACACAAAAAATGCTTACCAAAGAAAGATAATGGATAGTGCTCTGCACCCTCCTCCCGCCCTGTGGAGCAACAGATGTCCCTTTCTCCAAAAATGTACTCAATGGCACCGTAATGTTGCAGCCACACACAGGTTGACCTGCTGTGAGGAAAAAACAAGTTAGTACATTTCAAACATGAAAAAAATCATTTTAAAATCAACTTGAAAAACCAAAATTCCAAAAGTATAAAACACAAAAAATGCTTACCAAAGAAAAAAATGGATAGTGCTCTGCACCCTCCTCGTGCTGTGGAGCAACAGATGTCCCTTTCTCCAAAAATGTACTCAATGGCACCGTAATGTTGCAGCCACACACAGGTTGACCTGCTGTGAGGAAAAAACGAGTTAGTACATTTCTAACATGAAAAAGGTCATTTTAAAATCAACTTGAAAAACCAAAATTCCAAAAGTATAAAACACAAAAAATGCTTACCAAAGAAAGATAATGGATAGTGCTCTGCACCCTCCTCCCGTGCTGAGGAGCAACAGATGTCCCTTTCTCCAAAAATGTACTCAATGGCACCGTAATGTTGCAGCCACACACAGGTTGACCTGCTGTGAGGAAAAAACGAGTTAGTACATTTCAAACATGAAAACGGTCATTTTAAAATCAACTTGAAAAACCAAAATTCCAAAAGTATAAAACACAAAAAATGCTTACCAAAGAAAGATAATGGATAGTGCTCTGCACCCTCCTCCCGTGCTGTGGAGCAACAGATGTCCCTTTCTCCAAAAATGTACTCAATGGGACCGTAATGTTGCAGCCACACACAGGTTGACCTGCTGTGAGGGAAAAACGAGTTAGTACATTTCAAACATGAAAACGGTCATTTTAAAATCAACTTGAAAAACCAAAATTCCAAAAGTATAAAACACAAAAAATGCTTACCAAAGAAAGATAATGGATAGTGCTCTGCACCCTCCTCCCGTGCTGTGGAGCAACAGATGTCCCTTTCTCCAAAAATGTACTCAATGGGACCGTAATGTTGCAGCCACACACAGGTTGACCTGCTGTGAGGGAAAAACGAGTTAGTACATTTCAAACATGAAAAAGGTCATTTTAAAATCAACTTGAAAAACCAAAATTCCAAAAGTATAAAACACAAAAAATGTTTACCAAAGAAAGATAATGGATAGTGCTCTGCACCCTCCTCCCATGCTGTGGAGCAACAGATGTCCCTTTCTCCAAAAATGTACTCAATGGGACCGTAATGTTGCAGCCACACACAGGTTGACCTGCTGTGAGGGAAAAACGAGTTAGTACATTTCAAACATGAAAAAGGTCATTTTAAAATCAACTTGAAAAACCAAAATTCCAAAAGTATAAAACACAAAAAATGCTTACCAAAGAAAGATAATGGATAGTGCTCTGCACCCTCCTCCCGTGCTGTGGAGCAACAGATGTCCCTTTCTCCAAAAATGTACTCAATGGGACCGTAATGTTGCAGCCACACACAGGTAGACCTGCTGTGAGGGAAAAACGAGTTAGTACATTTCAAACATGAAAACGGTCATTTTAAAATCAACTTGAAAAACCAAAATTCCAAAAGTATAAAACACAAAAAATGCTTACCAAAGAAAGATAATGGATAGTGCTCTGCACCCTCCTCCCGCCCTGTGGAGCAACAGATGTCCCTTTCTCCAAAAATGTACTCAATGGCACCGTAATGTTGCAGCCACACACAGGTTTACCTGCTGTGAGGAAAAAACGAGTTAGTACATTTCTAACATGAAAAAGGTCATTTTAAAATCAACTTGAAAAACCAAAATTCCAAAAGTATAAAACACAAAAAATGCTTGCCATAGAAAGATAATGGATAGTGCTCTGCACCCTCCTCCCGCCCTGTGGAGCAACAGATGTCCCTTTCTCCAAAAATGTACTCAATGGGTCCGTAATGTTGCAGCCACACACAGGTTGACCTGCTGTGAGGGAAAAACGTGTTAGTACATTTCAAACATGATAACGGTCATTTTAAAATCAACTTGACAAACCAAAATTCCAAAAGTATAAAACACAAAAAATGCTTACCAAATAAAGATAATGGATAGTGCTCTGCACCCTCCTCCCGCCCTGTGGAGCAACAGATGTCCCTTTCTCCAAAAATGTACTCAGTGGGACCGTAATGTTGCAGCCACACACAGGTTGACCTGCTGTGAGGAAAAAACGAGTTAGTACATTTCAATCATGAAAACGGTCATTTTAAAATCAACTTGAAAAACCAAAATTCCAAAAGTATAAAACAAAAAAAATGCTTACCAAATAAAGATAATGGATAGTGCTCTGCACCCTCCTCCCGCCCTGTGGAGCAACAGATGTCCCTTTCTCCAAAAATGTACTCAATGGCACCGTAATGTTGCAGCCACACACAGGTTGACCTGCTGTGAGGAAAAAACGAGTTAGTACATTTCTAACATGAAAAAGGTCATTTTAAAATCAACTTGAAAAACCAAAATTCCAAAAGTATAAAACACAAAAAATGCTTGCCATAGAAAGATAATGGATAGTGCTCTGCACCCTCCTCCCGCCCTGTGGAGCAACAGATGTCCCTTTCTCCAAAAATGTACTCAATGGCACCGTAATGTTGCAGCCACACACAGGTTGACCTGCTGTGAGGAAAAAACGAGTTAGTACATTTCAAACATGAAAAAGGTCATTTTAAAATCAACTTGAAAAACCAAAATTCCAAAAGTATAAAACACAAAAAATTCTTACCAAATAAAGATAATGGATAGTGCTCTGCACCGTCCTCCCGCCCTGTGGAGCAACAGATGTCCCTTTCTCCAAAAATGTACTCAATGGCACCGTAATGTTGCAGCCACACACAGGTTGACGTGCTGTGAGGAAAAAACGAGTTAGTACATTTCTAACATGAAAAAGGTCATTTTAAAATCAACTTGAAAAACCAAAATTCCAAAAGTATAAAACACAAAAAATGCTTACCAAATAAAGATAATGGATAGTGCTCTGCACCCTCCTCCTGCCCTGTGGAGCAACAGATGTCCCTTTCTCCAAAAATGTACTCAATGGCACCGTAATGTTGCAGCCACACACAGGTTGACCTGCTGTGAGGAAAAAACGAGTTAGTACATTTCAAACATGAAAAAGGTCATTTTAAAATCAACTTGAAAAACCAAAATTCCAAAAGTATAAAACTCAAAAAATTCTTACCAAATAAAGATAATGGATAGCGCTCTGCACCCTCCTCCCGCCCTGTGGAGCAACAGATGTCCCTTTCTCCAAAAATGTACTCAATGGCACCGTAATGTTGCAGCCACACACAGGTTGACCTGCTGTGAGGGAAAAACGAGTTAGTACATTTCAAACATGAAAACGGTCATTTTAAAATCAACTTGAAAAACCAAAATTCCAAAAGTATAAAACACAAAAAATGCTTACCAAAGAAAGATAATGGATAGTGCTCTGCACCCTCCTCCCGTGCTGTGGAGCAACAGATGTCCCTTTCTCCAAAAATGTACTCAATGGGACCGTAATGTTGCAGCCACACACAGGTTGACCTGCTGTGAGGGAAAAACGAGTTAGTACATTTCAAACATGAAAAAGGTCATTTTAAAATCAACTTGAAAAACCAAAATTCCAAAAGTATAAAACACAAAAAATGCTTACCAAAGAAAGATAATGGATAGTGCTCTGCACCCTCCTCCCATGCTGTGGAGCAACAGATGTCCCTTTCTCCAAAAATGTACTCAATGGGACCGTAATGTTGCAGCCACACACAGGTTGACCTGCTGTGAGGGAAAAACGAGTTAGTACATTTCAAACATGAAAAAGGTCATTTTAAAATCAACTTGAAAAACTAAAATTCCAAAAGTATAAAACACAAAAAATGCTTACCAAATAAAGATAATGGATAGTGCTCTGCACCCTCCTCCCGTGCTGTGGAGCAACAGATGTCCCTTTCTCCAAAAATGTACTCAATGGGACCGTAATGTTGCAGCCACACACAGGTAGACCTGCTGTGAGGGAAAAACGAGTTAGTACATTTCAAACATGAAAACGGTCATTTTAAAATCAACTTGAAAAACCAAAATTCCAAAAGTATAAAACACAAAAAATTCTTACCAAATAAAGATAATGGATAGTGCTCTGCACCCTCCTCCCGCCCTGTGGAGCAACAGATGTCCCTTTCTCCAAAAATGTACTCAATGGCACCGTAATGTTGCAGCCACACACAGGTTGACCTGCTGTGAGGAAAAAACGAGTTAGTACATGTCAATCATGAAAACGGTCATTTTAAAATCAACTTGAAAAACCAAAATTCCAAAAGTATAAAACACAAAAAATGCTTACCAAAGAAAGATAATGGATAGTGCTCTGCACCCTCCTCCCGCCCTGTGGAGCAACAGATGTCCCTTTCTCCAAAAATGTACTCAATGGCACCGTAATGTTGCAGCCACACACAGGTTGACCTGCTGTGAGGAAAAAACGAGTTAGTACATTTCTAACATGAAAAAGGTCATTTTAAAATCAACTTGAAAAACCAAAATTCCAAAAGTATAAAACACAAAAAATGCTTGCCATAGAAAGATAATGGATAGTGCTCTGCACCCTCCTCCCGCCCTGTGGAGCAACAGATGTCCCTTTCTCCAAAAATGTACTCAATGGGTCCGTAATGTTGCAGCCACACACAGGTTGACCTGCTGTGAGGGAAAAACGAGTTAGTACATTTCAAACATGATAACGGTCATTTTAAAATCAACTTGACAAACCAAAATTCCAAAAGTATAAAACACAAAAAATGCTTACCAAATAAAGATAATGGATAGTGCTCTGCACCCTCCTCCCGCCCTGTGGAGCAACAGATGTCCCTTTCTCCAAAAATGTACTCAGTGGGACCGTAATGTTGCAGCCACACACAGGTTGACCTGCTGTGAGGAAAAAACGAGTTAGTACATTTCAATCATGAAAACGGTCATTTTAAAATCAACTTGAAAAACCAAAATTCCAAAAGTATAAAACAAAAAAAATGCTTACCAAATAAAGATAATGGATAGTGCTCTGCACCCTCCTCCCGCCCTGTGGAGCAACAGATGTCCCTTTCTCCAAAAATGTACTCAATGGCACCGTAATGTTGCAGCCACACACAGGTTGACCTGCTGTGAGGAAAAAACGAGTTAGTACATTTCTAACATGAAAAAGGTCATTTTAAAATCAACTTGAAAAACCAAAATTCCAAAAGTATAAAACACAAAAAATGCTTGCCATAGAAAGATAATGGATAGTGCTCTGCACCCTCCTCCCGCCCTGTGGAGCAACAGATGTCCCTTTCTCCAAAAATGTACTCAATGGCACCGTAATGTTGCAGCCACACACAGGTTGACCTGCTGTGAGGAAAAAACGAGTTAGTACATTTCAAACATGAAAAAGGTCATTTTAAAATCAACTTGAAAAACCAAAATTCCAAAAGTATAAAACACAAAAAATTCTTACCAAATAAAGATAATGGATAGTGCTCTGCACCGTCCTCCCGCCCTGTGGAGCAACAGATGTCCCTTTCTCCAAAAATGTACTCAATGGCACCGTAATGTTGCAGCCACACACAGGTTGACGTGCTGTGAGGAAAAAACGAGTTAGTACATTTCTAACATGAAAAAGGTCATTTTAAAATCAACTTGAAAAACCAAAATTCCAAAAGTATAAAACACAAAAAATGCTTGCCATAGAAAGATAATGGATAGTGCTCTGCACCCTCCTCCTGCCCTGTGGAGCAACAGATGTCCCTTTCTCCAAAAATGTACTCAATGGCACCGTAATGTTGCAGCCACACACAGGTTGACCTGCTGTGAGGAAAAAACGAGTTAGTACATTTCAAACATGAAAAAGGTCATTTTAAAATCAACTTGAAAAACCAAAATTCCAAAAGTATAAAACTCAAAAAATTCTTACCAAATAAAGATAATGGATAGCGCTCTGCACCCTCCTCCCGCCCTGTGGAGCAACAGATGTCCCTTTCTCCAAAAATGTACTCAATGGCACCGTAATGTTGCAGCCACACACAGGTTGACCTGCTGTGAGGAAAAAACGAGTTAGTACATTTCTAACATGAAAAAGGTCATTTTAAAATCAACTTGAAAAACCAAAATTCCAAAAGTATAAAACACAAAAAATGCTTGCCATAGAAAGATAATGGATAGTGCTCTGCACCCTCCTCCCGCCCTGTGGAGCAACAGATGTCCCTTTCTCCAAAAATGTACTCAATGGCACCGTAATGTTGCAGCCACACACAGGTTGACCTGCTGTGAGGAAAAAACGAGTTAGTACATTTCAAACATGAAACAGGTCATTTTAAAATCAACTTGAAAAACCAAAATTCCAAAAGTATAAAACACAAAAAATTCTTACCAAATAAAGATAATGGATAGTGCTCTGCACCCTCCTCCTGCCCTGTGGAGCAACAGATGTCCCTTTCTCCAAAAATGTACTCAATGGCACCGTAATGTTGCAGCCACACACAGGTTGACCTGCTGTGAGGAAAAAACGAGTTAGTACATTTCTAACATGAAAAAGGTCATTTTAAAATCAACTTGAAAAACCAAAATTCCAAAAGTATAAAACACAAAAAATTCTTACCAAATAAAGATAATGGATAGTGCTCTCCACCCTCATCCCGCCCTGTGGAGCAACAGATGTCCCTTTCTCCAAAAATGTACTCAATGGCACCGTAATGTTGCAGCCACACACAGGTTGACCTGCTGTGAGGAAAAAACGAGTTAGTACATTTCTAACATGAAAAAGGTCATTTTAAAATCAACTTGAAAAACCAAAATTCCAAAAGTATAAAACACAAAAAATTCTTACCAAATAAAGATAATGGATAGTGCTCTGCACCCTCCTCCCGCCCTGTGGAGCAACAGATGTCCCTTTCTCCAAAAATGTACTCAATGGCACCGTAATGTTGCAGCCACACACAGGTTGACCTGCTGTGAGGAAAAAACGAGTTAGTACATTTCTAACATGAAAAAGGTCATTTTAAAATCAACTTGAAAAACCAAAATTCCAAAAGTATAAAACACAAAAAATGCTTACCAAAGAAAGATAATGGATAGTGCTCTGCACCCTCCTCCCGTGCTGTGGAGCAACAGATGTCCCTTTCTCCAAAAATGTATTCAATGGGACCGTAATGTTGCAGCCACACACAGGTTGACCTGCTGTGAGGGAAAAACGAGTTAGTACATTTCAAACATGAAAAAGGTCATTTTAAAATCAACTTGAAAAACCAAAATTCCAAAAGTATAAAACACAAAAAATGCTTACCAAAGAAAGATAATGGATAGTGCTCTGCACCCTCCTCCCGTGCTGTGGAGCAACAGATGTCCCTTTCTCCAAAAATGTACTCAATGGGACCGTAATGTTGCAGCCACACACAGGTTGACCTGCTGTGAGGGAAAAACGAGTTAGTACATTTCAAACATGAAAAAGGTCATTTTAAAATCAACTTGAAAAACCAAAATTCCAAAAGTATAAAACACAAAAAATGCTTACCAAATAAAGATAATGGATAGTGCTCTGCACCCTCCTCCCGCCCTTGGAGCAACAGATGTCCCTTTCTCCAAAAATGTACTCAATGGCACCGTAATGTTGCAGCCACACACAGGTTGACCTGCTGTGAGGAAAAAACGAGTTAGTACATTTCTAACATGAAAAAGGTCATTTTAAAATCAACTTGAAAAACGAAAATTCGAAAACTATAAAACACAAAAAATTCTTACCAAATAAAGATAATGGATAGTGCTCTGCACCCTCCTCCCGTGCTGTGGAGCAACAGATGTCCCTTTCTCCAAAAATGTACTCAATGGGACCGTAATGTTGCAGCCACACACAGGTTGACCTGCTGTGAGGAAAAAACGAGTTAGTACATTTCAATCATGAAAACGGTCATTTTAAAATCAACTTGAAAATCCAAAATTCCAAAAGTATAAAACAAAAAAAATGCTTACCAAATAAAGATAATGGATAGTGCTCTGCACCCTCCTCCCGCCCTGTGGAGCAACAGATGTCCCTTTCTCCAAAAATGTACTCAATGGCACCGTAATGTTGCAGCCACACACAGGTTGACGTGCTGTGAGGAAAAAACGAGTTAGTACATTTCAAACATGAAACAGGTCATTTTAAAATCAACTTGAAAAACCAAAATTCCAAAAGTATAAAACACAAAAAATTCTTACCAAATAAAGATAATGGATAGTGCTCTCCACCCTCCTCCCGCCCTGTGGAGCAACAGATGTCCCTTTCTCCAAAAATATACTCAATGGCACCGTAATGTTGCAGCCACACACAGGTTGACCTGCTGTGAGGAAAAAACGAGTTAGTACATTTCTAACATGAAAAAGGTCATTTTAAAATCAACTTGAAAAACCAAAATTCCAAAAGTATAAAACACAAAAAATTCTTACCAAATAAAGATAATGGATAGTGCTCTGCACCCTCCTCCCGCCCTGTGGAGCAACAGATGTCCCTTTCTCCAAAAATGTACTCAATGGCACCGTAATGTTGCAGCCACACACAGGTTGACCTGCTGTGAGGAAAAAACGAGTTAGTACATTTCTAACATGAAAAAGGTCATTTTAAAATCAACTTGAAAAACCAAAATTCCAAAAGTATAAAACACAAAAAATTCTTACCAAATAAAGATAATGGATAGTGCTCTGCACCCTCCTCCCGCCCTGTGGAGCAACAGATGTCCCTTTCTCCAAAAATGTACTCAATGGCACCGTAATGTTGCAGCCACACACAGGTTGACCTGCTGTGAGGAAAAAACGAGTTAGTACATTTCTAACATGAAAACGGTCATTTTAAAATCAACCTGAAAAACCAAAATTCCAAAAGTATAAAACACAAAAAATTCTTACCAAATAAAGATAATGGATAGTGCTCTGCACCCTCCTCCCGCCCTGTGGAGCAACATATGTCCCTTTCTCCAAAAATGTACTCAATGGCACCGTAATGTTGCAGCCACACACAGGTTGACCTGCTGTGAGGAAAAAACGAGTTAGTACATTTCAAACATGAAAAAGGTCATTTTAAAATCAACTTGAAGAACCAAAATTCCAAAAGTATAAAACACAAAAAATTCTTACCAAATAAAGATAATGGATAGTGCTCTGCACCCTCCTCCCGCCCTGTGGAGCAACAGATGTCCCTTTCTCCAAAAATGTACTCAATGGCACCGTAATGTTGCAGCCACACACAGGTTGACCTGCTGTGAGGAAAAAACGAGTTAGTACATTTCTGACATGAAAACGGTCATTTTAAAATCAACTTGAAAAACCAAAATTCCAAAAGTATAAAACACAAAAAATTCTTACCAAATAAAGATAATGGATAGTGCTCTGCACCCTCCTCCCGCCCTGTGGAGCAACAGATGTCCCTTTCTCCAAAAATGTACTCAATGGGACCGTAATGTTGCAGCCACACACAGGTTGACCTGCTGTGAGGAAAAAACGAGTTAGTACATATCAAACATGAAAACGGTCATTTTAAAATCAACTTGAGAAACCAAAATTCCAAAAGTATAAAACACAAAAAATTCTTACCAAATAAAGATAATGGATAGTGCTCTGCACCCTCCTCCCGCCCTGTGGAGCAACAGATGTCCCTTTCTCCAAAAATGTACTCAATGGCACCGTAATGTTGCAGCCACACACAGGTTGACCTGCTGTGAGGAAAAAACGAGTTAGTACATTTCTAACATGAAAAAGGTCATTTTAAAATCAACTTGAAAAACCAAAATTCCAAAAGTATAAAACACAAAAAATTCTTACCAAATAAAGATAATGGATAGTGCTCTGCACCCTCCTCCCGCCCTGTGGAGCAACAGATGTCCCTTTCTTCAAAAATGTACTCAATGGCACCGTAATGTTGCAGCCACACACAGGTTGACCTGCTGTGAGGAAAAAACGAGTTAGTACATATCAAACATGAAAACGGTCATTTTAAAATCAACTTGAAAAACCAAAATTCCAAAAGTATAAAACACAAAAAATTCTTACCAAATAAAGATAATGGATAGTGCTCTGCACCCTCCTCCCTCCCTGTGGAGCAACAGATGTCCCTTTCTCCAAAAATGTACTCAATGGCACCGTAATGTTGCAGCCACACACAGGTTGACCTGCTGTGAGGAAAAAACGAGTTAGTACATTTCTAACATGAAAAAGGTCATTTTAAAATCAACTTGAAAAACCAAAATTCCAAAAGTATAAAACACAAAAAATTCTTACCAAATAAAGATAATGGATAGTGCTCTGCACCCTCCTCCCGCCCTGTGGAGCAACAGATGTCCCTTTCTCCAAAAATGTACTCAATGGCACCGTAATGTTGCAGCCACACACAGGTTGACCTGCTGTGAGGAAAAAACGAGTTAGTACATTTCTAACATGAAAACGGTCATTTTAAAATCAACTTGAAAAACCAAAATTCCAAAAGTATAAAACACAAAAAATTCTTACCAAATAAAGATAATGGATAGTGCTCTGCACCCTCCTCCCGCCCTGTGGAGCAACAGATGTCCCTTTCTCCAAAAATGTACTCAATGGCACCGTAATGTTGCAGCCACACACAGGTTGACCTGCTGTGAGGAAAAAACGAGTTAGTACATTTCAAACATGAAAACGGTCATTTTAAAATCAACTTGAAAAACCAAAATTCCAAAAGTATAAAACACAAAAAATTCTTACCAAATAAAGATAATGGATAGTGCTCTGCACCCTCCTCCCGCGCTGTGGAGCAACAGATGTCCCTTTCTCCAAAAATGTACTCAATGGCACCGTAATGTTGCAGCCACACACAGGTTGACCTGCTGTGAGGAAAAAACGAGTTAGTACATTTCAAACATGAAAACAGTCATTTTAAAATCAACTTGAAAAACCAAAATTCCAAAAGTATAAAACACAAAAAATTCTTACCAAATAAAGATAATGGATAGTGCTCTGCACCCTCCTCCCGCCCTGTGGAGCAACAGATGTCCCTTTCTCCAAAAATGTACTCAATGGCACCGTAATGTTGCAGCCACACACAGGTTGACCTGCTGTGAGGAAAAAACGAGTTAGTACATTTCTAACATGAAAAAGGTCATTTTAAAATCAACTTGAAAAACCAAAATTCCAAAAGTATAAAACACAAAAAATTCTTACCAAATAAAGATAATGGATAGTGCTCTGCACCCTCCTCCCGCCCTGTGGAGCAACAGATGTCCCTTTCTCCAAAAATGTACTCAATGGCACCGTAATGTTGCAGCCACACACAGGTTGACCTGCTGTGAGGAAAAAACGAGTTAGTACATTTCTAACATGAAAACGGTCATTTTAAAATCAACTTGAAAAACCAAAATTCCAAAAGTATAAAACACAAAAAATTCTTACCAAATAAAGATAATGGATAGTGCTCTGCACCCTCCTCCCGCCCTGTGGAGCAACAGATGTCCCTTTCTCCAAAAAATGTACTCAATGGCACCGTAATGTTGCAGCCACACACAGGTTGACCTGCTGTGAGGAAAAAACGAGTTAGTACATTTCAAACATGAAAACGGTCATTTTAAAATCAACTTGAAAAACCAAAATTCCAAAAGTATAAAACACAAAAAATTCTTACCAAATAAAGATAATGGATAGTGCTCTGCACCCTCCTCCCGCCCTGTGGAGCAACAGATGTCCCATTCTCCAAAAATGTACTCAATGGCACCGTAATGTTGCAGCCACACACAGGTTGACCTGCTGTGAGGAAAAAACGAGTTAGTACATTTCAAACATGAAAACGGTCACTTTAAAATCAACTTGAAAAACCAAAATTCCAAAAGTATAAAACACAAAAAATTCTTACCAAATAAAGATAATGGATAGTGCTCTGCACCCTCCTCCCGCCCTGTGGAGCAACAGATGTCCCATTCTCCAAAAATGTACTCAATGGCACCGTAATGTTGCACAAACACACAGGTTGACCTGCTGTGATGAAAAAACGAGTTAGTACATTTCAAACATGAAAACGGTCATTTTAAAATCAACTTGAAAAACCAAAATTCCAAAAGTATAAAACACAAAAAATTCTTACCAAATAAAGATAATGGATAGTGCTCTGCACCCTCCTCCCGCCCTGTGGAGCAACAGATGTCCCTTTCTCCAAAAATGTACTCAATGGCACCGTAATGTTGCAGCCACACACAGGTTGACCTGCTGTGAGGAAAAAACGAGTTAGTACATTTCAAACATGAAAACGGTCATTTTAAAATCAACTTGAAAAACCAAAATTCCAAAAGTATAAAACACAAAAAATTCTTACCAAATAAAGATAATGGATAGTGCTCTGCACCCTCCTCCCGCCCTGTGGAGCAACAGATGTCCCTTTCTCCAAAAATGTACTCAATGGCACCGTAATGTTGCAGCCACACACAGGTTGACCTGCTGTGAGGAAAAAACGAGTTAGTACATTTCAAACATGAAAACGGTCATTTTAAAATCAACTTGAAAAACCAAAATTCCAAAAGTATAAAACACAAAAAATTCTTACCAAATAAAGATAATGGATAGTGCTCTGCACCCTCCTCCCGCCCTGTGGAGCAACAGATGTTCCTTTCTCCAAAAATGTACTCAATGGCACCGTAATGTTGCAGCCACACACAGGTTGACCTGCTGTGAGGAAAAAACGAGTTAGTACATTTCAAACATGAAAACGGTCATTTTAAAATCAACTTGAAAAACCAAAATTCCAAAAGTATAAAACACAAAAAATTCTTACCAAATAAAGATAATGGATAGTGCTCTGCACCCTCCTCCCGCCCTGTGGAGCAACAGATGTCCCTTTCTCCAAAAATGTACTCAATGGCACCGTAATGTTGCAGCCACACACAGGTTGACCTGCTGTGAGGAAAAAACGAGTTAGTACATTTCTAACATGAAAAAGGTCATTTTAAAATCAACTTGAAATTCCAAAATTCCAAAAGTATAAAACACAAAAAATTCTTACCAAATAAAGATAATGGATAGTGCTCTGCACCCTCCTCCCGCCCTGTGGAGCAACAGATGTCCCTTTCTCCAAAAATGTACTCAATGGCACCGTAATGTTGCAGCCACACACAGGTTGACCTGCTGTGAGGAAAAAACGAGTTAGTACATTTCTAACATGAAAAAGGTCATTTTAAAATCAACTTGAAAAACCAAAATTCCAAAAGTATAAAACACAAAAAATTCTTACCAAATAAAGATAATGGATAGTGCTCTGCACCCTCCTCCCGCCGTGTGGAGCAACAGATGTCCCTTTCTCCAAAAATGTACTCAATGGCACCGTAATGTTGCAGCCACACACAGGTTGACCTGCTGTGAGGAAAAAACGAGTTAGTACATTTCTAACATGAAAAAGGTCATTTTAAAATCAACTTGAAAAACCAAAATTCCAAAAGTATAAAACACAAAAAATTCTTACCAAATAAAGATAATGGATAGTGCTCTGCACCCTCCTCCCGCCCTGTGGAGCAACAGATGTCCCTTTCTCCAAAAATGTACTCAATGGCACCGTAATGTTGCAGCCACACACAGGTTGACCTGCTGTGAGGAAAAAACGAGTTAGTACATTTCTAACATAAAAAAGGTCATTTTAAAATCAACTTGAAAAACCAAAATTCCAAAAGTATAAAACACAAAAAATTCTTACCAAATAAAGATAATGGATAGTGCTCTGCACCCTCCTCCCACCCTGTGGAGCAACAGATGTCCCTTTCTCCAAAAATGTACTCAATGGCACCGTAATGTTGCAGCCACACACAGGTTGACCTGCTGTGAGGAAAAAACGAGTTAGTACATTTCTAACATGAAAACGGTCATTTTAAAATCAACCTGAAAAACCAAAATTCCAAAAGTATAAAACACAAAAAATTCTTACCAAATAAAGATAATGGATAGTGCTCTGCACCCTCCTCCCGCCCTGTGGAGCAACATATGTCCCTTTCTCCAAAAATGTACTCAATGGCACCGTAATGTTGCAGCCACACACAGGTTGACCTGCTGTGAGGAAAAAACGAGTTAGTACATTTCAAACATGAAAAAGGTCATTTTAAAATCAACTTGAAAAACCAAAATTCCAAAAGTATAAAACACAAAAAATTCTTACCAAATAAAGATAATGGATAGTGCTCTGCACCCTCCTCCCGCCCTGTGGAGCAACAGATGTCCCTTTCTCCAAAAATGTACTCAATGGCACCGTAATGTTGCAGCCACACACAGGTTGACCTGCTGTGAGGAAAAAACGAGTTAGTACATTTCTGACATGAAAACGGTCATTTTAAAATCAACTTGAAAAACCAAAATTCCAAAAGTATAAAACACAAAAAATTCTTACCAAATAAAGATAATGGATAGTGCTCTGCACCCTCCTCCCGCCCTGTGGAGCAACAGATGTCCCTTTCTCCAAAAATGTACTCAATGGCACCGTAATGTTGCAGCCACACACAGGTTGACCTGCTGTGAGGAAAAAACGAGTTAGTACATATCAAACATGAAAAAGGTCAGTTTAAAATCAACTTGAAAAACCAAAATTCCAAAAGTATAAAACACAAAAAATGCTTACCAAACAAAGATAATGGATAGTGCTCTGCACCCTCCTCCCGCCCTGTGGAGCAACAGATGTCCCTTTCTCCAAAAATGTACTCAATGGCACCGTAATGTTGCAGCCACACACAGGTTGACCTGCTGTGAGGAAAAAACGAGTTAGTACATTTCTAACATGAAAAAGGTCATTTTAAAATCAACTTGAAAAACCAAAATTCCAAAAGTATAAAACACAAAAAATTCTTACCAAATAAAGATAATGGATAGTGCTCTGCACCCTCCTCCCGCCCTGTGGAGCAACAGATGTCCCTTTCTCCAAAAATGTACTCAATGGCACCGTAATGTTGCAGCCACACACAGGTTGACCTGCTGTGAGGAAAAAACGAGTTAGTACATATCAAACATGAAAACGGTCATTTTAAAATCAACTTGAAAAACCAAAATTCCAAAAGTATAAAACACAAAAAATTCTTACCAAATAAAGATAATGGATAGTGCTCTGCACCCTCCTCCCTCCCTGTGGAGCAACAGATGTCCCTTTCTCCAAAAATGTACTCAATGGCACCGTAATGTGGCAGCCACACACAGGTTGACCTGCTGTGAGGAAAAAACGAGTTAGTACATTTCTAACATGAAAAAGGTCATTTTAAAATCAACTTGAAAAACCAAAATTCCAAAAGTATAAAACACAAAAAATTCTTACCAAATAAAGATAATGGATAGTGCTCTGCACCCTCCTCCCGCCCTGTGGAGCAACAGATGTCCCTTTCTCCAAAAATGTACTCAATGGCACCGTAATGTTGCAGCCACACACAGGTTGACCTGCTGTGAGGAAAAAACGAGTTAGTACATTTCTAACATGAAAACGGTCATTTTAAAATCAACTTGAAAAACCAAAATTCCAAAAGTATAAAACACAAAAAATTCTTACCAAATAAAGATAATGGATAGTGCTCTGCACCCTCCTCCCGCCCTGTGGAGCAACAGATGTCCCTTTCTCCAAAAATGTACTCAATGGCACCGTAATGTTGCAGCCACACACAGGTTGACCTGCTGTGAGGAAAAAACGAGTTAGTACATTTCAAACATGAAAACGGTCATTTTAAAATCAACTTGAAAAACCAAAATTCCAAAAGTATAAAACACAAAAAATTCTTACCAAATAAAGATAATGGATAGTGCTCTGCACCCTCCTCCCGCGCTGTGGAGCAACAGATGTCCCTTTCTCCAAAAATGTACTCAATGGCACCGTAATGTTGCAGCCACACACAGGTTGACCTGCTGTGAGGAAAAAACGAGTTAGTACATTTCAAACATGAAAACAGTCATTTTAAAATCAACTTGAAAAACCAAAATTCCAAAAGTATAAAACACAAAAAATTCTTACCAAATAAAGATAATGGATAGTGCTCTGCACCCTCCTCCCGCCCTGTGGAGCAACAGATGTCCCTTTCTCCAAAAATGTACTCAATGGCACCGTAATGTTGCAGCCACACACAGGTTGACCTGCTGTGAGGAAAAAACGAGTTAGTACATTTCTAACATGAAAAAGGTCATTTTAAAATCAACTTGAAAAACCAAAATTCCAAAAGTATAAAACACAAAAAATTCTTACCAAATAAAGATAATGGATAGTGCTCTGCACCCTCCTCCCGCCCTGTGGAGCAACAGATGTCCCTTTCTCCAAAAATGTACTCAATGGCACCGTAATGTTGCAGCCACACACAGGTTGACCTGCTGTGAGGAAAAAACGAGTTAGTACATTTCTAACATGAAAACGGTCATTTTAAAATCAACTTGAAAAACCAAAATTCCAAAAGTATAAAACACAAAAAATTCTTACCAAATAAAGATAATGGATAGTGCTCTGCACCCTCCTCCCGCCCTGTGGAGCAACAGATGTCCCTTTCTCCAAAAAATGTACTCAATGGCACCGTAATGTTGCAGCCACACACAGGTTGACCTGCTGTGAGGAAAAAACGAGTTAGTACATTTCAAACATGAAAACGGTCATTTTAAAATCAACTTGAAAAACCAAAATTCCAAAAGTATAAAACACAAAAAATTCTTACCAAATAAAGATAATGGATAGTGCTCTGCACCCTCCTCCCGCCCTGTGGAGCAACAGATGTCCCATTCTCCAAAAATGTACTCAATGGCACCGTAATGTTGCAGCCACACACAGGTTGACCTGCTGTGAGGAAAAAACGAGTTAGTACATTTCAAACATGAAAACGGTCATTTTAAAATCAACTTGAAAAACCAAAATTCCAAAAGTATAAAACACAAAAAATTCTTACCAAATAAAGATAATGGATAGTGCTCTGCACCCTCCTCCCGCCCTGTGGAGCAACAGATGTCCCATTCTCCAAAAATGTACTCAATGGCACCGTAATGTTGCAGCCACACACAGGTTGACCTGCTGTGATGAAAAAACGAGTTAGTACATTTCAAACATGAAAACGGTCATTTTAAAATCAACTTGAAAAACCAAAATTCCAAAAGTATAAAACACAAAAAATTCTAACCAAATAAAGATAATGGATAGTGCTCTGCACCCTCCTCCCGCCCTGTGGAGCAACAGATGTCCCTTTCTCCAAAAATGTACTCAATGGCACCGTAATGTTGCAGCCACACACAGGTTGACCTGCTGTGAGGAAAAAACGAGTTAGTACATTTCAAACATGAAAACGGTCATTTTAAAATCAACTTGAAAAACCAAAATTCCAAAAGTATAAAACACAAAAAATTCTTACCAAATAAAGATAATGGATAGTGCTCTGCACCCTCCTCCCGCCCTGTGGAGCAACAGATGTCCCTTTCTCCAAAAATGTACTCAATGGCACCGTAATGTTGCAGCCACACACAGGTTGACCTGCTGTGAGGAAAAAACGAGTTAGTACATTTCAAACATGAAAACGGTCATTTTAAAATCAACTTGAAAAACCAAAATTCCAAAAGTATAAAACACAAAAAATTCTTACCAAATAAAGATAATGGATAGTGCTCTGCACCCTCCTCCCGCCCTGTGGAGCAACAGATGTTCCTTTCTCCAAAAATGTACTCAATGGCACCGTAATGTTGCAGCCACACACAGGTTGACCTGCTGTGAGGAAAAAACGAGTTAGTACATTTCAAACATGAAAACGGTCATTTTAAAATCAACTTGAAAAACCAAAATTCCAAAAGTATAAAACACAAAAAATTCTTACCAAATAAAGATAATGGATAGTGCTCTGCACCCTCCTCCCGCCCTGTGGAGCAACAGATGTCCCTTTCTCCAAAAATGTACTCAATGGCACCGTAATGTTGCAGCCACACACAGGTTGACCTGCTGTGAGGAAAAAACGAGTTAGTACATTTCTAACATGAAAAAGGTCATTTTAAAATCAACTTGAAAAACCAAAATTCCAAAAGTATAAAACACAAAAAATTCTTACCAAATAAAGATAATGGATAGTGCTCTGCACCCTCCTCCCGCCCTGTGGAGCAACAGATGTCCCTTTCTCCAAAAATGTACTCAATGGCACCGTAATGTTGCAGCCACACACAGGTTGACCTGCTGTGAGGAAGAAACGAGTTAGTACATTTCTAACATGAAAAAGGTCATTTTAAAATCAACTTGAAAAACCAAAATTCCAAAAGTATAAAACACAAAAAATTCTTACCAAATAAAGATAATGGATAGTGCTCTGCACCCTCCTCCCGCCGTGTGGAGCAACAGATGTCCCTTTCTCCAAAAATGTACTCAATGGCACCGTAATGTTGCAGCCACACACAGGTTGACCTGCTGTGAGGAAAAAACGAGTTAGTACATTTCTAACATGAAAAAGGTCATTTTAAAATCAACTTGAAAAACCAAAATTCCAAAAGTATAAAACACAAAAAATTCTTACCAAATAAAGATAATGGATAGTGCTCTGCACCCTCCTCCCGCCCTGTGGAGCAACAGATGTCCCTTTCTCCAAAAATGTACTCAATGGCACCGAAATGTTGCAGCCACACACAGGTTGACCTGCTGTGAGGAAAAAACGAGTTAGTACATTTCAAACATGAAAAAGGTCATTTTAAAATCAACTTGAAAAACGAAAATTCCAAAAGTATAAAACACAAAAAATTCTTACCAAATAAAGATAATGGATAGTGCTCTGCACCCTCCTCCCGCCCTGTGGAGCAACAGATGTCCCTTTCTCCAAAAATGTACTCAATGGGACCGTAATGTTGCAGCCACACACAGGTTGACCTGCTGTGAGGAAAAAACGAGTTAGTACATTTCAAACATGAAAACGGTCATTTTAAAATCAACTTGAAAAACCAAAATTCCAAAAGTATAAAACACAAAAAATTCTTACCAAATAAAGATAATGGATAGTGCTCTGCACCCTCCTCCCGCCCTGTGGAGCAACAGATGTCCCTTTCTCCAAAAATGTACTCAATGGCACCGTAATGTTGCAGCCACACACAGGTTGACCTGCTGTGAGGAAAAAACGAGTTAGTACATTTCAAACATGAAAAAGGTCATTTTAAAATCAACTTGAAAAACGAAAATTCCAATAGTATAAAACACAAAAAATTCTTACCAAATAAAGATAATGGATAGTGCTCTGCACCCTCCTCCCGCCCTGTGGAGCAACAGACGTCCCTTTCTCCAAAAATGTACTCAATGGCAGCGAAATGTTGCAGCCACACACAGGCTGACCTGCTGTGAGGAAAAAACGAGTTAGTACATTTCAAACATGAAAACGGTCATTTTAAAATCAACTTGAAAAACGAAAATTCCAAAACTATAAAACACAAAAAATTCTTACCAAATAAAGATAATGGATAGTGCTCTGCACCCTCCTCCCGCCCTGTGGAGCAACAGATGTCCCTTTCTCCAAAAATGTACTCAATGGCACCGAAATGTTGCAGCCACACACAGGTTGACCTGCTGTGAGGAAAAAACGAGTTAGTACATTTCAAACATGAAAACGGTCATTTTAAAATCATCTTGAAAAACCAAAATTCCAAAAGTATAAAACACAAAAAATTCTTACCAAATAAAGGTAATGGATAGTGCTCTGCACCCTCCTCCCGCCCTGTGGAGCAACAGATGTCTCTTTCTCCAAAAATGTACTCAATGGCACCGTAATGTTGCAGCCACACACAGGTTGACCTGCTGTGAGGAAAAAACGAGTTAGTACATTTCAAACATGAAAAAGGTCATTTTAAAATCAACTTGAAAAACCAAAATTCCAAAAGTATAAAACACAAAAAATTCTTACCAAATAAAGATAATGGATAGTGCTCTGCACCCTCCTCCCGCCCTGTGGAGCAACAGATGTCCCTTTCTCCAAAAATGTACTCAATGGCACCGAAATGTTGCAGCCACACACAGGTTGACCTGCTGTGAGGAAAAAACGAGTTAGTACATTTCAAACATGAAAACAGTCATTTTAAAATCAACTTGAAAAACCAAAATTCCAAAAGTATAAAACACAAAAAATTCTTACCAAATAAAGATAATGGATAGTGCTCTGCACCCTCCTCCCGCCCTGTGGAGCAACAAATGTCCCTTTCTCCAAAAATGTACTCAATGGCACCGAAATGTTGCAGCCACACACAGGTTGACCTGCTGTGAGGAAAAAACGAGTTAGTACATTTCAAACATGAAAACGGTCATTTTAAAATCAACTTGAAAAACCAAAATTCCAAAAGTATAAAACACAAAAAATGCTTACCATAGAAAGATAATGGATAGTGCTCTGCACCCTCCTCCCGCCCTGTGGAGCAACAGATGTCCCTTTCTCCAAAAATGTACTCAATGGCACCGTAATGTTGCAGCCACACACAGGTTGACCTGCTGTGAGGAAAAAACGAGTTAGTACATTTCAAACATGAAAAAGGACATTTTAAAATCAATTTGAAAAACGAAAATTCCAAAAGTATAAAACACAAAAAATTCTTACCAAATAAAGATAATGGATAGTGCTCTGCACCCTCCTCCCGCCCTGTGGAGCAACAAATGTCCCTTTCTCCAAAAATGTACTCAATGGCACCGAAATGTTGCAGCCACACACAGGTTGACCTGCTGTGAGGAAAAAACGAGTTAGTACATTTCAAACATGAAAACGGTCATTTTAAAATCAACTTGAAAAACCAAAATTCCAAAAGTATAAAACACAAAAAATGCTTACCAAAGAAAGATAATGGACAGTGCTCTGCACCCTCCTCCCGCCCTGTGGAGCAACAGATGTCTCTTTCTCCAAAAATGTACTCAATGGCACCGAAATGTTGCAGCCACACACAGGTTGACCTGCTGTGAGGAAAAAACGAGTTAGTACATTTCAAACATGAAAACGGTCATTTTAAAATCAACTTGAAAAACCAAAATTCCAAAAGTATAAAACACAAAAAATTCTTACCAAATAAAGATAATGGATAGTGCTCTGCACCCTCCTCCCGCCCTGTGGAGCAACAGATGTCTCTTTCTCCAAAAATGTACTCAATGGCACCGTAATGTTGCAGCCACACACAGGTTGACCTGCTGTGAGGAAAAAACGAGTTAGTACATTTCAAACATGAAAAAGGTCATTTTAAAATCAACTTGAAAAACCAAAATTCCAAAAGTATAAAACACAAAAAATTCTTCCCAAATAAAGATAATGGATAGTGCTCTGCACCCTCCTCCCGCCATGTGGAGCAACAGATGTCCCTTTCTCCAAAAATGTACTCAATGGCACCGAAATGTTGCAGCCACACACAGGTTGCCTGCTGTGAGGAAAAAACGAGTTAGTACATTTCAAACATGAAAAAGGTCATTTTAAAATCAATTTGAAAAACGAAAATTCCAAAAGTATAAAACACAAAAAATTCTTACCAAATAAAGATAATGGATAGTGCTCTGCACCCTCCTCCCGCCCTGTGGAGCAACAGATGTCCCTTTCTCCAAAAATGTACTCAATGGCACCGAAATGTTGCAGCCACACACAGGTTGACCTGCTGTGAGGAAAAAACGAGTTAGTACATTTCAAACATGAAAACGGTCATTTTAAAATCAACTTGAAAAACCAAAATTCCAAAAGTATAAAACACAAAAAATGCTTACCAAAGAAAGATAATGGATAGTGCTCTGCACCCTCCTCCCGCCCTGTGGAGCAACAGATGTCCCTTTCTCCAAAAATGTACTCAATGGCACCGTAATGTTGCAGCCACACACAGGTTGACCTGCTGTGAGGAAAAAACGAGTTAGTACATTTCAAACATGAAAAAGGTCATTTTAAAATCAATTTGAAAAACGAAAATTCCAAAAGTATAAAACACAAAAAATTCTTACCAAATAAAGATAATGGATAGTGCTCTTCACCCTCCTCCCGCCCTGTGGAGCAACAGATGTCCCTTTCTCCAAAAATGTACTCAATGGCACCGAAATGTTGCAGCCACACACAGGTTGACCTGCTAAGAGGAAAAAACGAGTTAGTACATTTCAAACATGAAAAAGGTCATTTTAAAATCAACTTGAAAAACGAAAATTCCAAAAGTATAAAACACAAAAAATTCTTACCAAATAAAGATAATGGATAGTGCTCTGCACCCTCCTCCCGCCCTGTGGAGCAACAGATGTCCCTTTCTCCAAAAATGTACTCAATGGGACCGAAATGTTGCAGCCACACACAGGTTGACCTGCTGTGAGGAAAAAACGAGTTAGTACATTTCAAACATGAAAACGGTCATTTTAAAATCAACTTGAAAAACCAAAATTCCAAAAGTATAAAACACAAAAAATTCTTACCAAATAAAGATAATGGATAGTGCTCTGCACCCTCCTCCCGCCCTGTGGAGCAACAGATGTCCCTTTCTCCAAAAATGTACTCAATGGCACCGTAATGTTGCAGCCACACACAGGTTGACCTGCTGTGAGGAAAAAACGAGTTAGTACATTTCAAACATGAAAAAGGTCATTTTAAAATCAACTTGAAAAACGAAAATTCCAAAAGTATAAAACACAAAAAATTCTTACCAAATAAAGATAATGGATAGTGCTCTGCACCCTCCTCCCGCCCTGTGGAGCAACAGATGTCCCTTTCTCCAAAAATGTACTCAATGGCACCGAAATGTTGCAGCCACACACAGGTTGACCTGCTGTGAGGAAAAAACGAGTTAGTACATTTCAAACATGAAAAAGGTCATTTTAAAATCAACTTGAAAAACGAAAATTCGTAAACTATAAAACACAAAAAATTCTTACCAAATAAAGATAATGGATAGTGCTCTGCACCCTCCTCCCGCCCTGTGGAGCAACAGATGTCCCTTTCTCCAAAAATGTACTCAATGGCACCGAAATGTTGCAGCCACACACAGGTTGACCTGCTGTGAGGAAAAAACGAGTTAGTACATTTCAAACATGAAAACGGTCATTTTAAAATCAACTTGAAAAACCAAAATTCCAAAAGTATAAAACACAAAAAATTCTTACCAAATAAAGATAATGGATAGTGCTCTGCACCCTCCTCCCGCCCTGTGGAGCAACAGATGTCTCTTTCTCCAAAAATGTACTCAATGGCACCGTAATGTTGCAGCCACACACAGGTTGACCTGCTGTGAGGAAAAAACGAGTTAGTACATTTCAAACATGAAAAAGGTCATTTTAAAATCAACTTGAAAAACCAAAATTCCAAAAGTATAAAACACAAAAAATTCTTACCAAATAAAGATAATGGATAGTGCTCTGCACCCTCCTCCCGCCCTGTGGAGCAACAGATGTCTCTTTCTCCAAAAATGTACTCAATGGCACCGTAATGTTGCAGCCACACACAGGTTGACCTGCTGTGAGGAAAAAACGAGTTAGTACATTTCAAACATGAAAAAGGTCATTTTAAAATCAACTTGAAAAACCAAAATTCCAAAAGTATAAAACACAAAAAATTCTTACCAAATAAAGATAATGGATAGTGCTCTGCACCCTCCTCCCGCCCTGTGGAGCAACAGATGTCCCTTTCTCCAAAAATGTACTCAATGGGACCGAAATGTTGCAGCCACACACAGGTTGACCTGCTGTGAGGAAAAAACGAGTTAGTACATTTCAAACATGAAAACGGTCATTTTAAAATCAACTTGAAATACCAAAATTCCAAAAGTATAAAACACAAAAAATTCTTACCAAATAAAGATAATGGATAGTGCTCTGCACCCTCCTCCCGCCCTGTGGAGCAACAGATGTCCCTTTCTCCAAAAATGTACTCAATGGCACCGTAATGTTGCAGCCACACACAGGTTGACCTGCTGTGAGGAAAAAACGAGTTAGTACATTTCAAACATGAAAAAGGTCATTTTAAAATCAACTTGAAAAACGAAAATTCCAAAAGTATAAAACACAAAAAATTCTTACCAAATAAAGATAATGGATAGTGCTCTGCACCCTCCTCCCGCCCTGTGGAGCAACAGATGTCCCTTTCTCCAAAAATGTACTCAATGGCACCGAAATGTTGCAGCCACACACAGGTTGACCTGCTGTGAGGAAAAAACGAGTTAGTACATTTCAAACATGAAAAAGGTCATTTTAAAATCAACTTGAAAAACGAAAATTCGAAAACTATAAAACACAAAAAATTCTTACCAAATAAAGATAATGGATAGTGCTCTGCACCCTCCTCCCGCCCTGTGGAGCAACAGATGTCCCTTTCTCCAAAAATGTACTCAATGGCACCGAAATGTTGCAGCCACACACAGGTTGACCTGCTGTGAGGAAAAAACGAGTTAGTACATTTCAAACATGAAAACGGTCATTTTAAAATCAACTTGAAAAACCAAAATTCCAAAAGTATAAAACACAAAAAATTCTTACCAAATAAAGATAATGGATAGTGCTCTGCACCCTCCTCCCGCCCTGTGGAGCAACAGATGTCTCTTTCTCCAAAAATGTACTCAATGGCACCGTAATGTTGCAGCCACACACAGGTTGACCTGCTGTGAGGAAAAAACGAGTTAGTACATTTCAAACATGAAAAAGGTCATTTTAAAATCAACTTGAAAAACCAAAATTCCAAAAGTATAAAACACAAAAAATTCTTACCAAATAAAGATAATGGATAGTGCTCTGCACCCTCCTCCCGCCCTGTGGAGCAACAGATGTCCCTTTCTCCAAAAATGTACTCAATGGCACCGAAATGTTGCAGCCAGACACAGGTTGACCTGCTGTGAGGAAAAAACGAGTTAGTACATTTCAAACATGAAAACGGTCATTTTAAAATCAACTTGAAAAACCAAAATTCCAAAAGTATAAAACACAAAAAATTCTTACCAAATAAAGATAATGGATAGTGCTCTGCACCCTCCTCCCGCCCTGTGGAGCAACAGATGTCCCTTTCTCCAAAAATGTACTCAATGGCACCGTAATGTTGCAGCCACACACAGGTTGACCTGCTGTGAGGAAAAAACGAGTTAGTACATTTCAAACATGAAAAAGGTCATTTTAAAATCAACTTGAAAAACGAAAATTCCAAAAGTATAAAACACAAAAAATTCTTACCAAATAAAGATAATGGATAGTGCTCTGCACCCTCCTCCCGCCCTGTGGAGCAACAGATGTCCCTTTCTCCAAAAATGTACTCAATGGCACCGAAATGTTGCAGCCACACACAGGTTGACCTGCTGTGAGGAAAAAACGAGTTAGTACATTTCAAACAAAAAAAACGGTCATTTTAAAATCAACTTGAAAAACCAAAATTCCAAAAGTATAAAACACAAAAAATGCTTACCAAAGAAAGATAATGGATAGTGCTCTGCACCCTCCTCCCGCCCTGTGGAGCAACAGATGTCCCTTTCTCCAAAAATGTACTCAATTGCACCGTAATGTTGCAGCCACACACAGGTTGACCTGCTGTGAGGAAAAAACGAGTTAGTACATTTCAAACATGAAAACGGTCATTTTAAAATCAACTTGAAAAACCAAAATTCCAAAAGTATAAAACACAAAAAATTCTTACCAAATAAAGATAATGGATAGTGCTCTGCACCCTCCTCCCGCCCTGTGGAGCAACAGATGTCCCTTTCTCCAAAAATGTACTCAATGGCACCGTAATGTTGCAGCCACACACAGGTTGACCTGCTGTGAGGAAAAAACGAGTTAGTACATTTCTAACATGAAAAAGGTCATTTTAAAATCAACTTGAAAAACCAAAATTCCAAAAGTATAAAACACAAAAAATTCTTACCAAATAAAGATAATGGATAGTGCTCTGCACCCTCCTCCCGCCCTGTGGAGCAACAGATGTCCCTTTCTCCAAAAATGTACTCAATGGCACCGTAATGTTGCAGCCACACACAGGTTGACCTGCTGTGAGGAAAAAACGAGTTAGTACATTTCAAACATGAAAACGGTCATTTTAAAATCAACTTGAAAAACCAAAATTCCAAAAGTATAAAACACAAAAAATTCTTACCAAATAAAGATAATGGATAGTGCTCTGCACCCTCCTCCCGCCCTGTGGAGCAACAGATGTCCCTTTCTCCAAAAATGTACTCAATGGCACCGTAATGTTGCAGCCACACACAGGTTGACCTGCTGTGAGGAAAAAACGAGTTAGTACATTTCTAACATGAAATGGTCATTTTAAAATCAACTTGAAAAACCAAAATTCCAAAAGTATAAAACACAAAAAATGCTTGCCATAGAAAGATAATGGATAGTGCTCTGCACCCTCCTCCCGCCCAGTGGAGCAACAGATGTCCCTTTCTCCAAAAATGTACTCAATGGCACCGTAATGTTGCAGCCACACACAGGTTGACCTGCTGTGAGGAAAAAACGAGTTAGTACATTTCAAACATGAAAACGGTCATTTTAAAATCAACTTGAAAAACCAAAATTCCAAAAGTATAAAACACAAAAAATTCTTACCAAATAAAGATAATGGATAGTGCTCTGCACCCTCCTCCCGCCCTGTGGAGCAACAGATGTCCCTTTCTCCAAAAATGTACTCAATGGGACCGTAATGTTGCAGCCACACACAGGTTGACCTGCTGTGATGAAAAAACGAGTTAGTACATTTCAAACATGAAAAAGGTCATTTTAAAATCAACTTGAAAAACCAAAATTTCAAAAGTATAAAACACAAAAAATGCTTACCAAATAAAGATAATGGATAGTGCTCTGCACCCTCCTCCCGCCCTGTGGAGCAACAGATGTCCCTTTCTCCAAAAATGTACTCAATGGGACCGTAATGTTGCAGCCACACACAGGTTGACCTGCTGTGAGGAAAAAACGAGTTAGTACATTTCTAACATGAAAAAGGTCATTTTAAAATCAACTTGAAAAACCAAAATTTCAAAAGTATAAAACACAAAAAATGCTTACCAAATAAAGATAATGGATAGTGCTCTGCACCCTCCTCCCGCCCTGTGGAGCAACAGATGTCCCTTTCTCCAAAAATGTACTCAATGGCACCGTAATGTTGCAGCCACACACAGGTTGACCTGCTGTGAGGAAAAAACGAGTTAGTACATTTCAAACATGAAAAAGGTCATTTTAAAATCAACTTGAAAAACCAAAGTTCCAAAAGTATAAAACACAAAAAATTCTTACCAAATAAAGATAATGGATAGTGCTCTGCACCCTCCTCCCGCCCAGTGGAGCAACAGATGTCCCTTTCTCCAAAAATGTACTCAATGGCACCGTAATGTTGCAGCCACACACAGGTTGACCTGCTGTGAGGAAAAAACGAGTTAGTACATTTCAAACATGAAAACGGTCATTTTAAAATCAACTTGAAAAACCAAAATTCCAAAAGTATAAAACACAAAAAATGCTTACCAAGGAGAGATAATGGATAGTGCTCTGCACCCTCCTCCCGCCCTGTGGAGCAACAGATGTCCCTTTCTCCAAAAATGTACTCAATGGGACCGTAATGTTGCAGCCACACACAGGTTGACCTGCTGTGAGGAAAAAACGAGTTAGTACATTTCAAACATGAAAAAGGTCATTTTAAAATCAACTTGAAAAACCAAAATTTCAAAAGTATAAAACACAAAAAATGCTTACCAAATAAAGATAATGGATAGTGCTCTGCACCCTCCTCCCGCCCTGTGGAGCAACAGATGTCCCTTTCTCCAAAAATGTACTCAATGGGACCGTAATGTTGCAGCCACACACAGGTTGACCTGCTGTGAGGAAAAAACGAGTTAGTACATTTCTAACATGAAAAAGGTCATTTTAAAATCAACTTGAAAAACCAAAATTTCAAAAGTATAAAACACAAAAAATGCTTACCAAATAAAGATAATGGATAGTGCTCTGCACCCTCCTCCCGCCCTGTGGAGCAACAGATGTCCCTTTCTCCAAAAATGTACTCAATGGCACCGTAATGTTGCAGCCACACACAGGTTGACCTGCTGTGAGGAAAAAACGAGTTATTACATTTCAAACATGAAAAAGGTCATTTTAAAATCAACTTGAAAAACCAAAGTTCCAAAAGTATAAAACACAAAAAATTCTTACCAAATAAAGATAATGGATAGTGCTCTGCACCCTCCTCCCGCCCTGTGAAGCAACAGATGTCCCTTTCTCCAAAAATGTACTCAATGGCACCGTAATGTTGCAGCCACACACAGGTTGACCTGCTGTGAGGAAAACACGAGTTAGTACATTTCAAACATGAAAAAGGTCATTTTAAAATCAACTTGAAAAACCAAAATTTCAAAAGTATAAAACACAAAAAATGCTTACCAAAGAAAGATAATGGATAGAGCTCTGCACCCTCCTCCCATGCTGTGGAGCAACAGATGTCCCTTTCTCCAAAAATGTACTCAATGGGACCGTAATGTTGCAGCCACACACAGGTTGACCTGCTGTGAGGAAAAAACGAGTTAGTACATTTCAAACATGAAAAAGGTCATTTTAAAATCAACTTGAAAAACCAAAATTCCAAAAGTATAAAACACAAAAATGCTTACCAAAGAAAGATAATGGATACTGCTCTGCACCCTCGTCCCGCCCTGTGGAGCAACAGATGTCCCTTTCTCCAAAAATGTACTCAATTTGACCGTAATGTTGCAAGCACACACAGGTTGACCTGCTGTGAGGAAAAAACGAGTTAGTACATTTCAAACATGAAAAAGGTCATTTTAAAATCAACTTGAAAAACCAAAATTCCAAAAGTATAAAACACAAAAAATGCTGACCAAAGAAAGATAATGGATAGCGCTCTGCACCCTCCTCCCGCCCTGTGGAGCAACAGATGTCCCTTTCTCCAAAAATGTACACAATGGGACCGTAATAATGCAGCCACACACAGGCTGACCTGCTGTGAGGAAAAAACGAGTTAGTACATTTCAAACATGAAAAAGGTCATTTTAAAATCAACTTGAAAAACCAAAATTCCAAAAGTATAAAACACAAAAAATGATTACCAAAGAAAGATAATGGATAGTGCTCTGCACCCTCCTCCCGCCCTGTGGAGCATCAGATGTCCCTTTCTCCAAAAAATGTAGTCAATGGGACCGTAATGTTGCAGCCTCACACAGGTTGACATGCTGTAAGGAAAAAACGAGTTAGTACATTTCAAACATGAAAAAGGTCATTTTAAAATCAACTTCAAAAACCAAAATTCCAAAAGTATAAAAAACAAAAAATGCTTACCAAAGAAAGATAATGGATAGTGCTCTGCACCCTCCTCCCGTGCTGTGGAGCAACAGATGTCCCTTTCTCCAAAAATGTACTCAATGGGACCGTAATGTTGCAGCCACACACAGGTTGACCTGCTGTGAGGAAAAAACGAGTTAGTACATTTCAAACATGAAAAAGGTCATTTTAAAATCAACTTCAAAAACCAAAATTCCAAAAGTATAAAACACAAAAAATGCTTGCCATAGAAAGATAATGGATAGTGCTCTTCACCCTCCTCCCGCCCTGTGGAGCAACAGATGTCCCTTTCTCCAAAAATGTACTCAATGGGACCGTAATGTTGCAGCCACACACAGGTTGACCTGTTGTGAGGGAAAAACGAGTTAGTACATTTCAAACATGAAAAAGGTCATTTTAAAATCAACTTGAAAAACCAAAATTCCAAAAGTATAAAACACAAAAAATGCTTACCAAAGAAAGATAATGGATAGTGCTCTGCACCCTCCTCCCGTGCTGTGGAGCAACAGATGTCCCTTTCTCCAAAAATGTACTCAACGGCACCGTAATGTTGCAGCCACACATAGGTTGACCTGCTGTGAGGAAAAAACGAGTTAGTACATTTCAAACATGAAAACGGTCATTTTAAAATCAACTTGAAAAACCAAAATTCCAAAAGTATAAAACACAAAAAATGCTTACCAAAGAAAGATAATGGATAGTGCTCTGCACCCTCCTCCCGCCCTGTGGAGTAACAGATATCCCTTTCTCCAAAAATGTACTCAATGGGACAGTAATGTTGCAGCCACACACAGGTTGACCTGCTGTGACGAAAAAACGAGTTGGTACATTTCAAACATGAAAAAGGTCATTTTAAAATCAACTTGAAAAACCAAAATTCCAAAAGTATAAAACACAAAAAATGCTTGCCATAGAAAGATAATTGATAGTGCTCTGCACCCTCCTCCCGCCCTGTGGAGCAACAGATGTCCCTTTCTCCAAAAATGTACTCAATGGGACCGTAATGTTGCAGCCACACACAGGTTGACCTGCTGTGAAGGAAAAACGAGTTAGTACATTTCAAACATGAAAAAGGTCATTTTAAAATCAACTTGAAAAACCAAAATTCCAAAAGTATAAAACACAAAAAAATGCTTACCAAAGAAATATAATGGATAGTGCTCTGCACCCTCCTCCCGTGCTGTGGAGCAACAGATGTCCCTTTCTCCAAAAATGTACTCAATGGGACCGTAATGTTGCAGCCACACACAGGTTGACCTGCTGTGAGGGAAAAACGAGTTAGTACATTTCAAACATGAAAAAGGTCATTTTAGAATCAACTTGAAAAACCAAAATTCCAAAAGTATAAAACACAAAAAATGCTTACCAAAGAAAGATAATGGATAGTGCTCTGCACCCTCCTCCCGTGCTGTGGAGCAACAGATGTTCCTTTCTCCAAAAATGTACTCAATGGCACCGTAATGTTGCAGCCACACACAGGTTGACCTGCTGTGAGGAAAAAACGAGTTAGTACATTTCAAACATGAAAAAGGTCATTTTAAAATCAACTTGAAAAACCAAAATTCCAAAAGTATAAAACACAAAAAATGCTTACCAAAGAAAGATAATGGATAGTGTTCTGCACCCTCCTCCCGCCCTGTGGAGCAACAGATGTCCCTTTCTCCAAAAATGTACACAATGGGACCGTAATATTGCAGCCACATACAGGCTGACCTGCTGTGAGGAAAAAACGAGTTAGTACATTTCAAACATGAAAAAGGTCATTTTAAAATCAACTTGAAAAACCAAAATTCTAAAAGTATAAAACACACAAAAATTATTACCAAAGAAAGATAATGTATAGTGCTCTGCACCCTCCTCCCGCCCTGTGGAGCAACAGATGTCCCTTTCTCCAAAAATGTACACAATGGGACCGTAATGTTGCAGCCACACACAGGTTGACATGCTGTGAGGAAAAAACGAGTTAGTACATTTCAAACATGAAAAAGGTCATTTTAAAATCAACTTTAAAAACCAAAATTCCAAAAGTATAAAACACAAAAAATTCTCACCAAATAAAGATAATGGATAGTGCTCTGCACCCTCCTCCCGCCCTGTGGAGCCACAGATGTTCCTTTCTCCAAAAATGTACTCAATGGGACCGTAATGTTGCAGCCACACACAGGCTGACCTGCTGTGGGGAAAAAACGAGTTAGTACATTTCAAACAAGAAAACGTTCATTTTAAAATCAACTTGATAAACCAAAATTTCAAAAGTATAAAACACAAAAAATGCTTACCAAAGAACGATAATGGATAGTGCTCTGCACCCTCCTCCCGCCCTGTGGAGCAACAGATGTCCCTTTCTCCAAAAATGTACTCAATGGGACCGTAATGTTGCAGCCACACACAGGTTGACCTGCTGTGAGGAAAAAACGAGTTAGTACATTTCAAACATGAAAAAGGTCATTTTAAAATCAACTTGAAAAACCAAAATTCCAAAAGTATAAAACACAAAAAATGATTACCAAAGAAAGATAATGGATAGTGCTCTGCACCCTCCTCCCGCCCTGTGGAGCAACAGATGTCCCTTTCTCCAAAAATGTACTCAATGGCACCGTAATGTTGCAGCCTCACACAGGTTGACATGCTGTAAGGAAAAAACGAGTTAGTACATTTCAAACATGAAAAAGGTCATTTTAAAATCAACTTCAAAAACCAAAATTCCAAAAGTATAAAACACAAAAAATGCTTACCAAAGAAAGATAATGGATAGTGCTCTGCACCCTCCTCCCGTGCTGTGGAGCAACAGATGTCCCTTTCTCCAAAAATGTACTCAATGGGACCGTAATGTTGCAGCCACACACAGGTTGACCTGCTGTGAGGAAAAAACGAGTTAGTACATTTCAAACATGAAAAAGGTCATTTTAAAATCAACTTGAAAAACCAAAATTCCAAAAGTATAAAAAACAAAAAATGCTTGCCATAGAAAGATAATGGATAGTGCTCTTCACCCTCCTCCCGCCCTGTGGAGCAACAGATGTCCCTTTCTCCAAAAATGTACTCAATGGCACCGTAATGTTGCAGCCACACACAGGTTGACCTGCTGTGAGGGAAAAACGAGTTAGTACATTTCAAACATGAAAAAGGTCATTTTAAAATCAACTTGAAAAACCAAAATTCCAAAAGTATAAAACACAAAAAATGCTTACCAAAGAAAGATAATGGATAGTGCTCTGCACCCTCCTCCCGTGCTGTGGAGCAACAGATGTCCCTTTCTCCAAAAATGTACTCAACGGCACCGTAATGTTGCAGCCACACACAGGTTGACCTGCTGTGAGGAAAAAACGAGTTAGTACATTTCAAACATGAAAACGGTCATTTTAAAATCAACTTGAAAAACCAAAATTCCAAAAGTATAAAACACAAAAAATGCTTACCAAAGAAAGATAATGGATAGTGCTCTGCACCCTCCTCCCGTGCTGTGGAGCAACAGATGTCCCTTTCTCCAAAAATGTACTCAATGGGACCGTAATGTTGCAGCCACACACAGGCTGACCTGCTGTGAGGAAGAAACGAGTTAGTGCATTTCAAACATGAAAACGGTCATTTTAAAATCACCTTGAAAAACTAAAATTCCAAAAGTATAAAACACAAAAAATGCTTACCAAATAAAGATAATGGATAGTGCTCTGCACCCTCCTCCCGCCCTGTGGAGCAACAGATGTCCCTTTCTCCAAAAATGTACTCAATGGGACCGTAATGTTGCAGCCACACACAGGTTGACCTGCTGTGAGGGAAAAACGAGTTAGTACATATCGAACATGAAAAAGGTCATTTTAAAATCAACTTGAAAAACCAAAATTCCAAAAGTATAAAACACAAAAAATGCTTACCAAAGAAAGATAATGGATAGTGCTCTGCACCCTCCTCCCGCCCTGTGGAGCAACAGATGTCCCTTTCTCCAAAAATGTACTCAATGGGACCGTAATGTTGCATCACACACAGGTTGACCTGCTGTGAGGGAAAAACGAGTTAGTACATTTAAAACATGAAAAAGGTCATTTTAAAATCAACTTGAAAAACCAAAATTCCAAAAGTATAAAACACAAAAAATGTTTACCAAAGAAAGATAATGGATAGTGCTCTGCACCCTCCTCCCGCCCTGTGGAGCAACAGATGTCCCTTTCTCCAAAAATGTACTCAATGGCACCGTAATGTTGCAGCCACACACAGGTTGACCTGCTGTGAGGAAAAAACGAGTTAGTACATTTCAAACATGAAAAAGGTCATTTTAAAATCAACTTGAAAAATCAAATTCCAAATGTATAAAACACAAAAAATTCTTACCAAATAAAGATAATGGATAGTGCTCTGCACCCTCGTCCCGCCCTGTGGAGCAACAGATGTCCCTTTCTCCAAAAATGTACTCAATGGGACAGTAATGTTGCAGCCACACACAGGTTGACCTGCTGTGAGGAAAAAACGAGTTAGTACATTTCAAACATGAAAAAGGTCATTTTAAAATCAACTTGAAAAACCAAAATTTCAAAAGTATAAAACACAAAAAATGCTTACCAAAGAAAGCTAATGGATAGAGCTCTGCACCCTCCTCCCATGCTGTGGAGCAACAGATGTCCCTTTCTTCAAAAATGTACTCAATGGGACCGTAATGTTGCAGCCACACACAGGCTGAACTGCTGTGAGGAAAAAACGAGTTGGTACATTTCAAACATGAAAACGGTCATTTTAAAATCAACTTGAAAAACCAAAATTCCAAAAGTATAAAACACAAAAAATGCTTACCAAAGAAAGATAATGGATAGTGCTCTGCACCCTCCTCCCGCCCTGTGGAGCAACAGATGTCCCTTTCTCCAAAAATGTACTCAATGGGACCGTAATGTTGCAGCCACACAGGTTGACCTGCTGTGAGGAAAAAAAGAGTTAGTACATTTCAAACATGAAAAAGGTCATTTTAAAATCAACTTGAGAAACCAAAATTCCAAAAGTATAAAACACAAAAAATGATTACCAAAGAAAGATAATGGATAGTGCTCTGCACCCTCCTCCCGCCCTGTGGAGCAACAGATGTCCCTTTCTCCAAAAATGTACTCAATGGCACCGTAATGTTGCAGCCTCACACAGGTTGACATGCTGTAAGGAAAAAACGAGTTAGTACATTTCAAACATGAAAAAGGTCATTTTAAAATCAACTTCAAAAACCAAAATTCCAAAAGTATAAAACACAAAAAATGCTTACCAAAGAAAGATAATGGATAGTGCTCTGCACCCTCCTCCCGTGCTGTGGAGCAACAGATGTCCCTTTCTCCAAAAATGTACTCAATGGGACCGTAATGTTGCAGCCACACACAGGTTGACCTGCTGTGAGGGAAAAACGAGTTAGTACATTTCAAACATGAAAAAGGTCATTTTAAAATCAACTTGAAAAACCAAAATTCCAAAAGTATAAAACACAAAAAATGCTTACCAAAGAAAGATAATGGATAGTGCTCTGCACCCTCCTCCCGTGCTGTGGAGCAACAGATGTCCCTTTCTCCAAAAATGTACTCAACGGCACCGTAATGTTGCAGCCACACACAGGTTGACCTGCTGTGAGGAAAAAACGAGTTAGTACATTTCAAACATGAAAACGGTCATTTTAAAATCAACTTGAAAAACCAAAATTCCAAAAGTATAAAACACAAAAAATGCTTACCAAAGAAAGATAATGGATAGTGCTCTGCACCCTCCTCCCGTGCTGTGGAGCAACAGATGTCCCTTTCTCCAAAAATGTACTCAATGGGACCGTAATGTTGCAGCCACACACAGGCTGACCTGCTGTGAGGAAGAAACGAGTTAGTGCATTTCAAACATGAAAACGGTCATTTTAAAATCACCTTGAAAAACTAAAATTCCAAAAGTATAAAACACAAAAAATGCTTACCATAGGTAGATAATGGGTAGTGCTCTGCACCCTCCTCCTGCCCTGTGGAGAAACAGATGTCCCTTTCTCCAAAAATGTACTCAATGGGACCGTAATGTTGCAGCCACACACAGGTTGACCTGCTGTGAGGGAAAAACGAGTTAGTACATATCGAACATGAAAAAGGTCATTTTAAAATCAACTTGAAAAACCAAAATTCCAAAAGTATAAAACACAAAAAATGCTTACCAAAGAAAGATAATGGATAGTGCTCTGCACCCTCCTCCCGCCCTGTGGAGCAACAGATGTCCCTTTCTCCAAAAATGTACTCAATGGGACCGTAATGTTGCAGCCACACACAGGTTGACCTGCTGTGAGGGAAAAACGAGTTAGCACATTTAAAACATGAAAAAGGTCATTTTAAAATCAACTTGAAAAACCGAAATTCCAAAAGTATAAAACACAAAAAATGTTTACCAAAGAAAGATAATGGATAGTGCTCTGCACCCTCCTCCCGTGCTGTGGAGCAACAGATGTCCCTTTCTCCAAAAATGTACTCAATGGCACCGTAATGTTGCAGCCACACACAGGTTGACCTGCTGTGAGGAAAAAACGAGTTAGTACATTTCAAACATGAAAAAGGTCATTTTAAAATCAACTTGAAAAATCAAATTCCAAATGTATAAAACACAAAAAATTCTTACCAAATAAAGATAATGGATAGTGCTCTGCACCCTCGTCCCGCCCTGTGGAGCAACAGATGTCCCTTTCTCCAAAAATGTATTCAATGGGACAGTAATGTTGCAGCCACACACAGGTTGACCTGCTGTGAGGAAAAAACGAGTTAGTACATTTCAAACATGAAAAAGGTCATTTTAAAATCAACTTGAAAAACCAAAATTTCAAAAGTATAAAACACAAAAAATGCTTACCAAAGAAAGCTAATGGATAGAGCTCTGCACCCTCCTCCCATGCTGTGGAGCAACAGATGTCCCTTTCTTCAAAAATGTACTCAATGGGACCGTAATGTTGCAGCCACACACAGGCTGAACTGCTGTGAGGAAAAAACGAGTTGGTACATTTCAAACATGAAAACGGTCATTTTAAAATCAACTTGAAAAACCAAAATTCCAAAAGTATAAAACACAAAAAATGCTTACCAAAGAAAGATAATGGATAGTGCTCTGCACCCTCCTCCCGCCCTGTGGAGCAACAGATGTCCCTTTCTCCAAAAATGTACTCAATGGGACCGTAATGTTGCAGCCACACAGGTTGACCTGCTGTGAGGAAAAAACGAGTTAGTACATTTCAAACATGAAAAAGGACATTTTAAAATCAACTTGAAAAACCAAAATTCCAAAAGTATAAAACACAAAAAATGCTTACCAAAGAAAGATAATGGATACTGCTCTTCACCCTCCTCCTGCCCTGTGGTGCAACAGATGTCCCTTTCTCCAAAAATGTACTCAATGGCACCGTAATGTTGCAGCCACACACAGGTTGACCTGCTGTGAGGAAAAAACGAGTTAGTACATTTCAAACATGAAAAAGGTCATTTTAAAATCAACTTGAAAAATCAAAACTCCAAATGTATAAAACACAAAAAATTCTTACCAAATAAAGATAATGGATAGTGCTCTGCACCCTCCTCCCGTGCTGTGGAGCAACAGATGTCCCTTTCTCCAAAAATGTACTCAATGGGACCGTAATGTTGCAGCCACACACAGGTTGACCTGCTGTGAGGAAAAAACGAGTTAGTACATTTCAAACATGAAAAAGGTCATTTTAAAATCAACTTGAAAAACCAAAATTTCAAAAGTATAAAACACAAAAAATGCTTACCAAAGAAAGCTAATGGATAGAGCTCTGCACCCTCCTCCCATGCTGTGGAGCAACAGATGTCCCTTTCTCCAAAAAATGTACTCAATGGGACCGTAATGTTGCAGCCACACACAGGCTGAACTGCTGTGAGGAAAAAACGAGATGGTACATTTCAAACATGAAAATGGTCATTTTAAAATCAACTTGAAAAACCAAAATTCCAAAAGTATAAAACACAAAAAATGCTTACCAAAGAAAGATAATGGATAGTGCTCTGCACCCTCCTCCCGCCCTGTGGAGCAACAGATGTCCCTTTCTCCAAAAATGTACTCAATGGGACCGTAATGTTGCAGCCACACAGGTTGACCTGCTGTGAGGAAAAAACGAGTTAGTACATTTCAAACATGAAAAAGGTCATTTTAAAATCAACTTGAAAAACCAAAATTCCAAAAGTATAAAACACAAAAAATGCTTACCAAAGAAAGACAATGGATAGTGCTCTTCACCCTCCTCCCGCCCTGTGGAGCAACTGATGTCCCTTTCTCCAAAAATGTACTCAATGGGACCGTAATGTTGCAGCCACACACAGGTTGACCTGCTGTGAGGAAAAAACGAGTTAGTACATTTCAAACATGAAAAAGGTCATTTTAAAATCAACTTGAAAAACCAAAATTCCAAAAGTATAAAACACAAAAAATGCTTACCAAAGAAAGATAATGGATAGTGCTCTGCACCCTCCTCCCGCCCTGTGGAGTAACAGATATCCGTTTCTCCAAAAATATACTCAATGGGACAGTAATGTTGCAGCCACACACAGGTTGACCTGCTGTGACGAAAAAACGAGTTGGTACATTTCAAACATGAAAAAGGTCATTTTAAAATCAACTTGAAAAACCAAAATTCCAAAAGTATAAAACACAAAAAATGCTTGCCATAGAAAGATAATGGATAGTGCTCTGCACCCTCCTCCCGCCCTGTGGAGCAACAGATGTCCCTTTCTCCAAAAATGTACTCAATGGGACCGTAATGTTGCAGCCACACAAAGGTTGACCTGCTGTGAGGGAAAAACGAGTTAGTACATTTCAAACATGAAAAAGGTCATTTTAAAATCAACTTGAAAAACCAAAATTCCAAAAGTATAAAACACAAAAAATTCTTACCAAAGAAAGATAATGGATAGTGCTCTGCACCCTCCTCCCGCCCTGTGGAGCAACAGATGTCCCTTTCTCCAAAAATGTACTCAATGGCACCGTAATGTTGCAGCCACACACAGGTTGACCTGCTGTGAGGAAAAAACGAGTTAGTACATTTCAAACATGAAAACGGTCATTTTAAAATCAACTTGAAAAACCAAAATTCCAAAAGTATAAAACACAAAAAATGCTTACCAAGGAGAGATAATGGATAGTGCTCTGCACCCTCCTCCCGCCCTGTGGAGCAACAGATGTCCCTTTCTCCAAAAATGTACTCAATGGGACCGTAATGTTGCAGCCACACACAGGTTGACCTGCTGTGAGGAAAAAACGAGTTAGTACATTTCAAACATGAAAAAGGTCATTTTAAAATCAACTTGAAAAACCAAAATTTCAAAAGTATAAAACACAAAAAATGCTTACCAAATAAAGATAATGGATAGTGCTCTGCACCCTCCTCCCGCCCTGTGGAGCAACAGATGTCCCTTTCTCCAAAAATGTACTCAATGGGACCGTAATGTTGCAGCCACACACAGGTTGACCTGCTGTGAGGAAAAAACGAGTTAGTACATTTCTAACATGAAAAAGGTCATTTTAAAATCAACTTGAAAAACCAAAATTTCAAAAGTATAAAACACAAAAAATGCTTACCAAATAAAGATAATGGATAGTGCTCTGCACCCTCCTCCCGCCCTGTGGAGCAACAGATGTCCCTTTCTCCAAAAATGTACTCAATGGCACCGTAATGTTGCAGCCACACACAGGTTGACCTGCTGTGAGGAAAAAACGAGTTAGTACATTTCAAACATGAAAAAGGTCATTTTAAAATCAACTTGAAAAACCAAAGTTCCAAAAGTATAAAACACAAAAAATTCTTACCAAATAAAGATAATGGATAGTGCTCTGCACCCTCCTCCCGCCCTGTGAAGCAACAGATGTCCCTTTCTCCAAAAATGTACTCAATGGCACCGTAATGTTGCAGCCACACACAGGTTGACCTGCTGTGAGGAAAAAACGAGTTAGTACATTTCAAACATGAAAAAGGTCATTTTAAAATCAACTTGAAAAACCAAAATTTCAAAAGTATAAAACACAAAAAATGCTTACCAAAGAAAGATAACGGATAGAGCTCTGCACCCTCCTCCCATGCTGTGGAGCAACAGATGTCCCTTTCTCCAAAAATGTACTCAATGGGACCGTAATGTTGCAGCCACACACAGGTTGACCTGCTGTGAGGAAAAAACGAGTTAGTACATTTCAAACATGAAAAAGGTCATTTTAAAATCAACTTGAAAAACCAAAATTCCAAAAGTATAAAACACAAAAATGCTTACCAAAGAAAGATAATGGATACTGCTCTGCACCCTCGTCCCGCCCTGTGGAGCAACAGATGTCCCTTTCTCCAAAAATGTACTCAATTTGACCGTAATGTTGCATGCACACACAGGTTGACCTGCTGTGAGGAAAAAACGAGTTAGTACATTTCAAACATGAAAAAGGTCATTTTAAAATCAACTTGAAAAACCAAAATTCCAAAAGTATAAAACACAAAAAATGCTGACCAAAGAAAGATAATGGATAGCGCTCTGCACCCTCCTCCCGCCCTGTGGAGCAACAGATGTCCCTTTCTCCAAAAATGTACACAATGGGACCGTAATAATGCAGCCACACACAGGCTGACCTGCTGTGAGGAAAAAACGAGTTAGTACATTTGAAACATGAAAAAGGTCATTTTAAAATCAACTTGAAAAACCAAAATTCCAAAAGTATAAAACACAAAAAATGATTACCAAAGAAAGATAATGGATAGTGCTCTGCACCCTCCTCCCGCCCTGTGGAGCATCAGATGTCCCTTTCTCCAAAAAATGTAGTCAATGGGACCGTAATGTTGCAGCCTCACACAGGTTGACATGCTGTAAGGAAAAAACGAGTTAGTACATTTCAAACATGAAAAAGGTCATTTTAAAATCAACTTCAAAAACCAAAATTCCAAAAGTATAAAAAACAAAAAATGCTTACCAAAGAAAGATAATGGATAGTGCTCTGCACCCTCCTCCCGTGCTGTGGAGCAACAGATGTCCCTTTCTCCAAAAATGTACTCAATGGGACCGTAATGTTGCAGCCACACACAGGTTGACCTGCTGTGAGGAAAAAACGAGTTAGTACATTTCAAACATGAAAAAGGTCATTTTAAAATCAACTTGAAAAACCAAAATTCCAAAAGTATAAAACACAAAAAATGCTTGCCATAGAAAGATAATGGATAGTGCTCTTCACCCTCCTCCCGCCCTGTGGAGCAACAGATGTCCCTTTCTCCAAAAATGTACTCAATGGGACCGTAATGTTGCAGCCACACACAGGTTGACCTGCTGTGAGGGAAAAACGAGTTAGTACATTTCAAACATGAAAAAGGTCATTTTAAAATCAACTTGAAAAACCAAAATTCCAAAAGTATAAAACACAAAAAATGCTTACCAAAGAAAGATAATGGATAGTGCTCTGCACCCTCCTCCCGTGCTGTGGAGCAACAGATGTCCCTTTCTCCAAAAATGTACTCAACGGCACCGTAATGTTGCAGCCACACACAGGTTGACCTGCTGTGAGGAAAAAACGAGTTAGTACATTTCAAACATGAAAACGGTCATTTTAAAATCAACTTGAAAAACCAAAATTCCAAAAGTATAAAACACAAAAAATGCTTACCAAAGAAAGATAATGGATAGTGCTCTGCACCCTCCTCCCGCCCTGTGGAGTAACAGATATCCCTTTCTCCAAAAATGTACTCAATGGGACAGTAATGTTGCAGCCACACACAGGTTGACCTGCTGTGACGAAAAAACGAGTTGGTACATTTCAAACATGAAAAAGGTCATTTTAAAATCAACTTGAAAAACCAAAATTCCAAAAGTATAAAACACAAAAAATGCTTGCCATAGAAAGATAATGGATAGTGCTCTGCACCCTCCTCCCGCCCTGTGGAGCAACAGATGTCCCTTTCTCCAAAAATGTACTCAATGGGACCGTAATGTTGCAGCCACACACAGGTTGACCTGCTGTGAAGGAAAAACGAGTTAGTACATTTCAAAGATGAAAAAGGTCATTTTAAAATCAACTTGAAAAACCAAAATTCCAAAAGTATAAAACACAAAAAAATGCTTACCAAAGAAATATAATGGATAGTGCTCTGCACCCTCCTCCCGTGCTGTGGAGCAACAGATGTCCCTTTCTCCAAAAATGTACTCAATGGGACCGTAATGTTGCAGCCACACACAGGTTGACCTGCTGTGAGGGAAAAACGAGTTAGTACATTTCAAACATGAAAAAGGTCATTTTAGAATCAACTTGAAAAACCAAAATTCCAAAAGTATAAAACACAAAAAATGCTTACCAAAGAAAGATAATGGATAGTGCTCTGCACCCTCCTCCCGTGCTGTGGAGCAACAGATGTTCCTTTCTCCAAAAATGTACTCAATGGCACCGTAATGTTGCAGCCACACACAGGTTGACCTGCTGTGAGGAAAAAACGAGTTAGTACATTTCAAACATGAAAAAGGTCATTTTAAAATCAACTTGAAAAACCAAAATTCCAAAAGTATAAAACACACAAAAATTATTACCAAAGAAAGATAATGTATAGTGCTCTGCACCCTCCTCCCGCCCTGTGGAGCAACAGATGTCCCTTTCTCCAAAAATGTACACAATGGGACCGTAATGTTGCAGCCACACACAGGTTGACATGCTGTGAGGAAAAAACGAGTTAGTACATTTCAAACATGAAAAAGGTCATTTTAAAATCAACTTTAAAAACCAAAATTCCAAAAGTATAAAACACAAAAAATTCTCACCAAATAAAGATAATGGATAGTGCTCTGCACCCTCCTCCCGCCCTGTGGAGCCACAGATGTTCCTTTCTCCAAAAATGTACTCAATGGGACCGTAATGTTGCAGCCACACACAGGCTGACCTGCTGTGGGGAAAAAACGAGTTAGTACATTTCAAACAAGAAAACGTTCATTTTAAAATCAACTTGATAAACCAAAATTTCAAAAGTATAAAACACAAAAAATGCTTACCAAAGAACGATAATGGATAGTGCTCTGCACCCTCCTCCCGCCCTGTGGAGCAACAGATGTCCCTTTCTCCAAAAATGTACTCAATGGGACCGTAATGTTGCAGCCACACACAGGTTGACCTGCTGTGAGGAAAAAACGAGTTAGTACATTTCAAACATGAAAAAGGTCATTTTAAAATCAACTTGAAAAACCAAAATTCCAAAAGTATAAAACACAAAAAATGATTACCAAAGAAAGATAATGGATAGTGCTCTGCACCCTCCTCCCGCCCTGTGGAGCAACAGATGTCCCTTTCTCCAAAAATGTACTCAATGGCACCGTAATGTTGCAGCCTCACACAGGTTGACATGCTGTAAGGAAAAAACGAGTTAGTACATTTCAAACATGAAAAAGGTCATTTTAAAATCAACTTCAAAAACCAAAATTCCAAAAGTATAAAACACAAAAAATGCTTACCAAAGAAAGATAATGGATAGTGCTCTGCACCCTCCTCCCGTGCTGTGGAGCAACAGATGTCCCTTTCTCCAAAAATGTACTCAATGGGACCGTAATGTTGCAGCCACACACAGGTTGACCTGCTGTGAGGAAAAAACGAGTTAGTACATTTCAAACATGAAAAAGGTCATTTTAAAATCAACTTGAAAAACCAAAATTCCAAAAGTATAAAAAACAAAAAATGCTTGCCATAGAAAGATAATGGATAGTGCTCTTCACCCTCCTCCCGCCCTGTGGAGCAACAGATGTCCCTTTCTCCAAAAATGTACTCAATGGCACCGTAATGTTGCAGCCACACACAGGTTGACCTGCTGTGAGGGAAAAACGAGTTAGTACATTTCAAACATGAAAAAGGTCATTTTAAAATCAACTTGAAAAACCAAAATTCCAAAAGTATAAAACACAAAAAATGCTTACCAAAGAAAGATAATGGATAGTGCTCTGCACCCTCCTCCCGTGCTGTGGAGCAACAGATGTCCCTTTCTCCAAAAATGTACTCAACGGCACCGTAATGTTGCAGCCACACACAGGTTGACCTGCTGTGAGGAAAAAACGAGTTAGTACATTTCAAACATGAAAACGGTCATTTTAAAATCAACTTGAAAAACCAAAATTCCAAAAGTATAAAACACAAAAATGCTTACCAAAGAAAGATAATGGATAGTGCTCTGCACCCAACTCCCGTGCTGTGGAGCAACAGATGTCCCTTTCTCCAAAAATGTACTCAATGGGACCGTAATGTTGCAGCCACACACAGGCTGACCTGCTGTGAGGAAGAAACGAGTTAGTGCATTTCAAACATGAAAACGGTCATTTTAAAATCACCTTGAAAAACTAAAATTCCAAAAGTATAAAACACAAAAAATGCTTACCATAGATAGATAATGGATAGTGCTCTGCACCCTCCTCCTGCCCTGTGGAGAAACAGATGTCCCTTTCTCCAAAAATGTACTCAATGGGACCGTAATGTTGCAGCCACACACAGGTTGACCTGCTGTGAGGGAAAAACGAGTTAGTACATATCGAACATGAAAAAGGTCATTTTAAAATCAACTTGAAAAACCAAAATTCCAAAAGTAAAAACACAAAAAATGCTTACCAAAGAAAGATAATGGATAGTGCTCTGCACCCTCCTCCCGCCCTGTGGAGCAACAGATGTCCCTTTCTCCAAAAATGTACTCAATGGGACCGTAATGTTGCAGCCACACACAGGTTGACCTGCTGTGAGGGAAAAACGAGTTAGTACATTTAAAACATGAAAAAGGTCATTTTAAAATCAACTTGAAAAACCAAAATTCCAAAAGTATAAAACACAAAAAATGTTTACCAAAGAAAGATAATGGATAGTGCTCTGCACCCTCCTCCCGTGCTGTGGAGCAACAGATGTCCCTTTCTCCAAAAATGTACTCAATGGCACCGTAATGTTGCAGCCACACACAGGTTGACCTGCTGTGAGGAAAAAACGAGTTAGTACATTTCAAACATGAAAAAGGTCATTTTAAAATCAACTTGAAAAATCAAATTCCAAATGTATAAAACACAAAAAATTCTTACCAAATAAAGATAATGGATAGTGCTCTGCACCCTCGTCCCGCCCTGTGGAGCAACAGATGTCCCTTTCTCCAAAAATGTACTCAATGGGACAGTAATGTTGCAGCCACACACAGGTTGACCTGCTGTGAGGAAAAAACGAGTTAGTACATTTCAAACATGAAAAAGGTCATTTTAAAATCAACTTGAAAAACCAAAATTTCAAAAGTATAAAACACAAAAAATGCTTACCAAAGAAAGCTAATGGATAGAGCTCTGCACCCTCCTCCCATGCTGTGGAGCAACAGATGTCCCTTTCTTCAAAAATGTACTCAATGGGACCGTAATGTTGCAGCCACACACAGGCTGAACTGCTGTGAGGAAAAAACGAGTTGGTACATTTCAAACATGAAAACGGTCATTTTAAAATCAACTTGAAAAACCAAAATTCCAAAAGTATAAAACACAAAAAATGCTTACCAAAGAAAGATAATGGATAGTGCTCTGCACCCTCCTCCCGCCCTGTGGAGCAACAGATGTCCCTTTCTCCAAAAATGTACTCAATGGGACCGTAATGTTGCAGCCACACAGGTTGACCTGCTGTGAGGAAAAAAAGAGTTAGTACATTTCAAACATGAAAAAGGTCATTTTAAAATCAACCTGAAAAACCAAAATTCCAAAAGTATAAAACACAAAAAATGATTACCAAAGAAAGATAATGGATAGTGCTCTGCACCCTCCTCCCGTGCTGTGGAGCAACAGATGTCCCTTTCTCCAAAAATGTACTCAATGGGACCGTAATGTTGCAGCCACACACAGGTTGACCTGCTGTGAGGGAAAAACGAGTTAGTACATTTCAAACATGAAAAAGGTCATTTTAAAATCAACTTGAAAAACCAAAATTCCAAAAGTATAAAAAACAAAAAATGCTTGCCATAGAAAGATAATGGATAGTGCTCTTCACCCTCCTCCCGCCCTGTGGAGCAACAGATGTCCCTTTCTCCAAAAATGTACTCAATGGGACCGTAATGTTGCAGCCACACACAGGTTGACCTGCTGTGAGGGAAAAACGAGTTAGTACATTTCAAACATGAAAAAGGTCATTTTAAAATCAACTTGAAAAACCAAAATTCCAAAAGTATAAAACACAAAAAATGCTTACCAAAGAAAGATAATGGATAGTGCTCTGCACCCTCCTCCCGTGCTGTGGAGCAACAGATGTCCCTTTCTCCAAAAATGTACTCAACGGCACCGTAATGTTGCAGCCACACACAGGTTGACCTGCTGTGAGGAAAAAACGAGTTAGTACATTTCAAACATGAAAACGGTCATTTTAAAATCAACTTGAAAAACCAAAATTCCAAAAGTATAAAACACAAAAAATGCTTACCAAAGAAAGATAATGGATAGTGCTCTGCACCCTCCTCCCGTGCTGTGGAGCAACAGATGTCCCTTTCTCCAAAAATGTACTCAATGGGACCGTAATGTTGCAGCCACACACAGGCTGACCTGCTGTGAGGAAGAAACGAGTTAGTGCATTTCAAACATGAAAACGGTCATTTTAAAATCACCTTGAAAAACTAAAATTCCAAAAGTATAAAACACAAAAAATGCTTACCATAGATAGATAATGGGTAGTGCTCTGCACCCTCCTCCTGCCCTGTGGAGAAACAGATGTCCCTTTCTCCAAAAATGTACTCAATGGGACCGTAATGTTGCAGCCACACACAGGTTGACCTGCTGTGAGGGAAAAACGAGTTAGTACATATCGAACATGAAAAAGGTCATTTTAAAATCAACTTGAAAAACCAAAATTCCAAAAGTATAAAACACAAAAAATGCTTACCAAAGAAAGATAATGGATAGTGCTCTGCACCCTCCTCCCGCCCTGTGGAGCAACAGATGTCCCTTTCTCCAAAAATGTACTCAATGGGACCGTAATGTTGCAGCCACACACAGGTTGACCTGCTGTGAGGGAAAAACGAGTTAGTACATTTAAAACATGAAAAAGGTCATTTTAATATCAACTTGAAAAACCAAAATTCCAAAAGTATAAAACACAAAAAATGTTTACCAAAGAAAGATAATGGATAGTGCTCTGCACCCTCCTCCCGTGCTGTGGAGCAACAGATGTCCCTTTCTCCAAAAATGTACTCAATGGCACCGTAATGTTGCAGCCACACACAGGTTGACCTGCTGTGAGGAAAAAACGAGTTAGTACATTTCAAACATGAAAAAGGTCATTTTAAAATCAACTTGAAAAATCAAATTCCAAATGTATAAAACACAAAAAATTCTTACCAAATAAAGATAATGGATAGTGCTCTGCACCCTCGTCCCGCCCTGTGGAGCAACAGATGTCCCTTTCTCCAAAAATGTATTCAATGGGACAGTAATGTTGCAGCCACACACAGGTTGGCCTGCTGTGAGGAAAAAACGAGTTAGTACATTTCAAACATGAAAAAGGTCATTTTAAAATCAACTTGAAAAACCAAAATTTCAAAAGTATAAAACACAAAAAATGCTTACCAAAGAAAGCTAATGGATAGAGCTCTGCACCCTCCTCCCATGCTGTGGAGCAACAGATGTCCCTTTCTTCAAAAATGTACTCAATGGGACCGTAATGTTGCAGCCACACACAGGCTGAACTGCTGTGAGGAAAAAACGAGTTGGTACATTTCAAACATGAAAACGGTCATTTTAAAATCAACTTGAAAAACCAAAATTCCAAAAGTATAAAACACAAAAAATGCTTACCAAAGAAAGATAATGGATAGTGCTCTGCACCCTCCTCCCGCCCTGTGGAGCAACAGATGTCCCTTTCTCCAAAAATGTACTCAATGGGACCGTAATGTTGCAGCCACACAGGTTGACCTGCTGTGAGGAAAAAACGAGTTAGTACATTTCAAACATGAAAAAAGACATTTTAAAATCAACTTGAAAAACCAAAATTCCAAAAGTATAAAACACAAAAAATGCTTACCAAAGAAAGATAATGGATACTGCTCTTCACCCTCCTCCTGCCCTGTGGTGCAACAGATGTCCCTTTCTCCAAAAATGTACTCAATGGCACCGTAATGTTGCAGCCACACACAGGTTGACCTGCTGTGAGAAAAAACGAGTTAGTACATTTCAAACATGAAAAAGGTCATTTTAAAATCAACTTGAAAAATCAAAACTCCAAATGTATAAAACACAAAAAATTCTTACCAAATAAAGATAATGGATAGTGCTCTGCACCCTCCTCCCGTGCTGTGGAGCAACAGATGTCCCTTTCTCCAAAAATGTACTCAATGGGACCGTAATGTTGCAGCCACACACAGGTTGACCTGCTGTGAGGAAAAAACGAGTTAGTACATTTCAAACATGAAAAAGGTCATTTTAAAATCAACTTGAAAAACCAAAATTTCAAAAGTATAAAACACAAAAAATGCTTACCAAAGAAAGCTAATGGATAGAGCTCTGCACCCTCCTCCCATGCTGTGGAGCAACAGATGTCCCTTTCTCCAAAAATGTACTCAATGGGACCGTAATGTTGCAGCCACACACAGGCTGAACTGCTGTGAGGAAAAAACGAGTTGGTACATTTCAAACATGAAAAAGGTCATTTTAAAATCAACTTGAAAAACCAAAATTCCAAAAGTATAAAACACAAAAAATGCTTACCAAAGAAAGACAATGGATAGTGCTCTTCACCCTCCTCCCGCCCTGTGGAGCAACTGATGTCCCTTTCTCCAAAAATGTACTCAATGGGACCGTAATGTTGCAGCCACACACAGGTTGACCTGCTGTGAGGAAAAAACGAGTTAGTACATTTCAAACATGAAAAAGGTCATTTTAAAATCAACTTGAAAAACCAAAATTCCAAAAGTATAAAACACAAAAAATGCTTACCAAAGAAAGATAATGGATAGTGCTCTGCACCCTCCTCCCGCCCTGTGGAGTAACAGATATCCGTTTCTCCAAAAATGTACTCAATGGGACAGTAATGTTGCAGCCACACACAGGTTGACCTGCTGTGACGAAAAAACGAGTTGGTACATTTCAAACATGAAAAAGGTCATTTTAAAATCAACTTGAAAAACCAAAATTCCAAAAGTATAAAACACAAAAAATGCTTGCCATAGAAAAATTATGGATAGTGCTCTGCACCCTCCTCCCGCCCTGTGGAGCAACAGATGTCCCTTTCTCCAAAAATGTACTCAATGGGACCGTAATGTTGCAGCCACACACAGGTTGACCTGCTGTGAGGGAAAAACGAGTTAGTACATTTCAAACATGAAAAAGGTCATTTTAAAATCAACTTGAAAAACCAAAATTCCAAAAGTAAAAAACACAAAAAATGCTTACCAAAGAAAGATAATGGATAGTGCTCTGCACCCTCCTCCCGTGCTGTGGAGCAACAGATGTCCCTTTCTCCAAAAATGTACTCAATGGGACCGTAATGTTGCAGCCACACACAGGTTGACCTGCTGTGAGGGAAAAACGAGTTAGTACATTTCAAACATGAAAAAGGTCATTTTAAAATCAACTTGAAAAACCAAAATTCCAAAAGTATAAAACACAAAAAATGCTTACCAAAGAAAGATAATGGATAGTGCTCTGCACCCTCCTCCCGTGCTGTGGAGCAACAGATGTCCCTTTCTCCAAAAATGTACTCAATGGCACCGTAATGTTGCAGCCACACACAGGTTGACCTGCTGTGAGGGAAAAACGAGTTAGTACATTTCAAACATGAAAAAGGTCATTTTAAAATCAACTTGAAAAACCAAAATTCCAAAATTATAAAACACAAAAAATGCTTACCAAAGAAAGATAATGGATAGTGCTCTGCACCCTCCTCCCGTGCTGTGGAGCAACAGATGTCCCTTTCTCCAAAAATGTACTCAATGGGACCGTAATGTTGCAGCCACACACAGGTTGACCTGCTGTGAGGGAAAAACGAGTTAGTACATTTCAAACATGAAAAAGGTCATTTTAAAATCAACTTGAAAAACCAAAATTCCAAAAGTATAAAACACAAAAAATGCTTACCAAAGAAAGATAATGGATAGTGCTCTGCACCCTCCTCCCGTGCTGTGGAGCAACAGATGTCCCTTTCTCCAAAAATGTACTCAATGGGACCGTAATGTTGCAGCCACACACAGGTTGACCTGCTGTGAGGGAAAAACGAGTTAGTACATTTCAAACATGAAAAAGGTCATTTTAAAATCAACTTGAAAAACCAAAATTCCAAAAGTATAAAACACAAAAAATGCTTACCAAAGAAAGATAATGGATAGTGCTCTGCACCCTCCTCCCGTGCTGTGGAGCAACAGATGTCCCTTTCTCCAAAAATGTACTCAATGGGACCGTAATGTTGCAGCCACACACAGGTTGACCTGCTGTGAGGGAAAAACGAGTTAGTACATTTCAAACATGAAGAAGGTCATTTTAAAATCAACTTGAAAAACCAAAATTCCAAAAGTATAAAACACAAAAAATGCTTACCAAAGAAAGATAATGGATAGTGCTCTGCACCCTCCTCCCGTGCTGTGGAGCAACAGATGTCCCTTTCTCCAAAAATGTACTCAATGGGACCGTAATGTTGCAGCCACACACAGGTTGACCTGCTGTGAGGGAAAAACGAGTTAGTACATTTCAAACATGAAAAAGGTCATTTTAAAATCAACTTGAAAAACCAAAATTCCAAAAGTATAAAACACAAAAATGCTTACCAAAGAAAGATAATGGATAGTGCTCTGCACCCTCCTCCCGTGCTGTGGAGCAACAGATGTCCCTTTCTCCAAAAATGTACTCAATGGGACCGTAATGTTGCAGCCACACACAGGTTGACCTGCTGTGAGGGAAAAACGAGTTAGTACATTTCAAACATGAAAAAGGTCATTTTAAAATCAACTTGAAAAACCAAAATTCCAAAAGTATAAAACACAAAAAATGCTTACCAAAGAAAGATAATGTACACTGCTCTGCACCCTCCTCCCGCCCTGTGGAGCAACAGATGTCCCTTTCTCCAAAAATGTACTCAATGGGACTGTAATGTTGCAGCCACACACAGGTTGACCTGCTGTGAGGGAAAAACGAGTTAGTACATTTCAAACATGAAAAAGGTCATTTTAAAATCAACTTGAAAAACCAAAATTCCAAAAGTATAAAACACAAAAAATGCTTACCAAAGAAAGATAATGGATAGTGCTCTGCACCCTCCTCCCGTGCTGTGGAGCAACAGATGTCCCTTTCTCCAAAAATGTACTCAATGGGACCGTAATGTTGCAGCCACACACAGGTTGACCTGCTGTGAGGGAAAACGAGTTAGTACATGTCAAACATGAAAGAGGTCATTTTAAAATCAACTTGAAAAACAAAAATTCCAAAAGTATAATTCACAAAAAATGCTTACCAAAGAAAGATAATGGATAGTGCTCTGCACCCTCCTCCCCCCCTGTGGAGCAACAGATGTCCCTTTCTCCAAAAATGTACTCAATGGGACCGTAATGTTGCAGCCACACAGGTTGACCTGCTGTGAGGAAAAAACGAGTTAGTACATTTCAAACATGAAAAAGGTCATTTTAAAATCAACTTGAAAAACCAAAATTCCAAAAGTATAAAACACAAAAAATGCTTACCAAAGAAAGATTATGGATAGTGCTCTGCACCCTCCTCCCGCCCTGTGGAGCAACAGATGTCCCTTTCTCCAAAAATGTACACAATGGGACCGTAATGTTGCAGCCACACACAGGCTGACCTGCTGTGAGGAAAAAACGAGTTAGTACATTTCAAACATGAAAAAGGTCATTTTAAAATAACTTGAAAAACCAAAATTCTAAAACTATAAAACACACAAAAATTATTACCAAAGAAAGATAATGTATAGTGCTCTGCACCCTCCTCCCGCCCTGTGGAGCAACAGATGTCACGTTCTCCAAAAATGTACACAATGGGACCGTAATGTTGCAACCACACTCAGGTTGACATGCTGTGAGGAAAAAACGAGTTAGTACATTTCAAACATGAAAAAGGTCATTTTAAAATCAACTTGAAAAACCAAAATTCCAAAAGTATTAAACACAAAAAATGCTTACCAAAGAAAGATAATAGATAGTGCTCTGCACCCTCCTCCCGCCCTGTGGAGCAACAGATGTCCCTTTCTCCAAAAATGTACACAATGGGACCGTAATGTTGCAGCCACACACAGGTTGACCTGCTGTGAGGAAAAAACGAGTTAGTACATTTCAAACATGAAAAAGGTCATTTTAAAATCAACTTGAAAAACCAAAATTCCAAAAGTATAAAACACAAAAAATGATTACCAAAGAAAGATAATGGATTGTGCTCTGCACCCTCCTCCCGCCCTGTGGAGCAACAGATGTCCCTTTCTCCAAAATGTACTCAATGGGACCGTAATGTTGCAGCCTCACACAGGTTGACCTGCTGTAAGGAAAAAACGAGTTAGTACATTTCAAACATGAAAAAGGTCATTTTAAAATCAACTTCAAAAACCAAAATTCCAAAAGTATAAAACACAAAAAATGCTTACCAAAGAAAGATAATGGATGGTGCTCTGCACCCTCCTCCCGCCCTGTGGAGCAACAGATGTCCCTTTCTCCAAAAATGTACTCAATGGGACCATAATGTTGCAGCCACACACAGGTTGACCTGCTGTGAGGAAAAAACGAGTTAGTACATTTCAAACATGAAAAAGGTCATTTTAAAATGAACTTGAAAAACCAAAATTCCACAAGTATAAAACACAAAAAATGCTTACCAAACAAAGATAATGGATAGTGGTCTGCACCCTCCTGCCGTGCTGTGGAGCAACAGATGTCCCTTTCTCCAAAATTGTACTCAATGGGACCGTAATGTTGCAGCCACACACAGGTTGACCTGCTGTGAGGAAAAAACGAGTTAGTACATTTCAAACATGAAAAAGATCATTTTAAAATCAACTTGAAAAACCAAAATTCCAAAAGTATTAAACACAAAAAATGCTTACCAAAGAAAGATAATGGATACTGCTCTGCACCCTCCTCCCGCCCTGTGGGGCAGCAGATGTCCCTTTCTCCAAAAATGTACTCAATGGGACCGTAATGTTGCAGCCACACACAGGTTGATCTGCTGTGAGGAAAAAACGAGTTAGTACATTTCAAACATGAAAAAGGTCATTTTAAAATCAACTTGAAAAACCAAAATTCCAAAAGTATAAAACACAAAAAATGCTTACCAAAGAAAGATAATGTACACTGCTCTGCACCCTCCTCCCGCCCTGTGGAGCAACAGATGTCCCTTTCTCCAAAAATGTACTCAATGGGACCGTAATGTTGCAGCCACACACAGGTTGACCTGCTGTGAGGAAAAAACGAGTTAGTACATTTCAAACATGAAAAAGGTCATTTTAAAATCAACTTGAAAAACCAAAATTTCAAAAGTATAAAACACAAAAAATGCTTACCAAAGAAAGATAATGGATAGAGCTCTGCACCCTCCTCCCATGCTGTGGAGCAACAGATGTCCCTTTCTCCAAAAATGTACTCAATGGGACCGTAATGTTGCAGCCACACACAGGTTGACCTGCTGTGAGGAAAAAACAAGTTAGTACATTTCAAACATGAAAACGGTCATTTTAAAATCAAATTGAAAAACCAAAATTCCAAAAACACAAAAAATGCTTACCAAAGAAAGATAATGGATAGTGCTCTGCACCCTCCTCCCGCCCTGTGGACCAACAGATGTCCCTTTCTCCAAAAATGTACTCAATGGGACCGTAATGTTGCAGCCACACAGGTTGACCTGCTGTGAGGAAAAAACGAGTTAGTACATTTCAAACATGAAAAAGGTCATTTTCAAAATCAACTTGAAAAACCAAAATTCCAAAAGTATAAAACACAAAAAATGCTTACCAAAGAAAGACAATGGATAGTGCTCTTCACCCTCCTCCCGCCCTGTGGAGCAACAGATGTCCCTTTCTCCAAAAATGTACTCAATGGGACCGTAATGTTGCAGCCACACACAGGTTGACCTGCTGTGAGGAAAAAACGAGTTAGTACATTCCAAACATGAAAAAGGTCATTTTAAAACAACTTGAAAAACCAAAATTCCAAAAGTATTAAACACAAAAAATGCTTACCAAAGAAAGATAATGGATACTGCTCCGCACCCTCCTCCCGCCCTGTGGGGCAGCAGATGTCCCTTTCTCCAAAAATGTACTCAATGGGACCGTAATGTTGCAGCCACACACAGGTTGACCTGCTGTGAGGAAAAAACAAGTTAGTACATTTCAAACATGAAAAAGGTCATTTTAAAATCAACTTGAAAAACCAAAATTCCAAAAGTATAAAACACAAAAAATGCTTACCAAAGAAAGATAATGGATAGTGCTCTGCACCCTCCTCCCGCCCTGTGGAGTAACAGATGTCCCATTCTCCAAAAATGTACTCAATGGGACAGTAATGTTGCAGCCACACACAGGTTGACCTGCTGTGACGAAAAAACGAGTTGGTACATTTCAAACATGAAAAAGGTCATTTTAAAATCAACTTGAAAACCAAAATTCCAAAAGTATAAAACACAAAAAATGCTTGCCATAGAAAGATAATGGATAGTGCTCTCCACCCTCCTCCCGCCATGTGGAGCAACAGATGTCCCTTTCTCCAAAAATGTACTCAATGGGACCATAATGTTGCAGCCACACACAGGTTGACCTGCTGTGAGGGAAAAACGAGTTAGTACATTTCAAACATGAAAAAGGTCATTTTAAAATCAACTTTAAAAACCAAAATTCCAAAAGTATAAAACACAAAAAATGCTTACCAAAGAAAGATAATGGATAGTGCTCTACACCCTCCTCCCGTGCTGTGGAGCAACAGATGCCCCTTTCTCCAAAAATGTACTCAATGGGACCGTAATGTTGCAGCCACACACAGGTTGACCTGCTGTGAGGAAAAAACAAGTTAGTACATTTCAAACATGAAAACGGTCATTTTAAAATCAACTTGAAAAACCAAAATTCCAAAAACACAAAAAATGCTTACCAAAGAAAGATAATGGAGAGTGCTCTGCACCCTCCTCCCGCCCTGTGGACCAACAGATGTCCCTTTCTCCAAAAATGTACTCAATGGGACCGTAATGTTGCAGCCACTCAGGTTGACCTGCTGTGAGGAAAAAACGAGTTAGTACATTTCAAACATGAAAAAGGTCATTTTAAAATCAACTTGAAAAACCAAAATTCCAAAAGTATAAAACACAAAAAATGCTTACCAAAGAAAGATAATGGATACTGCTCTGCACCCTCCTCCTGCCCTGTGGTGCAACAGATGTCCCTTTCTCCAAAAATGTACTCAATGGGACCGTAATGTTGCAGCCACACACAGGTTGACCTGCTGTGAGGAAAAAACGAGTTAGTACATTTCAAACATGAAAACGGTCATTTTAAAATCAACTTGAAAAACCAAAATTCCAAAAGTATAAAACACAAAAAATGCTTACCAAAGAAAGATAATGGATAGTGCTCTGCACCCTCCTCCCGCCCTGTGGAGCAACAGATGTCCCTTTCTCCAAAAATGTACTCAATGGGACCGTAATGTTGCAGCCACACAGGTTGACCTGCTGTGAGGAAGAAACGAGTTAGTACATTTCAAACATGAAAAAGTTCATTTTAAAATCAACTTGAAAAACCAAAATTCCAAAAGTATAAAACACAAAAAATTCTTACCAAATAAAGATAATGGATAGTGCTCTGCACCCTCCTCCTGCCCTGTGGTGCAACAGATGTCCCTTTCTCCAAAAATGTACTCAATGGGACCGTAATGTTGCAGCCACACACAGGTTGACCTGCTGTGAGGAAAAAACGAGTTAGTACATTTCAAACATGAAAAAGGTCATTTTCAAAATCAACTTGAAAAACCAAAATTCCAAAAGTATAAAACACAAAAAATGCTTACCAAAGAAAGACAATGGATAGTGCTCTTCACCCTCCTCCCGCCCTGTGGAGCAACAGATGTCCCTTTCTCCAAAAATGTACTCAATGGGACCGTAATGTTGCAGCCACACACAGGTTGACCTGCTGTGAGGAAAAAACGAGTTAGTACATTTCAAACATGAAAAAGGTCATTTTAAAATCAACTTGAAAAACCAAAATTCCAAAAGTATAAAACACAAAAAATGATTACCAAAGAAAGATAATGGATAGTGCTCTGCACCCTCCTCCCGCCCTGTGGAGCAACAGATGTCCCTTTCTCCAAAAATGTACTCAATGGCACCGTAATGTTGCAGCCTCACACAGGTTGACATGCTGTAAGGAAAAAACGAGTTAGTACATTTCAAACATGAAAAAGGTCATTTTAAAATCAACTTGAAAAACCAAAATTCCAAAAGTATAAAACACAAAAAATGCTTACCAAAGAAAGATAATGGATAGTGCTCTGCACCCTCCTCCCGTGCTGTGGAGCAACAGATGTCCCTTTCTCCAAAAATGTACTCAATGGGACCGTAATGTTGCAGCCACACACAGGTTGACCTGCTGTGAGGAAAAAACGAGTTAGTACATTTCAAACATGAAAAAGGTCATTTTAAAATCAACTTGAAAAACCAAAATTCCAAAAGTATAAAAAAAAAAAAATGCTTACCAAAGAAAGATAATGGATAGTGCTCTGCACCCTCCTCCCGCCCTGTGGAGCAACAGATGTCCCTTTCTCCAAAAATGTACTCAATGGCACCGTAATGTTGCAGCCACACACAGGTTGACCTGCTGTGAGGGAAAAACGAGTTAGTACATTTCAAACATGAAAAAGGTCATTTTAAAATCAACTTGAAAAACCAAAATTCCAAAAGTATAAAACACAAAAAATGCTTACCAAAGAAAGATAATGGATAGTGCTCTGCACCCTCCCCCCGTGCTGTGGAGCAACAGATGTCCCTTTCTCCAAAAATGTACTCAACGGCACCGTAATGTTGCAGCCACACACAGGTTGACCTGCTGTGAGGAAAAAACGAGTTAGTACATTTCAAACATGAAAAAGGTCATTTTAAAATCAACTTGAAAAACCAAAATTCCAAAAGTATAAAACACAAAAAATGCTTACCAAAGAAAGATAATGGATAGTGCTCTGCACCCAACTCCCGTGCTGTGGAGCAACAGATGTCCCTTTCTCCAAAAATGTACTCAATGGGACCGTAATGTTGCAGCCACACACAGGCTGACCTGCTGTGAGGAAGAAACGAGTTAGTGCATTTCAAACATGAAAACGGTCATTTTAAAATCACCTTGATAAACTAAAATTCCAAAAGTATAAAACACAAAAAATGCTTACCATAGATAGATAATGGATAGTGCTCTGCACCCTCCTCCTGCCCTGTGGAGAAACAGATGTCCCTTTCTCCAAAAATGTACTCAATGGGACCGTAATGTTGCAGCCACACACAGGTTGACCTGCTGTGAGGGAAAAACGAGTTAGTACATATCGAACATGAAAAAGGTCATTTTAAAATCAACTTGAAAAACCAAAATTCCAAAAGTATAAAACACAAAAAATGCTTACCAAAGAAAGATAATGGATAGTGCTCTGCACCCTGCTCCCGCCCTGTGGAGCAACAGATGTCCCTTTCTCCAAAAATGTACTCAATGGGACCGTAATGTTGCAGCCACACACAGGTTGACCTGCTGTGAGGGAAAAACGAGTTAGTACATTTAAAACATGAAAAAGGTCATTTTAAAATCAACTTGAAAAACCAAAATTCCAAAAGTATAAAACACAAAAAATGTTTACCAAAGAAAGATAATGGATAGTGCTCTGCACCCTCCTCCCGTGCTGTGGAGCAACAGATGTCCCTTTCTCCAAAAATGTACTCAATGGCACCGTAATGTTGCAGCCACACACAGGTTGACCTGCTGTGAGGAAAAAACGAGTTAGTACATTTCAAACATGAAAAAGGTCATTTTAAAATCAACTTGAAAAATCAAATTCCAAATGTATAAAACACAAAAAATTCTTACCAAATAAAGATAATGGATAGTGCTCTGCACCCTCGTCCCGCCCTGTGGAGCAACAGATGTCCCTTTCTCCAAAAATGTACTCAATGGGACAGTAATGTTGCAGCCACACACAGGTTGACCTGCTGTGAGGAAAAAACGAGTTAGTACATTTCAAACATGAAAAAGGTCATTTTAAAATCAACTTGAAAAACCAAAATTTCAAAAGTATAAAACACAAAAAATGCTTACCAAAGAAAGCTAATGGATAGAGCTCTGCACCCTCCTCCCATGCTGTGGAGCAACAGATGTCCCTTTCTTCAAAAATGTACTCAATGGGACCGTAATGTTGCAGCCACACACAGGCTGAACTGCTGTGAGGAAAAAACGAGTTGGTACATTTCAAACATGAAAACGGTCATTTTAAAATCAACTTGAAAAACCAAAATTCCAAAAGTATAAAACACAAAAAATGCTTACCAAAGAAAGATAATGGATAGTGCTCTGCACCCTCCTCCCGCCCTGTGGAGCAACAGATGTCCCTTTCTCCAAAAATGTACTCAATGGGACCGTAATGTTGCAGCCACACAGGTTGACCTGCTGTGAGGAAAAAAAGAGTTAGTACATTTCAAACATGAAAAAGGTCATTTTAAAATCAACCTGAAAAACCAAAATTCCAAAAGTATAAAACACAAAAAATGATTACCAAAGAAAGATAATGGATAGTGCTCTGCACCCTCCTCCCGCCCTGTGGAGCAACAGATGTCCCTTTCTCCAAAAATGTACTCAATGGCACCGTAATGTTGCAGCCTCACACAGGTTGACATGCTGTAAGGAAAAAACGAGTTAGTACATTTCAAACATGAAAAAGGTCATTTTAAAATCAACTTCAAAAACCAAAATTCCAAAAGTATAAAACACAAAAAATGCTTACCAAAGAAAGATAATGGATAGTGCTCTGCACCCTCCTCCCGTGCTGTGGAGCAACAGATGTCCCTTTCTCCAAAAATGTACTCAATGGGACCGTAATGTTGCAGCCACACACAGGTTGACCTGCTGTGAGGGAAAAACGAGTTAGTACATTTCAAACATGAAAAAGGTCATTTTAAAATCAACTTGAAAAACCAAAATTCCAAAAGTATAAAAAACAAAAAATGCTTGCCATAGAAAGATAATGGATAGTGCTCTTCACCCTCCTCCCGCCCTGTGGAGCAACAGATGTCCCTTTCTCCAAAAATGTACTCAATGGGACCGTAATGTTGCAGCCACACACAGGTTGACCTGCTGTGAGGGAAAAACGAGTTAGTACATTTCAAACATGAAAAAGGTCATTTTAAAATCAACTTGAAAAACCAAAATTCCAAAAGTATAAAACACAAAAAATGCTTACCAAAGAAAGATAATGGATAGTGCTCTGCACCCTCCTCCCGTGCTGTGGAGCAACAGATGTCCCTTTCTCCAAAAATGTACTCAACGGCACCGTAATGTTGCAGCCACACACAGGTTGACCTGCTGTGAGGAAAAAACGAGTTAGTACATTTCAAACATGAAAACGGTCATTTTAAAATCAACTTGAAAAACCAAAATTCCAAAAGTATAAAACACAAAAAATGCTTACCAAAGAAAGATAATGGATAGTGCTCTGCACCCTCCTCCCGTGCTGTGGAGCAACAGATGTCCCTTTCTCCAAAAATGTACTCAATGGGACCGTAATGTTGCAGCCACACACAGGCTGACCTGCTGTGAGGAAGAAACGAGTTAGTGCATTTCAAACATGAAAACGGTCATTTTAAAATCACCTTGAAAAACTAAAATTCCAAAAGTATAAAACACAAAAAATGCTTACCATAGATAGATAATGGGTAGTGCTCTGCACCCTCCTCCTGCCCTGTGGAGAAACAGATGTCCCTTTCTCCAAAAATGTACTCAATGGGACCGTAATGTTGCAGCCACACACAGGTTGACCTGCTGTGAGGGAAAAACGAGTTAGTACATATCGAACATGAAAAAGGTCATTTTAAAATCAACTTGAAAAACCAAAATTCCAAAAGTATAAAACACAAAAAATGCTTACCAAAGAAAGATAATGTACACTGCTCTGCACCCTCCTCCCGCCCTGTGGAGCAACAGATGTCCCTTTCTCCAAAAATGTACTCAATGGGACTGTAATGTTGCAGCCACACACAGGTTGACCTGCTGTGAGGGAAAAACGAGTTAGTACATTTCAAACATGAAAAAGGTCATTTTAAAATCAACTTGAAAAACCAAAATTCCAAAAGTATAAAACACAAAAAATGTTTACCAAAGAAAGATAATGGATAGTGCTCTGCACCCTCCTCCCGTGCTGTGGAGCAACAGATGTCCCTTTCTCCAAAAATGTACTCAATGGCACCGTAATGTTGCAGCCACACACAGGTTGACCTGCTGTGAGGAAAAAACGAGTTAGTACATTTCAAACATGAAAAAGGTCATTTTAAAATCAACTTGAAAAATCAAATTCCAAATGTATAAAACACAAAAAATTCTTACCAAATAAAGATAATGGATAGTGCTCTGCACCCTCGTCCCGCCCTGTGGAGCAACAGATGTCCCTTTCTCCAAAAATGTATTCAATGGGACAGTAATGTTGCAGCCACACACAGGTTGACCTGCTGTGAGGAAAAAACGAGTTAGTACATTTCAAACATGAAAAAGGTCATTTTAAAATCAACTTGAAAAACCAAAATTTCAAAAGTATAAAACACAAAAAATGCTTACCAAAGAAAGCTAATGGATAGAGCTCTGCACCCTCCTCCCATGCTGTGGAGCAACAGATGTCCCTTTCTTCAAAAATGTACTCAATGGGACCGTAATGTTGCAGCCACACACAGGCTGAACTGCTGTGAGGAAAAAACGAGTTGGTACATTTCAAACATGAAAACGGTCATTTTAAAATCAACTTGAAAAACCAAAATTCCAAAAGTATAAAACACAAAAAATGCTTACCAAAGAAAGATAATGGATAGTGCTCTGCACCCTCCTCCCGCCCTGTGGAGCAACAGATGTCCCTTTCTCCAAAAATGTACTCAATGGGACCGTAATGTTGCAGCCACACAGGTTGACCTGCTGTGAGGAAAAAACGAGTTAGTACATTTCAAACATGAAAAAAGACATTTTAAAATCAACTTGAAAAACCAAAATTCCAAAAGTATAAAACACAAAAAATGCTTACCAAAGAAAGATAATGGATACTGCTCTTCACCCTCCTCCTGCCCTGTGGTGCAACAGATGTCCCTTTCTCCAAAAATGTACTCAATGGCACCGTAATGTTGCAGCCACACACAGGTTGACCTGCTGTGAGAAAAAACGAGTTAGTACATTTCAAACATGAAAAAGGTCATTTTAAAATCAACTTGAAAAATCAAAACTCCAAATGTATAAAACACAAAAAATTCTTACCAAATAAAGATAATGGATAGTGCTCTGCACCCTCCTCCCGTGCTGTGGAGCAACAGATGTCCCTTTCTCCAAAAATGTACTCAATGGGACCGTAATGTTGCAGCCACACACAGGTTGACCTGCTGTGAGGAAAAAACGAGTTAGTACATTTCAAACATGAAAAAGGTCATTTTAAAATCAACTTGAAAAACCAAAATTTCAAAAGTATAAAACACAAAAAACGCTTACCAAAGAAAGCTAATGGATAGAGCTCTGCACCCTCCTCCCATGCTGTGGAGCAACAGATGTCCCTTTCTCCAAAAATGTACTCAATGGGACCGTAATGTTGCAGCCACACACAGGCTGAACTGCTGTGAGGAAAAAACGAGTTGGTACATTTCAAACATGAAAAAGGTCATTTTAAAATCAACTTGAAAAACCAAAATTCCAAAAGTATAAAACACAAAAAATGCTTACCAAAGAAAGACAATGGATAGTGCTCTTCACCCTCCTCCCGCCCTGTGGAGCAACTGATGTCCCTTTCTCCAAAAATGTACTCAATGGGACCGTAATGTTGCAGCCACACACAGGTTGACCTGCTGTGAGGAAAAAACGAGTTAGTACATTTCAAACATGAAAAAGGTCATTTTAAAATCAACTTGAAAAACCAAAATTCCAAAAGTATAAAACACAAAAAATGCTTACCAAAGAAAGATAATGGATAGTGCTCTGCACCCTCCTCCCGCCCTGTGGAGTAACAGATATCCGTTTCTCCAAAAATGTACTCAATGGGACAGTAATGTTGCAGCCACACACAGGTTGACCTGCTGTGACGAAAAAACGAGTTGGTACATTTCAAACATGAAAAAGGTCATTTTAAAATCAACTTGAAAAACCAAAATTCCAAAAGTATAAAACACAAAAAATGCTTGCCATAGAAAAATTATGGATAGTGCTCTGCACCCTCCTCCCGCCCTGTGGAGCAACAGATGTCCCTTTCTCCAAAAATGTACTCAATGGGACCGTAATGTTGCAGCCACACACAGGTTGACCTGCTGTGAGGGAAAAACGAGTTAGTACATTTCAAACATGAAAAAGGTCATTTTAAAATCAACTTGAAAAACCAAAATTCCAAAAGTATAAAACACAAAAAATGCTTACCAAAGAAAGATAATGGATAGTGCTCTGCACCCTCCTCCCGTGCTGTGGAGCAACAGATGTCCCTTTCTCCAAAAATGTACTCAATGGGACCGTAATGTTGCAGCCACACACAGGTTGACCTGCTGTGAGGGAAAAACGAGTTAGTACATTTCAAACATGAAAAAGGTCATTTTAAAATCAACTTGAAAAACCAAAATTCCAAAAGTATAAAACACAAAAAATGCTTACCAAAGAAAGATAATGGATAGTGCTCTGCACCCTCCTCCCGTGCTGTGGAGCAACAGATGTCCCTTTCTCCAAAAATGTACTCAATGGGACCGTAATGTTGCAGCCACACACAGGTTGACCTGCTGTGAGGGAAAAACGAGTTAGTACATTTCAAACATGAAGAAGGTCATTTTAAAATCAACTTGAAAAACCAAAATTCCAAAAGTATAAAACACAAAAAATGCTTACCAAAGAAAGATAATGGATAGTGCTCTGCACCCTCCTCCCGTGCTGTGGAGCAACAGATGTCCCTTTCTCCAAAAATGTACTCAATGGGACCGTAATGTTGCAGCCACACACAGGTTGACCTGCTGTGAGGGAAAAACGAGTTAGTACATTTCAAACATGAAAAAGGTCATTTTAAAATCAACTTGAAAAACCAAAATTCCAAAAGTATAAAACACAAAAAATGCTTACCAAAGAAAGATAATGGATAGTGCTCTGCACCCTCCTCCCGTGCTGTGGAGCAACAGATGTCCCTTTCTCCAAAAATGTACTCAATGGGACCGTAATGTTGCAGCCACACACAGGTTGACCTGCTGTGAGGGAAAAACGAGTTAGTACATTTCAAACATGAAAAAGGTCATTTTAAAATCAACTTGAAAAACCAAAATTCCAAAAGTATAAAACACAAAAAATGCTTACCAAAGAAAGATAGTGGATAGTGCTCTGCACCCTCCTCCCGTGCTGTGGAGCAACAGATGTCCCTTTCTCCAAAAATGTACTCAATGGGACTGTAATGTTGCAGCCACACACAGGTTGACCTGCTGTGAGGGAAAAACGAGTTAGTACATTTCAAACATGAAAAAGGTCATTTTAAAATCAACTTGAAAAACCAAAATTCCAAAAGTATAAAACACAAAAAATGCTTACCAAAGAAAGATAATGGATAGTGCTCTGCACCCTCCTCCCGTGCTGTGGAGCAACAGATGTCCCTTTCTCCAAAAATGTACTCAATGGGACCGTAATGTTGCAGCCACACACAGGTTGACCTGCTGTGAGGGAAAACGAGTTAGTACATGTCAAACATGAAAAAGGTCATTTTAAAAACAACTTGAAAAACAAAAATTCCAAAAGTATAATTCACAAAAAATGCTTACCAAAGAAAGATAATGGATAGTGCTCTGCACCCTCCTCCCCCCCTGTGGAGCAACAGATGTCCCTTTCTCCAAAAATGTACTCAATGGGACCGTAATGTTGCAGCCACACAGGTTGACCTGCTGTGAGGAAAAAACGAGTTAGTACATTTCAAACATGAAAAAGGTCATTTTAAAATCAACTTGAAAAACCAAAATTCCAAAAGTATAAAACACAAAAAATGCTTACCAAAGAAAGATTATGGATAGTGCTCTGCACCCTCCTCCCGCCCTGTGGAGCAACAGATGTCCCTTTCTCCAAAAATGTACACAATGGGACCGTAATGTTGCAGCCACACACAGGCTGACCTGCTGTGAGGAAAAAACGAGTTAGTACATTTCAAACATGAAAAAGGTCATTTTAAAATAACTTGAAAAACCAAAATTCTAAAACTATAAAACACACAAAAATTATTACCAAAGAAAGATAATGTATAGTGCTCTGCACCCTCCTCCCGCCCTGTGGAGCAACAGATGTCACGTTCTCCAAAAATGTACACAATGGGACCGTAATGTTGCAACCACACTCAGGTTGACATGCTGTGAGGAAAAAACGAGTTAGTACATTTCAAACATGAAAAAGGTCATTTTAAAATCAACTTGAAAAACCAAAATTCCAAAAGTATTAAACACAAAAAATGCTTACCAAAGAAAGATAATAGATAGTGCTCTGCACCCTCCTCCCGCCCTGTGGAGCAACAGATGTCCCTTTCTCCAAAAATGTACACAATGGGACCGTAATGTTGCAGCCACACACAGGTTGACCTGCTGTGAGGAAAAAACGAGTTAGTACATTTCAAACATGAAAAAGGTCATTTTAAAATCAACTTGAAAAACCAAAATTCCAAAAGTATAAAACACAAAAAATGATTACCAAAGAAAGATAATGGATTGTGCTCTGCACCCTCCTCCCGCCCTGTGGAGCAACAGATGTCCCTTTCTCCAAAATGTACTCAATGGGACCGTAATGTTGCAGCCTCACACAGGTTGACCTGCTGTAAGGAAAAAAACGAGTTAGTACATTTCAAACATGAAAAAGGTCATTTTAAAATCAACTTCAAAAACCAAAATTCCAAAAGTATAAAACACAAAAAATGCTTACCAAAGAAAGATAATGGATGGTGCTCTGCACCCTCCTCCCGCCCTGTGGAGCAACAGATGTCCCTTTCTCCAAAAATGTACTCAATGGGACCATAATGTTGCAGCCACACACAGGTTGACCTGCTGTGAGGAAAAAACGAGTTAGTACATTTCAAACATGAAAAAGGTCATTTTAAAATGAACTTGAAAAACCAAAATTCCACAAGTATAAAACAGTAAAAATGCTTACCAAACAAAGATAATGGATAGTGGTCTGCACCCTCCTGCCGTGCTGTGGAGCAACAGATGTCCCTTTCTCCAAAATTGTACTCAATGGGACCGTAATGTTGCAGCCACACACAGGTTGACCTGCTGTGAGGAAAAAACGAGTTAGTACATTTCAAACATGAAAAAGGTCATTTTAAAATCAACTTGAAAAACCAAAATTCCAAAAGTATAAAACACAAAAAATGCTTACCAAAGAAAGATAATGTACACTGCTCTGCACCCTCCTCCCGCCCTGTGGAGCAACAGATGTCCCTTTCTCCAAAAATGTACTCAATGGGACCGTAATGTTGCAGCCACACACAGGTTGACCTGCTGTGAGGAAAAAACGAGTTAGTACATTTCAAACATGAAAAAGGTCATTTTAAAATCAACTTGAAAAACCAAAATTCCAAAAGTATAAAACACAAAAAATGCTTACCAAAGAAAGATAATGGATAGTGCTCTGCACCCTCCTCCCGCCCTGTGGAGCAACAGATGTCCCTTTCTCCAAAAATGTACTCAATGGGACCGTAATGTTGCAGCCACACACAGGTTGACCTGCTGTGAGGGAAAAACGAGTTAGTACATTTCAAACATGAAAAAGGTCATTTTAAAATCAACTTGAAAAACCAAAATTCCAAAAGTATAAAACACAAAAAATGCTTACCAAAGAAAGATAATGGATAGTGCTCTGCACCCTCCTCCCGCCCTGTGGACCAACAGATGTCCCTTTCTCCAAAAATGTACTCAATGGGACCGTAATGTTGCAGCCACACAGGTTGACCTGCTGTGAGGAAAAAACGAGTTAGTACATTTCAAACATGAAAAAGGTCATTTTCAAAATCAACTTGAAAAACCAAAATTCCAAAAGTATAAAACACAAAAAATGCTTACCAAAGAAAGACAATGGATAGTGCTCTTCACCCTCCTCCCGCCCTGTGGAGCAACAGATGTCCCTTTCTCCAAAAATGTACTCAATGGGACCGTAATGTTGCAGCCACACACAGGTTGACCTGCTGTGAGGAAAAAACGAGTTAGTACATTCCAAACATGAAAAAGGTCATTTTAAAACAACTTGAAAAACCAAAATTCCAAAAGTATTAAACACAAAAAATGCTTACCAAAGAAAGATAATGGATACTGCTCCGCACCCTCCTCCCGCCCTGTGGGGCAGCAGATGTCCCTTTCTCCAAAAATGTACTCAATGGGACCGTAATGTTGCAGCCACACACAGGTTGACCTGCTGTGAGGAAAAAACAAGTTAGTACATTTCAAACATGAAAAAGGTCATTTTAAAATCAACTTGAAAAACCAAAATTCCAAAAGTATAAAACACAAAAAATGCTTACCAAAGAAAGATAATGGATAGTGCTCTGCACCCTCCTCCCGCCCTGTGGAGTAACAGATGTCCCATTCTCCAAAAATGTACTCAATGGGACAGTAATGTTGCAGCCACACACAGGTTGACCTGCTGTGACGAAAAAACGAGTTGGTACATTTCAAACATGAAAAAGGTCATTTTAAAATCAACTTGAAAACCAAAATTCCAAAAGTATAAAACACAAAAAATGCTTGCCATAGAAAGATAATGGATAGTGCTCTCCACCCTCCTCCCGCCCTGTGGAGCAACAGATGTCCCTTTCTCCAAAAATGTACTCAATGGGACCATAATGTTGCAGCCACACACAGGTTGACCTGCTGTGAGGGAAAAACGAGTTAGTACATTTCAAACATGAAAAAGGTCATTTTAAAATCAACTTGAAAAACCAAAATTCCAAAAGTATAAAACACAAAAAATGCTTACCAAAGAAAGATAATGGATAGTGCTCTACACCCTCCTCCCGTGCTGTGGAGCAACAGATGCCCCTTTCTCCAAAAATGTACTCAATGGGACCGTAATGTTGCAGCCACACACAGGTTGACCTGCTGTGAGGAAAAAACAAGTTAGTACATTTCAAACATGAAAACGGTCATTTTAAAATCAACTTGAAAAACCAAAATTCCAAAAACACAAAAAATGCTTACCAAAGAAAGATAATGGAGAGTGCTCTGCACCCTCCTCCCGCCCTGTGGACCAACAGATGTCCCTTTCTCCAAAAATGTACTCAATGGGACCGTAATGTTGCAGCCACTCAGGTTGACCTGCTGTGAGGAAAAAACGAGTTAGTACATTTCAAACATGAAAAAGGTCATTTTAAAATCAACTTGAAAAACCAAAATTCCAAAAGTATAAAACACAAAAAATGCTTACCAAAGAAAGATAATGGATACTGCTCTGCACCCTCCTCCTGCCCTGTGGTGCAACAGATGTCCCTTTCTCCAAAAATGTACTCAATGGGACCGTAATGTTGCAGCCACACACAGGTTGACCTGCTGTGAGGAAAAAACGAGTTAGTACATTTCAAACATGAAAACGGTCATTTTAAAATCAACTTGAAAAACCAAAATTCCAAAAGTATAAAACACAAAAAATGCTTACCAAAGAAAGATAATGGATAGTGCTCTGCACCCTCCTCCCGCCCTGTGGAGCAACAGATGTCCCTTTCTCCAAAAATGTACTCAATGGGACCGTAATGTTGCAGCCACACAGGTTGACCTGCTGTGAGGAAGAAACGAGTTAGTACATTTCAAACATGAAAAAGTTCATTTTAAAATCAACTTGAAAAACCAAAATTCCAAAAGTATAAAACACAAAAAATTCTTACCAAATAAAGATAATGGATAGTGCTCTGCACCCTCCTCCTGCCCTGTGGTGCAACAGATGTCCCTTTCTCCAAAAATGTACTCAATGGGACCGTAATGTTGCAGCCACACACAGGTTGACCTGCTGTGAGGAAAAAACGAGTTAGTACATTTCAAACATGAAAAAGGTCATTTTCAAAATCAACTTGAAAAACCAAAATTCCAAAAGTATAAAACACAAAAAATGCTTACCAAAGAAAGACAATGGATAGTGCTCTTCACCCTCCTCCCGCCCTGTGGAGCAACAGATGTCCCTTTCTCCAAAAATGTACTCAATGGGACCGTAATGTTGCAGCCACACACAGGTTGACCTGCTGTGAGGAAAAAACGAGTTAGTACATTCCAAACATGAAAAAGGTCATTTTAAAATCAACTTGAAAAACCAAAATTAGAAAAGTATAAAACACAACAAATGCTTACCAAAGAAAGATAATAGATAGTGCTCTGCACCTCCTCCCGCCCTGTGGAGCAACAGATGTCCCTTTCTCCAAAAATGTACTCAATGGGACCGTAATGTTGCAGCCACACAGGTTGACCTGCTGTGAGGAAAAAACGAGTTAGTACATTTCAAACATGAAAAAGGTCATTTTAAAATCAACTTGAAAAACCAAAATTCCAAAAGTATAAAACACAAAAAATGCTTACCAAAGAAAGATAATGGATAGTGCTCTGCACCCTCCTCCCGTGCTGTGGAGCAACAGATGTCCCTTTCTCCAAAAATGTACTCAATGGCACCGAAATGTTGCAGCCACACACAGGTGGACCTACTGTGAGGAAAAAACGAGTTAGTACATTTCAAACATGAAAAAGGTCATTTTAAAATCAACTTGAAAAACCAAAATTCCGAAAGTATAAAACACAAAAAAATTCTTACCAAATAAAGATAATGGATAGTGCTCTGCACCCTCCTCCCGCCCTGTGGAGCAACAGATGTCCCTTTCTCCAAAAATGTACTCAATGGGACCGTAATGTTGCAGCCACACACAGGTTGACCTGCTGTGAGGAAAAAACGAGTTAGTACATTTCAAACATGAAAAAGGTCATTTTAAAATCAACTTGAAAAACCAAAATTTCAAAAGTATAAAACACAAAAAATGCTTACCAAAGAAAGATAATGGATAGAGCTCTGCACCCTCCTCCCATGCTGTGGAGCAACAGATGTCCCTTTCTCCAAAAATGTACTCAATGGGACCGTAATGTTGCAGCCACACACAGGCTGAACTGCTGTGAGGAAAAAACGAGTTGGTACATTTCAAACACGAAAACGGTCATTTTAAAATCAACTTGAAAAACCAAAATTCCAAAAGTATAAACACAAAAAATGCTTACCAAAGAAAGATAATGGATACTGCTCTGCACCCTCCTCCTGCCCTGTGGTGCAACAGATTTCCCTTTCTCCAAAAATGTACTCAATGGGACCGTAATGTTGCAGCCACACACAGGTTGACCTGCTGTGAGGAAAAAACGAGTTAGTACATTTCAAACATGAAAAAGGTCATTTTCAAAATCAACTTGAAAAACCAAAATTCCAAAAGTATAAAACACAAAAAATGCTTACCAAAGAAAGACAATGGATAGTGCTCTACACCCTCCTCCCGCCCTGTGGAGCAACAGATGTCCCTTTCTCCAAAAATGTACTCAATGGGACCGTAATGTTGCAGCCACACACAGGTTGACCTGCTGTGAGGAAAAAACGAGTTAGTACATTCCAAACATGAAAAAGGTCATTTTAAAATCAACTTGAAAAACCAAAATTCCAAAAGTATAAAACACAACAAATGCTTACCAAAGAAAGATAATGGATAGTGCTCTGCACCCTCCTCCCGCCCTGTGGAGCAAGAGATGTCCCTTTCTCCAAAAATGTACTCAATGGGACCGTAATGTTGCAGCCACACAGGTTGACCTGCTGTGAGGAAAAAACGAGTTAGTACATTTCAAACATGAAAAAGGTCATTTTAAAATCAACTTGAAAAACCAAAATTCCAAAAGTATAAAACACAAAAATGCTTACCAAAGAAAGATAATGGATAGTGCTCTGCACCCTCGTCCCGCCCTGTGGAGCAACAGATCTCCCTTTCTCCAAAAATGTACTCAATGGGACCTTAATGTTGCAGCCACACACAGGTTGACCTGCTGTGAGGATAAAACGAGTTAGTACATTTCAAACATGAAAAAGGTCATTTTAAAATCAACTTGAAAAACCAAAATTCCAAAAGTATAAACACAAAAAATGCTTACCAAAGAAAGGTAATGGATAGTGCTCTGCACCCTCCTCCCGCCCTGTGGAGCAACAGATGTCCCTTTCTCCAAAAATGTACTCAATGGGACCGTAATGTTGCAGCCACACACAGGCTGACCTGCTGTGAGAAAAAAACGAGGTAGTTCATTTCAAACATGAAAAAGGTCATTTTAAAATCAACTTGAAAAACCAAAATTCCAAAAGTATAAAACACAAAAAATGCTTACCAAAGAAAGATAATGGATAGTGCTCTGCACCCTCCTCCCGTGCTGTGGAGCAACAGATGTCCCTTTCTCCAAAAATGTACTCAATGGCACCGAAATGTTGCAGCCACATACAGGTGGACCTACTGTGAGTAAAAAACGAGTTAGTACATTTCAAACATGAAAAAGGTCATTTTAAAATCAACTTGAAAATCCAAAATTCCGAAAGTATAAAACACAAAAAATTCTTACCAAATAAAGATAATGGATAGTGCTCTGCACCCTCCTCCCGCCCTGTGGAACAACAGATGTCCCTTTCTCCAAAAATGTACTCAATGGGACCGTAATGTTGCAGCCACACACAGGTTGACCTGCTGTGAGGAAAAAACGAGTTAGTACATTTCAAACATGAAGAAGGTCATTTTAAAATCAACTTGAAAAACCAAAATTCCAAAAGTATAAAACACAAAAATGCTTACCAAAGAAAGATAATGGATAGTGCTCTGCACCCTCCTCCTGCCCTGTGGACCAACAGATGTCCCTTTCTCCAAAAATGTACTCAATGGGACCGTAATGTTGCAGCCACACAGGTTGACCTGCTGTGAGGAAAAAACGAGTTAGTACATTTCAAACATGAAAAAGGTCATTTTAAAATCAACTTGAAAAACCAAAATTTCAAAAGTATAAAACACAAAAAATGCTTACCAAAGAAAGATAATGGATAGAGCTCTGCACCCTCCTCCCATGCTGTGGAGCAACAGATGTCCCTTTCTCCAAAAATGTACTCAATGGGACCGTAATGTTGCAGCCACACACAGGCTGAACTGCTGTGAGGAAAAAACGAGTTGGTACATTTCAAACATGAAAACGGTCATTTTAAAATCAACTTGAAAAAACAAAATTCCAAAAACACAAAAAATGCTTACCAAAGAAAGATAATGGATAGTGCTCTGCACCCTCCTCCCGCCCTGTGGAGCAACAGATGTCCCTTTCTCCAAAAATGTACTCAATGGCACCGTAATGTTGCAGCCACACAGGTTGACCTGCTGTGAGGAAAAAACGAGTTAGTACATTTCAAACATGAAAAAGGTCATTTTAAAATCAACTTGAAAAACCAAAATTCCAAAAGTATAAAACACAAAAAATGCTTACCAAAGAAAGATAATGGATACTGCTCTGCACCCTCCTCCTGCCCTGTGGTGCAACAGATGTCCCTTTCTCCAAAAATGTACTCAATGGGACTGTAATGTTGCAGCCACACACAGGTTGACCTGCTGTGAGGAAAAAACGAGTTAGTACATTTCAAACATGAAAACGGTCATTTTAAAATCAACTTGAAAAACCAAAATTCCAAAAGTATAAAACACAAAAAATGCTTACCAAAGAAAGATAATGGATAGTGCTCTGCACCCTCCTCCCGTGCTGTGGAGCAACAGATGTCCCTTTCTCCAAAAATGTACTCAATGGCACCGAAATGTTGCAGCCACATACAGGTGGACCTACTGTGAGTAAAAAACGAGTTAGTACATTTCAAACATGAAAAAGGTCATTTTAAAATCAACTTGAAAATCCAAAATTCCGAAAGTATAAAACACAAAAAATTCTTACCAAATAAAGATAATGGATAGTGCTCTGCACCCTCCTCCCGCCCTGTGGAACAACAGATGTCCCTTTCTCCAAAAATGTACTCAATGGGACCGTAATGTTGCAGCCACACACAGGTTGACCTGCTGTGAGGAAAAAACGAGTTAGTACATTTCAAACATGAAGAAGGTCATTTTAAAATCAACTTGAAAAACCAAAATTCCAAAAGTATAAAACACAAAAATGCTTACCAAAGAAAGATAATGGATAGTGCTCTGCACCCTCCTCCTGCCCTGTGGACCAACAGATGTCCCTTTCTCCAAAAATGTACTCAATGGGACCGTAATGTTGCAGCCACACAGGTTGACCTGCTGTGAGGAAAAAACGAGTTAGTACATTTCAAACATGAAAAAGGTCATTTTAAAATCAACTTGAAAAACCAAAATTTCAAAAGTATAAAACACAAAAAATGCTTACCAAAGAAAGATAATGGATAGAGCTCTGCACCCTCCTCCCATGCTGTGGAGCAACAGATGTCCCTTTCTCCAAAAATGTACTCAATGGGACCGTAATGTTGCAGCCACACACAGGCTGAACTGCTGTGAGGAAAAAACGAGTTGGTACATTTCAAACATGAAAACGGTCATTTTAAAATCAACTTGAAAAAACAAAATTCCAAAAACACAAAAAATGCTTACCAAAGAAAGATAATGGATAGTGCTCTGCACCCTCCTCCCGCCCTGTGGAGCAACAGATGTCCCTTTCTCCAAAAATGTACTCAATGGCACCGTAATGTTGCAGCCACACAGGTTGACCTGCTGTGAGGAAAAAACGAGTTAGTACATTTCAAACATGAAAAAGGTCATTTTAAAATCAACTTGAAAAACCAAAATTCCAAAAGTATAAAACACAAAAAATGCTTACCAAAGAAAGATAATGGATACTGCTCTGCACCCTCCTCCTGCCCTGTGGTGCAACAGATGTCCCTTTCTCCAAAAATGTACTCAATGGGACTGTAATGTTGCAGCCACACACAGGTTGACCTGCTGTGAGGAAAAAACGAGTTAGTACATTTCAAACATGAAAACGGTCATTTTAAAATCAACTTGAAAAACCAAAATTCCAAAAGTATAAAACACAAAAAATGCTTACCAAAGAAAGATAATGGATAGTGCTCTGCACCCTCCTCCCGCCCTGTGGAGCAACAGATGTCCCTTTCTCCAAAAATGTACTCAATGGGACCGTAATGTTGCAGCCACACAGGTTGACCTGCTGTGAGGAAGAAACGAGTTAGTACATTTCAAACATGAAAAAGGTCATTTTAAAATCAACTTGAAAAACCAAAATTCCAAAAGTATAAACACAAAAAATGCTTACCAAAGAAAGATAATGGATACTGCTCTGCACCCTCCTCCTGCCCTGTGGTGCAACAGATGTCCCTTTCTCCAAAAATGTACTCAATGGGACCGTAATGTTGCAGCCACACACAGGTTGACCTGCTGTGAGGAAAAAACGAGTTAGTACATTTCAAACATGAAAAAGGTCATTTTCAAAATCAACTTGAAAAACCAAAATTCCAAAAGTATAAAACACAAAAAATGCTTACCAAAGAAAGACAATGGATAGTGCTCTTCACCCTCCTCCCACCCTGTGGACCAACAGATGTCCCTTTCTCCAAAAATGTACTCAATGGGACCGTAATGTTGCAGCCACACACAGGTTGACCTGCTGTGAGGAAAAAACGAGTTAGTACATTTCAAACATGAAAAAGGTCATTTTAAAATCAACTTGAAAAACCAAAATTCCAAAAGTATAAAACACAACAAATGCTTACCAAAGAAAGATAATAGATGGTGCTCTGCACCTCCTCCCGCCCTGTGGAGCAACAGATGTCCCTTTCTCCAAAAATATACTCAATGGGACCGTAATGTTGCAGCCACACAGGTTGACCTGCTGTGAGGAAAAAACGAGTTAGTACATTTCAAACATGAAAAAGGTCATTTTAAAATCAACTTGAAAAACCAAAATTCCAAAAGTATAAAACACAAAAATGCTTACCAAAGAAAGATAATGGATAGTGCTCAGCACCCTCGTCCCGCCCTGTGGAGCAACAGATGTCCCTTTCTCCAAAAATGTACTCAATGGGACCGTAATGTTGCAGCCACACATAGGTTGACCTGCTGTGAGGAAAAAACGAGTTAGTACATTTCAAACATGAAAAAGGTCATTTTAAAACCAACTAGAAAAACCAAAATTCCAAAAGTATAAACACAAAAAATGCTTACCAAAGAAAGATAATGGATACTGCTCTGCACCCTCCTCCTGCCCTGTGGTGCAGCAAATGTCCCTTTCTCCAAAAATGTACTCAATGGGACCGTAATGTTGCAGCCACACACAGGTTGACCTGCTGTGAGGAAAAAACGAGTTAGTACATTTCAAACATGAAAAAGGTCATTTTAAAATCAACTTGAAAAACCAAAATTCCAAAAGTATAAAACACAAAAAATGCTTACCAAAGAAAGACAATGGATAGTGCTCTTCACCCTCCTCCCGCCCTGTGGAGCAACAGATGTCCCTTTCTCCAAAAATGTACTCAATGGGACCGTAATGTTGCAGCCACACACAGGTTGACCTGCTGTGAGGAAAAAACGAGTTAGTACATTTCAAACATGAAAAAGGTCATTTTAAAATCAACTTGAAAAACCAAAATTCCAAAAGTATAAAACACAACAAATGCTTACCAAAGAAAGATAATGGATACTGCTCTGCACCCTCCTCCTGCCCTGTGGTGCAACAGATGTCCCTTTCTCCAAAAATGTACTCAATGGGACCGTAATGTTGCAGCCACACACAGGTTGACCTGCTGTGAGGAAAAAACGAGTTAGTACATTTCAAACATGAAAAAGGTCATTTTAAAATCAACTTGAAAAACCAAAATTCCAAAAGTATAAAACACAAAAAATGCTTACCAAAGAAAGATAATAGATAGTGCTCTGCACCCTCCTCCCGCCCTGTGGAGCAACAGATGCCCCTTTCTCCAAAAATGTACTCAATGGGACCGTAATGTTGCAGCCACACACAGGCTGAACTGCTGTGAGGAAAAAACGAGTTGGTACATTTCAAACATGAAAACGGTTATTTTAAAATCAACTTGAAAAACCAAAATTCCAAAAGTATAAAACACAAAAAATGCTTACCAATGAAAGATAATGGATAGTGCTCTGCACCCTCCTCCCACCCTGTGGAGCAACAGATGTCCCTTTCTCCAAAAATGTACTCAATGGGACCGTAATGTTGCAGCCACACAGGTTGACCTGCTGTGAGGAAAAAACGAGTTAGTACATTTCAAACATGAAAAAGGTCATTTTAAAATCAACTTGAAAAACCAAAATTCCAATAGTATAAACACAAAAAATGCTTACCAAAGAAAGATAATGGATACTGCTCTGCACCCTCCTCCTGCCCTGTGGTGCAACGGATGTCCCTTTCTCCAAAAATGTACTCAATGGGACCGTAATGTTGCAGCCACACACAGGTTGACCTGCTGTGAGGAAAAAACGAGTTAGTACATTTCAAACATGAAAAAGGTCATTTTAAAATCTACTTGAAAAACCAAAATTCCAAAAGTATAAAACACAAAAAATGCTTACCAAAGAAAGACAATTGATAGTGCTCTTCACCCTCCTCCCGCCCTGTGGAGCAACAGATGTCCCTTTCTCCAAAAATGTACTCAATGGGACCGTAATGTTGCAGCCACACACAGGTTGACCTGCTGTGAGGAAAAAACGAGTTAGTACATTTCAAACATGAAAAAGGTCATTTTAAAAGCAACTTGAAAAACCAAAATTCCAAAAGTATAAAACACAAAAAATGCTTACCGAAGAAAGATAATAGATAGTGCTCTGCACCTCCTCCCGTGCTGTGGAGCAACAGATGTCCCTTTCTCCAAAAATGTACTCAATGGGACCGTAATGTTGCAGCCACACAGGTTGACCCACTGTGAGGAAAAAACGAGTTAGTACATTTCAAACATGAAAAAGGTCATTTTAAAATCAACTTGAAAAACCAAAATTCCCAAAGTATAAAACACAAAAAATGCTTACCAAAGAAAGATAATGGAAAGTGCTCTGCACCCTCCTCCCGCCCTGTGGAGCAACAGATGTCCCTTTCTCCAAAAATGTACACAATGGGACCGTAATGTTGCAGCCACACACAGGCTGACCTGCTGTGAGGAAAAAACGAGTTAGTACATTTCAAACATGAAAAAGGTCATTTTAAAATCAACTTGAAAAACCAAAATTCTAAAAGTATAAAACACACAAAAATTATTACCAAAGAAAGATAATGTATAGTGCTCTGCACCCTCCTCCCGCCCTGTGGAGCAACAGATGTCCCTTTCTCCAAAAATGTACACAATGGGACCGTAATGTTGCAGCCACACACAGGTTGACATGCTGTGAGGAAAAAACGAGTTAGTACATTTCAAACATGAAAAAGGTCATTTTAAAATCAACTTGAAAAACCAAAATTCCAAAAGTATAAAACACAAAAAATTCTTACCAAATAAAGATAATGGATAGTGCTCTGCACCCTCCTTCCGCCCTGTGGAGCAACAGATGTCCCTTTCTCCAAAAATGTACTCAATGGGACCGTCATGTTGCAGCCACACACAGGCTGACCTGCTGTGAGGAAAAAACGAGTTAGTACATTTCAAACTCGAAAACGGTCATTTTAAAATCAACTTGAAAAACCAAAATTCCAAAAGTATAAAACACAAAAAATGCTTACCAAAGAACGATAATGGATAGTGCTCTGCACCCTCCTCCCGCCCTGTGGAGCAACAGATATCCCTTTCTCCAAAAATGTACTCAATGGGACCGTAATGTTGCAGCCACACACAGGTTGACCTGCTGTGAGGAAAAAACGAGTTAGTACATTTCAAAAATGAAAAAGATCATTTTAAAATCAAGTTGATAAACCAAAATTCCAAAAGTATAAAAAACAAAAGATGCTTACCAAAGAAAGATAATAGATAGTGCTCTGCACCCTCCTCCCGCCCTGTGGAGCAACAGATGTCCCTTTCTCCAAAAATTTACACAATGGGACCGTAATGTTGCAGCCACACACAGGTTGACCTGCTGTGAGGAAAAAACGAGTTAGTACATTTCAAACATGAAAAAGGTCATTTTAAAATCAACTTGAAAAACCAAAATTCCAAAAGTATAAAACACAAAAAATGCTTACCAAAGAAAGATAATGGATAGTGCTCTGCACCCTCCTCCCGCCCTGTGGAGCAACAGATGTCCCTTTCTCCAAAAATGTACTCAATGGGACCGTAATGTTGCAGCCTTTGACAGGTTGACCTGCTGTAAGGAAAAAACGAGTTAGTACATTTCAAACATGAAAAAGGTCATTTTAAAATCAACTTCAAAAACCAAAATTCCAAAAGTATAAAACACAAAAAATGCTACCAAAGAAAGATAATGGATAGTGCTCTGCACCCTCCTCCCGCCCTGTGGAGCAACAGATGTCCATATCTCCAAAAATGTACTCAATGGGACCATAATGTTGCAGCCACACACAGGTTGACCTGCTGTGAGGAAAAAACGAGTTAGTACATTTCAAACATGAAAAAGGTCATTTTAAAATCAACTTGAAAAACCAAAATTCCACAAGTATAAAACACAAAAATGCTTACCAAACAAAGATAATGGATAGTGCTCTGCACCCTCCTCCCGTGATGTGGAGCAACAGATGTCCCTTTCTCCAAAAATGTACACAATGGGACCGTAATGTTGATGCCACACACAGGTTGACCTGCTGTGAGGAAAAAAAGAGTTAGTACATTTCAAACATGAAAAAGGTCATTTTAAAATCAACTTGAAAAACCAAAATTCCAAAAGTATTAAACACAAAAAATGCTTACCAAAGAAAGATAAAGGATACTGCTCTGCACCCTCCTCCCGCGCTTTGGAGCAACAGATGTCCCTTTCTTCAAAAAATGTACTCAATGGGACCGTAATGTTGCATCCACACACAGGTTGACCTGCTGTGAGGAAAAAACGAGTTAGTACATTTCAAACATGAAAAAGGTCATTTTAAAATCAACTTGAAAAACCAAAATTCCAAAAGTATAAAACACAAAAAATGCTTACCAAAGAAAGATAATGGATACTGCTCTGCACCCTCCTCCCGCCCTGTGGAGCAACAGATGTCACTTTCTCCTAAAATGTACTCAATGGGACTCTAATGTTGCAGCCACACAGGTTGACCTGCTGTGAGGAAAAAACGAGTTAGTACATTTCAAACATGAAAAAGGTCATTTTAAAATCAACTTGAAAAACCAAAATTCCAAAAGTATAAAACACAAAAAATGCTTACCAAAGAAAGATAATGGATACTGCTCTGCACCCTCCTCCCGCCCTGTGGAGCAACAGATGTCCCTTTCTCCATAAATGTACTCAATGGGACCGTAATGTTGCAGCCACACACAGGTTGACCTGCTGTGAGGAAAAAACGAGTTAGTACATTTCAAACAAGAAAAAGGTCATTTTAAAATCAACTTGAAAAACCAAAATTCCAAAAGTTAAAACACAAAAAATGCTTACCAAAGAAAGATAATGGATACTGCTCTGCACCCTCCTCCTGCCCTGTGGTGCAACAGATGTCCCTTTCTCCAAAAATGTACTCAATGGGACTGTAATGTTGCAGCCACACACAGGTTGACCTGCTGTGAGGAAAAAACGAGTTAGTACATTTCAAACATGAAAACGGTCATTTTAAAATCAACTTGAAAAACCAAAATTCCAAAAGTATAAAACACAAAAAATGCTTACCAAAGAAAGATAATGGATAGTGCTCTGCACCCTCCTCCCGTGCTGTGGAGCAACAGATGTCCCTTTCTCCAAAAATGTACTCAATGGCACCGAAATGTTGCAGCCACATACAGGTGGACCTACTGTGAGTAAAAAACGAGTTAGTACATTTCAAACATGAAAAAGGTCATTTTAAAATCAACTTGAAAATCCAAAATTCCGAAAGTATAAAACACAAAAAATTCTTACCAAATAAAGATAATGGATAGTGCTCTGCACCCTCCTCCCGCCCTGTGGAACAACAGATGTCCCTTTCTCCAAAAATGTACTCAATGGGACCGTAATGTTGCAGCCACACACAGGTTGACCTGCTGTGAGGAAAAAACGAGTTAGTACATTTCAAACATGAAGAAGGTCATTTTAAAATCAACTTGAAAAACCAAAATTCCAAAAGTATAAAACACAAAAATGCTTACCAAAGAAAGATAATGGATAGTGCTCTGCACCCTCCTCCTGCCCTGTGGACCAACAGATGTCCCTTTCTCCAAAAATGTACTCAATGGGACCGTAATGTTGCAGCCACACAGGTTGACCTGCTGTGAGGAAAAAACGAGTTAGTACATTTCAAACATGAAAAAGGTCATTTTAAAATCAACTTGAAAAACCAAAATTTCAAAAGTATAAAACACAAAAAATGCTTACCAAAGAAAGATAATGGATAGAGCTCTGCACCCTCCTCCCATGCTGTGGAGCAACAGATGTCCCTTTCTCCAAAAATGTACTCAATGGGACCGTAATGTTGCAGCCACACACAGGCTGAACTGCTGTGAGGAAAAAACGAGTTGGTACATTTCAAACATGAAAACGGTCATTTTAAAATCAACTTGAAAAAACAAAATTCCAAAAACACAAAAAATGCTTACCAAAGAAAGATAATGGATAGTGCTCTGCACCCTCCTCCCGCCCTGTGGAGCAACAGATGTCCCTTTCTCCAAAAATGTACTCAATGGCACCGTAATGTTGCAGCCACACAGGTTGACCTGCTGTGAGGAAAAAACGAGTTAGTACATTTCAAACATGAAAAAGGTCATTTTAAAATCAACTTGAAAAACCAAAATTCCAAAAGTATAAAACACAAAAAATGCTTACCAAAGAAAGATAATGGATACTGCTCTGCACCCTCCTCCTGCCCTGTGGTGCAACAGATGTCCCTTTCTCCAAAAATGTACTCAATGGGACTGTAATGTTGCAGCCACACACAGGTTGACCTGCTGTGAGGAAAAAACGAGTTAGTACATTTCAAACATGAAAACGGTCATTTTAAAATCAACTTGAAAAACCAAAATTCCAAAAGTATAAAACACAAAAAATGCTTACCAAAGAAAGATAATGGATAGTGCTCTGCACCCTCCTCCCGCCCTGTGGAGCAACAGATGTCCCTTTCTCCAAAAATGTACTCAATGGGACCGTAATGTTGCAGCCACACAGGTTGACCTGCTGTGAGGAAGAAACGAGTTAGTACATTTCAAACATGAAAAAGGTCATTTTAAAATCAACTTGAAAAACCAAAATTCCAAAAGTATAAACACAAAAAATGCTTACCAAAGAAAGATAATGGATACTGCTCTGCACCCTCCTCCTGCCCTGTGGTGCAACAGATGTCCCTTTCTCCAAAAATGTACTCAATGGGACCGTAATGTTGCAGCCACACACAGGTTGACCTGCTGTGAGGAAAAAACGAGTTAGTACATTTCAAACATGAAAAAGGTCATTTTCAAAATCAACTTGAAAAACCAAAATTCCAAAAGTATAAAACACAAAAAATGCTTACCAAAGAAAGACAATGGATAGTGCTCTTCACCCTCCTCCCACCCTGTGGACCAACAGATGTCCCTTTCTCCAAAAATGTACTCAATGGGACCGTAATGTTGCAGCCACACACAGGTTGACCTGCTGTGAGGAAAAAACGAGTTAGTACATTTCAAACATGAAAAAGGTCATTTTAAAATCAACTTGAAAAACCAAAATTCCAAAAGTATAAAACACAACAAATGCTTACCAAAGAAAGATAATAGATGGTGCTCTGCACCTCCTCCCGCCCTGTGGAGCAACAGATGTCCCTTTCTCCAAAAATATACTCAATGGGACCGTAATGTTGCAGCCACACAGGTTGACCTGCTGTGAGGAAAAAACGAGTTAGTACATTTCAAACATGAAAAAGGTCATTTTAAAATCAACTTGAAAAACCAAAATTCCAAAAGTATAAAACACAAAAATGCTTACCAAAGAAAGATAATGGATAGTGCTCAGCACCCTCGTCCCGCCCTGTGGAGCAACAGATGTCCCTTTCTCCAAAAATGTACTCAATGGGACCGTAATGTTGCAGCCACACATAGGTTGACCTGCTGTGAGGAAAAAACGAGTTAGTACATTTCAAACATGAAAAAGGTCATTTTAAAACCAACTAGAAAAACCAAAATTCCAAAAGTATAAACACAAAAAATGCTTACCAAAGAAAGATAATGGATACTGCTCTGCACCCTCCTCCTGCCCTGTGGTGCAGCAAATGTCCCTTTCTCCAAAAATGTACTCAATGGGACCGTAATGTTGCAGCCACACACAGGTTGACCTGCTGTGAGGAAAAAACGAGTTAGTACATTTCAAACATGAAAAAGGTCATTTTAAAATCAACTTGAAAAACCAAAATTCCAAAAGTATAAAACACAAAAAATGCTTACCAAAGAAAGACAATGGATAGTGCTCTTCACCCTCCTCCCGCCCTGTGGAGCAACAGATGTCCCTTTCTCCAAAAATGTACTCAATGGGACCGTAATGTTGCAGCCACACACAGGTTGACCTGCTGTGAGGAAAAAACGAGTTAGTACATTTCAAACATGAAAAAGGTCATTTTAAAATCAACTTGAAAAACCAAAATTCCAAAAGTATAAAACACAACAAATGCTTACCAAAGAAAGATAATGGATACTGCTCTGCACCCTCCTCCTGCCCTGTGGTGCAACAGATGTCCCTTTCTCCAAAAATGTACTCAATGGGACCGTAATGTTGCAGCCACACACAGGTTGACCTGCTGTGAGGAAAAAACGAGTTAGTACATTTCAAACATGAAAAAGGTCATTTTAAAATCAACTTGAAAAACCAAAATTCCAAAAGTATAAAACACAAAAAATGCTTACCAAAGAAAGATAATAGATAGTGCTCTGCACCCTCCTCCCGCCCTGTGGAGCAACAGATGCCCCTTTCTCCAAAAATGTACTCAATGGGACCGTAATGTTGCAGCCACACACAGGCTGAACTGCTGTGAGGAAAAAACGAGTTGGTACATTTCAAACATGAAAACGGTTATTTTAAAATCAACTTGAAAAACCAAAATTCCAAAAGTATAAAACACAAAAAATGCTTACCAATGAAAGATAATGGATAGTGCTCTGCACCCTCCTCCCACCCTGTGGAGCAACAGATGTCCCTTTCTCCAAAAATGTACTCAATGGGACCGTAATGTTGCAGCCACACAGGTTGACCTGCTGTGAGGAAAAAACGAGTTAGTACATTTCAAACATGAAAAAGGTCATTTTAAAATCAACTTGAAAAACCAAAATTCCAATAGTATAAACACAAAAAATGCTTACCAAAGAAAGATAATGGATACTGCTCTGCACCCTCCTCCTGCCCTGTGGTGCAACGGATGTCCCTTTCTCCAAAAATGTACTCAATGGGACCGTAATGTTGCAGCCACACACAGGTTGACCTGCTGTGAGGAAAAAACGAGTTAGTACATTTCAAACATGAAAAAGGTCATTTTAAAATCTACTTGAAAAACCAAAATTCCAAAAGTATAAAACACAAAAAATGCTTACCAAAGAAAGACAATTGATAGTGCTCTTCACCCTCCTCCCGCCCTGTGGAGCAACAGATGTCCCTTTCTCCAAAAATGTACTCAATGGGACCGTAATGTTGCAGCCACACACAGGTTGACCTGCTGTGAGGAAAAAACGAGTTAGTACATTTCAAACATGAAAAAGGTCATTTTAAAAGCAACTTGAAAAACCAAAATTCCAAAAGTATAAAACACAAAAAATGCTTACCGAAGAAAGATAATAGATAGTGCTCTGCACCTCCTCCCGTGCTGTGGAGCAACAGATGTCCCTTTCTCCAAAAATGTACTCAATGGGACCGTAATGTTGCAGCCACACAGGTTGACCCACTGTGAGGAAAAAACGAGTTAGTACATTTCAAACATGAAAAAGGTCATTTTAAAATCAACTTGAAAAACCAAAATTCCCAAAGTATAAAACACAAAAAATGCTTACCAAAGAAAGATAATGGAAAGTGCTCTGCACCCTCCTCCCGCCCTGTGGAGCAACAGATGTCCCTTTCTCCAAAAATGTACACAATGGGACCGTAATGTTGCAGCCACACACAGGCTGACCTGCTGTGAGGAAAAAACGAGTTAGTACATTTCAAACATGAAAAAGGTCATTTTAAAATCAACTTGAAAAACCAAAATTCTAAAAGTATAAAACACACAAAAATTATTACCAAAGAAAGATAATGTATAGTGCTCTGCACCCTCCTCCCGCCCTGTGGAGCAACAGATGTCCCTTTCTCCAAAAATGTACACAATGGGACCGTAATGTTGCAGCCACACACAGGTTGACATGCTGTGAGGAAAAAACGAGTTAGTACATTTCAAACATGAAAAAGGTCATTTTAAAATCAACTTGAAAAACCAAAATTCCAAAAGTATAAAACACAAAAAATTCTTACCAAATAAAGATAATGGATAGTGCTCTGCACCCTCCTTCCGCCCTGTGGAGCAACAGATGTCCCTTTCTCCAAAAATGTACTCAATGGGACCGTCATGTTGCAGCCACACACAGGCTGACCTGCTGTGAGGAAAAAACGAGTTAGTACATTTCAAACTCGAAAACGGTCATTTTAAAATCAACTTGAAAAACCAAAATTCCAAAAGTATAAAACACAAAAAATGCTTACCAAAGAACGATAATGGATAGTGCTCTGCACCCTCCTCCCGCCCTGTGGAGCAACAGATATCCCTTTCTCCAAAAATGTACTCAATGGGACCGTAATGTTGCAGCCACACACAGGTTGACCTGCTGTGAGGAAAAAACGAGTTAGTACATTTCAAAAATGAAAAAGATCATTTTAAAATCAAGTTGATAAACCAAAATTCCAAAAGTATAAAAAACAAAAGATGCTTACCAAAGAAAGATAATAGATAGTGCTCTGCACCCTCCTCCCGCCCTGTGGAGCAACAGATGTCCCTTTCTCCAAAAATTTACACAATGGGACCGTAATGTTGCAGCCACACACAGGTTGACCTGCTGTGAGGAAAAAACGAGTTAGTACATTTCAAACATGAAAAAGGTCATTTTAAAATCAACTTGAAAAACCAAAATTCCAAAAGTATAAAACACAAAAAATGCTTACCAAAGAAAGATAATGGATAGTGCTCTGCACCCTCCTCCCGCCCTGTGGAGCAACAGATGTCCCTTTCTCCAAAAATGTACTCAATGGGACCGTAATGTTGCAGCCTTTGACAGGTTGACCTGCTGTAAGGAAAAAACGAGTTAGTACATTTCAAACATGAAAAAGGTCATTTTAAAATCAACTTCAAAAACCAAAATTCCAAAAGTATAAAACACAAAAAATGCTACCAAAGAAAGATAATGGATAGTGCTCTGCACCCTCCTCCCGCCCTGTGGAGCAACAGATGTCCATATCTCCAAAAATGTACTCAATGGGACCATAATGTTGCAGCCACACACAGGTTGACCTGCTGTGAGGAAAAAACGAGTTAGTACATTTCAAACATGAAAAAGGTCATTTTAAAATCAACTTGAAAAACCAAAATTCCACAAGTATAAAACACAAAAATGCTTACCAAACAAAGATAATGGATAGTGCTCTGCACCCTCCTCCCGTGATGTGGAGCAACAGATGTCCCTTTCTCCAAAAATGTACACAATGGGACCGTAATGTTGATGCCACACACAGGTTGACCTGCTGTGAGGAAAAAAAGAGTTAGTACATTTCAAACATGAAAAAGGTCATTTTAAAATCAACTTGAAAAACCAAAATTCCAAAAGTATTAAACACAAAAAATGCTTACCAAAGAAAGATAAAGGATACTGCTCTGCACCCTCCTCCCGCGCTTTGGAGCAACAGATGTCCCTTTCTTCAAAAAATGTACTCAATGGGACCGTAATGTTGCATCCACACACAGGTTGACCTGCTGTGAGGAAAAAACGAGTTAGTACATTTCAAACATGAAAAAGGTCATTTTAAAATCAACTTGAAAAACCAAAATTCCAAAAGTATAAAACACAAAAAATGCTTACCAAAGAAAGATAATGGATACTGCTCTGCACCCTCCTCCCGCCCTGTGGAGCAACAGATGTCACTTTCTCCTAAAATGTACTCAATGGGACTCTAATGTTGCAGCCACACAGGTTGACCTGCTGTGAGGAAAAAACGAGTTAGTACATTTCAAACATGAAAAAGGTCATTTTAAAATCAACTTGAAAAACCAAAATTCCAAAAGTATAAAACACAAAAAATGCTTACCAAAGAAAGATAATGGATACTGCTCTGCACCCTCCTCCCGCCCTGTGGAGCAACAGATGTCCCTTTCTCCATAAATGTACTCAATGGGACCGTAATGTTGCAGCCACACACAGGTTGACCTGCTGTGAGGAAAAAACGAGTTAGTACATTTCAAACAAGAAAAAGGTCATTTTAAAATCAACTTGAAAAACCAAAATTCCAAAAGTTAAAACACAAAAAATGCTTACCAAAGAAAGATAATGGATAGTGCTCTGCACCCTCCTCCCGCCCTGTGGAGCAACAGATGTCCCTTTCTCCAAAAATGTACTCAATGTGACCGTAATGTTGCAGCCACACACAGGTTGACCTGCTGTGAGGAAAAATGAGTTAGTACATTTCAAACATGAAAAAGGTCATTTTAAAATCAACTTGAAAAACCAAAATTCCAAAAGTATAAAACACAACAAATGCTTACCTTAGAAAGATAATGGATAGTGCTCTACACCCTCCTCCCACCCTGTGGAGCAACAGATGTCCCTTTCTCCAAAAATGTACTCAATGGGACTGTAATGTTGCAGCCACACACAGGTTGACCTGCTGTGAGGAAAAAACGAGTTAGTACATTTCAAACATGAAAAAGGTCATTTTAAAATCAACTTGAAAAACCAAAATTCCAAAAGTATAAAACACAAAAAATGCTTACCAAAGAAAGATAATGGATAGTGCTCTGCACCCTCCTCCCGCCCTGTGGAGCAACAGATGTCCCTTTCTCCAAAAATGTACTCAATGGGACCGTAATGTTGCAGCCACACACAGGTTGACCTGCTGTGAGGAAAAAACGAGTTAGTACATTTCAAACATAAAAAAGAACATTTTAAAATCAACTTCAAAAACCAAAATTCGAAAAGTATAAAACACAAAAAATGCTTACCAAAGAAAGATACTGGATAGTGCTCTGCACCCTCCTCACGCCCTGTGGAGCAACAGATGTCCCTTTCTCCAAAAATGTACTCAATGGGACCGTAATGTTGCAGCCACACACAGGTTGACCTGCTGTGAGGAAAAAATGAGTTAGTACATTTGAAACATGAAGAAGGTCATTTTAAAATCAACTTGAAAAACTAAAATTCCAAAAGTATAAACAACAAAAAATGCTTACCAAATAAAGATAATGGATAGTGCTCTACACCCTCCTCCCGCCCTGTGGAGCAACTGATGGCCCTTTCTCCAAAAATGTACTCAATGGGAATGTAATGTTGCACCCACACACAGGTTGACCTGCTGTGAGGAAAAAACGAGTTAGTACATTTCAAACATAAAAAAGAACATTTTAAAATCAACTTCAAAAACCAAAATTCGAATAGTATAAAACACAAAAAAATGCTTACCAAAGAAAGATAATGGATAGTGCTCTGCACCCTCCTCACGCCCTGTGGAGCAACAGATGTCCCTTTCTCCAAAAATGTACTCAATGGGACCGTAATGTTGCAGCCACACAGAGGTTGACCTGCTGTGCGGAAAAAATGTGTTAGTACATTTGAAACATGAAAAAGGTCATTTTAAAATCAACTTGAAAAACAAAAATTCCAATAGTATAAAACACAAAAAATGCTTACCAAAGAAAGATAATGTATACTGCTCTGCACCCTCCTCCCGCCTTGTGGAGCAACAGATGTCCCTTTCTCCAAAAATGTACTCAATGGGACCGTAATGTTGCAGCCACACACAGGTAGACCTGCTGTGAGGAAATAACGAGTTAGTACATTTCAAACATGAAAAAGGTCATTTATAATCAACTTGAAAAACCAAAATTCCAAAAGTATAAAACACAAAAAATGCTTACAAAAGAAAGATAATGGATAGTGCTCTGCACCCTCCTCCAGCCCTGTGGAGCAACAGATGTCCCTTTCTCCAAAAATGTACTCAATGGGACCGTAATGTTGCAGCCACACACAGGTTGACCTGCTGTGAGAAAAAACGAGTTAGTACATTTAAAACATGAAAACGGTCATTTTAAAATCAACTTGAAAAACCAAAATTCCAAAAGTATGAAACACAAAAAATTCTTACCAAAGAAAGATAATGGATAGTGCTCTGCACCCTCCTCCCGCCCTGTGGAGCAACAGATGTCCCTTTCTCCAAAAATGTACTCAATGGGACCGTAATGTTGCAGCCACACACAGGTTGACCTGCTGTGAGGAAAAAAAACGAGTTAGTACCTTTCCAACATGAAAAAGGTCATTTTAAAATCAACTTGAAAAACCAAAATTCCAAAAGTATAAAACACAAAAAATGCTTACCAAAGGAAGATAATGTATACTGCTCTGCACCCTCCTCCCGCCCTGTGGAGCAACAGATGTCCCTTTCTCCAAAAATGTACTCAATGGGACCGTAATGTTGCAGCCACACACAGGTTGACCTGCTGTGAGGAAAAAACGAGTTAGTACATTTCAAACATGAAAAAGGTCATTTTAAAATCAACTTGAAAAACCAAAATTCCAAAAGTATAAAACACAACAAATGCTTACCAAAGAAAGATAATGTACACTGCTCTGCACCCTCCTCCCACCATGTGGAGCAACAGATGTCCCTTTCTCCAAAAATGTACTCAATGGGACCGTAATGTTGCAGCCACACACAGGTTGACCTGCTGTGAGGAAAAAACGAGTTAGTACATTTCAAACATGAAAAAGGTCATTTTAAAATCAACTTTAGAAACCAAAATTCCAAAAGTATAAAACACAACAAATGCTTACCAAGAAAGATAATGGATAGTGCTCTGCACGCTCCTCCCGCCCCGTGGAGCAACAGATGTCCCTTTCTCCAAAAATGTACTCAATGGGACCGTAATGTTGCAGCCACACACAGGTTGACCTGCTGTGAGGAAAAAACGAGTTAGTACATTTCAAACTTGAAAAAGGTCAGTTTAAAATCAACTTGAAAAACCAAAATTCCAAAAGTATAAAACACGAAAAATGCTTACCAAAGAAAGATAATGGATAGTGCTCTTCACCCTCCTCCCGCCCTGTGGAGCAACAGATGTCCCTTTCTCCAAAAATGTACTCAATGGGACCGTAATGTTGCAGTCACACATAGGTTGACCTGCTCTGTGGAAAAAACGAGTTAGTACATTTCAATCATGAAAAAGGTCATTTTAAAATCAACTTGAAAAACCAAAATTCCAAAAGTATAAAACACAAAAAATTCTTACCAAAGAAAGGTAATGTATACTGCTCTGCACCCTCCTCCCGCCCTGTGGAGCAACAGATGTCCCTTTCTCCAAAAATGTACTTAATGGGACAGTAATGTTGCAGCCACACACAGGTTGACCTGCTGTGAGGAAAAAACGAGTTAGTACATTTCAAACATGAAAAAGGTCATTTATAATCAACTTGAAAAACCAAAATTCCATAAGTATAAAACACAAAAAATGCTTACCAAAGAAAGATAATGCATATTGCTCTGCACCCTCCTCCTGCCTTGTGAGGCAACAGATGTCCCTTTCTCCAAAAATGTACTCAATGGGACCGTAATGTTGCAGCCACACACAGGTTGACCTGCTGTGAGGAAAAAACGAGTTAGTACATTTCAAACATGAAAAAGGTCGTTTAAAATGAACTTTAAAAACCAAAATTCCAAAAGTATAAAACACAGAAAATGCTTACCAAAGAAAGATAATGTACACTGCTCTGCACCCTCCTCCCGCCCTGTGGAGCAACAGATGTCACTTTCTCCAAAAATGTACTCAATGGGACCGTAATGTTGCAGCCACACACAGGTTGACCTGCAGTGAGGAAAAAACGAGTTAGTACATTTCAAACATGAAAAAGGTCATTTTAAAATCAACTTAAAAAACCAAAATTCCAAAAGTCTTTGGTAAGCATTTTTTGTGTTTTATAAAGATAATGTACACTGCTCTGCACCCTCCTCCCGCCCTGTGGAGCAACAGATGTCCCTTTCTCCAAAAATGTACTCAATGGGACCGTAATGTTGCAGCCACACACAGGTTGACCTGCTGTGAGGAAAAAACGAGTTAGTACATTTCAAACATGAAAAAGGTCATTTTAAAATCAACTTGAAAAACCAAAATTCCAAAAGTATAAAACACAAAAAATGCTTACCAAAGAAAGATAATGGATAGTTCTTTGCACCCTCCTCCCGCCCTGTGGAGCAACAGATGTCCCTTTCTCCAAAAATGTACTCAATGGGACCGTAATGTTGCAGCCACACACAGGTTGACCTGCTGTAAGGAAAAAAAGAGTTAGTACATTTCAAACATGAAAAAGGTCATTTTAAAATCAACTTGAAAAACCAAAATTCCAAAAGTATAAAACACAAAAAATGCTTACCAAAGAAAGATAATGGATAGTGCTCTGCACCCTCCTCCCGCCCTGTGGAGCAACAGATGTCCCTTTCTCCAAAAATGTACTCAATGGGACCGTAATGTTGCAGCCACACACAGGTTGACCTGCTGTGTGGAAAAAACGAGTTAGTACATTTCAAACATAAAAAAGAACATTTTAAAATCAACTTCAAAAACCAAAATTCGAAAAGTATAAAACACAAAAAATGCTTACCAAAGAAAGATAATGGATAGTGCTCTGCACCCTCCTCACGCCCTGTGGAGCAACAGATGTCCCTTTCTCCACAAATGTACTCAATGGGACCGTAATGTTGCAGCCACACACAGGTTGACCTGCTGTGAGGAAAAAATGAGTTAGTACATTTCAAAGATGAAAAAGGTCATTTTAAAATAAACTTAAAAAACCAAAATTCCAAAAGTATAAAACACAACAAATGCTTACCAAAGAAAGATAATGGATAGTGCTCTACACCCTCCTCCCGCCCTGTGGAGCAACAGATGTCCCTTTCTCCAAAAATGTATTCAATGGGACTGTAATGTCGCAGCCACACACAGGTTGACCTGCTGTGAGGAAAAAACGAGTTAGTACATTTCAAACATGAAAAAGGTCATTTTAAAATCATCTTGAAAAACCAAACTTCCAAAAGTATAAAACACAAAAAATGCTTACCAAAGAAAGATAATGGATAGTGCTCTGCACCCTCCTCCCGCCCTGTGGAGCAACAGATGTCCCTTTCTCCAAAAATGTATTCAATGGGACCGTAATGTTGCAGCCACACATAGGTTGACCTGCTGTAAGGAATAAACGAGCTAGTAAATTTCAAACATGAAAAAAGTCATTTTAAAACCAACTTGAAAAATCAAAATTCCAAAAGTATAAAACACAAAAAAATGCTTAGCAAGGAAAGATAATGGATAGTGCTCTGCACCCTCCTCCCGCCCTGTGGAGCAACAGATGTCCCTTTCTCCAAAAATGTACTCAATGGGACCGTAATGTTGCAGCCACACACAGGTTGACATGCTGTGAGGAAAAAACGAGTTAGTACATTCCAAACGTGAAAAAAGGTCATTTTAAAATCAACTTGAAAAACCAAAATTCCAAAAGTATAAAACACAAAAAATGCTTACCAAAGAAAGATAATGGATAGTGCTCTGCACCCACCTCCCGCTCTGTGGAGCAACAGATGTCCCTTTCTCCAAAAATGTACTCAATGGGACCGTAATGTTGCAGCCACACACAGGTTGACATACTGTGAGGAAAAAACGAGTTAGTACATTTCAAACATGAAAAAAGGTCATTTTAAAATCAACTTGAAAAACCAAAATTCCAAAAGTATAAAACACAAATAATGCTTACCAAAGAAAGATAATGGATAGTGCTCTGCACCCTCCTCCCGCCCTGTGGAGCAACAGATGTCCCTTTCTCCAAAAATGTACTCAATGAGACTGTAATGTTGCAGCCACACATAGGTTGACCTGCTGTAAGGAATAAACGAGCTAGTAAATTTCAAACATGAAAAAAGTCATTTTAAAATCAACTTGAAAAACCAAAATTCCAAAAGTATAAAACACAAAAAATGCTTACCAAAGAAAGATAATGGATAGTGCTCTGCACCCACCTCCCGCTCTGTGGAGCAACAGATGTCCCTTTCTCCAAAAATGTACTCAATGGGACCGTAATGTTGCAGCCACACACAGGTTGACATGCTGTGAGGAAAAAACGAGTTAGTACATTTCAAACATGAAAAAAGGTCATTTTAAAATCAACTTGAAAAACCAAAATTCCAAAAGTATAAAACACAAAAAATGCTTAGCAAGGAAAGATAATGGATAGTGCTCTGCACCCTCCTCCCGCCCTGTGGAGCAACAGATGTCCCTTTCTCCAAAAATGTACTCAATGAGACTGTAATGTTGCAGCCACACATAGGTTGACCTGCTGTAAGGAATAAACGAGCTAGTAAATTTCAAACATGAAAAAAGTCATTTTAAAATCAACTTGAAAAACCAAAATTCCAAAAGTATAACAAACAAAAAATGCTTACCAAAGAAAGATAATGGATAGTGCTCTGCACCCACCTCCCGCTCTGTGGAGCAACAGATGTCCCTTTCTCCAAAAATGTACTCAATGGGACCGTAATGTTGCAGCCACACACAGGTTGACATGCTGTGAGGAAAAAACGAGTTAGTACATTTCAAACATGAAAAAAGGTCATTTTAAAATCAACTTGAAAAACCAAAATTCCAAAAGTATAAAACACAAAAAATGCTTACCAAAGAAAGATAATGGATCGTGCTCTGCACCCTCCTCCCGCCCTGTGGAGCAACAGATGTCCCTTTCTCCAAAAATGTACTCAATGAGACTGTAATGTTGCAGCCACACATAGGTTGACCTGCTGTAAGGAATAAACGAGCTAGTAAATTTCAAACATGAAAAAAGTCATTTTAAAATCAACTTGAAAAACCAAAATTCCAAAAGTATAAAACACAAAAAATGCTTACCAAAGAAAGATAATGGATAGTGCTCTGCACCCTCCTCACGCCCTGTGGAGCAACAGATGTCCCTTTCTCCAAAAATGTACTCAATGAGACTGTAATGTTGCAGCCACACATAGGTTGACCTGCTGTAAGGAATAAACGAGCTAGTAAATTTCAAACATGAAAAAAGTCATTTTAAAATCAACTTGAAAAACCAAAATTCCAAAAGTATAAAACACAAAAAATGCTTACCAAAGAAAGATAATGGATAGTGCTCTGCACCCTCCTCCCGCCCTGTGGAGCAACAGATGTCCCTTTCTCCAAAAATGTACTCAATGAGACTGTAATGTTGCAGCCACACATAGGTTGACCTGCTGTAAGGAATAAACGAGCTAGTAAATTTCAAACATGAAAAAAGTCATTTTAAAATCAACTTGAAAAACCAAAATTCCAAAAGTATAAAACACAAAAAATGCTTACCAAAGAAAGATAATGGATAGTGCTCTGCACCCTCCTCACGCCCTGTGGAGCAACAGATGTCCCTTTCTCCAAAAATGTACTCAATGAGACTGTAATGTTGCAGCCACACATAGGTTGACCTGCTGTAAGGAATAAACGAGCTAGTAAATTTCAAACATGAAAAAAGTCATTTTAAAATCAACTTGAAAAACCAAAATTCCAAAAGTATGAAAAACACAAAAAATGCTTACCAAAGAAAGATAATGGATAGTGCTCTGCACCCTCCTCCCGCCCTGTGGAGCAACAGATGTCCCTTTCTCCAAAAATGTACTCAATGAGACTGTAATGTTGCAGCCACACATAGGTTGACCTGCTGTAAGGAATAAACGAGCTAGTAAATTTCAAACATGAAAAAAGTCATTTTAAAATCAACTTGAAAAACCAAAATTCCAAAAGTATAAAACACAAAAAATGCTTACCAAAGAAAGATAATGGATAGTGCTCTGCACCCTCCTCACGCCCTGTGGAGCAACAGATGTCCCTTTCTCCAAAAATGTACTCAATGGGACCGTAATGTTGCAGCCACACACAGGTTGACCTGCTGTGAGGAAAAAATGAGTTAGTACATTTCAAACATGAAAAAGGTCATTTTAAAACCAACTTGAAAAATCAAAATTCCAAAAGTATAAAACACAAAAAAATGCTTAGCAAGGAAAGATAATGGATAGTGCTCTGCACCATCCTCCCGCCCTGTGGAGCAACAGATGTCCCTTTCTCCAAAAATGTACTCAATGGGACCGTAATGTTGCAGCCACACACAGGTTGACCTGCTGTGAGGAAAAAACGAGTTAGTACATTTCAAACATGAAAAAGGTCATTTTAAAATCAACTTGAAAAACCAAAATTCCAAAAGTATAAAACACAAAAAATGCTTACCAAAGAAAGATAATGGATCGTGCTCTGCACCCTCCTCCCGCCCTGTGGAGCAACAGATGTCCCTTTCTCCAAAAATGTACTCAATGAGACTGTAATGTTGCAGCCACACATAGGTTGACCTGCTGTAAGGAATAAACGAGCTAGTAAATTTCAAACATGAAAAAAGTCATTTTAAAATCAACTTGAAAAACCAAAATTCCAAAAGTATAAAACACAAAAAATGCTTACCAAAGAAAGATAATGGATAGTGCTCTGCACCCTCCTCACGCCCTGTGGAGCAACAGATGTCCCTTTCTCCAAAAATGTACTCAATGAGACTGTAATGTTGCAGCCACACATAGGTTGACCTGCTGTAAGGAATAAACGAGCTAGTAAATTTCAAACATGAAAAAAGTCATTTTAAAATCAACTTGAAAAACCAAAATTCCAAAAGTATAAAACACAAAAAATGCTTACCAAAGAAAGATAATGGATAGTGCTCTGCACCCTCCTCCCGCCCTGTGGAGCAACAGATGTCCCTTTCTCCAAAAATGTACTCAATGAGACTGTAATGTTGCAGCCACACATAGGTTGACCTGCTGTAAGGAATAAACGAGCTAGTAAATTTCAAACATGAAAAAAGTCATTTTAAAATCAACTTGAAAAACCAAAATTCCAAAAGTATAAAACACAAAAAATGCTTACCAAAGAAAGATAATGGATAGTGCTCTGCACCCTCCTCACGCCCTGTGGAGCAACAGATGTCCCTTTCTCCAAAAATGTACTCAATGAGACTGTAATGTTGCAGCCACACATAGGTTGACCTGCTGTAAGGAATAAACGAGCTAGTAAATTTCAAACATGAAAAAAGTCATTTTAAAATCAACTTGAAAAACCAAAATTCCAAAAGTATAAAACACTAAAAATGCTTACCAAAGAAAGATAATGGATAGTGCTCTGCACCCTCCTCCCGCCCTGTGGAGCAACAGATGTCCCTTTCTCCAAAAATGTACTCAATGAGACTGTAATGTTGCAGCCACACATAGGTTGACCTGCTGTAAGGAATAAACGAGCTAGTAAATTTCAAACATGAAAAAAGTCATTTTAAAATCAACTTGAAAAACCAAAATTCCAAAAGTATAAAACACAAAAAATGCTTACCAAAGAAAGATAATGGATAGTGCTCTGCACCCTCCTCACGCCCTGTGGAGCAACAGATGTCCCTTTCTCCAAAAATGTACTCAATGGGACCGTAATGTTGCAGCCACACACAGGTTGACCTGCTGTGAGGAAAAAATGAGTTAGTACATTTCAAACATGAAAAAGGTCATTTTAAAACCAACTTGAAAAATCAAAATTCCAAAAGTATAAAACACAAAAAAATGCTTAGCAAGGAAAGATAATGGATAGTGCTCTGCACCATCCTCCCGCCCTGTGGAGCAACAGATGTCCCTTTCTCCAAAAATGTACTCAATGGGACCGTAATGTTGCAGCCACACACAGGTTGACCTGCTGTGAGGAAAAAACGAGTTAGTACATTTCAAACATGAAAAAGGTCATTTTAAAATCAACTTGAAAAACCAAAATTCCAAAAGTATAAAACACAAAAAATGCTTACCAAAGAAAGATAATGTACACTGCTCTGCACCCTCCTCCCACCATGTGGAGCAACAGATGTCCCTTTCTCCAAAAATGTACTCAATGGGACCGTAATGTTGCAGCCACACACAGGTTGACCTGCTGTGAGGAAAAAACGAGTTAGTACATTTCAAACATGAAAAAGGTCATTTTAAAATCAACTTGAAAAACCAAAATTCCAAAAGTATAAAACACAAAAAATGCTTACCAAAGAAAGATAATGGATAGTGCTCTGCACCCTCCTCCCGCCCTGTGGAGCAACAGATGTCCCTTTCTCCAAAAATGTACTCAATGGGACCGTAATGTTGCAGCCACACACAGGTTGACCTGCTGTGAGGAAAAAACGAGTTAGTACATTTCAAACATGAAAAAGGTCATTTTAAAATCAACTTGAAAAACCAAAATTCCAAAAGTATAAAACACAAAAAATGCTTACCAAAGAAAGATAATGGATAGTTCTCTGCACCCTCCTCCCGCCCTGTGGAGCAACAGATGTCCCTTTCTCCAAAAATGTACTCAATGAGACCGTAATGTTGCAGTCACACATAGGTTGACCTGCTGTGAGGAAAAAACGAGTTAGTACATTTCAAACATGAAAAAGGTCATTTTAAAATCAACTTGAAAAACCAAAATTCTAAAAGTATAAAACACAAAAAATGCTTACCAAAGAAAGATAATGGATAGTGCTCTGCACCCTCCTCCCGCCCTGTGGAGCAACAGATGTCTCTTTCTCCAAAAATGTACTCAATGGGACCGTAATGTTGCAGCCACACACAGGTTGACCTGCTGTGAGGAAAAAACGAGTTAGTACATTTCAAACATGAAAAAGGTCATTTTAAAATCAACTTGAAAAACCAAAATTCCAAATGTATAAAACACAAAAAATGCTTACCAAAGAAAGATAATGGATAGTGCTCTGCACCCTCCTCCCGCCCTGTGGAGCAACCGATGTCCCTTTCTCCAAAAATGTACTCAATGAGACCATAATGTTGCAGCCACACACAGGTTGACCTGCTGTGAGGAAAAAACGAGTTAGTACATTTCAAACATGAAAAAGGTCATTTTAAAGTCAACTTGAAAAACCAAATTTCCAAAAGTATAAAACACAAAAAATGCTTACCAAAGAAAGATAATGGATAGTGCTCTGCACCCTCCTCCCGCCCTGTGGAGCAGCAGATGTCCCTTTCTCCAAAAATGTACTCAATGGGACCGTAATGTTGCAGCCACACAGGTTGACCTGCTGTGAGGAAAAAACGAGTTAGTACATTTCAAACATGAAAAAGGTCATTTTAAAATCAACTTGAAAAACCAAAATTCCAAAAGTATAAAACACAAAAAATGCTTACCAAAGAAAGATAATGGATAGTGCTCTGCACCCTCCTCCCGCCCTGTGGAGCAACAGATGTCCCTTTCTCCAAAAATGTACTCAATGGGACTGTAATGTCGCAGCCACACACAGGTTGACCTGCTGTGAGGAAAAAACGAGTTAGTACATTTCAAACATGAAAAAAGTCATTTTAAAATCATCTTGAAAAACCAAACTTCCAAAAGTATAAAACACAAAAAAATGCTTACCAAAGAAAGATAATGGATAGTGCTCTGCACCCTCCTCCCGCCCTGTGGAGCAACAGATGTCCCTTTCTCCAAAAATGTATTCAATGGGACCGTAATGTTGCAGCCACACATAGGTTGACCTGCTGTAAGGAATAAACGAGCTAGTAAATTTCAAACATGAAAAAAGTCATTTTAAAACCAACTTGAAAAATCAAAATTCCAAAAGTATAAAACACAAAAAAATGCTTAGCAAGGAAAGATAATGGATAGTGCTCTGCACCCTCCTCCCGCCCTGTGGAGCAACAGATGTCCCTTTCTCCAAAAATGTACTCAATGGGACCGTAATGTTGCAGCCACACACAGGTTGACATGCTGTGAGGAAAAAACGAGTTAGTACATTTCAAACGTGAAAAAAGGTCATTTTAAAATCAACTTGAAAAACCAAAATTCCAAAAGTATAAAACACAAAAAATGCTTACCAAAGAAAGATAATGGATAGTGCTCTGCACCCACCTCCCGCTCTGTGGAGCAACAGATGTCCCTTTCTCCAAAAATGTACTCAATGGGACCGTAATGTTGCAGCCACACACAGGTTGACATACTGTGAGGAAAAAACGAGTTAGTACATTTCAAACATGAAAAAAGGTCATTTTAAAATCAACTTGAAAAACCAAAATTCCAAAAGTATAAAACACAAATAATGCTTACCAAAGAAAGATAATGGATAGTGCTCTGCACCCTCCTCCCGCCCTGTGGAGCAACAGATGTCCCTTTCTCCAAAAATGTACTCAATGAGACTGTAATGTTGCAGCCACACATAGGTTGACCTGCTGTAAGGAATAAACGAGCTAGTAAATTTCAAACATGAAAAAAGTCATTTTAAAATCAACTTGAAAAACCAAAATTCCAAAAGTATAAAACACAAAAAATGCTTACCAAAGAAAGATAATGGATAGTGCTCTGCACCCACCTCCCGCTCTGTGGAGCAACAGATGTCCCTTTCTCCAAAAATGTACTCAATGGGACCGTAATGTTGCAGCCACACACAGGTTGACATGCTGTGAGGAAAAAACGAGTTAGTACATTTCAAACATGAAAAAAGGTCATTTTAAAATCAACTTGAAAAACCAAAATTCCAAAAGTATAAAACACAAAAAATGCTTAGCAAGGAAAGATAATGGATAGTGCTCTGCACCCTCCTCCCGCCCTGTGGAGCAACAGATGTCCCTTTCTCCAAAAATGTACTCAATGAGACTGTAATGTTGCAGCCACACATAGGTTGACCTGCTGTAAGGAATAAACGAGCTAGTAAATTTCAAACTTGAAAAAAGTCATTTTAAAATCAACTTGAAAAACCAAAATTCCAAAAGTATAAAACACAAAAAATGCTTACCAAAGAAAGATAATGGATAGTGCTCTGCACCCTCCTCACGCCCTGTGGAGCAACAGATGTCCCTTTCTCCAAAAATGTACTCAATGAGACTGTAATGTTGCAGCCACACATAGGTTGACCTGCTGTAAGGAATAAACGAGCTAGTAAATTTCAAACATGAAAAAAGTCATTTTAAAATCAACTTGAAAAACCAAAATTCCAAAAGTATAAAACACAAAAAATGCTTACCAAAGAAAGATAATGGATAGTGCTCTGCACCCTCCTCCCGCCCTGTGGAGCAACAGATGTCCCTTTCTCCAAAAATGTACTCAATGAGACTGTAATGTTGCAGCCACACATAGGTTGACCTGCTGTAAGGAATAAACGAGCTAGTAAATTTCAAACATGAAAAAAGTCATTTTAAAATCAACTTGAAAAACCAAAATTCCAAAAGTATAAAACACAAAAAATGCTTACCAAAGAAAGATAATGGATAGTGCTCTGCACCCTCCTCACGCCCTGTGGAGCAACAGATGTCCCTTTCTCCAAAAATGTACTCAATGAGACTGTAATGTTGCAGCCACACATAGGTTGACCTGCTGTAAGGAATAAACGAGCTAGTAAATTTCAAACATGAAAAAAGTCATTTTAAAATCAACTTGAAAAACCAAAATTCCAAAAGTATGAAAAACACAAAAAATGCTTACCAAAGAAAGATAATGGATAGTGCTCTGCACCCTCCTCCCGCCCTGTGGAGCAACAGATGTCCCTTTCTCCAAAAATGTACTCAATGAGACTGTAATGTTGCAGCCACACATAGGTTGACCTGCTGTAAGGAATAAACGAGCTAGTAAATTTCAAACATGAAAAAAGTCATTTTAAAATCAACTTGAAAAACCAAAATTCCAAAAGTATAAAACACAAAAAATGCTTACCAAAGAAAGATAATGGATAGTGCTCTGCACCCTCCTCACGCCCTGTGGAGCAACAGATGTCCCTTTCTCCAAAAATGTACTCAATGGGACCGTAATGTTGCAGCCACACACAGGTTGACCTGCTGTGAGGAAAAAATGAGTTAGTACATTTCAAACATGAAAAAGGTCATTTTAAAACCAACTTGAAAAATCAAAATTCCAAAAGTATAAAACACAAAAAAATGCTTAGCAAGGAAAGATAATGGATAGTGCTCTGCACCATCCTCCCGCCCTGTGGAGCAACAGATGTCCCTTTCTCCAAAAATGTACTCAATGGGACCGTAATGTTGCAGCCACACACAGGTTGACCTGCTGTGAGGAAAAAACGAGTTAGTACATTTCAAACATGAAAAAGGTCATTTTAAAATCAACTTGAAAAACCAAAATTCCAAAAGTATAAAACACAAAAAATGCTTACCAAAGAAAGATAATGGATCGTGCTCTGCACCCTCCTCCCGCCCTGTGGAGCAACAGATGTCCCTTTCTCCAAAAATGTACTCAATGAGACTGTAATGTTGCAGCCACACATAGGTTGACCTGCTGTAAGGAATAAACGAGCTAGTAAATTTCAAACATGAAAAAAGTCATTTTAAAATCAACTTGAAAAACCAAAATTCCAAAAGTATAAAACACAAAAAATGCTTACCAAAGAAAGATAATGGATAGTGCTCTGCACCCTCCTCACGCCCTGTGGAGCAACAGATGTCCCTTTCTCCAAAAATGTACTCAATGAGACTGTAATGTTGCAGCCACACATAGGTTGACCTGCTGTAAGGAATAAACGAGCTAGTAAATTTCAAACATGAAAAAAGTCATTTTAAAATCAACTTGAAAAACCAAAATTCCAAAAGTATAAAACACAAAAAATGCTTACCAAAGAAAGATAATGGATAGTGCTCTGCACCCTCCTCCCGCCCTGTGGAGCAACAGATGTCCCTTTCTCCAAAAATGTACTCAATGAGACTGTAATGTTGCAGCCACACATAGGTTGACCTGCTGTAAGGAATAAACGAGCTAGTAAATTTCAAACATGAAAAAAGTCATTTTAAAATCAACTTGAAAAACCAAAATTCCAAAAGTATAAAACACAAAAAATGCTTACCAAAGAAAGATAATGGATAGTGCTCTGCACCCTCCTCACGCCCTGTGGAGCAACAGATGTCCCTTTCTCCAAAAATGTACTCAATGAGACTGTAATGTTGCAGCCACACATAGGTTGACCTGCTGTAAGGAATAAACGAGCTAGTAAATTTCAAACATGAAAAAAGTCATTTTAAAATCAACTTGAAAAACCAAAATTCCAAAAGTATAAAACACTAAAAATGCTTACCAAAGAAAGATAATGGATAGTGCTCTGCACCCTCCTCCCGCCCTGTGGAGCAACAGATGTCCCTTTCTCCAAAAATGTACTCAATGAGACTGTAATGTTGCAGCCACACATAGGTTGACCTGCTGTAAGGAATAAACGAGCTAGTAAATTTCAAACATGAAAAAAGTCATTTTAAAATCAACTTGAAAAACCAAAATTCCAAAAGTATAAAACACAAAAAATGCTTACCAAAGAAAGATAATGGATAGTGCTCTGCACCCTCCTCACGCCCTGTGGAGCAACAGATGTCCCTTTCTCCAAAAATGTACTCAATGGGACCGTAATGTTGCAGCCACACACAGGTTGACCTGCTGTGAGGAAAAAATGAGTTAGTACATTTCAAACATGAAAAAGGTCATTTTAAAACCAACTTGAAAAATCAAAATTCCAAAAGTATAAAACACAAAAAAATGCTTAGCAAGGAAAGATAATGGATAGTGCTCTGCACCATCCTCCCGCCCTGTGGAGCAACAGATGTCCCTTTCTCCAAAAATGTACTCAATGGGACCGTAATGTTGCAGCCACACACAGGTTGACCTGCTGTGAGGAAAAAACGAGTTAGTACATTTCAAACATGAAAAAGGTCATTTTAAAATCAACTTGAAAAACCAAAATTCCAAAAGTATAAAACACAAAAAATGCTTACCAAAGAAAGATAATGTACACTGCTCTGCACCCTCCTCCCACCATGTGGAGCAACAGATGTCCCTTTCTCCAAAAATGTACTCAATGGGACCGTAATGTTGCAGCCACACACAGGTTGACCTGCTGTGAGGAAAAAACGAGTTAGTACATTTCAAACATGAAAAAGGTCATTTTAAAATCAACTTGAAAAACAAAAATTCCAAAAGTATAAAACACAAAAAATGCTTACCAAAGAAAGATAATGGATAGTGCTCTGCACCCTCCTCCCGCCCTGTGGAGCAACAGATGTCCCTTTCTCCAAAAATGTACTCAATGGGACCGTAATGTTGCAGCCACACACAGGTTGACCTGCTGTGAGGAAAAAACGAGTTAGTACATTTCAAACATGAAAAAGGTCATTTTAAAATCAACTTGAAAAACCAAAATTCCAAAAGTATAAAACACAAAAAATGCTTACCAAAGAAAGATAATGGATAGTTCTCTGCACCCTCCTCCCGCCCTGTGGAGCAACAGATGTCCCTTTCTCCAAAAATGTACTCAATGAGACCGTAATGTTGCAGTCACACATAGGTTGACCTGCTGTGAGGAAAAAACGAGTTAGTACATTTCAAACATGAAAAAGGTCATTTTAAAATCAACTTGAAAAACCAAAATTCTAAAAGTATAAAACACAAAAAATGCTTACCAAAGAAAGATAATGGATAGTGCTCTGCACCCTCCTCCCGCCCTGTGGAGCAACAGATGTCTCTTTCTCCAAAAATGTACTCAATGGGACCGTAATGTTGCAGCCACACACAGGTTGACCTGCTGTGAGGAAAAAACGAGTTAGTACATTTCAAACATGAAAAAGGTCATTTTAAAATCAACTTGAAAAACCAAAATTCCAAATGTATAAAACACAAAAAATGCTTACCAAAGAAAGATAATGGATAGTGCTCTGCACCCTCCTCCCGCCCTGTGGAGCAACAGATGTCCCTTTCTCCAAAAATGTACTCAATGAGACCATAATGTTGCAGCCACACACAGGTTGACCTGCTGTGAGGAAAAAACGAGTTAGTACATTTCAAACATGAAAAAGGTCATTTTAAAGTCAACTTGAAAAACCAAATTTCCAAAAGTATAAAACACAAAAAATGCTTACCAAAGAAAGATAATGGATAGTGCTCTGCACCCTCCTCCCGCCCTGTGGAGCAGCAGATGTCCCTTTCTCCAAAAATGTACTCAATGGGACCGTAATGTTGCAGCCACACAGGTTGACCTGCTGTGAGGAAAAAACGAGTTAGTACATTTCAAACATGAAAAAGGTCATTTTAAAATCAACTTGAAAAACCAAAATTCCAAAAGTATAAAACACAAAAAATGCTTACCAAAGAAAGATAATGGATAGTGCTCTGCACCCTCCTCCCGCCCTGTGGAGCAACAGATGTCCCTTTCTCCAAAAATGTACTCAATGAGACTGTAATGTTGCAGCCACACATAGGTTGACCTGCTGTAAGGAATAAACGAGCTAGTAAATTTCAAACATGGAAAAAGTCATTTTAAAATCAACTTGAAAAACCAAAATTCCAAAAGTATAAAACACAAAAAATGCTTACCAAAGAAAGATAATGGATAGTGCTCTGCAACCTCCTCACGCCCTGTGGAGCAACAGATGTCCCTTTCTCCAAAAATGTACTCAATGAGACTGTAATGTTGCAGCCACACATAGGTTGACCTGCTGTAAGGAATAAACGAGCTAGTAAATTTCAAACATGAAAAAAGTCATTTTAAAATCAACTTGAAAAACCAAAATTCCAAAAGTATAAAACACAAAAAATGCTTACCAAAGAAAGATAATGGATAGTGCTCTGCACCCTCCTCCCGCCCTGTGGAGCAACAGATGTCCCTTTCTCCAAAAATGTACTCAATGAGACTGTAATGTTGCAGCCACACATAGGTTGACCTGCTGTAAGGAATAAACGAGCTAGTAAATTTCAAACATGAAAAAAGTCATTTTAAAATCAACTTGAAAAACCAAAATTCCAAAAGTATAAAACACAAAAAATGCTTACCAAAGAAAGATAAAGGATAGTGCTCTGCACCCACCTCCCGCTCTGTGGAGCAACAGATGTCCCTTTCTCCAAAAATGTACTCAATGGGACCGTAATGTTGCAGCCACACACAGGTTGACATGCTGTGAGGAAAAAACGAGTTAGTACATTTCAAACATGAAAAAAGGTCATTTTAAAATCAACTTGAAAAACCAAAATTCCAAAAGTATAAAACACAAAAAATGCTTACCAAAGAAAGATAATGGATAGTGCTCTGCACCCTCCTCCCGCCCTGTGGAGCAACAGATGTCCCTTTCTCCAAAAATGTACTCAATGGGACCTTAATGTTGCAGCCACACACAGGTTGACCTGCTGTGAGGAAAAAACGAATTAGTACATTTCAATCATGAAAAAGGTCATTTTAAAATCAACTTGAAAAACCAAAATTCCAAAAGTATAAAACACAAAAAACGCTTACCAAAGAAAATAATGTATACTGCTCTGCACCCTCCTCCCGCCCTGTGGAGCAACAGATGTCCCTTTCTCCAAAAATGTACTCAATGGGACCGTAATGTTGCAGCCACACACAGGTTGACCTGCTGTGAGGAAAAAACGAGTTAGTACATTTCAAACATGAAAAAGGTCATTTTAAAATCAACTTGAAAAACCAAAATTCCAAAAGTATAAAACACAAAAAATGCTTACCAAAGAAAGATAATGTACACTGCTCTGCACCCTCCACCCGCCATGTGGAGCAACAGATGTCCCTTTCTCCAAAAATGTACTCAATGGGACCGTAATGTTGCAGCCACACACAGGTTGACCTGCTGTGAGGAATAAACGAGTTAGTACATTTCAAACATGAAAAAGGTCATTTTAAAATCAACTTGAAAAACCAAAATTCCAAAAGTATAAAACACAAAAAATGCTTACCAAAGAAAGATAATGGATAGTTCTCTGCACCCTCCTCCCGCCCTGTGGAGCAACAGATGTCCCTTTCTCCAAAAATGTACTCAATGAGACCGTAATGTTGCAGTCACACATAGGTTGACCTGCTGTGAGGAAAAAACGGGTTATTACATTTCAAACATGAAAAAGGTCATTTTAAAATCAACTTGAAAAACCAAAATTCCAAATGTATAAAACGTAAAAAATGCTTACCAAAGAAAGATAATGGATAGTGCTCTGCACCCTCCTCCCGCCCTGTGGAGCAACAGATGTCCCTTTCTCCAAAAATGTACTCAATGGGACTATAATGTTGCAGCCACACACAGGTTGACCTGCTGTGAGGAAAAAACGAGTTAGTACATTTCAAACATGAAAAAGGTCATTTTAAAATCAACTTGAAAAACCAAAATTCTAAAAGTATAAAACACAAAAAATGCTTACCAAAGAAAGATAATGGATAGTGCTCTGCACCCTCCTCCCGCCCTGTGGAGCAACAGATGTCCCTTTCTCCAAAAATGTACTCAATGGGACCGTAATGTTGCAGCCACACACAGGTTGACCTGCTGTGAGGAAAAAACGAGTTAGTACATTTCAAACTTGAAAAAGGTCATTCTAAAATCAACTTGAAAAACCAAAATTCCAAAAGTATAAAACACGAAAAATGCTTACCAAAGAAAGATAATGGATAGTGCTCTTCACCCTCCTCCCGCCCTGTGGAGCAACAGATGTCTCTTTCTCAAAAAATGTACTCAATGGGACCGTAATGTTGCAGCCACACACAGGTTGACCTGCTGTGAGGAAAAAACGAGTTAGTACATTTCAAACATGAAAAAGGTCATTTTAAAATCAACTTGAAAAACCAAAATTCCAAATGTATAAAACAAAAAAATGCTTACCAAAGAAAGATAATGGATAGTGCTCTGCACCCTCCTCCCGCCCTGTGGAGCAACAGATGTCCCTTTCTCCAAAAATGTACTCAATGAGACCATAATGTTGCAGCCACACACAGGTTGACCTGCTGTGAGGAAAAAACGAGTTAGTACATTTCAAACATGAAAAAGGTCATTTTAAAATCAACTTGAAAAACCAAATTTCCAAAAGTATAAAACACAAAAAATGCTTACCAAAGAAAGATAATGGATAGTGCTCTGCACCCTCCTCCCGCCCTGTGGAGCAGCAGATGTCCCTTTCTCCAAAAATGTACTCAATGGGACCGTAATGCAGCCACACAGGTTGACCTGCTGTGAGGAAAAAACGAGTTAGTACATTTCAAACATGAAAAAGGTCATTTTAAAATCAACTTGAAAAACCAAAATTCCAAAAGTATAAAACACAAAAAATGCTTACCAAAGAAAGATAATGGATAGTGCTCTGCACCCTCCTCCCGCCCTGTGGAGCAACAGATGTCCCTTTCTCCAAAAATGTACTCAATGAGACTGTAATGTTGCAGCCACACATAGGTTGACCTGCTGTAAGGAATAAACGAGCTAGTAAATTTCAAACATGGAAAAAGTCATTTTAAAATCAACTTGAAAAACCAAAATTCCAAAAGTATAAAACACAAAAAATGCTTACCAAAGAAAGATAATGGATAGTGCTCTGCAACCTCCTCACGCCCTGTGGAGCAACAGATGTCCCTTTCTCCAAAAATGTACTCAATGAGACTGTAATGTTGCAGCCACACATAGGTTGACCTGCTGTAAGGAATAAACGAGCTAGTAAATTTCAAACATGAAAAAAGTCATTTTAAAATCAACTTGAAAAACCAAAATTCCAAAAGTATAAAACACAAAAAATGCTTACCAAAGAAAGATAATGGATAGTGCTCTGCACCCTCCTCCCGCCCTGTGGAGCAACAGATGTCCCTTTCTCCAAAAATGTACTCAATGAGACTGTAATGTTGCAGCCACACATAGGTTGACCTGCTGTAAGGAATAAACGAGCTAGTAAATTTCAAACATGAAAAAAGTCATTTTAAAATCAACTTGAAAAACCAAAATTCCAAAAGTATAAAACACAAAAAATGCTTACCAAAGAAAGATAAAGGATAGTGCCCTGCACCCACCTCCCGCTCTGTGGAGCAACAGATGTCCCTTTCTCCAAAAATGTACTCAATGGGACCGTAATGTTGCAGCCACACACAGGTTGACATGCTGTGAGGAAAAAACGAGTTAGTACATTTCAAACATGAAAAAAGGTCATTTTAAAATCAACTTGAAAAACCAAAATTCCAAAAGTATAAAACACAAAAAATGCTTACCAAAGAAAGATAATGGATAGTGCTCTGCACCCTCCTCCCGCCCTGTGGAGCAACAGATGTCCCTTTCTCCAAAAATGTACTCAATGGGACCGTAATGTTGCAGCCACACACAGGTTGACCTGCTGTGAGGAAAAAACGAATTAGTACATTTCAATCATGAAAAAGGTCATTTTAAAATCAACTTGAAAAACCAAAATTCCAAAAGTATAAAACACAAAAAACGCTTACCAAAGAAAATAATGTATACTGCTCTGCACCCTCCTCCCGCCCTGTGGAGCAACAGATGTCCCTTTCTCCAAAAATGTACTCAATGGGACCGTAATGTTGCAGCCACACACAGGTTGACCTGCTGTGAGGAAAAAACGAGTTAGTACATTTCAAACATGAAAAAGGTCATTTTAAAATCAACTTGAAAAACCAAAATTCCAAAAGTATAAAACACAAAAAATGCTTACCAAAGAAAGATAATGTACACTGCTCTGCACCCTCCACCCGCCATGTGGAGCAACAGATGTCCCTTTCTCCAAAAATGTACTCAATGGGACCGTAATGTTGCAGCCACACACAGGTTGACCTGCTGTGAGGAAAAAACGAGTTAGTACATTTCAAACATGAAAAAGGTCATTTTAAAATCAACTTGAAAAACCAAAATTCCAAAAGTATAAAACACAAAAAATGCTTACCAAAGAAAGATAATGGATAGTTCTCTGCACCCTCCTCCCGCCCTGTGGAGCAACAGATGTCCCTTTCTCCAAAAATGTACTCAATGAGACCGTAATGTTGCAGTCACACATAGGTTGACCTGCTGTGAGGAAAAAACGAGTTATTACATTTCAAACATGAAAAAGGTCATTTTAAAATCAACTTGAAAAACCAAAATTCCAAATGTATAAAACGTAAAAAATGCTTACCAAAGAAAGATAATGGATAGTGCTCTGCACCCTCCTCCCGCCCTGTGGAGCAACAGATGTCCCTTTCTCCAAAAATGTACTCAATGGGACTATAATGTTGCAGCCACACACAGGTTGACCTGCTGTGAGGAAAAAACGAGTTAGTACATTTCAAACATGAAAAAGGTCATTTTAAAATCAACTTGAAAAACCAAAATTCTAAAAGTATAAAACACAAAAAATGCTTACCAAAGAAAGATAATGGATAGTGCTCTGCACCCTCCTCCCGCCCTGTGGAGCAACAGATGTCCCTTTCTCCAAAAATGTACTCAATGGGACCGTAATGTTGCAGCCACACACAGGTTGACCTGCTGTGAGGAAAAAACGAGTTAGTACATTTCAAACTTGAAAAAGGTCATTCTAAAATCAACTTGAAAAACCAAAATTCCAAAAGTATAAAACACGAAAAATGCTTACCAAAGAAAGATAATGGATAGTGCTCTTCACCCTCCTCCCGCCCTGTGGAGCAACAGATGTCTCTTTCTCAAAAAATGTACTCAATGGGACCGTAATGTTGCAGCCACACACAGGTTGACCTGCTGTGAGGAAAAAACGAGTTAGTACATTTCAAACATGAAAAAGGTCATTTTAAAATCAACTTGAAAAACCAAAATTCCAAATGTATAAAACACAAAAAATGCTTACCAAAGAAAGATAATGGATAGTGCTCTGCACCCTCCTCACGCCCTGTGGAGCAACAGATGTCCCTTTCTCCAAAAATGTACTCAATGAGACCATAATGTTGCAGCCACACACAGGTTGACCTGCTGTGAGGAAAAAACGAGTTAGTACATTTCAAACATGAAAAAGGTCATTTTAAAATCAACTTGAAAAACCAAATTTCCAAAAGTATAAAACACAAAAAATGCTTACCAAAGAAAGATAATGGATAGTGCTCTGCACCCTCCTCCCGCCCTGTGGAGCAGCAGATGCCCCTTTCTCCAAAAATGTACTCAATGGGACCGTAATGTTGCAGCCACACAGGTTGACCTGCTGTGAGGAAAAAACGAGTTAGTACATTTCAAACATGAAAAAGGTCATTTTAAAATCAACTTGAAAAACCAAAATTCCAAAAGTATAAAACATAAAAAATGCTTACCAAAGAAAGATAATGGATAGTGCTCTGCACCCTCGTCCCGCCCTGTGGAGCAACAGATGTCCCTTTCTCCAAAAATGTACTCAATGGGACCGTAATGTTGCAGCCACACACAGGTTGACCTGCTGTGAGGAAAAAACGAGTTAGTACATTTCAAACTTGAAAAAGGTCATTCTAATTCAACTTGAAAAACCAAAATTCCAAAAGTATAAAACACGAAAAATGCTTACCAAAGAAAGATAATGGATAGGGCTCTTCACCCTCCTCCCGCCCTGTGGAGCAACAGATGTCTCTTTCTCCAAAAATGTACTCAATGGGACCGTAATGTTGCAGCCACACACAGGTTGACCTGCTGTGAGGAAAAAATGAGTTAGTACATTTCAAACATGAAAAAGGTCATTTTAAAATCAACTTGAAAAACAAAAATTCCAAAAGTATAAAACACAAAAAATGCTTACAAAAGAAAGATAGTGTATACTGCTCTGCACCCTCCTCCCGCCTTGTGGAGCAACAGATGTCCCTTTCTCCAAAAATGTACTCAATGGGACCGTAATGTTGCAGCCACACACAGGTTGACCTGCTGTGAGGAAATAACGAGTTAGTACATTTCAAACATGAAAAAGGTCATTTATAATCAACTTGAAATACCAAAATTCCAAAAGTATAAAACACAAAAAATGCTTACAAAAGAAAGATAATGGATAGTGCTCTGCACCCTCCTCCCGCCCTGTGGAGCAACAGATGTCCCTTTCTCCAAAAATGTACTCAATGGGACCGTAATGTTGCAGCCACACACAGGTTGACCTGCTGTGAGGAAAAACGAGTTAGTACATTTCAAACATGAAAACGGTCATTTTAAAATCAACTTGAAAAACCAAAATTCCAAAAGTATAAAACACAACAAATGCTTACCAAAGAAAGATAATGGATAGTGCTCTGCACCCTCCTCCCGCCCTGTGGAGCAACAGATGTCCCTTTCTCCAAAAATGTACTCAATGGGACCGTAATGTTGCAGCCACACACAGGTTGACCTGCTGTGAGGAAATAACGAGTTAGTACATTTCAAACATGAAAAAGGTCATTTATAATCAACTTGAAAAACCAAAATTCCAAAAGTATAAAACACAAAAAATGCTTACCAAAGAAAGATAATGGATAGTGCTCTGCACCCTCCTCCCGCCCTGTGGAGCAACAGATGTCCCTTTCTCCAAAAATGTACTCAATGGGACCGTAATGTTGCAGCCACACACAGGTTGACCTGCTGTGAGGAAAAAACGAGTTAGTACATTTCAAACTTGAAAAAGGTCATTCTAATTCAACTTGAAAAACCAAAATTCCAAAAGTATAAAACACGAAAAATGCTTACCAAAGAAAGATAATGGATAGTGCTCTTCACCCTCCTCCCGCCCTGTGGAGCAACAGATGTCTCTTTCTCCAAAAATGTACTCAATGGGACCGTAATGTTGCAGCCACACACAGGTTGACCTGCTGTGAGGAAAAAACGAGTTAGTACATTTCAAACATGAAAAAGGTCATTTTAAAATGAACTTTAAAAACCAAAATTCCAAAAGTATAAAACACAAAAAATGCTTACCAAAGAAAGATAATGTACACTGCTCTGCACCCTCCTCCCGCCCTGTGGAGCAACAGATGTCTCTTTCTCCAAAAATGTACTCAATGGGACCGTAATGTTGCAGCCACACACAGGTTGACATGCTGTGAGGAAAAAACGAGTTAGTACATTTCAAACATGAAAAAAGCTCATTTTAAAATCAACTTGAAAAACCAAAATTCCAAAAGTATAAAACACAAAAAATGCTTACCAAAGAAAGATAATGGATGGTGCTCTGCACCCTCCTCCCGCCCTGTGGAGCAACAGATGTCCCTTTCTCCAAAAATGTACTCAATGAGACCGTAATGTTGCAGTCACACATAGGTTGACCTGCTGTGAGGAAAAAACGAGTTAGTACATTTCAAACATGAAAAAGGTCATTTTAAAATCAACTTGAAAAACCAAAATTCTAAAAGTATAAAACACAAAAAATGCTTACCAAAGAAAGATAATGGATAGTGCTCTGCACCCTCCTCCCGCCCTGTGGAGCAACAGATGTCCCTTTCTCCAAAAATGTACTCAATGGGACATTAATGTTGCAGCCACACACAGGTTGACCTGCTGTGAGGAAAAAACGAGTTAGTACATTGCAAACTTGAAAAAGGTCATTCTAAAATCAACTTGAAAAACCAAAATTCCAAAAGTATAAAACACGAAAAATGCTTACCAAAGAAAGATAATGGATAGTGCTCTTCACCCTCCTCCCGCCCTGTGGAGCAGCAGATGTCTCTTTCTCCAAAAATGTACTCAATGGGACCGTAATGTTGCAGCCACACACAGGTTGACCTGCTGTGAGGAAAAAACGAGTTAGTACATTTCAAACATGAAAAAGGTCATTTTAAAATCAACTTGAAAAACCAAAATTCCAAATGTATAAAACACAAAAAATGCTTACCAAAGAAAGATAATGGAGAGTGCTCTGCACCCTCCTCCCGCTCTGTGGAGCAACAGATGTCCCTTTCTCCAAAAATGTACTCAATGGGACCGTAATGTTGCAGCCACACACAGGTTGACATGCTGTGAGGAAAAAACGAGTTAGTACATTTCAAACATGAAAAAAGGTCATTTTAAAATCAACTTGAAAAACCAAAATTCCAAAAGTATAAAACACAAAAAATGCTTACCAAAGAAAGATAATGGATAGTGCTCTGCACCCTCCTCCCGCCCTGTGGAGCAACAGATGTCCCTTTCTCCAAAAATGTACTCAATGAGACTGTAATGTTGCAGCCACACATAGGTTGACCTGCTGTAAGGAATAAACGAGTTAGTAAATTTCAAACATGAAGAAAGTCATTTTAAAATCAACTTGAAAAACCAAAATTCCAAAAGTATAAAACACAAAAATTGCTTACCAAAGAAAGATAATGGATAGTGCTCTGCACCCTCCTCACGCCCTGTGGAGCAACAGATGTCCCTTTCTCCAAAAATGTACTCAATGAGACTGTAATGTTGCAGCCACACATAGGTTGACCTGATGTAAGGAATAAACGAGCTAGTAAATTTCAAACATGAAAAAAGTCATTTTAAAATCAACTTAAAAAACCAAAATTCCAAAAGTATAAAACACAAAAAATGCTTACCAAAGAAAGATAATGGATAGTGCTCTGCACCCTCCTCCCGCCCTGTGGAGCAACAGATGTCCCTTTCTCCAAAAATGTACTCAATGAGACTGTAATGTTGCAGCCACACATAGGTTGACCTGCTGTAAGGAATAAACGAGCTAGTAAATTTCAAACATGAAAAAAGTCATTTTAAAATCAACTTGAAAAACCAAAATTCCAAAAGTATAAAACACAAAAAATGCTTACCAAAGAAAGATAATGGATAGTGCTCTGCACCCTCCTCACGCCCTGTGGAGCAACAGATGTCCCTTTCTCCAAAAATGTACTCAATGGGACCGTAATGTTGCAGCCACACACAGGTTGACCTGCTGTGAGGAAAAAATGAGTTAGTACATTTCAAACATGAAAAAGGTCATTTTAAAACCAACTTGAAAAATCAAAATTCCAAAAGTATAAAACACAAAAAATGCTTAGCAAGGAAAGATAATGGATAGTGCTCTGCACCCTCCTCCCGCCCTGTGGAGCAACAGATGTCACTTTCTCCAAAAATGTACTCAATGAGACTGTAATGTTGCAGCCACACATAGGTTGACCTGCTGTAAGGAATAAACGAGCTAGTAAATTTCAAACATGAAAAAAGTCATTTTAAAATCAACTTGAAAAACCAAAATTCCAAAAGTATAAAACACAAAAAATGCTTACCAAAGAAAGATAATGGATAGTGCTCTGCACCCACCTCCTGCTCTGTGGAGCAACAGATGTCCCTTTCTCCAAAAATGTACTCAATGGGACCGTAATGTTGCAGCCACACACAGGTTGACATGCTGTGAGGAAAAAACGAGTTAGTACATTTCAAACATGAAAAAAGGTCATTTTAAAATCAACTTGAAAAACCAAAATTCCAAAAGTATAAAACACAAAAAATGCTTACCAAAGAAAGATAATGGATAGTGCTCTGCACCCTCCTCCCGCCCTGTGGAGCAACAGATGTCCCTTTCTCCAAAAATGTACTCAATGGGACCGTAATGTTGCAGCCACACACAGGTTGACCTGCTGTGAGGAAAAAACGAGTTAGTACATTTCAATCATGAAAAAGGTCATTTTAAAATCAACTTGAAAAACCAAAATTCCAAAAGTATAAAACACAAAAAATGCTTACCAAAGAAAATAATGTATACTGCTCTGCACCCTCCTCCCGCCCTGTGGAGCAACAGATGTCCCTTTCTCCAAAAATGTACTCAATGGGACCGTAATGTTGCAGCCACACACAGGTTGACCTGCTGTGAGGAAAAAACGAGTTAGTACATTTCAAACATGAAAAAGGTCATTTTAAAATCAACTTGAAAAACCAAAATTCCAAAAGTATAAAACACAAAAAATGCTTACCAAAGAAAGATAATGTACACTGCTCTGCACCCTCCTCCCGCCATGTGGAGCAACAGATGTCCCTTTCTCCAAAAATGTACTCAATGGGACCGTAATGTTGCAGCCATACACAGGTTGACCTGCTGTGAGGAAAAAACGAGTTAGTACATTTCAAACATGAAAAAGGTCATTTTAAAATCAACTAGAAAAACAAAAATTCCAAAAGTATAAAACACAAAAAATGCTTACCAAAGAAAGATAATGGATAGTGCTCTGCACCCTCCTCCCGCCCTGTGGAGCAACAGATGTCCCTTTCTCCAAAAATGTACTCAATGGGACCGTAATGTTGCAGCCACACACAGGTTGACCTGCTGTGAGGAAAAAACGAGTTAGTACATTTCAAACATGAAAAAGGTCATTTTAAAATCAACTTGAAAAACCAAAATTCCAAAAGTATAAAACACAAAAAATGCTTACCAAAGAAAGATAATGGATAGTTCTCTGCACCCTCCTCCCGCCCTGTGGAGCAACAGATGTCCCTTTCTCCAAAAATGTACTCAATGAGACCGTAATGTTGCAGTCACACATAGGTTGACCTGCTGTGAGGAAAAAACGAGTTAGTACATTTCAAACATGAAAAAGGTCATTTTAAAATCAACTTGAAAAACCAAAATTCCAAATATATAAAACGTAAAAAATGCTTACCAAAGAAAGATAATGGATAGTGCTCTGCACCCTCCTCCCGCCCTGTGGAGCAACAGATGTCCCTTTCTCCAAAAATGTACTCAATGGGACTATAATGTTGCAGCCACACACAGGTTGACCTGCTGTGAGGAAAAAACGAGTTAGTACATTTCAATCATGAAAAAGGTCATTTTAAAATCAACTTGAAAAACCAAAATTCTAAAAGTATAAAACACAAAAAATGCTTACCAAAGAAAGATAATGGATAGTGCTCTGCACCCTCCTCCCGCCCTGTGAAGCAACAGATGTCCCTTTCTCCAAAAATGTACTCAATGGGACCGTAATGTTGCAGCCACACACAGGTTGACCTGCTGTGAGGAAAAAACGAGTTAGTACATTTCAAACTTGAAAAAGGTCATTCTAAAATCAACTTGAAAAACCAAAATTCCAAAAGTATAAAACACGAAAAATGCTTACCAAAGAAAGATAATGGATAGTGCTCTTCACCCTCCTCCCGCCCTGTGGAGCAACAGATGTCTCTTTCTCAAAAAATGTACTCAATGGGACCGTAATGTTGCAGCCACACACAGGTTGACCTGCTGTGAGGAAAAAACGAGTTAGTACATTTCAAACATGAAAAAGGTCATTTTAAAATGAACTTGAAAAACCAAAATTCCAAATGTATAAAACACAAAAAATGCTTACCAAAGAAAGATAATGGATAGTGCTCTGCACCCTCCTCCCGCCCTGTGGAGCAACAGATGTCCCTTTCTCCAAAAATGTACTCAATGAGACCATAATGTTGCAGCCACACACAGGTTGACCTGCTGTGAGGAAAAAACGAGTTAGTACATTTCAAACATGAAAAAGGTCATTTTAAAATCAACTTGAAAAACCAAATTTCCAAAAGTATAAAACACAAAAAATGCTTACCAAAGAAAGATAATGGATAGTGCTCTGCACCCTCCTCCCGCCCTGTGGAGCAGCAGATGTCCCTTTCTCCAAAAATGTACTCAATGGGACCGTAATGTTGCAGCCACACAGGTTGACCTGCTGTGAGGAAAAAACGAGTTAGTACATTTCAAACATGAAAAAGGTCATTTTAAAATCAACTTGAAAAACCAAAATTCCAAAAGTATAAAACACAAAAAATGCTTACCAAAGAAAGATAATGGATAGTGCTCTGCACCCTCCTCCCGCCCTGTTTAGCAACAGATGTCCCTTTCTCCAAAAATGTACTCAATGGGACCGTAATGTTGCAGCCACACACAGGTTGACCTGCTGTGAGGAAAAAACGAGTTAGTACATTTCAAACTTGAAAAAGGTCATTCTAATTCAACTTGAAAAACCAAAATTCCAAAAGTATAAAACACGAAAAATGCTTACCAAAGAAAGATAATGGATAGGGCTCTTCACCCTCCTCCCGCCCTGTGGAGCAACAGATGTCTCTTTCTCCAAAAATGTACTCAATGGGACCGTAATGTTGCAGCCACACACAGGTTGACCTGCTGTGAGGAAAAAACGAGTTAGTACATTTCAAACATGAAAAAGGTCATTTTAAAATCAACTTGAAAAACAAAAATTCCAAAAGTATAAAACACAAAAAATGCTTACAAAAGAAAGATAGTGTATACTGCTCTGCACCCTCCTCCCGCCTTGTGGAGCAACAGATGTCCCTTTCTCCAAAAATGTACTCAATGGGACCGTAATGTTGCAGCCACACACAGGTTGACCTGCTGTGAGGAAATAACGAGTTAGTACATTTCAAACATGAAAAAGGTCATTTATAATCAACTTGAAAAACCAAAATTCCAAAAGTATAAAACACAAAAAATGCTTACAAAAGAAAGATAATGGATAGTACTCTGCACCCTCCTCCCGCCCTGTGGAGCAACAGATGTCCCTTTCTCCAAAAATGTACTCAATGGGACCGTAATGTTGCAGCCACACACAGGTTGACCTGCTGTGAGGAAAAACGAGTTAGTACATTTCAAACATGAAAACGGTCATTTTAAAATCAACTTGAAAAACCAAAATTCCAAAAGTATAAAACACAACAAATGCTTACCAAAGAAAGATAATGGATAGTGCTCTGCACCCTCCTCCCGCCCTGTGGAGCAACAGATGTCCCTTTCTCCAAAAATGTACTCAATGGGACCGTAATGTTGCAGCCACACACAGGTTGACCTGCTGTGAGGAAATAACGAGTTAGTACATTTCAAACATGAAAAAGGTCATTTATAATCAACTTGAAAAACCAAAATTCCAAAAGTATAAAACACAAAAAATGCTTACCAAAGAAAGATAATGGATAGTGCTCTGCACCCTCCTCCCGCCCTGTGGAGCAACAGATGTCCCTTTCTCCAAAAATGTACTCAATGGGACCGTAATGTTGCAGCCACACACAGGTTGACCTGCTGTGAGGAGAAAACGAGTTAGTACATTTCAAACATGAAAAAGGTCATTTTAAAATCAACTTCAAATACCAAAATTCCAAAAGTATAAAACACAAAAAATTCTTACCAAAGAAAGATAATGTATACTGCTCTGCACCCTCCTCCCGACCTGTGGAGCAACAGATGTCCCTTTCTCCAAAAATGTACTCAATGGGAGCGTAATGTTGCAGCCACACACAGGTTGACCTGCTGTGAGGAAAAAACGAGTTAGTACATTTCAAACATGAAAAAGGTCATTTTAAAATCAACTTGAAAAACCAAAATTCCAAAAGTAAAAAGCACAAAAAATGCTTACCAAAGAAAGATAATGTATACTGCCCTGCACCCTCCTCCCGCCCTGTGGAGCAACAGATGTCCCTTTCTCCAAAAATGTACTCAATGGGACCGTAATGTTGCAGCCACACACAGGTTGACCTGCTGTGAGAAAAAACGAGTTAGTACATTTCAAACATGAAAACGGTCATTTTAAAATCAACTTGAAAAACCAAAATTCCAAAAGTATAAAACACGAAAAATGCTTACCAAAGAAAGATAATGGATAGTGCTCTTCACCCTCCTCCCGCCCTGTGGAGCAACAGATGTCCCTTTCTCCAAAAATGTACTCAATGAGACCGTAATGTTGCAGTCACACATAGGTTGATCTGCTGCGAGGAAAAAACGAGTTAGTGCATTTCAAACATGAAAAAGGTCATTTTAAAATCAACTTGAAAAACCAAAATTCCAAAAGTATAAAACACAAAAAATTCATACCAAAGAAAGATAATGTATACTGCTCTGCACCCTCCTCCCGCCCTGTGGAGCAACAGATGTCCCTTTCTCCAAAAATATACTCAATGGGACCGTAATGTTGCAGCCACACACATGTTGACCTGCTGTGAGGAAAAAACGAGTTAGTACATTTCAAACATGAAAAAGGTCATTTTAAAATCAACTTGAAAAACCAAAATTCCAAAAGTATAAAACACAAAAAATGCTTACCAAAGAAAGATAATGGATAGTTCTCTGCACCCTCCTCCCGCCCTGTGGAGCAACAGATGTCCCTTTCTCCAAAAATGTACTCATTGGGACCGTAATGTTGCAGCCACACACAGGTTGACCTGCTGTAAGGAAAAAACGAGTTAGTACATTTCAAACATGAAAAAGGTCATTTTAAAATCAACTTGAAAAACCAAAATTCCAAAAGTATAAAACACAAAAAATGCTTACCAAAGAAAGATAATGGATAGTTCTCTGCACCCTCCTCCCGCCCTTTGGAGCAACAGATGTCCCTTTCTCCAAAAATGTACTCATTGGGACCGTAATGTTGCAGCCACACACAGGTTGACCTGCTGTAAGGAAAAAACGAGTTAGTACATTTCAAACATGAAAAAGGTCATTTTAAAATCAACTTGAAAAACCAAAATTCCAAAAGTATAAAACACAAAAAATGCTTACCAAAGAAAGATAATGTACACTGCTCTGCACCCTCCTCCCGCCCTGTGGAGCAACAGATGTCCCTTTCTCCAAAAATGTACTCAATGGGACCGTAATGTTGCAGCCACACACAGGTTGACCTGCTGTGAGGAAAAAACGAGTTAGTACATTTCAAACATGAAAATGGTCATTTTACAATCAACTTGAAAAACCAAAATTCCAAAAGTATAAAACACAAAAAATGCTTACCAAAGGAAGATAATGTATACTGCTCTGCACCCTCCTCCCGCCCTGTGGAGCAACAGATGTCCCTTTCTCCAAAAATGTACTCAATGGGACCGTAATGTTGCAGCCACACACACAGGTTGACCTGCTGTGAGGAGAAAACGAGTTAGTACATTTCAAACATGAAAACGGTCATTTTAAAATCAACTTGAAAAACCAAAATTCCAAAAGTATAAAACACGAAAAATGCTTACCAAAGAAAGATAATGGATAGTGCTCTTCACCCTCCTCCCGCCCTGTGGAGCAACAGATGTCCCTTTCTCCAAAAATGTACTCAATGAGACCGTAATGTTGCAGTCACACATAGGTTGACCTGCTGCGAGGAAAAAACGAGTTAGTACATTTCAAACATGAAAAAGGTCATTTTAAAATCAACTTGAAAAACCAAAATTCCAAAAGTATAAAACACAAAAAATTCATAGCAAAGAATGATAATGTATACTGCTCTGCACCCTCCTCCCGCCCTGTGGAGCAACAGATGTCCCTTTCTCCAAAAATGTACTCAATGGGACTGTAATGTTGCAGCCACACACATGTTGACCTGCTGTGAGGAAAAAACGAGTTAGTACATTTCAAACATGAAAAACGTCATTTTAAAATCAACTTGAAAAACCAAAATTCCAAAAGTATAAAACACAAAAAATGCTTACCAAAGAAAGATAATGGGTAGTTCTCTGCACCCTCCTCCCGCCCTGTGGAGCAACAGATGTCCCTTTCTCCAAAAATGTACTCATTGGGACCGTAATGTTGCAGCCACACACAGGTTGACCTGCTGTAAGGAAAAAACGAGTTAGTACATTTCAAACATGAAAAAGGTCATTTTAAAATCAACTTGAAAAACCAAAATTCCAAAAGTATAAAACACAAAAAATGCTTACCAAAGAAAGATAATGTACACTGCTCTGCACCCTCCTCCCGCCCTGTGGAGCAACAGATGTCCCTTTCTCCAAAAATGTACTCAATGGGACCGTAATGTTGCAGCCACACACAGGTTGACCTGCTGTGAGGAAAAAACGAGTTAGTACATTTCAAACATGAAAATGGTCATTTTAAAATCAACTTGAAAAACCAAAATTCCAAAAGTATAAAACACAAAAAATGCTAACCAAAGAAAGATAATGTATACTGCTCTGCACCCTCCTCCCGCCCTGTGGAGCAACAGATGTCCCTTTCTCCAAAAATGTACTCAATGGGACCGTAATGTTGCAGCCACACACAGGTTGATCTGCTGTGAGGAGAAAACGAGTTAGTACATTTCAAACATGAAAAAGGTCATTTTAAAATCAACTTCAAAACCAAAATTCCAAAAGTAAAAAACACAAAAAATGCTTACCAAAGAAAGATAATGTATACTGCTCTGCACCCTTCTCCCGCCCTGTGGAGCAACAGATGTCCCTTTCTCCAAAAATGTACTCAATGGGACCGTAATGTTGCAGCCACACACAGGTTGACCTGCTGTGAGGAAAAAACGAGTTAGTACATTTCAAACATGAAAAAGGTCATTTTAAAATGAACTTTAAAAACCAAAATTCCAAAAGTATAAAACACAAAAAATGCTTACCAAAGAAAGATAATGTACACTGCTCTGCACCCTCCTCCCGCCCTGTGGAGCAACAGATGTCCCTTTCTCCAAAAATGTACTCAATGGGACCGTAATGTTGCAGCCACACACAGGTTGACCTGCTGTGAGGAAAAAACGAGTTAGTACATTTCAGACATGAAAAAGGTCATTTTAAAATCAACTTCAAAAACCAAAATTCCAAAAGTATAAAACACAAAAAATGCTTACCAAAGAAAGATAATGTACACTGCTCTGCACCCTCCTCCCGCCATGTGGAGCAACAGATGTCCCTTTCTCCAAAAATGTACTCAATGGGACCGTAATGTTGCAGCCACACACAGGTTGACCTGCTGTGAGGAAAAAACGAGTTAGTACATTTCAAACTTGAAAAAGGTCAGTTTAAAATCAACTTGAAAAACCAAAATTCCAAAAGTATAAAACACGAAAAATGCTTACCAAAGAAAGATAATGGATAGTGCTCTGCACCCTCCTCCTGCCCTGTGGAGCAACAGATGTCCCTTTCTCCAAAAATGTACTCAATGAGACCGTAATGTTGCAGTCACACATAGGTTGACCTGCTGTGAGGAAAAAACGAGTTAGTACATTTCAGACATGAAAAAGGTCATTTTAAAATCAACTTGAAAAACCAAAATTCCAAAAGTATAAAACACAAAAAATTCTTACCAAAGAAAGATAATGTATACTGCTCTGCACCCTCCTCCCGCCCTGTGGAGCAACAGATGTCCCTATCTCCAAAAATGTACTTAATGGGACAGTAATGTTGCAGCCACACACAGGTTGACCTGCTGTGAGGAAAAAACGAGTTAGTACATTTCAAACATGAAAAAGGTCATATTAAAATCAACTTGAAAAACCAAAATTCTAAAAGTTTAAAACACAAAAAATGCTTACCAAAGAAAGACAATGGATAGTGCTCTGCACCCTCCTCCCGCCCTGTGGAGCAACAGATGTCACTTTCTCCAAAAATGTACTCAATGGGACCGTAATGTTGCAGCCACACACAGGTTGACCTGCTGTGAGGAAAAAACGAGTTAGTACATTTCAAACATGAAAAAGGTCATTTTAAAATCAACTTGAAAAACCAAAATTCCAAAAGTATAAAACACAAAAAATGCTTACCAAAGGAAGATAATGGATAGTTCTCTGCACCCTCCTCCCGCCCTGTGGAGCAACAGATGTCCCTTTCTCCAAAAATGTACTCATTGGGACCGTAATGTTGCAGCCACACACAGGTTGACCTGCTGTAAGGAAAAAACGAGTTAGTACATTTCAAACATGAAAAAGGTCATTTTAAAATCAACTTGAAAAACCAAAATTCCAAAAGTATAAAACACAAAAAATGCTTACCAAAGAAAGATAATGTACACTGCTCTGCACCCTCCTCCCACCTGTGGAGCAACAGATGTCCCTTTCTCCAAAAATGTACTCAATGGGACCGTAATGTTGCAGCCACACACAGGTTGACCTGCTGTGAGAAAAAAACGAGTTAGTACATTTCAAACATAAAAAAGGTCATTTTAAAATCAACTTGAAAAACAAAATTCCAAAAGTATAAAACACAACAAATGCTTACCAAAGAAAGATAATGGATAGTGCTCTGCACCCTCCTCCCGCCCTGTGGAGCAACAGATGTCCCTTTCTCCAAAAATGTACTCAATGGGAACGTAATGTTGCAGCCACACACAGGTTGACCTGCTGTGAGGAATAAACGAGTTAGTACATTTCAAACATGAAATGGGTCATTTTAAAATCAACTTGAAAAACCAAAATTCCAAAAGTATAAAACACAAAAATGCTTACCAAAGAAAGATAATGGATAGTGCTCTGCACCCTCCACGCGCCCTGTGGAGCAACAGATGTCCCTTTCTCCATAAATGTACTCAATGGCACCGTAATGTTGCAGCCACACACAGGTTGACCTGCTGTGAGGAAAAAACGAGTTAGTACATTTCAAACATGAAAAAGGTCATTTTAAAATCAACTTGAAAAACCAAAATTCCAAAAGTATAAAATACAAAAATGCTTACCAAAGAAAGATAATGGATAGTGCTCTGCACCCTCGTCCCGCCCTGTGGAGCAACAGATCTCCCTTTCTCCAAAAATGTACTCAATGGGACCTTAATGTTGCAGCCACACACAGGTTGACCTGCTGTGAGGAAAAAACGAGTTAGTACATTTCAAACATGAAAAAGGTCATTTTAAAATCAACTTGAAAAACCAAAATTCCAAAAGTATAAAACACAAAAAATGCTTACCAAAGAAAGGTAATGGATAGTGCTCTGCACCCTCCTCCCGCCCTGTGGAGCAACAGATGTCCCTTTTTCCAAAAATGTACTCAATGGGACCGTAATGTTGCAGCCACACACAGGCTGACCTGCTGTGAGAAAAAAACGAGGTAGTACATTTCAAACATGAAAAAGGTCATTTTAAAATCAACTTGAAAAACCAAAATTCCAAAAGTATAAAACACAAAAAATGCTTACCAAAGAAAGATAATGGATAGTGCTCTGCACCCTCCTCCCGTGCTGTGGAGCAACAGATGTCCCTTTCTCCAAAAATGTACTCAATGGCACCGAAATGTTGCAGCCACACACAGGTGGACCTACTGTGAGGAAAAAACGAGTTAGTACATTTCAAACATGAAAAAGGTCATTTTCAAATCAACTTGAAAAACCAAAATTCCGAAAGTATAAAACACAAAAAATTCTTACCAAATAAAGATAATGGATAGTGCTCTGCACCCTCCTCCTGCCCTGTGGACCAACAGATGTCCCTTTCTCCAAAAATGTACTCAATGGGACCGTAATGTTGCAGCCACACAGGTTGACCTGCTGTGAGGAAAAAACGAGTTAGTACATTTCAAACATGAAAAAGGTCATTTTAAAATCAACTTGAAAAACCAAAATTTCAAAAGTATAAAACACAAAAAATGCTTACCAAAGAAAGATAATGTACACTGCTCTGCACCCTCCTCCCGCCATGTGGAGCAACAGATGTCCCTTTCTCCAAAAATGTACTCAATGGGACCGTAATGCTGCAGCCACACACAGGCTGAACTGCTGTGAGGAAAAAACGAGTTGGTACATTTCAAACATGAAAACGGTCATTTTAAAATCAACTTGAAAAACCAAAATTCCAAAAACACAAAAAATGCTTACCAAAGAAAGATAATGGATAGTGCTCTGCACCCTCCTCCCGCCCTGTGGAGCAACAGATGTCCCTTTCTCCAAAAATGTACTCAATGGCACCGTAATGTTGCAGCCACACAGGTTGACCTGCTGTGAGGAAAAAACGAGTTAGTACATTTCAAACATGTAAAAGGTCATTTTAAAATCAACTTGAAAAACCAAAATTCCAAAAGTATAAAACACAAAAAATGCTTACCAAAGAAAGATAATGGATACTGCTCTGCACCCTCCTCCTGCCCTGTGGTGCAACAGATGTCCCTTTCTCCAAAAATGTACTCAATGGGACCGTAATGTTGCAGCCACACACAGGTTGACCTGCTGTGAGGAAAAAACGAGTTAGTACATTTCAAACATGAAAACGGTCATTTTAAAATCAACTTGAAAAACCAAAATTCCAAAAGTATAAAACACAAAAAATTCTTACCAAAGAAAGATAATGGATAGTGCTCTGCACCCTCCTCCCGCCCTGTAGAGCAACAGATGTCCCTTTCTCCAAAAATGTACACAATGGGACCGTAATGTTGCAGCCACACAGGTTGACCTGCTGTGAGGAAGAAACGAGTTAGTACATTTCAAACATGAAAAAGGTCATTTTAAAATCAACTTGAAAAACCAAAATTCCAAAAGTATAAACACAAAAAATGCTTACCAAAGAAAGATAATGGATACTGCTCTGCACCCTCCTCCTGCCCTGTGGTGCAACAGATGTCCCTTTCTCCAAAAATGTACTCAATGGGACCGTAATGTTGCAGCCACACACAGGTTGACCTGCTGTGAGGAAAAAACGAGTTAGTACATTTCAAACATGAAAAAGGTCATTTTCAAAATCAACTTGAAAAACCAAAATTCCAAAAGTATAAAACACAAAAAATGCTTACCAAAGAAAGACAATGGATAGTGCTCTTCACCCTCCTCCCGCCCTGTGGAGCAACAGATGTCCCTTTCTCCAAAAATGTACTCAATGGGACCGTAATGTTGCAGCCACACACAGGTTGACCTGCTGTGAGGAAAAAACGAGTTAGTACATTTCAAACATGAAAAAGGTCATTTTAAAATCAACTTGAAAAACCAAAATTCCAAAAGTATAAAACACAACAAATGCTTACCAAAGAAAGATAATAGATAGTGCTCTGCGCTTCCTCCCGCCCTGTGGAGCAACAGATGTCCCTTTCTCCAAAAATGTACACAATGGGACCGTAATGTTGCAGCCACACACAGGCTGACCTGCTGTGAGGAAAAAACGAGTTAGTACATTTCAAACATGAAAAAGGTCATTTTAAAATCAACTTGAAAAACCAAAATTCCAAAAGTATAAAACACAAAAAATGCTTACCAAAGAAAGATAATGGATAGTGCTCTGCACCCTCCTCCCGTGCTGTGGAGCAACAGATGTCCCTTTCTCCAAAAATGTACTCAATGGCACCGAAATGTTGCAGCCACACACAGGTGGACCTACTGTGAGGAAAAAACGAGTTAGTACATTTCAAACACGAAAAAGGTCATATTAAAATCAACTTGAAAAACCAAAATTCCGAAAGTATAAAACACAAAAAATTCTTACCAAAGAAAGATAATGGATAGTGCTCTGCACCCTCCTCCTGCCCTGTGGACCAACAGATGTCCCTTTCTCCAAAAATGTACTCAATGGGACCGTAATGTTGCAGCCACACAGGTTGACCTGCTGTGAGGAAAAAACGAGTTAGTACATTTCAAACATGAAAAAGGTCATTTTAAAATCAACTTGAAAAACCAAAATTTCAAAAGTATAAAACACAAAAATGCTTACCAAAGAAAGATAATGGATAGAGCTCTGCACCCTCCTCCCATGCTGTGGAGCAACAGATGTCCCTTTCTCCAAAAATGTACTCAATGGGACCGTAATGTTGCAGCCACACACAGGCTGAACTGCTGTGAGGAAAAAACGAGTTAGTACATTTCAAACATGAAAAAGGTCATTTTCAAAATCAACTTGAAAAACCAAAATTCCAAAAGTATAAAACACAAAAAATGCTTACCAAAGAAAGACAATGGATAGTGCTCTTCACCCTCCTCCCGCCCTGTGGAGCAACAGATGTCCCTTTCTCCAAAAATGTACTCAATGGGACCGTAATGTTGCAGCCACACACAGGTTGACCTGCTGTGAGGAAAAAACGAGTTAGTACATTTCAAACATGAAAAAGGTCATTTTAAAATCAACTTGAAAAACCAAAATTCCAAAAGTATAAAACACAACAAATGCTTACCAAAGAAAGATAATAGATAGTGCTCTGCACCCTCCTCCCGCCCTGTGGAGCAACAGATGTCCCTTTCGCCAAAAATGTACTCAATGGGACCGTAATGTTGCAGCCACACACAGGCTGAACTGCTGTGAGGAAAAAACGAGTTGGTACATTTCAAACATGAAAACGGTCATTTTAAAATCAACTTGAAAAACCAAAATTCCAAAAGTATAAAACACAAAAAATGCTTACCAATGAAAGATAATGGATAGTGCTCTGCACCCTCCTCCCGCCCTGTGGAGCAACAGATGTCCCTTTCTCCAAAAATGTACTCAATGGGACCGTAATGTTGCAGCCACACAGGTTGACCTGCTGTGAGGAAAAAACGAGTTAGTACATTTCAAACATGAAAAAGGTCATTTTAAAATCAACTTGAAAAACCAAAATTCCAAAAGTATAAACACAAAAAATGCTTACCAAAGAAAGATAATGGATACTGCTCTGCACCCTCCTCCTGCCCTGTGGTGCAACAGATGTCCCTTTCTCCAAAAATGTACTCAATGGGACCGTAATGTTGCAGCCACACACAGGTTGACCTGCTGTGAGGAAAAAACGAGTTAGTACATTTCAAACATGAAAAAGGTCATTTTAAAATCAACTTGAAAAACCAAAATTCCAAAAGTATAAAACACAAAAAATGCTTACCAAAGAAAGACAATTGATAGTGCTCTTCACCCTCCTCCCGCCCTGTGGAGCAACAGATGTCCCTTTCTCCAAAAATGTACTCAATGGGACCGTAATGTTGCAGCCACACACAGGTTGACCTGCTGTTAGGAAAAAACGAGTTAGTACATTTCAAACATGAAAAAGGTCATTTTAAAATCAACTTGAAAAACCAAAATTCCAAAAGTATAAAACACAACAAATGCTTACCGAAGAAAGATAATAGATAGTGCTCTGCACCTCCTCCCGCCCTGTGGAGCAACAGATGTCCCTTTCTCCAAAAATGTACTCAATGGGACCGTAATGTTGCAGCCACACAGGTTGACCTACTGTGAGGAAAAAACGAGTTAGTACATTTCAAACATGAAAAAGGTCATTTTAAAATCAACTTGAAAAACCAAAATTCCAAAAGTATCAAACACAAAAATGCTTACCAAAGAAAGGTAATGGATAGTGCTCTGCACCCTCGTCCCGCCCTGTGGAGCAACAGATGTCCCTTTCTCCAAAAATGTACTCAATGGGACCGTAATGTTGCAGCCACACACAGGTGGACCTGCTGTGAGGAAAAAACGAGTTAGTACATTTCAAACATGAAAAAGGTCATTTTAAAATCAACTTGGAAAACCAAAATTCCAAAAGTATAAAACACACAAAAATTATTACCAAAGAAAGATAATGTATAGTGCTCTGCATCCTCCTCCCGCATTGTGGAGCAACAGATGTCCCTTTCTCCAAAAATGTACACAATGGGACCGTAATGTTGCAGCCACACACAGGTTGACATGCTGTGAGGAAAAAACGAGTTAGTACATTTCAAACATGAAAAAGGTCATTTTAAAATCAACTTGAAAAACCAAAATTCCAAAAGTATAAAACACAAAAAATTCTTACCAAATCAAGATAATGGATAGTGCTGCACCCTCCTTCCGCCCTGTGGAGCAACAGATGTCCCTTTCTCCAAAAATGTACTCAATGGGACCGTCATGTTGCAGCCACACACAGGCTGACCTGCTGTGAGGAAAAAACGAGTTAGTACATTTCAAACTCGAAAACGGTCATTTTAAAATCAACTTGAAAAACCAAAATTCCAAAAGTATAAAACACAACAAATGCTTACCAAAGAAAGATAATGGATAGTGCTCTGCACCCTCCTCCCGCCCTGTGGAGCAACAGATGTCCCTTTCTCCAAAAATGTACTCAATGGGACCGTAATGTTGCAGCCACACACAGGTTGACCTGCTGTGAGGAAAAAACGAGTTAGTACATTTCAAACTTGAAAAAGGTCATTCTAATTCAACTTGAAAAACCAAAATTCCAAAAGTATAAAACACGAAAAATGCTTACCAAAGAAAGATAATGGATATTGCTCTTCACCCTCCTCCCGCCCTGTGGAGCAACAGATGTCTCTTTCTCCAAAAATGTACTCAATGGGACCGTAATGTTGCAGCCACACACAGGTTGACCTGCTGTGAGGAAAAAACGAGTTAGTACATTTCAAACATGAAAAAGGTCATTTTACAATCAACTTGAAAAACAAAAATTCCAAAAGTATAAAACACGAAAAATGCTTACAAAAGAAAGATAGTGTATACTGCTCTGCACCCTCCTCCCGCCTTGTGGAGCAACAGATGTCCCTTTCTCCAAAAATGTACTCAATGGGGCCGTAATGTTGCAGCCACACACAGGTTGACCTGCTGTGAGGAAATAACGAGTTAGTACATTTCAAACATGAAAAAGGTCATTTATAATCAACTTGAAAAACCAAAATTCCAAAAGTATAAAACACAAAAAATGCTTACAAAAGAAAGATAATGGATAGTGCTCAGCACCCTCCTCCCGCCCTGTGGAGCAACAGATGTCCCTTTCTCCAAAAATGTACTCAATGGGACCGTAATGTTGCAGCCGCACACAGGTTGACCTGCTGTGAGGAAAAACGAGTTAGTACATTTCAAACATGAAAACGGTCATATTAAAATCAACTTGAAAAACCAAAATTCCAAAAGTATAAAACACAACAAATGCTTACCAAAGAAAGATAATGGATAGTGCTCTGCACCCTCCTCCCGCCCTGTGGAGCAACAGATGTCCCTTTCTCCAAAAATGTACTCAATGGGACCGTAATGTTGCAGCCACACACAGGTTGACCTGCTGTGAGGAAAAAACGAGTTAGTACATTTCAAACATGAAAAAGGTCATTTTAAAATGAACTTTAAAAACCAAAATTCCAAAAGTATAAAACACAAAAAATGCTTACCAAAGAAAGATAATGTACACTGCTCTGCACCCTCCTCCCGCCCTGTGGAGCAACAGATGTCTCTTTCTCCAAAAATGTACTCAATGGGACCGTAATGTTGCAGCCACACACAGGTTGACATGCTGTGAGGAAAAAACGAGTTAGTACATTTCAAACATGAAAAAAGCTCATTTTAAAATCAACTTGAAAAACCAAAATTCCAAAAGTATAAAACACAAAAAATGCTTACCAAAGAAAGATAATGGATGGTGCTCTGCACCCTCCTCCCGCCCTGTGGAGCAACAGATGTCCCTTTCTCCAAAAATGTACTCAATGGGACCGTAATGTTGCAGCCACACACAGGTTGACCTGCTGAGAGGAAAAAACGAGTTAGTACATTTCAAACTTGAAAAAGGTCAGTTTAAAATCAAGTTGAAAAACCAACATTCCAAAAGTATAAAACACAAAAAATGCTTACCAAAGGAAGATAATGTACACTGCTCTGCACCCTCCTCCCGCCCTGTGGAGCAACAGATGTCCCTTTCTCCAAAAATGTACTCAATGGGACCGTAATGTTGCAGCCACACAGGTTGACCTGCTGTGAGGAAAAAACGAGTTAGTACATTTCAAACATGAAAAAGGTCATTTTAAAATCAACTTGAAAAACCAAAATTCCAAAAGTATAAAACACAAAAAATGCTTACCAAAGAAAGATAATGGATAGTGCTCTGCACCCTCCTCCCGCCCTGTGGAGCAACAGATGTCCCTTTCTCCAAAAATGTACTCAATGGGAACGTAATGTTGCAGCCACACACAGGTTGACCTGCTGTGAGGAAAAAACGAGTTAGTACATCTCAAACATGAAAAAGGTCATTTTAAAATCAACTTGAAAAACCAAAATTCCAAAAGTATAAAACACAAAAAATGCTTACCAAAGAAAGATAATGTACACTGCTCTGCACCCTCCTCCCGCCCTGTGGAGCAACAGATGTCCCTTTCTCCAAAAATGTACTCAATGGGACCGTAATGTTGCAGCCACACACAGGTTGATCTGCTGTGAGGAGAAAACGAGTTAGTACATTTCAAACATGAAAAAGGTCATTTTAAAATCAACTTCAAATACCAAAATTCCAAAAGTATAAAACACAAAAAATGCTTACCAAAGAAAGATAATGTATACTGCTCTGCACCCTCCTCCCGACCTGTGGAGCAACAGATGTCCCTTTCTCCAAAAATGTACTCAATGGGACCGTAATGTTGCAGCCACACACAGGTTGACCTGCTGTGAGGAAAAAACGAGTTAGTACATTTCAAACATGAAAAAGGTCATTTTAAAATCAACTTGAAAAACCAAAATTCCAAAAGTATAAAACACAAAAAATTCATACCAAAGAAAGATAATGTATACTGCTCTGCACCCTCCTCCCGCCCTGTGGAGAAACAGATGTCCCTTTCTCCAAAAATGTACTCAATGGGACCGTAATGTTGCAGCCACACACATGTTGACCTGCTGTGAGGAAAAAACGAGTTAGTACATTTCAAACATGAAAAAGGTCATTTTAAAATCAACTTGAAAAACCAAAATTCCAAAAGTATAAAACACAAAAAATGCTTACCAAAGAAAGATAATGGATAGTTCTCTGCACCCTCCTCCCGCCCTGTGGAGCAACAGATGTCCTTTTCTCCAAAAATGTACTCATTGGGACCGTAATGTTGCAGCCACACACAGGTTGACCTGCTGTAAGGAAAAAACGAGTTAGTACATTTCAAACATGAAAAAGGTCATTTTAAAATCAACTTGAAAAACGAAAATTCCAAAAGTATAAAACACAAAAAATGCTTACCAAAGAAAGATAATGTACACTGCTCTGCACCCTCCTCCCGCCCTGTGGAGCAACAGATGTCCCTTTCTCCAAAAATGTACTCAATGGGACCGTAATGTTGCAGCCACACACAGGTTGACCTGCTGTGAGGAAAAAACGAGTTAGTACATTTCAAACATGAAAATGGTCATTTTAAAATCAACTTGAAAAACCAAAATTCCAAAAGTATAAAACACAAAAAATGCTTACCAAAGAAAGATAATGTATACTGCTCTGCACCCTCCTCCCGCCCTGTGGAGCAACAGATGTCCCTTTGTCCAAAAATGTACTCAATGGGACCGTAATGTTGCAGCCACACACAGGTTGACCTGCTGTGAGGAGAAAACGAGTTAGTACATTTCAAACATGAAAACGGTCATTTTAAAATCAACTTGAAAAACCAAAATTCCAAAAGTATAAAACACGAAAAATGCTTACCAAAGAAAGATAATGGATAGTGCTCTTCACCCTCCTCCCGCCCTGTGGAGCAACAGATGTCCCTTTCTCCAAAAATGTACTCAATGGGACCGTAATGTTGCAGCCACACACAGGTTGACCTGCTGTGAGGAAAAAACGAGTTAGTACATTTCAAACTTGAAAAAGGTCATTCTAATTCAACTTGAAAAACCAAAATTCCAAAAGTATAAAACACGAAAAATGCTTACCAAAGAAAGATAATGGATAGTGCTCTTCACCCTCCTCCCGCCCTGTGGAGCAACAGATGTCTCTTTCTCCAAAAATGTACTCAATGGGACCGTAATGTTGCAGCCACACACAGGTTGACCTGCTGTGAGGAAAAAACGGGTTAGTACATTTCAAACATGAAAAAGGTCATTTTACAATCAACTTGAAAAACAAAAATTCCAAAAGTATAAAACACAAAAAATGCTTACAAAAGAAAGATAGTGTATACTGCTCTGCACCCTCCTCCCGCCTTGTGGAGCAACAGATGTCCCTTTCTCCAAAAATGTACTCAATGGGGCCGTAATGTTGCAGCCACACACAGGTTGACCTGCTGTGAGGAAATAACGAGTTAGTACATTTCAAACATGAAAAAGGTCATTTATAATCAACTTGAAAAACCAAAATTCCAAAAGTATAAAACACAAAAAATGCTTACAAAAGAAAGATAATGGATAGTGCTCAGCACCCTCCTCCCGCCCTGTGGAGCAACAGATGTCCCTTTCTCCAAAAATGTACTCAATGGGACCGTAATGTTGCAGCCACACACAGGTTGACCTGCTGTGAGGAAAAACGAGTTAGTACATTTCAAACATGAAAACGGTCATTTTAAAATCAACTTGAAAAACCAAAATTCCAAAAGTATAAAACACAACAAATGCTTACCAAAGAAAGATAATGGATAGTGCTCTGCACCCTCCTCCCGCCCTGTGGAGCAACAGATGTCCCTTTCTCCAAAAATGTACTCAATGGGACCGTAATGTTGCAGCCACACACAGGTTGACCTGCTGTGAGGAAAAAACGAGTTAGTACATTTCAAACATGAAAAAGGTCATTTTAAAATCAACTTGAAAAACCAAAATTCCAAAAGTATAAAACACAACAAATGCTTACCAAAGAAAGATAATAGATAGTGCTCTGCACCTCCTCCCGCCCTGTGGAGCAACAGATGTCCCTTTCTCCAAAAATATACTCAATGGGACCGTAATGTTGCAGCCACACAGGTTGACCTGCTGTGAGGAAAAAACGAGTTAGTACATTTCAAACATGAAAAAGGTCATTTTAAAATCAACTTGAAAAACCAAAATTCCAAAAGTATAAAACACAAAAATGCTTAGCAAAGAAAGATAATGGATAGTGCTCTGCACCCTCGTCCCGCCCTGTGGAGCAACAGATGTCCCTTTCTCCAAAAATGTACTCAATAGGACAGTAATGTTGCAGCCACACATAGGTTGACCTGCTGTGAGGAAAAAACGAGTTAGTACATTTCAAACATGAAAAAGGTCATTTTAAAATCAACTTGAAAAACCAAAATTCCAAAAGTATAAACACAAAAAATGCTTACCAAAGAAAGATAATGGATACTGCTCTGCACCCTCCTCCTGCCCTGTGGTGCAACAGATGTCCCTTTCTCCAAAAATGTACTCAATGGGACCGTAATGTTGCAGCCACACACAGGTTGAACTGCTGTGAGGAAAAAACGAGTTAGTACATTTCAAACATGAAAAAGGTCATTTTAAAATCAACTTGAAAAACCAAAATTCCAAAAGTATACAACACAACAAATGCTTACCAAAGAAAGATAATGGATACTGCTCTGCACCCTCCTCCTGCCCTGTGGTGCAACAGATGTCCCTTTCTCCAAAAATGTACTAACTCGTTTTTTCCTTACAGCAGGTCAACCTGTGTGTGGCTGCAACATTACGGTCCCATTGAGTACATTTCAAACATGAAAAAGGTCATTTTAAAATCAACTTGAAAAACCAAAACTCCAAAAGTATAAAACACAAAAAATGCTTACCAAAGAAAGATAATAGATAGTGCTCTGCACCCTCCTCCCGCCCTGTGGAGCAACAGATGTCCCTTTCGCCAAAAATGTACTCAATGGGACCGTAATGTTGCAGCCACACACAGGCTGAACTGCTGTGAGGAAAAAACGAGTTGGTACATTTCAAACATGAAAACGGTCATTTTAAAATCAACTTGAAAAACCAAAATTCCAAAAGTATAAAACACAAAAAATGCTTACCAATGAAAGATAATGGATAGTGCTCTGCACCCTCCTCCCGCCCTGTGGAGCAACAGATGTCCCTTTCTCCAAAAATGTACTCAATGGGACCGTAATGTTGCAGCCACACAGGTTGACCTGCTGTGAGGAAAAAACGAGTTAGTACATTTCAAACATGAAAAAGGTCATTTTAAAATCAACTTGAAAAACCAAAATTCCAAAAGTATAAACACAAAAAATGCTTACCAAAGAAAGATAATGGATACTGCTCTGCACCCTCCTCCTGCCCTGTGGTGCAACAGATGTCCCTTTCTCCAAAAATGTACTCAATGGGACCGTAATGTTGCAGCCACACACAGGTTGACCTGCTGTGAGGAAAAAACGAGTTAGTACATTTCAAACATGAAAAAGGTCATTTTAAAATCAACTTGAAAAACCAAAATTCCAAAAGTATAAAACACAAAAAATGCTTACCAAAGAAAGACAATTGATAGTGCTCTTCACCCTCCTCCCGCCCTGTGGAGCAACAGATGTCCCTTTCTCCAAAAATGTACTCAATGGGACCGTAATGTTGCAGCCACACACAGGTTGACCTGCTGTTAGGAAAAAACGAGTTAGTACATTTCAAACATGAAAAAGGTCATTTTAAAATCAACTTGAAAAACCAAAATTCCAAAAGTATAAAACACAACAAATGCTTACCGAAGAAAGATAATAGATAGTGCTCTGCACCTCCTCCCGCCCTGTGGAGCAACAGATGTCCCTTTCTCCAAAAATGTACTCAATGGGACCGTAATGTTGCAGCCACACAGGTTGACCTACTGTGAGGAAAAAACGAGTTAGTACATTTCAAACATGAAAAAGGTCATTTTAAAATCAACTTGAAAAACCAAAATTCCAAAAGTATCAAACACAAAAATGCTTACCAAAGAAAGGTAATGGATAGTGCTCTGCACCCTCGTCCCGCCCTGTGGAGCAACAGATGTCCCTTTCTCCAAAAATGTACTCAATGGGACCGTAATGTTGCAGCCACACACAGGTTGACCTGCTGTGAGGAAAAAACGAGTTAGTACATTTCAAACATGAAAAAGGTCATTTTAAAATCAACTTGAAAAACCAAAATTCTAAAAGTATAAAACACACAAAAATTATTACCAAAGAAAGATAATGTATAGTGCTCTGCATCCTCCTCCCGCCCTGTAGAGCAACAGATGTCCCTTTCTCCAAAAATGTACACAATGGGACCGTAATGTTGCAGCCACACACAGGTTGACATGCTGTGAGGAAAAAACGAGTTAGTACATTTCAAACATGAAAAAGGTCATTTTAAAATCAACTTGAAAAACCAAAATTCCAAAAGTATAACACACAAAAAATTCTTACCAAATCAAGATAATGGATAGTGCTGCACCCTCCTTCCGCCCTGTGGAGCAACAGATGTCCCTTTCTCCAAAAATGTACTCAATGGGACCGTCATGTTGCAGCCACACACAGGCTGACCTGCTGTGAGGAAAAAACGAGTTAGTACATTTCAAACTCGAAAACGGTCATTTTAAAATCAACTTGAAAAACCAAAATTCCAAAAGTATAAAACACAAAAAATGCTTACCAAAGAACGATAATGGATAGTGCTCTGCACCCTCCTCCCGCCCTGTGGAGCAACAGATATCCCTTTCTCCAAAAATGTACTCAATGGGACGGTAATGTTGCAGCCACACACAGGTTGACCTGCTGTGAGGAAATAACGAGTTAGTACATTTCAAACATGAAAAAGGTCATTTATAATCAACTTGAAAAACCAAAATTCCAAAAGTATAAAACACAAAAAATGCTTACAAAAGAAAGATAATGGATAGTGCTCTGCACCCTCCTCCCGCCCTGTGGAGCAACAGATGTCCCTTTCTCCAAAAATGTACTCAATGGGACCGTAATGTTGCAGCCACACACAGGTTGACCTGCTGTGAGGAAAAACGAGTTAGTACATTTCAAACATGAAAACGGTCATTTTAAAATCAACTTGAAAAACCAAAATTCCAAAAGTATAAAACACAACAAATGCTTACCAAAGAAAGATAATGGATAGTGCTCTGCACCCTCCTCCCGCCCTGTGGAGCAACAGATGTCCCTTTCTCCAAAAATGTACTCAATGGGACCGTAATGTTGCAGCCACACACAGGTTGACCTGCTGTGAGGAAAAAACGAGTTAGTACATTTCAAACTTGAAAAAGGTCATTCTAATTCAACTTGAAAAACCAAAATTCCAAAAGTATAAAACACGAAAAATGCTTACCAAAGAAAGATAATGGATATTGCTCTTCACCCTCCTCCCGCCCTGTGGAGCAACAGATGTCTCTTTCTCCAAAAATGTACTCAATGGGACCGTAATGTTGCAGCCACACACAGGTTGACCTGCTGTGAGGAAAAAACGAGTTAGTACATTTCAAACATGAAAAAGGTCATTTTACAATCAACTTGAAAAACAAAAATTCCAAAAGTATAAAACACGAAAAATGCTTACAAAAGAAAGATAGTGTATACTGCTCTGCACCCTCCTCCCGCCTTGTGGAGCAACAGATGTCCCTTTCTCCAAAAATGTACTCAATGGGGCCGTAATGTTGCAGCCACACACAGGTTGACCTGCTGTGAGGAAATAACGAGTTAGTACATTTCAAACATGAAAAAGGTCATTTATAATCAACTTGAAAAACCAAAATTCCAAAAGTATAAAACACAAAAAATGCTTACAAAAGAAAGATAATGGATAGTGCTCAGCACCCTCCTCCCGCCCTGTGGAGCAACAGATGTCCCTTTCTCCAAAAATGTACTCAATGGGACCGTAATGTTGCAGCCGCACACAGGTTGACCTGCTGTGAGGAAAAACGAGTTAGTACATTTCAAACATGAAAACGGTCATTTTAAAATCAACTTGAAAAACCAAAATTCCAAAAGTATAAAACACAACAAATGCTTACCAAAGAAAGATAATGGATAGTGCTCTGCACCCTCCTCCCGCCCTGTGGAGCAACAGATGTCCCTTTCTCCAAAAATGTACTCAATGGGACCGTAATGTTGCAGCCACACACAGGTTGACCTGCTGTGAGGAAAAAACGAGTTAGTACATTTCAAACATGAAAAAGGTCATTTTAAAATGAACTTTAAAAACCAAAATTCCAAAAGTATAAAACACAAAAAATGCTTACCAAAGAAAGATAATGTACACTGCTCTGCACCCTCCTCCCGCCCTGTGGAGCAACAGATGTCTCTTTCTCCAAAAATGTACTCAATGGGACCGTAATGTTGCAGCCACACACAGGTTGACATGCTGTGAGGAAAAAACGAGTTAGTACATTTCAAACATGAAAAAAGCTCATTTTAAAATCAACTTGAAAAACCAAAATTCCAAAAGTATAAAACACAAAAAATTCTTACCAAATCAAGATAATGGATAGTGCTGCACCCTCCTTCCGCCCTGTGGAGCAACAGATGTCCCTTTCTCCAAAAATGTACTCAATGGGACCGTCATGTTGCAGCCACACACAGGCTGACCTGCTGTGAGGAAAAAACGAGTTAGTACATTTCAAACTCGAAAACGGTCATTTTAAAATCAACTTGAAAAACCAAAATTCCAAAAGTATAAAACACAAAAAATGCTTACCAAAGAACGATAATGGATAGTGCTCTGCACCCTCCTCCCGCCCTGTGGAGCAACAGATATCCCTTTCTCCAAAAATGTACTCAATGGGACGGTAATGTTGCAGCCACACACAGGTTGACCTGCTGTGAGGAAATAACGAGTTAGTACATTTCAAACATGAAAAAGGTCATTTATAATCAACTTGAAAAACCAAAATTCCAAAAGTATAAAACACAAAAAATGCTTACAAAAGAAAGATAATGGATAGTGCTCTGCACCCTCCTCCCGCCCTGTGGAGCAACAGATGTCCCTTTCTCCAAAAATGTACTCAATGGGACCGTAATGTTGCAGCCACACACAGGTTGACCTGCTGTGAGGAAAAACGAGTTAGTACATTTCAAACATGAAAACGGTCATTTTAAAATCAACTTGAAAAACCAAAATTCCAAAAGTATAAAACACAACAAATGCTTACCAAAGAAAGATAATGGATAGTGCTCTGCACCCTCCTCCCGCCCTGTGGAGCAACAGATGTCCCTTTCTCCAAAAATGTACTCAATGGGACCGTAATGTTGCAGCCACACACAGGTTGACCTGCTGTGAGGAAAAAACGAGTTAGTACATTTCAAACTTGAAAAAGGTCATTCTAATTCAACTTGAAAAACCAAAATTCCAAAAGTATAAAACACGAAAAATGCTTACCAAAGAAAGATAATGGATATTGCTCTTCACCCTCCTCCCGCCCTGTGGAGCAACAGATGTCTCTTTCTCCAAAAATGTACTCAATGGGACCGTAATGTTGCAGCCACACACAGGTTGACCTGCTGTGAGGAAAAAACGAGTTAGTACATTTCAAACATGAAAAAGGTCATTTTACAATCAACTTGAAAAACAAAAATTCCAAAAGTATAAAACACGAAAAATGCTTACAAAAGAAAGATAGTGTATACTGCTCTGCACCCTCCTCCCGCCTTGTGGAGCAACAGATGTCCCTTTCTCCAAAAATGTACTCAATGGGGCCGTAATGTTGCAGCCACACACAGGTTGACCTGCTGTGAGGAAATAACGAGTTAGTACATTTCAAACATGAAAAAGGTCATTTATAATCAACTTGAAAAACCAAAATTCCAAAAGTATAAAACACAAAAAATGCTTACAAAAGGAAGATAATGGATAGTGCTCAGCACCCTCCTCCCGCCCTGTGGAGCAACAGATGTCCCTTTCTCCAAAAATGTACTCAATGGGACCGTAATGTTGCAGCCGCACACAGGTTGACCTGCTGTGAGGAAAAACGAGTTAGTACATTTCAAACATGAAAACGGTCATTTTAAAATCAACTTGAAAAACCAAAATTCCAAAAGTATAAAACACAACAAATGCTTACCAAAGAAAGATAATGGATAGTGCTCTGCACCCTCCTCCTGCCCTGTGGAGCAACAGATGTCCCTTTCTCCAAAAATGTACTCAATGGGACCGTAATGTTGCAGCCACACACAGGTTGACCTGCTGAGAGGAAAAAACGAGTTAGTACATTTCAAACTTGAAAAAGGTCAGTTTAAAATCAACTTGAAAAACCAAAATTCCAAAAGTATAAAACACAAAAAATGCTTACCAAACAAAGATAATGGATAGTGCTCTGCACCCTCCTCCCGCCCTGTGGAGCAACAGATGTCCCTTTCTCCAAAAATGTACTCAATGGGACCGTAATGTTGCAGCCACACAGGTTGACCTGCTGTGAGGAAAAAACGAGTTAGTACATTTCAAACATGAAAAAGGTCATTTTAAAATCAACTTGAAAAACCAAAATTCCAAAAGTATAAAACACAACAAATGCTTACCAAAGAAAGATAATGGATAGTGCTCTGCACCCTCCTCCCGCCCTGTGGAGCAACAGATGTCCCTTTCTCCAAAAATGTACTCAATGGGAACGTAATGTTGCAGCCACACACAGGTTGACCTGCTGTGAGGAAAAAACGAGTTAGTACATTTCAAACATGAAAAAGGTCATTTTAAAATCAACTTGAAAAACCAAAATTCCAAAAGTATAAAACACAAAAAATGCTTACCAAAGAAAGATAATGTACACTGCTCTGCACCCTCCTCCCGCCCTGTGGAGCAACAGATGTCCCTTTCTCCAATAATGTACTCAATGGGACCGTAATGTTGCAGCCACACACAGGTTGATCTGCTGTGAGGAGAAAACGAGTTAGTACATTTCAAACATGAAAAAGGTCATTTTAAAATCAACTTCAAATACCAAAATTCCAAAAGTATAAAACACAAAAAATGCTTACCAAAGAAAGATAATGTATACTGCTCTGCACCCTCCTCCCGACCTGTGGAGCAACAGATGTCCCTTTCTCCAAAAATGTACTCAATGGGACCGTAATGTTGCAGCCACACACAGGTTGACCTGCTGTGAGGAAAAAACGAGTTAGTACATTTCAAACATGAAAAAGGTCATTTTAAAATCAACTTGAAAAACCAAAATTCCAAAAGTATAAAACACAAAAAATTCATACCAAAGAAAGATAATGTATACTGCTCTGCACCCTCCTCCCGCCCTGTGGAGCAACAGATGTCCCTTTCTCCAAAAATGTACTCAATGGGACCGTAATGTTGCAGCCACACACATGTTGACCTGCTGTGAGGAAAAAACGAGTTAGTACATTTCAAACATGAAAAAGGTCATTTTAAAATCAACTTGAAAAACGAAAATTCCAAAAGTATAAAACACAAAAAATGCTTACCAAAGAAAGATAATGGATAGTTCTCTGCACCCTCCTCCCGCCCTGTGGAGCAACAGATGTCCTTTTCTCCAAAAATGTACTCATTGGGACCGTAATGTTGCAGCCACACACAGGTTGACCTGCTGTAAGGAAAAAACGAGTTAGTACATTTCAAACATGAAAAAGGTCATTTTAAAATCAACTTGAAAAACGAAAATTCCAAAAGTATAAAACACAAAAAATGCTTACCAAAGAAAGATAATGTACACTGCTCTGCACCCTCCTCCCGCCCTGTGGAGCAACAGATGTCCCTTTCTCCAAAAATGTACTCAATGGGACCGTAATGTTGCAGCCACACACAGGTTGACCTGCTGTGAGGAAAAAACGAGTTAGTACATTTCAAACATGAAAATGGTCATTTTAAAATCAACTTGAAAAACCAAAATTCCAAAAGTATAAAACACAAAAAATGCTTACAAAAGAAAGATAATGGATACTGCTCTGCACCCTCCTCCTGCCCTGTGGTGCAACAGATGTCCCTTTCTCCAAAAATGTACTCAATGGGACCGTAATGTTGCAGCCACACACAGGTTGACCTGCTGTGAGGAAAAAACGAGTTAGTACATTTCAAACATGAAAAAGGTCATTTTAAAATCAACTTGAAAAACCAAAATTCCAAAAGTATAAAACACAAAAAATGCTTACCAAAGAAAGACAATTGATAGTGCTCTTCACCCTCCTCCCGCCCTGTGGAGCAACAGATGTCCCTTTCTCCAAAAATGTACTCAATGGGACCGTAATGTTGCAGCCACACACAGGTTGACCTGCTGTTAGGAAAAAACGAGTTAGTACATTTCAAACATGAAAAAGGTCATTTTAAAATCAACTTGAAAAACCAAAATTCCAAAAGTATAAAACACAACAAATGCTTACCGAAGAAAGATAATAGATAGTGCTCTGCACCTCCTCCCGCCCTGTGGAGCAACAGATGTCCCTTTCTCCAAAAATGTACTCAATGGGACCGTAATGTTGCAGCCACACAGGTTGACCTACTGTGAGGAAAAAACGAGTTAGTACATTTCAAACATGAAAAAGGTCATTTTAAAATCAACTTGAAAAACCAAAATTCCAAAAGTATCAAACACAAAAATGCTTACCAAAGAAAGGTAATGGATAGTGCTCTGCACCCTCGTCCCGCCCTGTGGAGCAACAGATGTCCCTTTCTCCAAAAATGTACTCAATGGGACCGTAATGTTGCAGCCACACACAGGTTGACCTGCTGTGAGGAAAAAACGAGTTAGTACATTTCAAACATGAAAAAGGTCATTTTAAAATCAACTTGAAAAACCAAAATTCTAAAAGTATAAAACACACAAAAATTATTACCAAAGAAAGATAATGTATAGTGCTCTGCATCCTCCTCCCGCCCTGTGGAGCAACAGATGTCCCTTTCTCCAAAAATGTACACAATGGGACCGTAATGTTGCAGCCACACACAGGTTGACATGCTGTGAGGAAAAAACGAGTTAGTACATTTCAAACATGAAAAAGGTCATTTTAAAATCAACTTGAAAAACCAAAATTCCAAAAGTATAAAACACAAAAAATTCTTACCAAATCAAGATAATGGATAGTGCTGCACCCTCCTTCCGCCCTGTGGAGCAACAGATGTCCCTTTCTCCAAAAATGTACTCAATGGGACCGTCATGTTGCAGCCACACACAGGCTGACCTGCTGTGAGGAAAAAACGAGTTAGTACATTTCAAACTCGAAAACGGTCATTTTAAAATCAACTTGAAAAACCAAAATTCCAAAAGTATAAAACACAAAAAATGCTTACCAAAGAACGATAATGGATAGTGCTCTGCACCCTCCTCCCGCCCTGTGGAGCAACAGATATCCCTTTCTCCAAAAATGTACTCAATGGGACGGTAATGTTGCAGCCACACACAGGTTGACCTGCTGTGAGGAAATAACGAGTTAGTACATTTCAAACATGAAAAAGGTCATTTATAATCAACTTGAAAAACCAAAATTCCAAAAGTATAAAACACAAAAAATGCTTACAAAAGAAAGATAATGGATAGTGCTCTGCACCCTCCTCCCGCCCTGTGGAGCAACAGATGTCCCTTTCTCCAAAAATGTACTCAATGGGACCGTAATGTTGCAGCCACACACAGGTTGACCTGCTGTGAGGAAAAACGAGTTAGTACATTTCAAACATGAAAACGGTCATTTTAAAATCAACTTGAAAAACCAAAATTCCAAAAGTATAAAACACAACAAATGCTTACCAAAGAAAGATAATGGATAGTGCTCTGCACCCTCCTCCCGCCCTGTGGAGCAACAGATGTCCCTTTCTCCAAAAATGTACTCAATGGGACCGTAATGTTGCAGCCACACACAGGTTGACCTGCTGTGAGGAAAAAACGAGTTAGTACATTTCAAACTTGAAAAAGGTCATTCTAATTCAACTTGAAAAACCAAAATTCCAAAAGTATAAAACACGAAAAATGCTTACCAAAGAAAGATAATGGATATTGCTCTTCACCCTCCTCCCGCCCTGTGGAGCAACAGATGTCTCTTTCTCCAAAAATGTACTCAATGGGACCGTAATGTTGCAGCCACACACAGGTTGACCTGCTGTGAGGAAAAAACGAGTTAGTACATTTCAAACATGAAAAAGGTCATTTTACAATCAACTTGAAAAACAAAAATTCCAAAAGTATAAAACACGAAAAATGCTTACAAAAGAAAGATAGTGTATACTGCTCTGCACCCTCCTCCCGCCTTGTGGAGCAACAGATGTCCCTTTCTCCAAAAATGTACTCAATGGGGCCGTAATGTTGCAGCCACACACAGGTTGACCTGCTGTGAGGAAATAACGAGTTAGTACATTTCAAACATGAAAAAGGTCATTTATAATCAACTTGAAAAACCAAAATTCCAAAAGTATAAAACACAAAAAATGCTTACAAAAGAAAGATAATGGATAGTGCTCAGCACCCTCCTCCCGCCCTGTGGAGCAACAGATGTCCCTTTCTCCAAAAATGTACTCAATGGGACCGTAATGTTGCAGCCGCACACAGGTTGACCTGCTGTGAGGAAAAACGAGTTAGTACATTTCAAACATGAAAACGGTCATTTTAAAATCAACTTGAAAAACCAAAATTCCAAAAGTATAAAACACAACAAATGCTTACCAAAGAAAGATAATGGATAGTGCTCTGCACCCTCCTCCCGCCCTGTGGAGCAACAGATGTCCCTTTCTCCAAAAATGTACTCAATGGGACCGTAATGTTGCAGCCACACACAGGTTGACCTGCTGTGAGGAAAAAACGAGTTAGTACATTTCAAACATGAAAAAGGTCATTTTAAAATGAACTTTAAAAACCAAAATTCCAAAAGTATAAAACACAAAAAATGCTTACCAAAGAAAGATAATGTACACTGCTCTGCACCCTCCTCCCGCCCTGTGGAGCAACAGATGTCTCTTTCTCCAAAAATGTACTCAATGGGACCGTAATGTTGCAGCCACACACAGGTTGACATGCTGTGAGGAAAAAACGAGTTAGTACATTTCAAACATGAAAAAAGCTCATTTTAAAATCAACTTGAAAAACCAAAATTCCAAAAGTATAAAACACAAAAAATTCTTACCAAATCAAGATAATGGATAGTGCTGCACCCTCCTTCCGCCCTGTGGAGCAACAGATGTCCCTTTCTCCAAAAATGTACTCAATGGGACCGTCATGTTGCAGCCACACACAGGCTGACCTGCTGTGAGGAAAAAACGAGTTAGTACATTTCAAACTCGAAAACGGTCATTTTAAAATCAACTTGAAAAACCAAAATTCCAAAAGTATAAAACACAAAAAATGCTTACCAAAGAACGATAATGGATAGTGCTCTGCACCCTCCTCCCGCCCTGTGGAGCAACAGATATCCCTTTCTCCAAAAATGTACTCAATGGGACGGTAATGTTGCAGCCACACACAGGTTGACCTGCTGTGAGGAAATAACGAGTTAGTACATTTCAAACATGAAAAAGGTCATTTATAATCAACTTGAAAAACCAAAATTCCAAAAGTATAAAACACAAAAAATGCTTACAAAAGAAAGATAATGGATAGTGCTCTGCACCCTCCTCCCGCCCTGTGGAGCAACAGATGTCCCTTTCTCCAAAAATGTACTCAATGGGACCGTAATGTTGCAGCCACACACAGGTTGACCTGCTGTGAGGAAAAACGAGTTAGTACATTTCAAACATGAAAACGGTCATTTTAAAATCAACTTGAAAAACCAAAATTCCAAAAGTATAAAACACAACAAATGCTTACCAAAGAAAGATAATGGATAGTGCTCTGCACCCTTCTCCCGCCCTGTGGAGCAACAGATGTCCCTTTCTCCAAAAATGTACTCAATGGGACCGTAATGTTGCAGCCACACACAGGTTGACCTGCTGTGAGGAAAAAACGAGTTAGTACATTTCAAACTTGAAAAAGGTCATTCTAATTCAACTTGAAAAACCAAAATTCCAAAAGTATAAAACACGAAAAATGCTTACCAAAGAAAGATAATGGATATTGCTCTGCACCCTCCTCCCGCCCTGTGGAGCAACAGATGTCTCTTTCTCCAAAAATGTACTCAATGGGACCGTAATGTTGCAGCCACACACAGGTTGACCTGCTGTGAGGAAAAAACGAGTTAGTACATTTCAAACATGAAAAAGGTCATTTTACAATCAACTTGAAAAACAAAAATTCCAAAAGTATAAAACACGAAAAATGCTTACAAAAGAAAGATAGTGTATACTGCTCTGCACCCTCCTCCCGCCTTGTGGAGCAACAGATGTCCCTTTCTCCAAAAATGTACTCAATGGGGCCGTAATGTTGCAGCCACACACAGGTTGACCTGCTGTGAGGAAATAACGAGTTAGTACATTTCAAACATGAAAAAGGTCATTTATAATCAACTTGAAAAACCAAAATTCCAAAAGTATAAAACACAAAAAATGCTTACAAAAGAAAGATAATGGATAGTGCTCAGCACCCTCCTCCCGCCCTGTGGAGCAACAGATGTCCCTTTCTCCAAAAATGTACTCAATGGGACCGTAATGTTGCAGCCGCACACAGGTTGACCTGCTGTGAGGAAAAACGAGTTAGTACATTTCAAACATGAAAACGGTCATTTTAAAATCAACTTGAAAAACCAAAATTCCAAAAGTATAAAACACAACAAATGCTTACCAAAGAAAGATAATGGATAGTGCTCTGCACCCTCCTCCCGCCCTGTGGAGCAACAGATGTCCCTTTCTCCAAAAATGTACTCAATGGGACCGTAATGTTGCAGCCACACACAGGTTGACCTGCTGAGAGGAAAAAACGAGTTAGTACATTTCAAACTTGAAAAAGGTCAGTTTAAAATCAACTTGAAAAACCAAAATTCCAAAAGTATAAAACACAAAAAATGCTTACCAAACAAAGATAATGGATAGTGCTCTGCACCCTTCTCCCGCCCTGTGGAGCAACAGATGTCCCTTTCTCCAAAAATGTACTCAATGGGACCGTAATGTTGCAGCCACACAGGTTGACCTGCTGTGAGGAAAAAACGAGTTAGTACATTTCAAACATGAAAAAGGTCATTTTAAAATCAACTTGAAAAACCAAAATTCCAAAAGTATAAAACACAACAAATGCTTACCAAAGAAAGATAATGGATAGTGCTCTGCACCCTCCTCCCGCCCTGTGGAGCAACAGATGTCCCTTTCTCCAAAAATGTACTCAATGGGAACGTAATGTTGCAGCCACACACAGGTTGACCTGCTGTGAGGAAAAAACGAGTTAGTACATTTCAAACATGAAAAAGGTCATTTTAAAATCAACTTGAAAAACCAAAATTCCAAAAGTATAAAACACAAAAAATGCTTACCAAAGAAAGATAATGTACACTGCTCTGCACCCTCCTCCCGCCCTGTGGAGCAACAGATGTCCCTTTCTCCAAAAATGTACTCAATGGGACCGTAATGTTGCAGCCACACACAGGTTGATCTGCTGTGAGGAGAAAACGAGTTAGTACATTTCAAACATGAAAAAGGTCATTTTAAAATCAACTTCAAATACCAAAATTCCAAAAGTATAAAACACAAAAAATGCTTACCAAAGAAAGATAATGTATACTGCTCTGCACCCTCCTCCCGACCTGTGGAGCAACAGATGTCCCTTTCTCCAAAAATGTACTCAATGGGACCGTAATGTTGCAGCCACACACAGGTTGACCTGCTGTGAGGAAAAAACGAGTTAGTACATTTCAAACATGAAAAAGGTCATTTTAAAATCAACTTGAAAAACCAAAATTCCAAAAGTATAAAACACAAAAAATTCATACCAAAGAAAGATAATGTATACTGCTCTGCACCCTCCTCCCGCCCTGTGGAGCAACAGATGTCCCTTTCTCCAAAAATGTACTCAATGGGACCGTAATGTTGCAGCCACACACATGTTGACCTGCTGTGAGGAAAAAACGAGTTAGTACATTTCAAACATGAAAAAGGTCATTTTAAAATCAACTTGAAAAACCAAAATTCCAAAAGTATAAAACACAAAAAATGCTTACCAAAGAAAGATAATGGATAGTTCTCTGCACCCTCCTCCCGCCCTGTGGAGCAACAGATGTCCTTTTCTCCAAAAATGTACTCATTGGGACCGTAATGTTGCAGCCACACACAGGTTGACCTGCTGTAAGGAAAAAACGAGTTAGTACATTTCAAACATGAAAAAGGTCATTTTAAAATCAACTTGAAAAACGAAAATTCCAAAAGTATAAAACACAAAAAATGCTCACCAAAGAAAGATAATGTACACTGCTCTGCACCCTCCTCCCGCCCTGTGGAGCAACAGATGTCCCTTTCTCCAAAAATGTACTCAATGGGACCGTAATGTTGCAGCCACACACAGGTTGACCTGCTGTGAGGAAAAAACGAGTTAGTACATTTCAAACATGAAAATGGTCATTTTAAAATCAACTTGAAAAACCAAAATTCCAAAAGTATAAAACACAAAAAATGCTTACCAAAGAAAGATAATGTATACTGCTCTGCACCCTCCTCCCGCCCTGTGGAGCAACAGATGTCCCTTTCTCCAAAAATGTACTCAATGGGACCGTAATGTTGCAGCCACACACAGGTTGACCTGCTGTGAGGAGAAAACGAGTTAGTACATTTCAAACATGAAAACGGTCATTTTAAAATCAACTTGAAAAACCAAAATTCCAAAAGTATAAAACACGAAAAATGCTTACCAAAGAAAGATAATGGATAGTGCTCTTCACCCTCCTCCCGCCCTGTGGAGCAACAGATGTCCCTTTCTCCAAAAATGTACTCAATGGGACCGTAATGTTGCAGCCACACACAGGTTGACCTGCTGTGAGGAAAAAACGAGTTAGTACATTTCAAACTTGAAAAAGGTCATTCTAATTCAACTTGAAAAACCAAAATTCCAAAAGTATAAAACACGAAAAATGCTTACCAAAGAAAGATAATGGATAGTGCTCTTCACCCTCCTCCCGCCCTGTGGAGCAACAGATGTCTCTTTCTCCAAAAATGTACTCAATGGGACCGTAATGTTGCAGCCACACACAGGTTGACCTGCTGTGAGGAAAAAACGAGTTAGTACATTTCAAACATGAAAAAGGTCATTTTACAATCAACTTGAAAAACAAAAATTCCAAAAGTATAAAACACAAAAAATGCTTACAAAAGAAAGATAGTGTATACTGCTCTGCACCCTCCTCCCGCCTTGTGGAGCAACAGATGTCCCTTTCTCCAAAAATGTACTCAATGGGGCCGTAATGTTGCAGCCACACACAGGTTGACCTGCTGTGAGGAAATAACGAGTTAGTACATTTCAAACATGAAAAAGGTCATTTATAATCAACTTGAAAAACCAAAATTCCAAAAGTATAAAACACAAAAAATGCTTACAAAAGAAAGATAATGGATAGTGCTCAGCACCCTCCTCCCGCCCTGTGGAGCAACAGATGTCCCTTTCTCCAAAAATGTACTCAATGGGACCGTAATGTTGCAGCCACACACAGGTTGACCTGCTGTGAGGAAAAACGAGTTAGTACATTTCAAACATGAAAACGGTCATTTTAAAATCAACTTGAAAAACCAAAATTCCAAAAGTATAAAACACAACAAATGCTTACCAAAGAAAGATAATGGATAGTGCTCTGCACCCTCCTCCCGCCCTGTGGAGCAACAGATGTCCCTTTCTCCAAAAATGTACTCAATGGGACCGTAATGTTGCAGCCACACACAGGTTGACCTGCTGTGAGGAAAAAACGAGTTAGTACATTTCAAACATGAAAAAGGTCATTTTAAAATGAACTTTAAAAACCAAAATTCCAAAAGTATAAAACACAAAAATGCTTACCAAAGAAAGATAATGTACACTGCTCTGCACCCTCCTCCCGCCCTGTGGAGCAACAGATGTCTCTTTCTCCAAAAATGTACTCAATGGGACCGTAATGTTGCAGCCACACACAGGTTGACATGCTGTGAGGAAAAAACGAGTTAGTACATTTCAAACATGAAAAAAGCTCTTTTTAAAATCAACTTGAAAAACCAAAATTCCAAAAGTATAAAACACAAAAAATGCTTATTAAAGAAAGATAATGGATGGTGCTCTGCACCCTCCTCCCGCCCTGTGGAGCAACAGATGTCCCTTTCTCCAAAAATGTACTCAATGGGACCGTAATGTTGCAGCCACACAGGTTGACCTGCTGTGAGGAAAAAACGAGTTAGTACATTTCAAACATGAAAAAGGTCATTTTAAAATCAACTTGAAAAACCAAAATTCCAAAAGTATAAAACACAACAAATGCTTACCAAAGAAAGATAATGGATAGTGCTCTGCACCCTCCTCCCGCCCTGTGGAGCAACAGATGTCCCTTTCTCCAAAAATGTACTCAATGGGAACGTAATGTTGCAGCCACACACAGGTTGACCTGCTGTGAGGAAAAAACGAGTTAGTACATTTCAAACATGAAAAAGGTCATTTTAAAATCAACTTGAAAAACCAAAATTCCAAAAGTATAAAACACAAAAAATGCTTACCAAAGAAAGATAATGTACACTGCTCTGCACCCTCCTCCCGCCCTGTGGAGCAACAGATGTCCCTTTCTCCAAAAAAGTACTCAATGGGACCGTAATGTTGCAGCCACACACAGGTTGATCTGCTGTGAGGAGAAAACGAGTTAGTACATTTCAAACATGAAAAAGGTCATTTTAAAATCAACTTCAAATACCAAAATTCCAAAAGTATAAAACACAAAAAATGCTTACCAAAGAAAGATAATGTATACTGCTCTGCACCCTCCTCCCGACCTGTGGAGCAACAGATGTCCCTTTCTCCAAAAATGTACTCAATGGGACCGTAATGTTGCAGCCACACACAGGTTGACCTGCTGTGAGGAAAAAACGAGTTAGTACATTTCAAACATGAAAAAGGTCATTTTAAAATCAACTTGAAAAACCAAAATTCCAAAAGTATAAAACACAAAAAATTCATACCAAAGAAAGATAATGTATACTGCTCTGCACCCTCCTCCCGCCCTGTGGAGAAACAGATGTCCCATTCTCCAAAAATGTACTCAATGGGACCGTAATGTTGCAGCCACACACATGTTGACCTGCTGTGAGGAAAAAACGAGTTAGTACATTTCAAACATGAAAAAGGTCATTTTAAAATCAACTTGAAAAACCAAAATTCCAAAAGTATAAAACACAAAAAATGCTTACCAAAGAAAGATAATGGATAGTTCTCTGCACCCTCCTCCCGCCCTGTGGAGCAACAGATGTCCTTTTCTCCAAAAATGTACTCATTGGGACCGTAATGTTGCAGCCACACACAGGTTGACCTGCTGTAAGGAAAAAACGAGTTAGTACATTTCAAACATGAAAAAGGTCATTTTAAAATCAACTTGAAAAACGAAAATTCCAAAAGTATAAAACACAAAAAATGCTTACCAAAGAAAGATAATGTACACTGCTCTGCACCCTCCTCCCGCCCTGTGGAGCAACAGATGTCCCTTTCTCCAAAAATGTACTCAATGGGACCGTAATGTTGCAGCCACACACAGGTTGACCTGCTGTGAGGAAAAAACGAGTTAGTACATTTCAAACATGAAAATGGTCATTTTAAAATCAACTTGAAAAACCAAAATTCCAAAAGTATAAAACACAAAAAATGCTTACCAAAGAAAGATAATGTATACTGCTCTGCACCCTCCTCCCGCCCTGTGGAGCAACAGATGTCCCTTTCTCCAAAAATGTACTCAATGGGACCGTAATGTTGCAGCCACACACAGGTTGACCTGCTGTGAGGAGAAAACGAGTTAGTACATTTCAAACATGAAAATGGTCATTTTAAAATCAACTTGAAAAACCAAAATTCCAAAAGTATAAAACACGAAAAATGCTTACCAAAGAAAGATAATGGATAGTGCTCTTCACCCTCCTCCCGCCCTGTGGAGCAACAGATGTCCCTTTCTCCAAAAATGTACTCAATGAGACCGTAATGTTGCAGTCACACATAGGTTGACCTGCTGCGAGGAAAAAACGAGTTAGTACATTTCAAACATGAAAAAGGTCATTTTAAAATCAACTTGAAAAACCAAAATTCCAAAAGTATAAAACACAAAAAATTCATACCAAAGAAAGATAATGTATACTGCTCTGCACCCTCCTCCCGCCCTGTGGAGCAACAGATGTCCCTTTCTCCAAAAATGTACTCAATGGGACCGTAATGTTGCAGCCACACACATGTTGACCTGCTGTGAGGAAAAAACGAGTTAGTACATTTCAAACATGAAAAAGGTCATTTTAAAATCAACTTGAAAAACCAAAATTCCAAAAGTATAAAACACAAAAAATGCTTACCAAAGAAAGATAATGGATAGTTCTCTGCACCCTCCTCCCGCCCTGTGGAGCAACAGATGTCCCTTTCTCCAAAAATGTACTCGTTGGGACCGTAATGTTGCAGCCACACACAGGTTGACATGCTGTGAGGAAAAAACGAGTTAGTACATTTCAAACATGAAAAAAGCTCATTTTAAAATCAACTTGAAAAACCAAAATTCCAAAAGTATAAAACACAAAAAATGCTTACCAAAGAAAGATAATGGATGGTGCTCTGCACCCTCCTCCCGCCCTGTGGAGCAACAGATGTCCCTTTCTCCAAAAATGTACTCAATGGGACCGTAATGTTGCAGCCACACACAGGTTGACCTGCTGAGAGGAAAAAACGAGTTAGTACATTTCAAACATGAAAAAGGTCATTTTAAAATCAACTTCAAAAACCAAAATTCCAAAAGTATAAAACACAAAAAATGCTTACCAAAGAAAGATAATGTACACTGCTCTGCACCCTCCTCCCGCCATGTGGAGCAACAGATGTCCCTTTCTCCAAAAATGTACTCAATGGGACCGTAATGTTGCAGCCACACACAGGTTGACCTGCTGTGAGGAAAAAACGAGTTAGTACATTTCAAACTTGAAAAAGGTCAGTTTAAAATCAACTTGAAGAACCAAAATTCCAAAAGTATAAAACACAAAAAATGCTTACCAAAGAAAGATAATGGATAGTGCTCTGCACCCTCCTCCCGCCCTGTGGAGCAACAGATGTCCCTTTCTCCAAAAATGTACTCAATGGGACCGTAATGTTGCAGCCACACAGGTTGACCTGCTGTGAGGAAAAAACGAGTTAGTACATTTCAAACATGAAAAAGGTCATTTTAAAATCAACTTGAAAAACCAAAATTCCAAAAGTATAAAACACAACAAATGCTTACCAAAGAAAGATAATGGATAGTGCTCTGCACCCTCCTCCCGCCCTGTGGAGCAACAGATGTCCCTTTCTCCAAAAATGTACTCAATGGGAACGTAATGTTGCAGCCACACACAGGTTGACCTGCTGTGAGGAAAAAACGAGTTAGTACATTTCAAACATGAAAAAGGTCATTTTAAAATCAACTTGAAAAACCAAAATTCCAAAAGTATAAAACACAAAAAATGCTTACCAAAGAAAGATAATGTACACTGCTCTGCACCCTCCTCCCGCCCTGTGGAGCAACAGATGTCCCTTTCTCCAAAAATGTACTCAATGGGACCGTAATGTTGCAGCCACACACAGGTTGATCTGCTGTGAGGAGAAAACGAGTTAGTACATTTCAAACATGAAAAAGGTCATTTTAAAATCAACTTCAAATACCGAAATTCCAAAAGTATAAAACACAAAAAATGCTTACCAAAGAAAGATAATGTATACTGCTCTGCACCCTCCTCCCGACCTGTGGAGCAACAGATGTCCCTTTCTCCAAAAATGTACTCAATGGGACCGTAATGTTGCAGCCACACACAGGTTGACCTGCTGTGAGGAAAAAACGAGTTAGTACATTTCAAACATGAAAAAGGTCATTTTAAAATCAACTTGAAAAACCAAAATTCCAAAAGTATAAAACACAAAAAATTCATACCAAAGAAAGATAATGTATACTGCTCTGCACCCTCCTCCCACCCTGTGGAGCAACAGATGTCCCTTTCTCCAAAAATGTACTCAATGGGACCGTAATGTTGCAGCCACACACATGTTGACCTGCTGTGAGGAAAAAACGAGTTAGTACATTTCAAACATGAAAAAGGTCATTTTAAAATCAACTTGAAAAACCAAAATTCCAAAAGTATAAAACACAAAAAATGCTTACCAAAGAAAGATAATGGATAGTTCTCTGCACCCTCCTCCCGCCCTGTGGAGCAACAGATGTCCCTTTCTCCAAAAATGTACTCATTGGGACCGTAATGTTGCAGCCACACACAGGTTGACCTGCTGTAAGGAAAAAACGAGTTAGTACATTTCAAACATGAAAAAGGTCATTTTAAAATCAACTTGAAAAACGAAAATTCCAAAAGTATAAAACACAAAAAATGCTTACCAAAGAAAGATAATGTACACTGCTCTGCACCCTCCTCCCGCCCTGTGGAGCAACAGATGTCCCTTTCTCCAAAAATGTACTCAATGGGACCGTAATGTTGCAGCCACACACAGGTTGACCTGCTGTGAGGAAAAAACGAGTTAGTACATTTCAAACATGAAAATGGTCATTTTAAAATCAACTTGAAAAACCAAAATTCCAAAAGTATAAAACACAAAAAATGCTTACCAAAGAAAGATAATGTATACTGCTCTGCACCCTCCTCCCGCCCTGTGGAGCAACAGATGTCCCTTTCTCCAAAAATGTACTCAATGGGACCGTAATGTTGCAGCCACACACAGGTTGACCTGCTGTGAGGAGAAAACGAGTTAGTACATTTCAAACATGAAAACGGTCATTTTAAAATCAACTTGAAAAACCAAAATTCCAAAAGTATAAAACACGAAAAATGCTTACCAAAGAAAGATAATGGATAGTGCTCTTCACCCTCCTCCCGCCCTGTGGAGCAACAGATGTCCCTTTCTCCAAAAATGTACTCAATGAGACCGTAATGTTGCAGTCACACATAGGTTGACCTGCTGCGAGGAAAAAACGAGTTAGTACATTTCAAACATGAAAAAGGTCATTTTAAAATCAACTTGAAAAACCAAAATTCCAAAAGTATAAACCACAAAAAATTCATACAAAAGAAAGATAATGTATACTGCTCTGCACCCTCCTCCCGCCCTGTGGAGCAACAGATGTCCCTTTCTCCAAAAATGTACTCAATGGGACCGTAATGTTGCAGCCACACACATGTTGACCTGCTGTGAGGAAAAAACGAGTTAGTACATTTCAAACATGAAAAAGGTCATTTTAAAATCAACTTGAAAAACCAAAATTCCAAAAGTATAAAACACAACAAATGCTTACCAAAGAAAGATAATGGATAGTTCTCTGCACCCTCCTCCCGCCCTGTGGAGCAACAGATGTCCCTTTCTCCAAAAATGTACTCATTGGGACCGTAATGTTGCAGCCACACACAGGTTGACCTGCTGTAAGGAAAAAACGAGTTAGTACATTTCAAACATGAAAAAGGTCATTTTAAAATCAACTTGAAAAACCAAAATTCCAAAAGTATAAAACACAAAAAATGCTTACCAAAGAAAGATAATGTACACTGCTCTGCACCCTCCTCCCGCCCTGTGGAGCAACAGATGTCCCTTTCTCCAAAAATGTACTCAATGAGACCGTAATGTTGCAGCCACACACAGGTTGACCTGCTGTGAGGAAAAAACGAGTTAGTACATTTCAAACATGAAAATGGTCATTTTAAAATCAACTTGAAAAACCAAAATTCCAAAAGTATAAAACACAAAAAATGCTTACCAAAGAAAGATAATGTATACTGCTCTGCACCCTCCTCCCGCCCTGTGGAGCAACAGATGTCCCTTTCTCCAAAAATGTACTCAATGGGACCGTAATGTTGCAGCCACACACAGGTTGATCTGCTGTGAGGAGAAAACGAGTTAGTACATTTCAAACATGAAAAAGGTCATTTTAAAATCAACTTCAAAAACCAAAATTCCAAAAGTAAAAAACACAAAAAATGCTTACCAAAGAAAGATAATGGATAGTTCTCTGCACCCTCCTCCCGCCCTGTGGAGCAACAGATGTCCCTTTCTCCAAAAATGTACTCATTGGGACCGTAATGTTGCAGCCACACACAGGTTGACCTGCTGTAAGGAAAAAACGAGTTAGTACATTTCAAACATGAAAAAGGTCATTTTAAAATCAACTTGAAAAACGAAAATTCCAGAAGTATAAAACACAAAAAATGCTTACCAAAGAAAGATAATGTACACTGCTCTGCACCCTCCTCCCGCCCTGTGGAGCAACAGATGTCCCTTTCTCCAAAAATGTACTCAATGGGACCGTAATGTTGCAGCCACACACAGGTTGATCTGCTGTGAGGAGAAAACGAGTTAGTACATTTCAAACATGAAAATGGTCATTTTAAAATCAACTTCAAATACCAAAATTCCAAAAGTATAAAACACAAAAAATGCTTACCAAAGAAAGATAATGTATACTGCTCTGCACCCTCCTCCCGACCTGTGGAGCAACAGATGTCCCTTTCTCCAAAAATGTACTCAATGGGACCGTAATGTTGCAGCCACACACAGGTTGACCTGCTGTGAGGAAAAAACGAGTTAGTACATTTCAAACATGAAAATGGTCATTTTAAAATCAACTTGAAAAACCAAAATTCCAAAAGTATAAAACACGAAAAATGGTTACCAAAGAAAGATAATGTATACTGCTCTGCACCCTCCTCCCGCCCTGTGGAGCAACAGATGTCCCTTTCTCCAAAAATGTACTCAATGGGACCGTAATGTTGCAGCCACACACAGGTTGATCTGCTGTGAGGAGAAAACGAGTTAGTACATTTCAAACATGAAAAAGGTCATTTTAAAATCAACTTCAAAATCCAAAGTTCCAAAAGTAAAAAACACAAAAAATGCTTACCAAAGAAAGATAATGTATACTGCTCTGCACCCTTCTCCCGCCCTGTGGAGCAACAGATGTCCCTTTCTCCAAAAATGTACTCAATGGGACCGTAATGTTGCAGCCACAAACAGGTTGACCTGCTGTGAGGAAGAAACGAGTTAGTACATTTCAAACATGAAAAAGGTCATTTTAAAATGAACTTTAAAAACCAAAATTCCAAAAGTATAAAACACAAAAAATGCTTACCAAAGAAAGATAATGTACACTGCTCTGCACCCTCCTCCCGCCCTGTGGAGCAACAGATGTCCCTTTCTCCAAAAATGTACTCAATGGGACCGTAATGTTGCAGCCACACACAGGTTGACCTGCTGTGAGGAAAAAACGAGTTAGTACATTTCAGACATGAAAAAGGTCATTTTAAAATCAACTTCAAAAACCAAAATTCCATAAAGTATAAAACACAAAAAATGCTTACCAAAGAAAGATAAAGTACACTGCTCTGCACCCTCCTCCCGCCATGTGGAGCAACAGATGTCCCTTTCTCCAAAAATGTACTCAATGGGACCGTAATGTTGCAGCCACACACAGGTTGACCTGCTGTGAGGAAAAAACGAGTTAGTACATTTCAAACTTGAAAAAGGTCAGTTTAAAATCAACTTGAAAAACCAAAATTCCAAAAGTATAAAACACGAAAAATGCTTACCAAAGAAAGATAATGGATAGTGCTCTTCACCCTCCTCCCGCCCTGTGGAGCAACAGATGTCCCTTTCTCCAAAAATGTACTCAATGAGACCGTAATGTTGCAGTCACACATAGGTTGACCTGCTGTGAGGAAAAAATGAGTTAGTACATTTCAGACATGAAAAAGGTCATTTTAAAATCAACTTGAAAAACCAAAATTCTAAGAGTTTAAAACACAAAAAATGCTTACCAAAGAAAGACAATGGATAGTGCTCTGCACCCTCCTCCCGCCCTGTGGAGCAACAGATGTCACTTTCTCCAAAAATGTACTCAATGGGACCGTATTGTTGCAGCCACACACAGGTTGACCTGCTGTGAGGAAAAAACGAGTTAGTACATTTCAAACATGAAAAAGGTCATTTTAAAATCAACTTGAAAAACCAAAATTCCAAAAGTATAAAACACAAAAAATGCTTACCAAAGAAAGATAATGGATAGTGCTCTGCACCCTCCTCCCGCCCTGTGGAGCAACAGATGTCCCTTTCTCCAAAAATGTACTCAATGGGACCGTAATGTTGCAGCCACACACATGTTGACCTGCTGTGAGGAAAAAACGAGTTAGTACATTTCAAACATGAAAAAGGTCATTTTAAAATCAACTTGAAAAACCAAAATTCAAAAAGTATAAAACACAAAAAATGCTTACCAAAGAAAGATAATGGATAGTTCTCTGCACCCTCCTCCCGCCCTGTGGAGCAACAGATGTCCCTTTCTCCAAAAGTGTACTCATTGGGACCGTAATGTTGCAGCCACACACAGGTTGACCTGCTGTAAGGAAAAAACGAGTTAGTACATTTCAAACATGAAAAAGGTCATTTTAAAATCAACTTGAAAAACGAAAATTCCAAACGTATAAAACACAAAAAATGCTTACCAAAGAAAGCTAATGTACACTGCTCTGCACCCTCCTCCCGCCTGTGGAGCAACAGATGTCCCTTTCTCCAAAAATGTACTCAATGGGACCGTAATGTTGCAGCCACACACAGGTTGACCTGCTGTGAGGAAAAAACGAGTTAGTACATTTCAAACATAAAAAAGAACATTTTAAAATCAACTTCAAAAAACAAAATTCGAAAAGTATAAAACACAACAAATGCATACCAAAGAAAGATAATGGATAGTGCTCTGCACCCTCCTCACGCCCTGTGGAGCAACAGATGTACCTTTCTCCAAAAATGTACTCAATGGGACCGTAATGTTGCAGCCACACACAGGTTGACCTGTTGTGAGGAAAAAATGAGTTAGTACATTTCAAACATGAAAAAGGTCATTTTAAAATCAACTTAAAAAACCAAAATTCCAAAAGTATAAAACACATAAAATGCTTACCAAAGAAAGATAATGGATAGTGCTCTACACCCTCCTCCCGCCCTGTGGAGCAACAGATGTCCCTTTCTCCAAAAATGTACTCAATGGGACGGTAATGTTGCAGCCACACACAGGTTGACCTGCTGTGAGGAAAAAACGAGTTAGTACATTTCAAACATGAAAAAGGTCATTTTAAAATCAACTTGAAAAACCAAAATTCCAAAAGTATAAAACACAAAAAATGCTTACCAAAGAAAGATAATAGATAGTGCTCTGCACCCTCCTCCCGCCCTGTGGAGCAACAGATGTCCCTTTCTCCAAAAATGTACTCAATGGGACCGTAATGTTGCAGCCACACAGGTTGACCTGCTGTGAGGAAAAAACGAGTTAGTACATTTCAAACATGAAAAAGGTCATTTTAAAATCAACTTGAAAAACCAAAATTCCAAAAGTATAAAACACAACAAATGCTTACCAAAGAAAGATAATGGATAGTGCTCTGCACCCTCCTCCCGCCCTGTGGAGCAACAGATGTCCCTTTCTCCAAAAATGTACTCAATGGGAACGTAATGTTGCAGCCACACACAGGTTGACCTGCTGTGAGGAAAAAACGAGTTAGTACATTTCAAACATGAAATAGGTCATTTTAAAATCAACTTGAAAAACCATAATTCCAAAAGTATAAAACACAAAAACCCTTACCAAAGAAAGATAATGGATAGTGCTCTGCACCCTCCACGCGCCCTGTGGAGCAACAGATGTCCCTTTCTCCATAAATGTACTCAATGGGACCGTAATGTTGCAGCCACACACAGGTTGACCTGCTGTGAGGAAAAAACGAGTTAGTACATTTCAAACATGAAAAAGGTCATTTTAAAATCAACTTGAAAAACCAAAATTCCAAAAGTATAAAAGACAAAAAATGCTTACCAAAGAAAGATAATGGATTCTGCTCTGCACCCTCCTCACGCCCTGTGGAGCAACAGATGTCCCTTTCTCCAAAAATGTACTCAATGGGACCGTAATGTTGCAGCCACACACAGGTTGACCTGCTGTGAGGAAAAAACGAGTTAGTACATTTCAAACATGAAAAAGGTCATTTTAAAATGAACTTGAAAAACCAAAATTCCAAAAGTATAAAACACAAAAAATGCTTACCAAAGAAAGATAATGGATAGTGCTCTGCACCCTCCTCCCGTGCTGTGGAGCAACAGATGTCCCTTTCTCCAAAAATGGGACCGTAATGTTGCAGCCACACACAGGTTGACCCGCTGTGAGGAAAAAACGAGTTAGTACATTTCAAACATGAAAAAGGTCATTTTAAAATCAACTTGAAAAACCAAAATTCCAAAAGTATAAAATACAAAAAATGCATACCAAAGAAAGATAATGTATACTGCTCTGCACCCTCCTCCCGCCCTGTGGAGCAACAGATGCCCCTTTCTCCAAAAATGTACTCAATGGGACCGTAATGTTGCAGCCACACACAGGTTGGCCTGCTGTGAGGAAAAAACGAGTTAGTACATTTCAAACATGAAAAAGGTCATTTTATAATCAACTTGAAAAACCAAAATTCCAAAAGTATAAAACACAAAAAATGCTTACCAAAGAAAGATAATGGATAGTGCTCTACACCCTCCTCCCGCCCTGTGGAGCAACAGATGTCCCTTTCTCCAAAAATGTACTCAGTGGGACCGTAATGTTGCAGCCACACACAGGTTGACCTGCTGTGAGGAAAAAACGAGTTAGTACATTTCGAACATGAAAAAGGTCATTTTAAAATCAACTTGAAAAACCAAAATTCCAAAAGTATAAAACACAACAAATGCTTACCACAGAAAGGTAATGGATAGTGCTCTGCACCCTCCTCCCGCCCTGTGGAGCAACAGATGTCCCTTTCTCCAAAAATGTACTCAATGGGACCGTAATGTTGCAGCCACACACAGGTTGACCTGCTGTGAGGAAAAAACGAGTTAGTACATTTCAAACATGAAAAAGGTCATTTTAAAATCAACTTCAAAAACCAAAATTCCAAAAGTATAAAACAAAAAAAATGCTTACCAAAGAGAGATAATGGATAGTGCTCTGCACCCTCCTCCCGTGCTGTGGAGCAACAAATGTCCCTTTCTCCAAAAATGTACTCAATGGGACCGTAATGTTGCAGCCACACACAGGTTGACCTGCTGTGAGGAAAAAACGAGTTAGTACATTTCAAACATGAAAAAGGTCATTTTAAAATCAACTTGAAAAACCAAAATTCCAAAAGTATTAAACACAAAAAATGCTTACCAATGAAAGGTAATGGATAGTGCTCTGCACCCTCCTCCCGCCCTGTGGAGCAACAGATGGCCCTTTCTCCAAAAATGTACTCAATGGGACCGTAATGTTGCAGCCACACACAGGTTGACCTGCTGTGAGGAAAAAACGAGTTAGTACATTTCAAACTTGAAAAAGGTCAGTTTAAAATCAACTTGAAAAACCAAAATTCCAAAAGTATAAAACACGAAAAATGCTTACCAAAGAAAGATAATGGATAGTGCTCTTCACCCTCCTCCCGCCCTGTGGAGCAACAGATGTCCCTTTCTCCAAAAATGTACTCAATGAGACCGTAATGTTGCAGTCACACATAGGTTGACCTGCTGTGAGGAAAAAACGAGTTAGTACATTTCAGACATGAAAAAGGTCATTTTAAAATCAACTTGAAAAACCAAAATTCTAAAAGTTTAAAACACAAAAAATGCTTACCAAAGAAAGACAATGGATAGTGCTCTGCACCCTCCTCCCGCCCTGTGGAGCAACAGATGTCACTTTCTCCAAAAATGTACTCAATGGGACCGTAATGTTGCAGCCACACACAGGTTGACCTGCTGTGAGGAAAAAACGAGTTAGTACATTTCAAACATGAAAAAGGTCATTTTAAAATCAACTTGAAAAACCAAAATTCCAAAAGTATAAAACACAAAAAATGCTTACCAAAGAAAGATAATGGGTAGTGCTCTGCATCCTCCTCCCGCCCTGTGGAGCAACAGATGTCCCTTTCTCCAAAAATGTACTCAATGGGACCATAATGTTGCAGCCACACACATGTTGACCTGCTGTGAGGAAAAAACGAGTTAGTACATTTCAAACATGAAAAAGGTCATTTTAAAATCAACTTGAAAAACCAAAATTCAAAAAGTATAAAACACAAAAAATGCTTACCAAAGAAAGATAATGGATAGTTCTCTGCACCCTCCTCCCGCCCTGTGGAGCAACAGATGTCCCTTTCTCCAAAAGTGTACTCATTGGGACCGTAATGTTGCAGCCACACACAGGTTGACCTGCTGTAAGGAAAAAACGAGTTAGTACATTTCAAACATGAAAAAGGTCATTTTAAAATCAACTTGAAAAACGACAATTCCAAAAGTATAAAACACAAAAAATGCTTACCAAAGAAAGATAATGTACACTGCTCTGCACCCTCCTCCCGCCTGTGGAGCAACAGATGTCCCTTTCTCCAAAAATGTACTCAATGGGGCCGTAATGTTGCAGCCACACACAGGTTGACCTGCTGTGAGGAAAAAACGAGTTAGTACATTTCAAACATAAAAAAGAACATTTTAAAATCAACTTCAAAAAACAAAATTCGAAAAGTATAAAACACAACAAATGCATACCAAAGAAAGATAATGGATAGTGCTCTGCACCCTCCTCACGCCCTGTGGAGCAACAGATGTACCTTTCTCCAAAAATGTACTCAATGGGACCGTAATGTTGCAGCCACACACAGGTTGACCTGTTGTGAGGAAAAAATGAGTTAGTACATTTCAAACATGAAAAAGGTCATTTTAAAATCAACTTAAAAAACCAATATTCCAAAAGTATAAAACACATAAAATGCTTACCAAAGAAAGATAATGGATAGTGCTCTACACCCTCCTCCCGCCCTGTGGAGCAACAGATGTCCCTTTCTCCAAAAATGTACTCAATGGGACCGTAATGTTGCAGCCACACACAGGTTGACCTGCTGTGAGGAAAAAACGAGTTAGTACATTTCAAACATGAAAAAGGTCATTTTAAAATCAACTTGAAAAACCAAAATTCCAAAAGTATAAAACACAAAAAATGCTTACCAAAGAAAGATAATAGATAGTGCTCTGCACCCTCCTCCCGCCCTGTGGAGCAACAGATGTCCCTTTCTCCAAAAATGTACTCAATGGGACCGTAATGTTGCAGCCACACAGGTTGACCTGCTGTGAGGAAAAAACATGTTAGTACATTTCAAACATGAAAAAGGTCATTTTAAAATCAACTTGAAAAACCAAAATTCCAAAAGTATAAAACACAACAAATGCTTACCAAAGAAAGATAATGGATAGTGCTCTGCACCCTCCTCCCGCCCTGTGGAGCAACAGATGTCCCTTTCTCCAAAAATGTACTCAATGGGAACGTAATGTTGCAGCCACACACAGGTTGACCTGCTGTGAGGAAAAAACGAGTTAGTACATTTCAAACATGAAATAGGTCATTTTAAAATCAACTTGAAAAACCAAAATTCCAAAAGTATAAAACACAAAAACCCTTACCAAAGAAAGATAATGGATAGTGCTCTGCACCCTCCACGCGCCCTGTGGAGCAACAGATGTCCCTTTCTCCATAAATGTACTCAATGGGACCGTAATGTTGCAGCCACACACAGGTTGACCTGCTGTGAGGAAAAAACGAGTTAGTACATTTCAAACATGAAAAAGGTCATTTTAAAATCAACTTGAAAAACCAAAATTCCAAAAGTATAAAAGACAAAAAATGCTTACCAAAGAAAGATAATGGATGCTGCTCTGCACCCTCCTCACGCCCTGTGGAGCAACAGATGTCCCTTTCTCCAAAAATGTACTCAATGGGACCGTAATGTTGCAGCCACACACAGGTTGACCTGCTGTGAGGAAAAAACGAGTTAGTACATTTCAAACATGAAAAAGGTCATTTTAAAATGAACTTGAAAAACCAAAATTCCAAAAGTATAAAACACAAAAAATGCTTACCAAAGAAAGATAATGGATAGTGCTCTGCACCCTCCTCCCGTGCTGTGGAGCAACAGATGTCCCTTTCTCCAAAAATGGGACCGTAATGTTGCAGCCACACACAGGTTGACCCGCTGTGAGGAAAAAACGAGTTAGTACATTTCAAACATGAAAAAGGTCATTTTAAAATCAACTTGAAAAACCAAAATTCCAAAAGTATAAAATACAAAAAATGCATACCAAAGAAAGATAATGTATACTGCTCTGCACCCTCCTCCCGCCTTGTGGAGCAACAGATGCCCCTTTCTCCAAAAATGTACTCAATGGGACCGTAATGTTGCAGCCACACACAGGTTGGCCTGCTGTGAGGAAAAAACGAGTTAGTACATTTCAAACATGAAAAAGGTCATTTTAAAATCAACTTGAAAAACCAAAATTCCATAAGTATAAAACACAAAAAATGCTTACCAAAGAAAGATAATGGATAGTGCTCTACACCCTCCTCCCGCCCTGTGGAGCAACAGATGTCCCTTTCTCCAAAAATGTACTCAGTGGGACCGTAATGTTGCAGCCACACACAGGTTGACCTGCTGTGAGGAAAAAACGAGTTAGTACATTTCGAACATGAAAAAGGTCATTTTAAAATCAACTTGAAAAACCAAAATTCCAAAAGTATAAAACACAACAAATGCTTACCACAGAAAGGTAATGGATAGTGCTCTGCACCCTCCTCCCGCCCTGTGGAGCAACAGATGTCCCTTTCTCCAAAAATGTACTCAATGGGACCGTAATGTTGCAGCCACACAGGTTGACCTGCTGTGAGGAAAAAACGAGTTAGTACATTTCAAACATGAAAAAGGTCATTTTAAAATCAACTTCAAAAACCAAAATTCCAAAAGTATAAAACAAAAAAAATGCTTACCAAAGAGAGATAATGGATAGTGCTCTGCACCCTCCTCCCGTGCTGTGGAGCAACAAATGTCCCTTTCTCCAAAAATGTACTCAATGGGACCGTAATGTTGCAGCCACACACAGGTTGACCTGCTGTGAGGAAAAAATGAGTTAGTACATTTCAAACATGAAAAAGGTCATTTTAAAATCAACTTGAAAAACCAAAATTCCAAAAGTATTAAACACAAAAAATGCTTACCAATGAAAGGTAATGGATAGTGCTCTGCACCCTCCTCCCGCCCTGTGGAGCAACAGATGGCCCTTTCTCCAAAAATGTACTCAATGGGACCGTAATGTTGCAGCCACACACAGGTTGACCTGCTGTGAGGAAAAAACGAGTTAGTACATTTCAAACATGATAAAGGTCATTTTAAAATCAACTTGAAAAACCAAAATTCCAAAAGCATAAAATACAAAAAATGCATACCAAAGAAAGATAATGTATACTGCTCTGCACCCTCCTCCCGCCCTGTGGAGCAACAGATGCCCCTTTCTCCAAAAATGTACTCAATGGGACCGTAATGTTGCAGCCACACACAGGTTGGCCTGCTGTGAGGAAAAAACGAGTTAGTACATTTCAAACATGAAAAAGGTCATTTTAAAATCAACTTGAAAAACTAAAATTCCAAAAGTATAAAACACAAAAAATACTTACCAAAGAAAGATAATGGATAGTGCTCTGCACCCTTCTCCCGCCCTGTGGAGCAACAGATGTCCCTTTCTCCAAAAATGTACTCATTGGGACCGTAATGTTGCAGCCACACACAGGTTGACCTGCTGTGAGGAAAAAGCGAGTTAGTACATTTCAAACATGAAAAAGGTCATTTTAAAATCAACTTGATAAACCAAAATTCCAAAAGTATAAAACACAAAAAATGCTTACCAAAGAAAGATAATGGATAGTGCTCTACACCCTCCTCCCGCCCTGTGGAGCAACAGATGTCCCTTTCTCCAAAAATGTACTCAGTGGGACCGTAATGTTGCAGCCACACACAGGTTGACCTGCTGTGAGGAAAAAACGAGTTAGTACATTTCGAACATGAAAAAGGTCATTTTAAAATCAACTTGAAAAACCAAAATTCCAAAAGTATAAAACACAACAAATGCTTACCACAGAAAGGTAATGGATAGTGCTCTGCACCCTCCTCCCGCCCTGTGGAGCAACAGATGTCCCTTTCTCCAAAAATGTACTCAATGGGACCGTAATGTTGCAGCCACACACAGGTTGACCTGCTGTGAGGAAAAAACGAGTTAGTACATTTCAAACATGAAAAAGGTCATTTTAAAATCAACTTCAAAAACCAAAATTCCAAAAGTATAAAACAAAAAAAAATGCTTACCAAAGAGAGATAATGGATAGTGCTCTGCACCCTCCTCCCGTGCTGTGGAGCAACAAATGTCCCTTTCTCCAAAAATGTACTCAATGGGACCGTAATGTTGCAGCCACACACAGGTTGACCTGCTGTGAGGAAAAAACGAGTTAGTACATTTCAAACATGAAAAAGGTCATTTTAAAATCAACTTGAAATACCAAAATTCCAAAAGTATAAAACACAACAAATGCTTACCAAAGAAAGATAATGGATAGTGCTCTGCACCCTCCTCCCACCCTGTGGAGCAACAGATGTCCCTTTCTCCAAAAATGTACTCAATGGGACCGTAATGTTGCAGCCACACACAGGTTGACCTGCTGTGAGGAAAAAACGAGTTAGTACATTTCGAACATGAAAAAGGTCATTTTAAAATCAACTTGAAAAACCAAAATTCCAAAAGTATTAAACACAAAAAATGCTAACCAATGAAAGGTAATGGATAGTGCTCTGCACCCTCCTCCCGCCCTGTGGAGCAACAGATGTCCCTTTCTCCAAAAATGTACTCAATGGGACCGTAATGTTGCAGCCACACACAGGTTGACCTGCTGTGAGGAAAAAACGAGTTAGTACATTTCAAACATGATAAAGGTCATTTTAAAATCAACTTGAAAAACCAAAATTCCAAAAGCATAAAATACAAAAAATGCATACCAAAGAAAGATAATGTATACTGCTCTGCACCCTCCTCCCGCCCTGTGGAGCAACAGATGCCCCTTTCTCCAAAAATGTACTCAATGGGACCGTAATGTTGCAGCCACACACAGGTTGGCCTGCTGTGAGGAAAAAACGAGTTAGTACATTTCAAACATGAAAAAGGTCATTTTAAAATCAACTTGAAAAACCAAAATTCCAAAAGTATAAGTCACAAAAAATGCTTACCAAAGAAAGATAATGTATACTGCCCTCCACCCTCCTCCCGCCCTGTGGAGCAACAGATGTCCCTTTCTCCAAAAATGTACTCAATGGGACCGTAATGTTCCAGCCACACACAGGTTGACCTGCTGTGAGGAAAAAACAAGTTAGTACATTTCAAACATGAAAAAGGTCATTTTAAAATCAACTTGAAAAACCAAAATTCCAAAAGTATAAAACACAAAAAATGCTTACCAAAGAAAGATAATGTATACTGCTCTGCACCCTCCTCCCGCCCTGTGGAGCAACAGATGCCCCTTTCTCCAAAAATGTACTCAATGGGACCGTAATGTTGCAGCCACACACAGGTTGGCCTGCTGTGGGGAAAAAACGAGTTAGTACATTTCAAACATGAAAAAGGTCATTTTAAAATCAACTTGAAAAACCAAAATTCCAAAAGTATAAAACACAAAAAATGCTTACCAAAGAAAGATAATGGATAGTGCTCTACACCCTCCTCCCGCCCTGTGGAGCAACAGATGTCCCTTTCTCCAAAAATGTACTCAGTGGGACCGTAATGTTGCAGCCACACACAGGTTGACCTGCTGTGAGGAAAAAACGAGTTAGTACATTTCAAACATGAAAAAGGTCATTTTAAAATCAACTTGAAAAACCAAAATTCCAAAAGTATAAAACACAACAAATGCTTACCACAGAAAGGTAATGGATAGTGCTCTGCACCCTCCTCCCGCCCTGTGGAGCAACAGATGTCCCTTTCTCCAAAAATGTACTCAATGGGACCGTAATGTTGCAGCCACACACAGGTTGACCTGCTGTGAGGAAAAAACGAGTTAGTACATTTCAAACATGAAAAAGGTCATTTTAAAATCAACTTCAAAAACCAAAATTCCAAAAGTATAAAACAAAAAAAATGCTTACCAAAGAGAGATAATGGATAGTGCTCTGCACCCTCCTCCCGTGCTGTGGAGCAACAAATGTCCCTTTCTCCAAAAATGTACTCAATGGGACCGTAATGTTGCAGCCACACACAGGTTGACCTGCTGTGAGGAAAAAACGAGTTAGTACATTTCAAACATGAAAAAGGTCATTTTAAAATCAACTTGAAATACCAAAATTCCAAAAGTATAAAACACAACAAATGCTTACCAAAGAAAGATAATGGATAGTGCTCTGCACCCTCCTCCCACCCTGTGGAGCAACAGATGTCCCTTTCTCCAAAAATGTACTCAATGGGACCGTAATGTTGCAGCCACACACAGGTTGACCTGCTGTGAGGAAAAAACGAGTTAGTACATTTCGAACATGAAAAAGGTCATTTTAAAATCAACTTGAAAAACCAAAATTCCTAAAGTATTAAACACAAAAAATGCTTACCAATGAAAGGTAATGGATAGTGCTCTGCACCCTCCTCCCGCCCTGTGGAGCAACAGATGTCCCTTTCTCCAAAAATGTACTCAATGGGACCGTAATGTTGCAGCCACACACAGGTTGACCTGCTGTGAGGAAAAAACGAGTTAGTACATTTCAAACATGAAAAAGGTCATTTTAAAATCAACTTGAAAAACCAAAATTCCAAAAGCATAAAATACAAAAAATGCATACCAAAGAAAGATAATGTATACTGCTCTGCACCCTCCTCCCACCCTGTGGAGCAACAGATGCCCCTTTCTCCAAAAATGTACTCAATGGGACCGTAATGTTGCAGCCACACACAGGTTGGCCTGCTGTGAGGAAAAAACGAGTTAGTACATTTCAAACATGAAAAAGGTCATTTTAAAATCAACTTGAAAAACTAAAATTCCAAAAGTATAAAACACAAAAAATACTTACCAAAGAAAGATAATGGATAGTGCTCTGCACCCTTCTCCCGCCCTGTGGAGCAACAGATGTCCCTTTCTCCAAAAATGTACTCATTGGGACCGTAATGTTGCAGCCACACACAGGTTGACCTGCTGTGAGGAAAAAGCGAGTTAGTACATTTCAAACATGAAAAAGGTCATTTTAAAATCAACTTGAAAAACCAAAATTCCAAAAGTATAAGACACAAAAAATGCTTACCAAAGAAAGATAATGTATACTGCCCTCCACCCTCCTCCCGCCCTGTGGAGCAACAGATGTCCCTTTCTCCAAAAATGTACTCAATGGGACCGTAATGTTGCAGCCACACACAGGTTGACCTGCTGTGAGGAAAAAACGAGTTAGTACATTTCAAACATGATAAAGGTCATTTTAAAATCAACTTGAAAAACCAAAATTCCAAAAGTATAAAACACAACAAATGCTTACCACAGAAAGGTAATGGATAGTGCTCTGCACCCTCCTCCCGCCCTGTGGAGCAACAGATGCCCCTTTCTCCAAAAATGTACTCAATGGGACCGTAATGTTGCAGCCACACACAGGTTGACCTGCTGTGAGGAAAAAACGAGTTAGTACATTTCAAACATGAAAAAGGTCATTTTAAAATCAACTTCAAAAACCAAAATTCCAAAAGTATAAAACACAAAAAATGCTTACCAAAGAAAGATAATGGATAGTGCTCTGCACCCTCCTCCCACCCTGTGGAGCAACAGATGTCCCTTTCTCCAAAAATGTACTCAATGGGACCGTAATGTTGCAGCCACACACAGGTTGACCTGCTGTGAGGAAAAAACGAGTTAGTACATTTCGAACATGAAAAAGGTCATTTTAAAATCAACTTGAAAAACCAAAATTCCAAAAGTATTAAACACAAAAAATGCTTACCAATGAAAGGTAATGGATAGTGCTCTGCACCCTCCTCCCGCCCTGTGGAGCAACAGATGTCCCTTTCTCCAAAAATGTACTCAATGGGACCGTAATGTTGCAGCCACACACAGGTTGACCTGCTGTGAGGAAAAAACGAGTTAGTACATTTCAAACATGATAAAGGTCATTTTAAAATCAACTTGAAAAACCAAAATTCCAAAAGCATAAAATACAAAAAATGCATACCAAAGAAAGATAATGTATACTGCTCTGCACCCTCCTCCCGCCCTGTGGAGCAACAGATGCCCCTTTCTCCAAAAATGTACTCAATGGGACCGTAATGTTGCAGCCACACACAGGTTGGCCTGCTGTGAGGAAAAAACGAGTTAGTACATTTCAAACATGAAAAAGGTCATTTTAAAATCAACTTGAAAAACCAAAATTCCAAAAGTATAAGACACAAAAAATGCTTACCAAAGAAAGATAATGTATACTGCCCTCCACCCTCCTCCCGCCCTGTGGAGCAACAGATGTCCCTTTCTCCAAAAATGTACTCAATGGGACCGTAATGTTCCAGCCACACACAGGTTGACCTGCTGTGAGGAAAAAACAAGTTAGTACATTTCAAACATGAAAAAGGTCATTTTAAAATCAACTTGAAAAACCAAAATTCAAAAAGTATAAAACACAAAAAATGCTTACCAAAGAAAGATAATGTATACTGCTCTGCACCCTCCTCCCGCCCTGTGGAGCAACAGATGCCCCTTTCTCCAAAAATGTACTCAATGGGACCGTAATGTTGCAGCCACACACAGGTTGGCCTGCTGTGGGGAAAAAACGAGTTAGTACATTTCAAACATGAAAAAGGTCATTTTAAAATCAACTTGAAAAACAAAAATTCCAAAAGTATAAAACACAAAAAATGCTTACCAAAGAAAGATAATGGATAGTGCTCTACACCCTCCTCCCGCCCTGTGGAGCAACAGATGTCCCTTTCTCCAAAAATGTACTCAGTGGGACCGTAATGTTGCAGCCACACACAGGTTGACCTGCTGTGAGGAAAAAACGAGTTAGTACATTTCGAACATGAAAAAGGTCATTTTAAAATCAACTTGAAAAACCAAAATTCCAAAAGTATAAAACACAACAAATGCTTACCACAGAAAGGTAATGGATAGTGCTCTGCACCCTCCTCCCGCCCTGTGGAGCAACAGATGTCCCTTTCTCCAAAAATGTACTCAATGGGACCGTAATGTTGCAGCCACACACAGGTTGACCTGCTGTGAGGAAAAAACGAGTTAGTACATTTCAAACATGAAAAAGGTCATTTTAAAATCAACTTCAAAAACCAAAATTCCAAAAGTATAAAACAAAAAAAATGCTTACCAAAGAGAGATAATGGATAGTGCTCTGCACCCTCCTCCCGTGCTGTGGAGCAACAAATGTCCCTTTCTCCAAAAATGTACTCAATGGGACCGTAATGTTGCAGCCACACACAGGTTGACCTGCTGTGAGGAAAAAACGAGTTAGTACATTTCAAACATGAAAAAGGGCATTTTAAAATCAACTTGAAATACCAAAATTCCAAAAGTATAAAACACAACAAATGCTTACCAAAGAAAGATAATGGATAGTGCTCTGCACCCTCCTCCCACCCTGTGGAGCAACAGATGTCCCTTTCTCCAAAAATGTACTCAATGGGACCGTAATGTTGCAGCCACACACAGGTTGACCTGCTGTGAGGAAAAAACGAGTTAGTACATTTCGAACATGAAAAAGGTCATTTTAAAATCAACTTGAAAAACCAAAATTCCAAAAGTATTAAACACAAAAAATGCTTACCAATGAAAGGTAATGGATAGTGCTCTGCACCCTCCACCCGCCCTGTGGAGCAACAGATGTCCCTTTCTCCAAAAATGTACTCAATGGGACCGTAATGTTGCAGCCACACACAGGTTGACCTGCTGTGAGGAAAAAACGAGTTAGTACATTTCAAACATGATAAAGGTCATATTAAAATCCACTTGAAAAACCAAAATTCCAAAAGCATAAAATACAAAAAATGCATACCAAAGAAAGATAATGTATACTGCTCTGCACCCTCCTCCCGCCCTGTGGAGCAACAGATGCCCCTTTCTCCAAAAATGTACTCAATGGTACCGTAATGTTCCAGCCACACACAGGTTGACCTGCTGTGAGGAAAAAACAAGTTAGTACATTTCAAACATGAAAAAGGTCATTTTAAAATCAACTTGAAAAACCAAAATTCAAAAAGTATAAAACACAAAAAATGCTTACCAAAGAAAGATAATGTATACTGCTCTGCACCCTCCTCCCGCCCTGTGGAGCAACAGATGTCCCTTTCTCCAAAAATGTACTCATTGGGCCCGTAATGTTGCAGCCACACACAGGTTGACCTGCTGTGAGGAAAAAACGAGTTAGTACATTTCAAACATGATAAAGGTCATTTTAAAATCAACTTGAAAAACCAAAATTCCAAAAGCATAAAACACAACAAATGCTTACCAAAGAAAGATAATGGATAGTGCTCTGCACCCTCCTCCCGCCCTGTGGAGCAACAGATGCCCCTTTCTCCAAAAATGTACTCAATGGGACCGTAATGTTGCAGCCACACACAGGTTGGCCTGCTGTGAGGAAAAAACGAGTTAGTACATTTCAAACATGAAAAAGGTCATTTTAAAATCAACTTGAAAAACCAAAATTCCAAAAGTATAAACACAAAAAATGCTTACCAAAGAAAGATAATGGATAGTGCTCTACACCCTCCTCCCGCCCTGTGGATCAATAGATGTCCCTTTCTCCAAAAATGTACTCAGTGGGACCGTAATGTTGCAGCCACACACAGGTTGACCTGCTGTGAGGAAAAAACGAGTTAGTACATTTCAAACATGAAAAAGGTCATTTTAAAAACAACTTGAAAAACCAAAATTCCAAAAGTATAAAACACAAAAAATGCTTACAATATAAAGGTAATGTATACTGCTCTGCACCCTCCTCCCACCCTGTGGAGCAACAGATGTCCCTTTCTCCAAAAATGTACTCAATGGGACCGTAATGTTGCAGCCACACACAGGTTGACCTGCTGTGAGGAAAAAACGAGTTAGTACATTTCAAACATGAAAAAGGTCATTTTAAAATCAACTTCAAAAACCAAAATTCCAAAAGTATAAAACACAAAAAAAGCTTACCAAAGAGAGATAATGGATAGTGCTCTGCACCCTCCTCCCGCCCTGTGGAGCAACAAATGTCCCTTTCTCCAAAAATGGGACCGTAATGTTGCAGCCACACACAGGTTGACCTGCTGTGAGGAAAAAACGAGTTAGTACATTTCAAACATGAAAAAGGTCATTTTAAAATCAACTTGAAATACCAAAATTCCAAAAGTATAAAACACAACAAATGCTTACCAAAGAAAGATAATGGATAGTGCTCTGCACCCTCCTCCCGCCCTGTGGAGCAACAGATGTCCCTTTCTCCAAAAATGTACTCAATGGGACCGTAATGTCGCAGCCACACACAGGTTGACCTGCTCTGAGGAAAAAACAAATTAGTACATTTCAAACATGAAAAAGGTCATTTTAAAATCAACTTGAAAAACTAAAATTCCAAAAGTATAAAACACAAAAAATGCTTACCAAAGAAAGATAATGGATAGTGCTCTGCACCCTCCTCCCGCCCTGTGGAGCAACAGATGTCCCTTTCTCCAAAAATGTACTCAATGGGACCGTAATGTTGCAGCCACACACAGGTTGACCTGCTGTGAGGAAAAAACGAGTTAGTACATTTCAAACATGAAAAAGGTCGTTTTAAAATCAACTTGAAAAACCAAAATTCCAATAGTATAAAACACAAAAAATGCTTACCAAAGAAAGATAATGGATAGTGCTCTGCACCCTCCTGCCGCCCTGTGGAGCAACAGATGTCCCGTTCTCCAAAAATGTACTCAATGGGACCGTAATGTTGCAGCCACACACAGGTTGACCTGCTGTGAGGAAAAAACGAGTTAGTACATTTCAAACATGAAAAACGTCATTATAAAATGAACTTGAAAAACCAAAATTCCAAAAGTATAAAACACAAAAAATGCTTACCAAGAAAGATAATGGATAGTGCTCTGGACCCTCCTCCGCCGTGCGGAGCAACAGATGTCCCTTTCTCCAAAAATGTACTCAATGGGACCGTAATGTTGCAGCCACACACAGGATGACCTGCTGTGAGGAAAAAACGAGTTAGTACATTTCAAACATGAAAAAGGTCACTTTAAAATCAACTTGAAAAACCAAAATTCCAAAAGTACAAAACACAAAAAATGCTTACCAAAGAAAGATAATGGATAGTGCTCTGCACCCTCCTCCCGCCCTGTGGAGCAACAGATGTCCCTTTCTCCAAAAATGTACTCAATGGGACCGTAATGTTGTAGCCACACACAGGTTGACCTACTGTGAGGAAAAAACGAGTTAGTACATTTCAAACATGAAGAAGGTCATTTTAAAATCAACTTGAAAAACCAAAATTCCAAAAGTTTAAAACACAAAAAATGCTTACCAATGAAAGGTAATGGATAGTGCTCTGCACCCTCCTCCCGCCCTGTGGAGCAACAGATGTCCCTTTCTCCAAAAATGTACTCAATGGGACCGTAATGTTGCAGCCACACACAGGTTGACCTGCTGTGAGGAAAAAACGAGTTAGTACATTTCAAACATGATAAAGGTCATTTTAAAATCAACTTGAAAAACCAAAATTCCAAAAGCATAAAATACAAAAAATGCATACCAAAGAAAGATAATGTATACTGCTCTGCACCCTCCTCCCGCCCTGTGGAGCAACAGATGCCCCTTTCTCCAAAAATGTACTCAATGGGACCGTAATGTTGCAGCCACACACAGGTTGGCCTGCTGTGAGGAAAAAACGAGTTAGTACATTTCAAACATGAAAAAGGTCATTTTAAAATCAACTTGAAAAACCAAAATTCCAAAAGTATAAGACACAAAAAATGCTTACCAAAGAAAGATAATGTATACTGCCCTCCACCCTCCTCCCGCCCTGTGGAGCAACAGATGTCCCTTTCTCCAAAAATGTACTCAATGGGACCGTAATGTTCCAGCCACACACAGGTTGACCTGCTGTGAGGAAAAAACAAGTTAGTACATTTCAAACATGAAAAAGGTCATTTTAAAATCAACTTGAAAAACCAAAATTCAAAAAGTATAAAACACAAAAAATGCTTACCAAAGAAAGATAATGTATACTGCTCTGCACCCTCCTCCCGCCCTGTGGAGCAACAGATGCCCCTTTCTCCAAAAATGTACTCAATGGGACCGTAATGTTGCAGCCACACACAGGTTGGCCTGCTGTGGGGAAAAAACGAGTTAGTACATTTCAAACATGAAAAAGGTCATTTTAAAATCAACTTGAAAAACAAAAATTCCAAAAGTATAAAACACAAAAAATGCTTACCAAAGAAAGATAATGGATAGTGCTCTACACCCTCCTCCCGCCCTGTGGAGCAACAGATGTCCCTTTCTCCAAAAATGTACTCAGTGGGACCGTAATGTTGCAGCCACACACAGGTTGACCTGCTGTGAGGAAAAAACGAGTTAGTACATTTCGAACATGAAAAAGGTCATTTTAAAATCAACTTGAAAAACCAAAATTCCAAAAGTATAAAACACAACAAATGCTTACCACAGAAAGGTAATGGATAGTGCTCTGCACCCTCCTCCCGCCCTGTGGAGCAACAGATGTCCCTTTCTCCAAAAATGTACTCAATGGGACCGTAATGTTGCAGCCACACACAGGTTGACCTGCTGTGAGGAAAAAACGAGTTAGTACATTTCAAACATGAAAAAGGTCATTTTAAAATCAACTTCAAAAACCAAAATTCCAAAAGTATAAAACAAAAAAAATGCTTACCAAAGAGAGATAATGGATAGTGCTCTGCACCCTCCTCCCGTGCTGTGGAGCAACAAATGTCCCTTTCTCCAAAAATGTACTCAATGGGACCGTAATGTTGCAGCCACACACAGGTTGACCTGCTGTGAGGAAAAAACGAGTTAGTACATTTCAAACATGAAAAAGGTCATTTTAAAATCAACTTGAAATACCAAAATTCCAAAAGTATAAAACACAACAAATGCTTACCAAAGAAAGATAATGGATAGTGCTCTGCACCCTCCTCCCACCCTGTGGAGCAACAGATGTCCCTTTCTCTAAAAATGTACTCAATGGGACCGTAATGTTGCAGCCACACACAGGTTGACCTGCTGTGAGGAAAAAACGAGTTAGTACATTTCGAACATGAAAAAGGTCATTTTAAAATCAACTTGAAAAACCAAAATTCCAAAAGTATTAAACACAAAAAATGCTTACCAATGAAAGGTAATGGATAGTGCTCTGCACCCTCCTCCCGCCCTGTGGAGCAACAGATGTCCCTTTCTCCAAAAATGTACTCAATGGGACCGTAATGTTGCAGCCACACACAGGTTGACCTGCTGTGAGGAAAAAACGAGTTAGTACATTTCAAACATGATAAAGGTCATATTAAAATCCACTTGAAAAACCAAAATTCCAAAAGCATAAAATACAAAAAATGCATACCAAAGAAAGATAATGTATACTGCTCTGCACCCTCCTCCCGCCCTGTGGAGCAACAGATGCCCCTTTCTCCAAAAATGTACTCAATGGTACCGTAATGTTCCAGCCACACACAGGTTGACCTGCTGTGAGGAAAAAACAAGTTAGTACATTTCAAACATGAAAAAGGTCATTTTAAAATCAACTTGAAAAACCAAAATTCAAAAAGTATAAAACACAAAAAATGCTTACCAAAGAAAGATAATGTATACTGCTCTGCACCCTCCTCCCGCCCTGTGGAGCAACAGATGTCCCTTTCTCCAAAAATGTACTCATTGGGCCCGTAATGTTGCAGCCACACACAGGTTGACCTGCTGTGAGGAAAAAACGAGTTAGTACATTTCAAACATGATAAAGGTCATTTTAAAATCAACTTGAAAAACCAAAATTCCAAAAGCATAAAACACAACAAATGCTTACCAAAGAAAGATAATGGATAGTGCTCTGCACCCTCCTCCCGCCCTGTGGAGCAACAGATGCCCCTTTCTCCAAAAATGTACTCAATGGGACCGTAATGTTGCAGCCACACACAGGTTGGCCTGCTGTGAGGAAAAAACGAGTTAGTACATTTCAAACATGAAAAAGGTCATTTTAAAATCAACTTGAAAAACCAAAATTCCAAAAGTATAAACACAAAAAATGCTTACCAAAGAAAGATAATGGATAGTGCTCTACACCCTCCTCCCGCCCTGTGGATCAATAGATGTCCCTTTCTCCAAAAATGTACTCAGTGGGACCGTAATGTTGCAGCCACACACAGGTTGACCTGCTGTGAGGAAAAAACGAGTTAGTACATTTCAAACATGAAAAAGGTCATTTTAAAAATAACTTGAAAAACCAAAATTCCAAAAGTATAAAACACAACAAATGCTTACCACAGAAAGGTAATGGATAGTGCTCTGCACCCTCCTCCTGCCCTGTGGAGCAACAGATGTCCCTTTCTCCAAAAATGTACTCAATGGGACCGTAATGTTGCAGCCACACACAGGTTGACCTGCTGTGAGGAAAAAACGAGTTAGTACATTTCAAACATGAAAAAGGTCATTTTAAAATCAACTTCAAAAACCAAAATTCCAAAAGTATAAAACACAAAAAAAGCTTACCAAAGAGAGATAATGGATAGTGCTCTGCACCCTCCTCCCGCCCTGTGGAGCAACAAATGTCCCTTTCTCCAAAAATGGGACCGTAATGTTGCAGCCACACACAGGTTGACCTGCTGTGAGGAAAAAACGAGTTAGTACATTTCAAACATGAAAAAGGTCATTTTAAAATCAACTTGAAATACCAAAATTCCAAAAGTATAAAACACAACAAATGCTTACCAAAGAAAGATAATGGATAGTGCTCTGCACCCTCCTCCCGCCCTGTGGAGCAACAGATGTCCCTTTCTCCAAAAATGTACTCAATGGGACCGTAATGTCGCAGCCACACACAGGTTGACCTGCTCTGAGGAAAAAACAAATTAGTACATTTCAAACATGAAAAAGGTCATTTTAAAATCAACTTGAAAAACTAAAATTCCAAAAGTATAAAACACAAAAAATGCTTACCAAAGAAAGATAATGGATAGTGCTCTGCACCCTCCTCCCGCCCTGTGGAGCAACAGATGTCCCTTTCTCCAAAAATGTACTCAATGGGACCGTAATGTTGCAGCCACACACAGGTTGACCTGCTGTGAGGAAAAAACGAGTTAGTACATTTCAAACATGAAAAAGGTCGTTTTAAAATCAACTTGAAAAACCAAAATTCCAATAGTATAAAACACAAAAAATGCTTACCAAAGAAAGATAATGGATAGTGCTCTGCACCCTCCTGCCGCCCTGTGGAGCAACAGATGTCCCGTTCTCCAAAAATGTACTCAATGGGACCGTAATGTTGCAGCCACACACAGGTTGACCTGCTGTGAGGAAAAAACGAGTTAGTACATTTCAAACATGAAAAACGTCATTATAAAATGAACTTGAAAAACCAAAATTCCAAAAGTATAAAACACAAAAAATGCTTACCAAGAAAGATAATGGATAGTGCTCTGGACCCTCCTCCGCCGTGCGGAGCAACAGATGTCCCTTTCTCCAAAAATGTACTCAATGGGACCGTAATGTTGCAGCCACACACAGGATGACCTGCTGTGAGGAAAAAACGAGTTAGTACATTTCAAACATGAAAAAGGTCACTTTAAAATCAACTTGAAAAACCAAAATTCCAAAAGTACAAAACACAAAAAATGCTTACCAAAGAAAGATAATGGATAGTGCTCTGCACCCTCCTCCCGCCCTGTGGAGCAACAGATGTCCCTTTCTCCAAAAATGTACTCAATGGGACCGTAATGTTGTAGCCACACACAGGTTGACCTACTGTGAGGAAAAAACGAGTTAGTACATTTCAAACATGAAGAAGGTCATTTTAAAATCAACTTGAAAAACCAAAATTCCAAAAGTTTAAAACACAAAAAATGCTTACCAAAGAAAGATAATGGATAGTGCTCTTCACCCTACTCCCGCCCTGTGGAGCAACAGATGTCCCTTTCTCCAAAAATGTACTCAATGGGACCGTAATGTTGCAGCCACACACAGGTTGATCTGCTGTGAGGAAAAAACGAGTTAGTACATTTCAAACATGAAAAAGGTCATTTTAAAATCAACTTGAAAAACCAAAATTCCAAAAGTATAAAACACAAAAAATGCTTACCACAGAAAGGTAATGGATAGTGCTCTGCACCCTCCTCCCGCCCTGTGGAGCAACAGATGTCCCTTTCTCCAAAAATGTACTCAATGGGACCGTTACGTTGCAGCCACACACAGGTTGACCTGCTGTGAGGAAAAAACGAGTTAGTACATTTCAAACATGAAAAAGGTCATTTTAAAATCAACTTGAAAAACCAAAATTCCAAAAGTATAAAACACAAAAAATGCTTATCAAAGAAAGATAATGTATACTGCGCTGCACCCTAATCCCGCCCTGTGGAGCAACAGATGTCCCTTTCTCCAAAAATTTACTCAATGGTTCGTAATGTTGCACCCACACACAGGTTGACCTGCTGTGAGGAAAAAACGAGTTAGTACATTTCAAACATGAAAAAGGTCATTTTTAAATCAACTTCAAAAACCAAAATTCCAAAAGTATAAAACACAAAAAATGCTTACCAAAGAAAGATAATAGATAGTGCTCTGCACCCTCCTCCCGCCCTGTGGAGCAACAGATGTCCCTTTCTCCAAAAATGTACTCAATGGGACCGTAATGTTGCAGCCACACACAGGTTGACCTGCTGTGAGGAAAAAACGAGTTAGTACATTTCAAACATGAAAAAGGTCATTTTAAAACCAACTTCAAAAACCAAAATTCCAAAAGTATAAAACACAACAAATGCTTACCAAAGAAAGATAATGTATACTGCGCTGCACCCTCCTCCCGCCCTGTGGAGCAACAGATGTCCCTTTCTCCAAAAATGTACTCAATGGTTCGTAATGTTGCAGCCACACACAGGTTGACCTGCTGTGAGGAAAAAACGAGTTAGTACATTTCAAACATGAAAAAGGTCATTTTAAAATACACTTGAAAAACCAAAATTCCAAAAGTATAAAACACAAAAAAACCTTACCAAAGAAAGATAATGGATAGTGCACTGCACCCTCCTGCCGCCCTATGGAGCAACAGATGTCCCTTTCTCCAAAAATGTACTCAATGGTTCGTAATGTTGCAGCCACACACAGGTTGACCTGCTGTGAGGAAAAAACGAGTTAGTACATTTCAAACATGAAAAAGGTCATTTTAAAATCAACTTGAAAAACCAAAATTCCAAAAGTATATAACACAAAAAATGCTTACTAAGGAAAGATAATGGATAGTGCTCTGCACCCACCTCACGCTCTGTGGAGCAACAGATGTCCCTTTCTCCAAAAATGTACTCAATGGGATAGTAATGTTGCAGCCACACATAGGTTGACCTGCTGTGAGGAAAAAACGAGTTAGTACATTTCAAACATGAAAATGGTCATTTTAAAAACAAACTTGAAAAACCAAAATTCCAAAAGTATGAAACACAAAAAATGCTTACCAAAGAAAGATAATGGATAGTGCTCTGCACCCTCCTCCCGCCCTGTGGAGCAACAGATGTCCCTATCTCCAAAAATGTACTCAATGGGACCGTAATGTTGCAGCCACACACAGGTTGACCTGCTGTGAGGAAAAAACAAATTAGTACATTTCAAACATGAAAAAGGTCATTTTAAAAAAACTTCAAAAACCAAAATTCCAAAAGTATAAAACACGAAAACTGCTTACCAAAGAAAGATAAATGATAGTGCTCTGCACCCTCCTGCCGCCCTGTGGAGCAACAGATGTCCCTTTCTCCAAAAATGTACTCAATGGGACCGTAATGTTGCAGCCACACACAGGTTGATCTGCTGTGAGGAGAAAACGAGTTAGTACATTTCAAACATGAAAAAGGTCATTTTAAAATCAACTTGAAAATACAAATTCCAAAAGTATAAAACACAAAAAATGCTTACCAAAGAAAGATAATGGATAGTGCTCTGCACCCTCCTCCCGCCCTGTGGAGCAACAGATGTCCCTTTCTCCAAAAATGTACTCAATGGGACCGTAATGTTGCAGCCACACACAGGTTGACCTGCTGTGAGGAAAAAACGAGTTAGTACATTTCAAACATGAAAAAGGTCATTTTAAAATTAACTTGAAAAACCAAAATTCCAAAAGTATAAAACACAATGCTTACCAAAGAAAGATAATGGATAGTGCTCTGCACCCTCCTCCCGCCCGGTGGAACAACAGATGTCCCTTTTTCCAAAAATGTACTCAATGGGACCGTAATGTTGCAGCCACACACAGGTTGACCTGCTGTGAGGAAAAAACGAGTTAGTACATTTCAAACATGAAAAAGGTCATTTTAAAATCAACTTGAAAAACCAAAATTCCAAAAGTATAAAACATAAAAAATGCTTACCAAAGAATGATAATGGCTGGTGCTCTGCACCCTGCTCCCGCCCTGTGGAGCAACAGATGTCCCTTTCTCCAAAAACGTACTCAATGGGACCGTAATGTTGCAGCCACACACAGGTTGACCTGCTGTGAGGAAAAAACGAGTTAGTACATTTCAAACATGAAAAAGGTCATTTTAAAATCAACTTGAAAAACCAAAATTCCAAAAGTATAAAATACAAAAAATGCTAACCAAAGAAAGATAATGGATAGTGCTCTGCACTCTCCTCCCACCTTGCAGACGAACAGATGTCCCTTTCTCCAAAAATGTACTCAATGGGACCGTAATGTTGCAGCCACACACAGGTTGACCTGCTGTGAGGAAAAAACGAGTTAGTACATTTCAAACATGAAAAAGGTCATTTTAAAATCAACTTGAAAAACCAAAATTCCAAAAGTATAAAACACAAAAAATGCTTATCAAAGAAAGATAATGTATACTGCGCTGCACCCTAATCCCGCCCTGTGGAGCAACAGATGTCCCTTTCTCCAAAAATTTACTCAATGGTTCGTAATGTTGCACCCACACACAGGTTGACCTGCTGTGAGGAAAAAACGAGTTAGTACATTTCAAACATGAAAAAGGTCATTTTTAAATCAACTTCAAAAACCAAAATTCCAAAAGTATAAAACACAAAAAATGCTTACCAAAGAAAGATAATAGATAGTGCTCTGCACCCTCCTCCCGCCCTGTGGAGCAACAGATGTCCCTTTCTCCAAAAATGTACTCAATGGGACCGTAATGTTGCAGCCACACACAGGTTGACCTGCTGTGAGGAAAAAACGAGTTAGTACATTTCAAACATGAAAAAGGTCATTTTAAAATCAACTTGAAAAACCAAAATTCCAAAAGTATAAAACACAAAAAATGCTTACAATATGAAGGTAATGTATACTGCTCTGCACCCTCCTCCCACCCTGTGGAGCAACAGATGTCCCTTTCTCCAAAAATGTACTCAATGGGACCGTAATGTTGCAGCCACACACAGGTTGACCTGCTGTGAGGAAAAAACGAGTTAGTACATTTCAAACATGAAAAAGGTCATTTTAAAATCAACTTGAAAAACCAAAATTCCAAAAGTATAAAACACAAAAAATGCTTACCAAAGAAAGATAATGGGTACTGCTCTGCACCCTCCTCCCGCGCTGTGGAGCAACAGATGTCCCTTTCTCCAAAAATGTACTCAATGGGACCGTAATGTTGCAGCCACACACAGGTTGACCTGCTGTGAGGAAAAAACGAGTTAGTACATTTCAAACATGAAAAAGGTCATTTTAAAATCAACTTCAAAAACCAAAATTCCAAAAGTATAAAACACAACAAATGCTTACCAAAGGAAGATAATGGATAGTGCTTTGCACCCTCCTGCCGCCCTGTGGAGCAACAGATGTCCCGTTCTCCAAAAATGTACTCAATGGGACCGTAATGTTGCAGCCACACACAGGTTGACCTGCTGTGAGGAAAAAACGAGTTAGTACATTTCAAACATGAAAAACGTCATTTTAAAATGAACTTGAAAAACCAAAATTCCAAAAGTATAAAACACAAAAAATGCTTACCAAGAAAGATAATGGATAGTGCTCTGGACCCTCCTCCGCTGTGCGGAGCAACAGATGTCCCTTTCTCCAAAAATGTACTCAATGGGACCGTAATGTTGCAGCCACACACAGGATGACCTGCTGTGAGGAAAAAACGAGTTAGTACATTTCAAACATGAAAAAGGTCATTTTAAAATCAACTTGAAAAACCAAAATTCCAAAAGTACAAAACACAAAAAATGCTTACCAAAGAAAGATAATGGATAGTGCTCTGCACCCTCCTCCCGCCCTGTGGAGCAACAGATGTCCCTTTCTCCAAAAATGTACTCAATGGGACCGTAATGTTGCAGCCACACACAGGTTGACCTGCTGTGAGGAAAAAACGAGTTAGTACATTTCAAACATGAAGAAGGTCATTTTAAAATCAACTTGAAAAACCAAAATTCCAAAAGTTTAAAACACAAAAAATGCTTACCAAAGAAAGATAATGGATAGTGCTCTTCACCCTCCTCCCGCCCTGTGGAGCAACAGATGTCCCTTTCTCCAAAAATGTACTCAATGGGACCGTAATGTTGCAGCCACACACAGGTTGATCTGCTGTGAGGAAAAAACGAGTTAGTACATTTCAAACATGAAAAAGGTCATTTTAAAATCAACTTGAAAAACCAAAATTCCAAAAGTATATAACACAAAAAATGCTTACCAAAGAAAGATAATGTATACTGCTCTTCACCCTCCTCCTGCCCTGTGGAGCAACAGATGTCCCTTTCTCCAAAAATGTACTCAATGGGACCGTAATGTTGCAGCCACACACAGGTGGACCTACTGTGAGGAAAAAACGAGTTAGTATATTTCAAACATGAAAAAGATCATTTTAAAATCAACTTGAAAAACCAAAATTCCAAAAGTATAAAACACAAAAAATGCTTACAAAAGAAAGATAATGTATACTGCTCTGCACCCTCCTCCCGCCCTGTGGAGCAACAGATGTCCCTTTCTCCAAAAATGTACTCAATGGGACCGTTACGTTGCAGCCACACACAGGTTGACCTGCTGTGAGGAAAAAACGAGTTAGTACATTTCAAACATGAAAAAGGTCATTTTAAAATCAACTTGAAAAACCAAAATTCCAAAAGTATAAAACACAAAAAATGCTTACCAAAGAAAGATAATGGATAGTGCTCTGCACCCTCCTCCCGCCCTGTGGAGCAACAGATGTCCCTTTCTCCAAAAATGTACTCAATGGGACCGTAATGTTGCAGCCACACACAGGTTGACCCGCTGTGAGGAAAAAACGAGGCAGTACATTTCAAACATGAAAAAGGTCATTTTAAAATCAACTTGAAAAACCAAAATTCCAAAAGTTTAAAACACAAAAAATGCTTATCAAAGAAAGATAATGTATACTGCGCTGCACCCTAATCCCGCCCTGTGGAGCAACAGATGTCCCTTTCTCCAAAAATTTACTCAATGGTTCGTAATGTTGCACCCACACACAGGTTGACCTGCTGTGAGGAAAAAACGAGTTAGTACATTTCAAACATGAAAAAGGTCATTTTTAAATCAACTTCAAAAACCAAAATTCCAAAAGTATAAAACACAAAAAATGCTTACCAAAGAAAGATAATAGATAGTGCTCTGCACCCTCCTCCCGCCCTGTGGAGCAACAGATGTCCCTTTCTCCAAAAATGTACTCAATGGGACCGTAATGTTGCAGCCACACACAGGTTGACCTGCTGTGAGGAAAAAACGAGTTAGTACATTTCAAACATGAAAAAGGTCATTTTAAAACCAACTTCAAAAACCAAAATTCCAAAAGTATAAAACACAAAAAATGCTTACCAAAGAAAGATAATGTATACTGCGCTGCACCCTCCTCCCGCCCTGTGGAGCAACAGATGTCCCTTTCTCCAAAAATGTACTCAATGGTTCGTAATGTTGCAGCCACACACAGGTTGACCTGCTGTGAGGAAAAAACGAGTTAGTATATTTCAAACATGAAAAAGGTCATTTTAAAATACACTTGAAAAACCAAAATTCCAAAAGTATAAAACACAAAAAAACCTTACCAAAGAAAGATAATGGATAGTGCTCTGCACCCTCCTCCCGCCCTATGGAGCAACAGATGTCCCTTTCTCCAAAAATGTACTCAATGGTTCGTAATTTTGCAGCCACACACAGGTTGACCTGCTGTGAGGAAAAAACGAGTTAGTACATTTCAAACATGAAAAAGGTCATTTTAAAATCAACTTGAAAAACCAAAATTCCAAAAGTATATAACGCAAAAAATGCTTACTAAGGAAAGATAATGGATAGTGCTCTGCACCCACCTCACGCTCTGTGGAGCAACAGATGTCCCTTTCTCCAAAAATGTACTCAATGGGATAGTAATGTTGCAGCCACACATAGGTTGACCTGCTGTGAGGAAAAAACGAGTTAGTACATTTCAAACATGAAAATGGTCATTTTAAAAACAAACTTGGAAAACCAAAATTCCAAAAGTATGAAACACAAAAAATGCTTACCAAAGAAAGATAATGGATAGTGCTCTGCACCCTCCTCCCGCCCTGTGGAGCAACAGATGTCCCTATCTCCAAAAATGTACTCAATGGGACCGTAATGTTGCAGCCACACACAGGTTGACCTGCTGTGAGGAAAAAACAAATTAGTACATTTCAAACATGAAAAAGGTCATTTTAAAAAAACTTCAAAAACCAAAATTCCAAAAGTATAAAACACGAAAACTGCTTACCAAAGAAAGATAAATGATAGTGCTCTGCACCCTCCTGCCGCCCTGTGGAGCAACAGATGTCCCTTTCTCCAAAAATGTACTCAATGGGACCGTAATGTTGCAGCCACACACAGGTTGATCTGCTGTGAGGAGAAAACGAGTTAGTACATTTCAAACATGAAAAAGGTCATTTTAAAATCAACTTGAAAATACAAATTCCAAAAGTATAAAACACAAAAAATGCTTACGAAAGAAAGATAATGGATAGTGCTCTGCACCCTCCTCCCGCCCTGTGGAGCAACAGATGTCCCTTTCTCCAAAAATGTACTCAATGGGACCGTAATGTTGCAGCCACACACAGGTTGACCTGCTGTGAGGAAAAAACGAGTTAGTACATTTCAAACATGAAAAAGGTCATTTTAAAATCAACTTGAAAAACCAAAATTCCAAAAGTATAAAACACAATGCTTACCAAAGAAAGATAATGGATAGTGCTCTGCACCCTCCTCCCGCCCGGTGGAACAACAGATGTCCCTTTTTCCAAAAATGTACTCAATGGGACCGTAATGTTGCAGCCACACACAGGTTGACCTGCTGTGAGGAAAAAACGAGTTAGTACATTTCAAACATGAAAAAGGTCATTTTAAAATCAACTTGAAAAACCAAAATTCCAAAAGTATAAAACATAAAAAATGCTTACCAAAGAAAGATAATGGATAGTGCTCTGCACCCTGCTCCCGCCCTGTGGAGCAACAGATGTCCCTTTCTCCAAAAACGTACTCAATGGGACCGTAATGTTGCAGCCACACACAGGTTGACCTGCTGTGAGGAAAAAACGAGTTAGTACATTTCAAACATGAAAAAGGTCATTTTAAAATCAACTTGAAAAACCAAAATTCCAAAAGTATAAAATACAAAAAATGCTAACCAAAGAAAGATAATGGATAGTGCTCTGCACTCTCCTCCCACCTTGCAGACGAACAGATGTCCCTTTCTCCAAAAATGTACTCAATGGGACCGTAATGTTGCAGCCACACACAGGTTGACCTGCTGTGAGGAAAAAACGAGTTAGTACATTTCAAACATGAAAAAGGTCATTTTAAAATCAACTTCAAAAACCAAAATTCCAAAAGTATAAAACACAAAAAATGTTTACCAAAGAAAGATAATGGATAGTGCTCTGCACCCTCCTCCCGCCCTGTGGAACAACAGATGTCCCTTTCTCCAAAAATGTGCTCAATGGGACCGTAATGTTGCAGCCACACACAGGTTGACCTGCTGTGAGGAACAAACGAGTTAGTACATTTCAAACATGAAAAAGGTCATTTTAAAATCAACTTGAAAAACCAAAATTCCAAAAGTATAAAACACAAAAATGCTTACCAATGAAAGGTAATGGATAGTGCTCTGCACCCTCCTCCCGCCCTGTGGAGCATCAGATGTCCCTTTCTCCAAAAATGTACTCAATGGGACCGTAATGTTGCAGCCACACACAGGTTGACCTGCTGTGAGGAAAAAACGAGTTAGTACATTTCAAACATGAAAAAGGTCATTTTAAAATCAACTTCAAAAACCAAAATTCCAAAAGTAAAAACACAAAAAATGCTTACCAAAGAAAGGTAATGGATAGTGCTCTGCACCCTCCTCCCACCCTGTGGAGCAACATATGTCCCTTTCTCCAAAAATGTACTCAATGGGACCGTAATGTTGCAGCCACACACAGGTTGACCTGCTGTGAGGAAAAAACGAGTTAGTACATTTCAAACATGAAAAAGGTCATTTTAAAATCAACTTGAAAAACCAAAATTCAAAAAGTATAAAACTCAAAAAATGCTTACCAAAGAAAGATAATGGATAGTGCTCTGCACCCTCCTCCCGCCGTGTGGAGCAACAGATGTCCCTTTCTCCAAAAATGTACTCAATGGGACCGTAATGTTGCAGCCACACACAGGTTGACCTGGTGTGAGGAAAAAACGAGTTAGTACATTTCAAACATGAAAAAGGTCATTTTAAAATCAACTTGAAAAACCAAAATTCCAAAAGTATAAAACACAAAAAATGCTTACAATATAAAGGTAATGTATACTGCTCTGCACCCTCCTCCCACCCTGTGGAGCAACAGATGTCCCTTTCTCCAAAAATGTACTCAATGGGACCGTAATGTTGCAGCCACACACAGGTTGACCTGCTGTGAGGAAAAAACGAGTTAGTACATTTCAAACATGAAAAAGGTCATTTTAAAATCAACTTGAAAAACCAAAATTCCAAAAGTATAAAACACAAAAAATGCTTACCAAAGAAAGATAATGGATACTGCTCTGCACCCTCCTCCCGCGCTGTGGAGCAACAGATGTCCCTTTCTCCAAAAATGTACTCAATGGGACCGTAATGTTGCAGCCACACACAGGTTGACCTGCTGTGAGGAAAAAACGAGTTAGTACATTTCAAACATGAAAAAGGTCATTTTAAAATCAACTTGAAAAACCAAAATTCCAAAAGTATAAAACACAACAAATGCTTACCAAAGGAAGATAATGGATAGTGCTTTGCACCCTCCACCCGGCCTGTGGAGCAACAGATGTCCCTTTTTCCAAAAATGTACTCAATGGGACCGTAATGTTGCAGCCACACACAGGTTGACCTGCTGTGAGGAAAAAACGAGTTAGTACATTTCAAACATGAAAAAGGTCATTTTAAAATCAACTTGAAAAACCAAAATTTCAAAAGTATAAAATACAAAAAATGCTTACCAAAGAAAGATAATGGATAGTGCTCTGCACCCTCCTCCCGCCCTGTGGAGCAACAGATGTCCCTTTCTCCAAAAATGTACTCAATGGGACCGTAATGTTGCAGCCACACACAGGTTGACCTGCTGTGAGGAAAAAACGAGTTAGTACATTTCAAACATGAAAAAGGTCATTTTAAAATCAACTTGAAAAACCAAAATTCCAAAAGTATAAAACACAAAAAATGCTTACCAAAGAAAGATAATGGATAGTGCTCTGCACCCTCCTCCCGCCCTGTGGAGCAACAGATGTCCCTTTCTCCAAAAATGTACTCAATGGGACCGTAATGTTGCAGCCACAGACAGGTTGACCTGTTGTGAGGAAAAAACGAGTTAGTACATTTCAAACACGAAAAAGGTCATTTTAAAATCAACTTGAAAAACCAAAATTCCAAAAGTATAAAACACAAAAAATGCTTACCAAAGAAAGGTAATGGATACTGCTCTGCACCCTCCTCCCGCCCTGTGGAGCAACAGATGTCCCTTTCTCCAAAAATGTACTCAATGGACCGTAATGTTGCAGCCACACACAGGTTGACCTGCTGTGAGGAAAAAACGAGTTAGTACATTTCAAACATGAAAAAGGTCATTTTAAAATGAACTTGAAAAACCAAAATTCCAAAAGTATAAAACACAAAATATGCTTACCAAAGAAAAATAATGGATAGTGCTCTGCACCCTCCTCCCGTGCTGTGGAGCAACAGATGCCCCTTTCTCCAAAAATGTACTCAATGGGACCGTAATGTTGCAGCCACACACAGGTTGACCTGCTGTGAGGAAAAAACGAGTTAGTACATTTCAAACATGAAGAAGGTCATTTTAAAATCAACTTGAAAAACCAAAATTCCAAAAGTATAAAACACAAAAAATGCTTACCAAAGAATGATAATGGATAGTGCTCTGCACCCTCCTCCCGCCCTGTGGAGCAACAGATGTCCCTTTCTCCAAAAATGTACTCAATGGGACCGTAATATTGCAGCCACACACAGGTTGACCTGCTGTGAGGAAATAACGAGTTAGTACATTTCAAACATGAAAAAGGTCATTTTAAAATCAACTTGAAAAACCAAAATTCCAAAAGTATAAAACACAAAAAATGCTTACAATAGAAAGGTAATGTATACTGCTCTGCACCCTCCTCCCACCCTGTGGAGCAACAGATGTCCATTTCTCCAAAAATGTACCCAATGGGACCGTAATGTTGCAGCCACACACTGGTTGACCTGCTGTGAGGAAAAAACGAGTTAGTACATTACAAACATGAAAAAGGTCATTTTAAAATCAACTTGAAAAACCAAAATTCCAAAAGTATAAAACACAAAAAATGCTTACCAAAGAAAGATAATAGATAGTGCTCTGCACCCTCCTCCCGCCCTGTGGAGCAACAGATGTCCCTTTCTCCAAAAATGTACTCAATGGGACCGTAATGTTGCAGCCACACACAGGTTGACCTGCTGTGAGGAAAAAACGAGTTAGTACATTTCAAACATGAAAAAGGTCATTTTAAAATCAACTTGAAAAACCAAAATTCCAAAAGTATAAAACACAAAAAATGCTTACCAAAGAAAGATAATAGATAGTGCTCTGCACCCTCCTCCCGCCCTGTGGAGCAACAGATGTCCCTTTCTCCAAAAATGTACTCAATGGGACCGTAATGTTGCAGCCACACACAGGTTGACCTGCTGTGAGGAAAAAACGAGTTAGTACATTTCAAACATGAAAAAGGTCATTTTAAAATCAACTTCAAAAACCAAAATTCCAAAAGTATAAAACACAAAAAATGCTTACCAAAGAAAGATAATGTATACTGCGCTGCACCCTCCTCCCGCCCTGTGGAGCAACAGATGTCCCTTTCTCCAAAAATGTACTCAATGGTTCGTAATGTTGCAGCCACACACAGGTTGACCTGCTGTGAGGAAAAAACGAGTTAGTACATTTCAAACATGAAAAAGGTCATTTTAAAATACACTTGAAAAACCAAAATTCCAAAAGTATAAAACACAAAAAAACCTTACCAAAGAAAGATAATGGATAGTGCTCTGCACCCTCCTCCCGCCCTATGGAGCAACAGATGTCCCTTTCTCCAAAAATGTACTCAATGGTTCGTAATGTTGCAGCCACACACAGGTTGACCTGCTGTGAGGAAAAAACGAGTTAGTACATTTCAAACATGAAAAAGGTCATTTTAAAATCAACTTGAAAAACCAAAATTCCAAAAGTATATAACACAAAAAATGCTTACTAAGGAAAGATAATGGATAGTGCTCTGCACCCACCTCCCGCTCTGTGGAGCAACAGATGTCCCTTTCTCCAAAAATGTACTCAATGGGATAGTAATGTTGCAGCCACACATAGGTTGACCTGCTGTGAGGAAAAAACGACTTAGTACATTTCAAACATGAAAATGGTCATTTTAAAAACAAACTTGAAAAACCAAAATTCCAAAAGTATGAAACACAAAAAATGCTTACCAAAGAAAGATAATGGATAGTGCTCTGCACCCTCCTCCCGCCCTGTGGAGCAACAGATGTCCCTTTCTCCAAAAACGTACTCAATGGGACCGTAATGTTGCAGCCACACACAGGTTGACCTGCTGTGAGGAAAAAACGAGTTAGTACATTTCAAACATGAAAAAGGTCATTTTAAAATCAACTTGAAAAACCAAAATTCCAAAAGTATAAAATACAAAAAATGCTAACCAAAGAAAGATAATGGATAGTGCTCTGCACTCTCCTCCCACCTTGCAGACGAACAGATGTCCCTTTCTCCAAAAATGTACTCAATGGGACCGTAATGTTGCAGCCACACACAGGTTGACCTGCTGTGAGGAAAAAACGAGTTAGTACATTTCAAACATGAAAAAGGTCATTTTAAAATCAACTTCAAAAACCAAAATTCCAAAAGTATAAAACACAAAAAATGTTTACCAAAGAAAGATAATGGATAGTGCTCTGCACCCTCCTCCCGCCCTGTGGAACAACAGATGTCCCTTTCTCCAAAAATGTGCTCAATGGGACCGTAATGTTGCAGCCACACACAGGTTGACCTGCTGTGAGGAACAAACGAGTTAGTACATTTCAAACATGAAAAAGGTCATTTTAAAATCAACTTGAAAAACCAAAATTCCAAAAGTATAAAACACAAAAATGCTTACCAATGAAAGGTAATGGATAGTGCTCTGCACCCTCCTCCCGCCCTGTGGAGCAACAGATGTCCCTTTCTCCAAAAATGTACTCAATGGGACCGTAATGTTGCAGCCACACACAGGTTGACCTGCTGTGAGGAAAAAACGAGTTAGTACATTTCAAACATGAAAAAGGTCATTTTAAAATCAACTTCAAAAACCAAAATTCCAAAAGTAAAAACACAAAAAATGCTTACCAAAGAAAGGTAATGGATAGTGCTCTGCACCCTCCTCCCACCCTGTGGAGCAACATATGTCCCTTTCTCCAAAAATGTACTCAATGGGACCGTAATGTTGCAGCCACACACAGGTTGACCTGCTGTGAGGAAAAAACGAGTTAGTACATTTCAAACATGAAAAAGGTCATTTTAAAATCAACTTCAAAAACCAAAATTCCAAAAGTATAAAACTCAAAAAATGCTTACCAAAGAAAGATAATGGATAGTGCTCTGCACCCTCCTCCCGCCGTGTGGAGCAACAGATGTCCCTTTCTCCAAAAATGTACTCAATGGGACCGTAATGTTGCAGCCACACACAGGTTGACCTGGTGTGAGGAAAAAACGAGTTAGTACATTTCAAACATGAAAAAGGTCATTTTAAAATCAACTTGAAAAACCAAAATTCCAAAAGTATAAAACACAAAAAATGCTTACAATATAAAGGTAATGTATACTGCTCTGCACCCTCCTCCCACCCTGTGGAGCAACAGATGTCCCTTTCTCCAAAAATGTACTCAATGGGACCGTAATGTTGCAGCCACACACAGGTTGACCTGCTGTGAGGAAAAAACGAGTTAGTACATTTCAAACATGAAAAAGGTCATTTTAAAATCAACTTGAAAAACCAAAATTCCAAAAGTATAAAACACAAAAAATGCTTACCAAAGAAAGATAATGGATACTGCTCTGCACCCTCCACCCGCGCTGTGGAGCAACAGATGTCCCTTTCTCCAAAAATGTACTCAATGGGACCGTAATGTTGCAGCCACACACAGGTTGACCTGCTGTGAGGAAAAAACGAGTTAGTACATTTCAAACATGAAAAAGGTCATTTTAAAATCAACTTGAAAAACCAAAATTCCAAAAGTATAAAACACAACAAATGCTTACCAAAGGAAGATAATGGATAGTGCTTTGCACCCTCCACCCGGCCTGTGGAGCAACAGATGTCCCTTTTTCCAAAAATGTACTCAATGGGACCGTAATGTTGCAGCCACACACAGGTTGACCTGCTGTGAGGAAAAAACGAGTTAGTACATTTCAAACATGAAAAAGGTCATTTTAAAATCAACTTGAAAAACCAAAATTTCATAAGTATAAAATACAAAAAATGCTTACCAAAGAAAGATAATGGATAGTGCTCTGCACCCTCCTCCCGCCCTGTGGAGCAACAGATGTCCCTTTCTCCAAAAATGTACTCAATGGGACCGTAATGTTGCAGCCACACACAGGTTGACCTGCTGTGAGGAAAAAACGAGTTAGTACATTTCAAACATGAAAAAGGTCATTTTAAAATCAACTTGAAAAACCAAAATTCCAAAAGTATAAAACACAAAAAATGCTTACCAAAGAAAGATAATGGATAGTGCTCTGCACCCTCCTCCCGCCCTGTGGAGCAACAGATGTCCCTTTCTCCAAAAATGTACTCAATGGGACCGTAATGTTGCAGCCACAGACAGGTTGACCTGTTGTGAGGAAAAAACGAGTTAGTACATTTCAAACACGAAAAAGGTCATTTTAAAATCAACTTGAAAAACCAAAATTCCAAAAGTATAAAACACAAAAAATGCTTACCAAAGAAAGGTAATGGATACTGCTCTGCACCCTCCTCCCGCCCTGTGGAGCAACAGATGTCCCTTTCTCCAAAAATGTACTCAATGGACCGTAATGTTGCAGCCACACACAGGTTGACCTGCTGTGAGGAAAAAACGAGTTAGTACATTTCAAACATGAAAAAGGTCATTTTAAAATGAACTTGAAAAACCAAAATTCCAAAAGTATAAAACACAAAATATGCTTACCAAAGAAAGATAATGGATAGTGCTCTGCACCCTCCTCCCGTGCTGTGGAGCAACAGATGCCCCTTTCTCCAAAAATGTACTCAATGGGACCGTAATGTTGCAGCCACACACAGGTTGACCTGCTGTGAGGAAAAAACGAGTTAGTACATTTCAAACATGAAGAAGGTCATTTTAAAATCAACTTGAAAAACCAAAATTCCAAAAGTATAAAACACAAAAAATGCTTACCAAAGAATGATAATGGATAGTGCTCTGCACCCTCCTCCCGCCCTGTGGAGCAACAGATGTCCCTTTCTCCAAAAATGTACTCAATGGGACCGTAATATTGCAGCCACACACAGGTTGACCTGCTGTGAGGAAATAACGAGTTAGTACATTTCAAACATGAAAAAGGTCATTATAAAATCAACTTGAAAAACCAAAATTCCAAAAGTATAAAACACAAAAAATGCTTACAATAGAAAGGTAATGTATACTGCTCTGCACCCTCCTCCCACCCTGTGGAGCAACAGATGTCCATTTCTCCAAAAATGTACCCAATGGGACCGTAATGTTGGAGCCACACACTGGTTGACCTGCTGTGAGGAAAAAACGAGTTAGTACATTACAAACATGAAAAAGGTCATTTTAAAATCAACTTGAAAAACCAAAATTCCAAAAGTATAAAACACAAAAAATGCTTACCAAAGAAAGATAATAGATAGTGCTCTGCACCCTCCTCCCGCCCTGTGGAGCAACAGATGTCCCTTTCTCCAAAAATGTACTCAATGGGACCGTAATGTTGCAGCCACACACAGGTTGACCTGCTGTGAGGAAAAAACGAGTTAGTACATTTCAAACATGAAAAAGGTCATTTTAAAATCAACTTGAAAAACCAAAATTCCAAAAGTATAAAACACAAAAAATGCTTACCAAAGAAAGATAATAGATAGTGCTCTGCACCCTCCTCCCGCCCTGTGGAGCAACAGATGTCCCTTTCTCCAAAAATGTACTCAATGGGACCGTAATGTTGCAGCCACACACAGGTTGACCTGCTGTGAGGAAAAAACGAGTTAGTACATTTCAAACATGAAAAAGGTCATTTTAAAATCAACTTCAAAAACCAAAATTCCAAAAGTATAAAACACAAAAAATGCTTACCAAAGAAAGATAATGTATACTGCGCTGCACCCTCCTCCCGCCCTGTGGAGCAACAGATGTCCCTTTCTCCAAAAATGTACTCAATGGTTCGTAATGTTGCAGCCACACACAGGTTGACCTGCTGTGAGGAAAAAACGAGTTAGTACATTTCAAACATGAAAAAGGTCATTTTAAAAAAACTTCAAAAACCAAAATTCCAAAAGTATAAAACACGAAAACTGCTTACCAAAGAAAGATAAATGATAGTGCTCTGCACCCTCCTGCCGCCCTGTGGAGCAACAGATGTCCCTTTCTCCAAAAATGTACTCAATGGGTCCGTAATGTTGCAGCCACACACAGGTTGATCTGCTGTGAGGAGAAAACGAGTTAGTACATTTCAAACATGAAAAAGGTCATTTTAAAATCAACTTGAAAAAACAAATTCCAAAAGTATAAAACACAAAAAATGCTTACGAAAGAAAGATAATGGATAGTGCTCTGCACCCTCCTCCCGCCCTGTGGAGCAACAGATGTCCCTTTCTCCAAAAATGTACTCAATGGGACCGTAATGTTGCAGCCACACACAGGTTGACCTGCTGTGAGGAAAAAAACGAGTTAGTACATTTCAAACATGAAAAAGGTCATTTTAAAATCAACTTGAAAAACCAAAATTCCAAAAGTATAAAACACAAAATTGTTTACCAAAGAAAGATAATGGATAGTGCTCTGCACCCTCCTCCCGCCCTGTGGAGCAACAGATGTCCCTTTCTCCAAAAATGTACTCAATGGGACCGTAATGTTGCAGCCACACACAGGTTGACCTGCTGTGAGGAAAAAACGAGTTAGTACATTTCAAACATGAAAAAGGTCATTTTAAAATCAACTTGAAAAACCAAAATTCCAAAAGTATAAAACACAAAAAATGCTTACCAATGAAAGGTAATGGATAGTGCTCTGCACCCTCCTCCCGCCCTGTGGAGCAACAGATGTCCCTTTCTCCAAAAATGTACTCAATGGGACCGTAATGTTGCAGCCACACACATGTTGACCTGCTGTGAGGAAAAAACGAGTTAGTACATTTCAAACATGAAAAAGGTCATTTTAAAATCAACTTGAAAAACCAAAATTCCAAAAGTATAAAACACAAAAAATGCTTACCAAAGAAAGATAATGTATACTGCTCTGCACCCTCTTCCCGCCCTGTGGAGCAACAGATGTCCCTTTCTCCAAAAATGTACTCAATGGGACCGTAATGTTGCAGCCACACACTGGTTGACCTGGTGTGAGGAAAAAACGAGTTAGTACATTTCAAACATGAAAAAGGTCATTTTAAAATCAACTTGATAAACCAAAATTCCAAAAGTATAAAACACAAAAAATGCTTACAATATAAAGGTAATGTATACTGCTCTGCACCCTCCTCCCACCCTGTGGAGCAACAGATGTCCATTTCTCCAAAAATGTACTCAATGGGACCGTAATGTTGCAGCCACACACTGGTTGACCTGCTGTGAGGAAAAAACGAGTTAGTACATTTCAAACATGAAAAAGGTCATTTTAAAATCAACTTGAAAAACCAAAATTCCAAAAGTATAAAACACAAAAAATGCTTACCAAAGAAAGATAATGGATAGTGCTCTGCACCCTCCTCCCGCCCTGTGGAGCAACAGATGTCCCTATCTCCTAAAATGTACTCAATGGGACCGTAATGTTGCAGCCACACACAGTTTGACCTGCTGTGAGGAAAAAACGAGTTAGTACATTTCAAACATGAAAAAGGTCATTTTAAAAAAACTTCAAAAACCAAAATTCCAAAAGTATAAAACACGAAAACTGCTTACCAAAGAAAGATAAATGATAGTGCTCTGCACCCTCCTGCCGCCCTGTGGAGCAACAGATGTCCCTTTCTCCAAAAATGTACTCAATGGGACCGTAATGTTGCAGCCACACACAGGTTGATCTGCTGTGAGGAGAAAACGAGTTAGTACATTTCAAACATGAAAAAGGTCATTTTAAAATCAACTTGAAAAAACAAATTCCAAAAGTATAAAACACAAAAAATGCTTACGAAAGAAAGATAATGGATAGTGCTCTGCACCCTCCTCCCGCCCTGTGGAGCAACAGATGTCCCTTTCTCCAAAAATGTACTCAATGGGACCGTAATGTTGCAGCCACACACAGGTTGACCTGCTGTGAGGAAAAAAACGAGTTAGTACATTTCAAACATGAAAAAGGTCATTTTAAAATCAACTTGAAAAACCAAAATTCCAAAAGTATAAAACACAAAATTGTTTACCAAAGAAAGATAATGGATAGTGCTCTGCACCCTCCTCCCGCCCTGTGGAGCAACAGATGTCCCTTTCTCCAAAAATGTACTCAATGGGACCGTAATGTTGCAGCCACACACAGGTTGACCTGCTGTGAGGAAAAAACGAGTTAGTACATTTCAAACATGAAAAAGGTCATTTTAAAATCAACTTGAAAAACCAAAATTCCAAAAGTATAAAACACAAAAAATGCTTACCAATGAAAGGTAATGGATAGTGCTCTGCACCCTCCTCCCGCCCTGTGGAGCAACAAATGTCCCTTTCTCCAAAAATGTACTCAATGGGACCGTAATGTTGCAGCCACACACAGGTTGACCTGCTGTGAGGAAAAAACGAGTTAGTACATTTCAAACATGAAAAAGGTCATTTTAAAATCAACTTGAAAAACCAAAATTCCAAAAGTATAAAACACAAAAAATGCTTACCAAAGAAAGATAATGTATACTGCTCTGCACCCTCTTCCCGCCCTGTGGAGCAACAGATGTCCCTTTCTCCAAAAATGTACTCAATGGGACCGTAATGTTGCAGCCACACACTGGTTGACCTGGTGTGAGGAAAAAACGAGTTAGTACATTTCAAACATGAAAAAGGTCATTTTAAAATCAACTTGAAAAACCAAAATTCCAAAAGTATAAAACACAAAAAATGCTTACAATATAAAGGTAATGTATACTGCTCTGCACCCTCCTCCCACCCTGTGGAGCAACAGATGTCCATTTCTCCAAAAATGTACTCAATGGGACCGTAATGTTGCAGCCACACACTGGTTGACCTGCTGTGAGGAAAAAACGAGTTAGTACATTTCAAACATGAAAAAGGTCATTTTAAAATCAACTTGAAAAACCAAAATTCCAAAAGTATAAAACACAAAAAATGCTTACCAAAGAAAGATAATGGATACTGCTCTGCACCCTCCTCCCGCGCTGTGGAGCAACAGATGTCCCTTTCTCCAAAAATGTACTCAATGGGACCGTAATGTTGCAGCCACACACAGGTTGACCTGCTGTGAGGAAAAAACGAGTTAGTACATTTCAAACATGAAAAAGGTCATTTTAAAATCAACTTGAAAAACCAAAATTCCAAAAGTATAAAACACAAAAAATGCTTACCAATGAAAGGTAATGGATAGTGCTCTGCACCCTCCTCCCGCACTGTGGAGCAACAGATGTCCCTTTCTCCAAAAATGTACTCAATGGGACCGTAATGTTGCAGCCACACACAGGTTGACCAGCTGTGAGGAAAAAACGAGTTAGTACATTTCAAACATGAAAAAGGTCATTTTAAAATCAACTTGAAAAACCAAAATTCCTAAAGTATAAAATACAAAAATGCATACCAAAGAAAGATAATGTATACTGCTCTGCACCCTCCTCCCGCCCTGTGGAGCAACAGATGTCCCTTTCTCCAAAAATGTACTCAATGGGACCGTAATGTTGCAGCCACACACAGGTTGACCTGCTGTGAGGAAAAAACGAGTTAGTACATTTCAAACATGAAAAAGGTCATTTTAAAATCAACTTGAAAAACCAAAATTCCAAAAGTATAAAACACAAAAAATGCTTACCAAAGAAAGATAATGTATACTGCCCTGCACCCTCCTCCCGCCCTGTGGAGCAACAGATGTCCCTTTTTCCAAAAATGTACTCAATGGGACCGTAATGTTCCAGCCACACACAGGTTGACCTGCTGTGAGGAAAAAACAAGTTAGTACATTTCAAACATGAAAAAGGTCATTTTAAAATCAACTTGAAAAACCAAAATTCAAAAAGTATAAAACCCAAAAAATGCTTACCAAAGAAAGATAATGTATACTGCTCTGCACCCTCCTCCCGCCCTGTGGAGCAACAGATGTCCCTTTCTCCAAAAATGTACTCAATGGGACCGTAATGTTGCAGCCACACACAGGTTGACCTGCTGTGAGGAAAAAACGAGTTGGTACATTTCAAACATGAAAAAGGTCATTTTAAAATCAACTTGAAAAACCAAAATTCCAAAAGTATAAAACACAAAAAATGCTTACCAAAGAAAGATAATGGATAGTGCTCTGCACCCGCCTCCCGCCCCGTGGAGCAACAGATGTCCCTTTCTCCAAAAATGTACTCAATGGGACCGTAATGTTGCAGCCACACACAGGTTGACCTGCTGTGAGGAAAAAACGAGTTAGTACATTTCAAACATGAAAAAGGTCATTTTAAAATCAACTTGAAAAACCAAAATTCCAAAAGTATAAAACACAAAAAAATCCTTACCAAAGAAAGATAATGTATACTGCTCTGCACCCTCCTCCCGCCCTGTGGAGCAACAGATGTCCCTTTCTCCAAAAATGTACTCAATGGGACCGTAATGTTGCAGCCACACACAGGTTGATCTGCTGTGAGGAGAAAACGAGTTAGTACATTTCAAACATGAAAAAGGTCATTTTAAAATCAACTTGAAAAACCAAAATTCCAAAAGTATAAAACACAAAAAATGCTTACCAAAGAAAGATAATGGATAGTGCTCTGCACCCTCCTCCCGCCCTGTGGAGCAACAGATGTCCCTTTCTCCAAAAATGTACTCAATGGGACCGTAATGTTGCAGCCACACACAGGTTGACCTGCTGTGAGGAAAAAACGAGTTAGTACATTTCAAACATGAAAAAGGTCATTTTAAAATCAACTTGAAAAACCAAAATTCCAAAAGTAAAAAACACAAAAAATGCTTACCAAAGAAAGATAATGTATACTGCCCTGCACCCTCCTCCCGCCCTGTGGAGCAACAGATGTCCCTTTCTCCAAAAATGTACTCAATGGGACCGTAATGTTCCAGCCACACACAGGTTGACCTGCTGTGAGGAAAAAACAAGTTAGTACATTTCAAACATGAAAAAGGTCATTTTAAAATCAACTTGAAAAACCAAAATTCAAAAAGTATAAAACACAAAAAATGCTTACCAAAGAAAGATAATGTATACTGCACTGCACCCTCCTCCCGCCCTGTGGAGCAACAGATGTCCCTTTCTCCAAAAATGTACTCAATGGGACCGTAATGTTGCAGCCACACACAGGTTGACCTGCTGTGAGGAAAAAACGAGTTAGTACATTTCAAACATGAAAATGGTCATTTTAAAATCAACTTGAAAAACCAAAATTCCAAAAGTATAAAACACAAAAAATGCTTACCAAAGAAAGATAATGTATACTGCTCTGCACCTTCCTCCCGCCCTGTGGAGCAACAGAAGTCCCTTTCTCCAAAAATGTACTCAATGGGTCCGTAATGTTGCAGCCACACACAGGTTGACCTGCTGTGAGGAAAAAACAAGTTAGTACATTTCAAACATGAAAAAGGTCATTTTAAAATCAACTTGAAAAACCAAAATTCCAAAAGTATAAAACACAAAAAATGCTTACCAAAGAAAGATAATGTATACTGCATTGCACCCTCCTCCCGCCCTGTGGAGCAACAGATGTCCCTTTCTCCAAAAATGTACTCAATGGGACCGTAATGTTGCAGCCACACACAGGTTGACCTGCTGTGAGGAAAAAACGAGTTAGTACATTTCAAACATGAAAATGGTCATTTTAAAATCAACTTGAAAAACCAAAATTCCAAAAGTATAAAACACAAAAAATGCTTACCAAAGAAAGATAATGTATACTGCTCTGCACCCTCCTCCCGCCCTGTGGAGCAACAGATGTCCCTTTCTCCAAAAATGTACTCAATGGGACCGTAATGTTGCAGCCACACACAGGTTGATCTGCTGTGAGGAGAAAACGAGTTAGTACATTTCAAACATGCAAATGGTCATTTTAAAATCAACTTGAAAAACCAAAATTCCAAAAGTATAAAACCCAAAAAATGCTTACCAAAGAAAGATAATGGATAGTGCTCTAGACCCTCATCCCGCCCTGTGGAGCAACAGATGTCCCTTTCTCCAAAAATGTACTCAATGGGACCGTAATGTTGCAGCCACACACAGGTTGACCTGCTGTGCGGAAAAAACGAGTTAGTACATTTCAAACATGATAAAGGTCATTTTAAAATCAACTTGAAAAACCAAAATTCCAAAAGTATAAAACACAAAAAATGCTTACCAAAGAAAGATAATGGATAGTGCTCTACACCCTCCTCCCGCCCTGTGGAGCAACAGATGTCCCTTTCTCCAAAAATGTACTCAATGGGACCGTAATGTTGCAGCCACACACAGGTTGATCTGCTGTGAGGAGAAAACGAGTTAGTACATTTCAAACATGAAAAAGGTCATTTTAAAATCAACTTCAAAAACCAAAATTCCAAAAGTATAAAACACAAAAAATGCTTACCAAAGAAAGATAATTGATAGTGCTCTGCACCCTCCTCCCGCCCTGCGGAGCAACAGATGTCCCTTTCTCCAAAAATGTACTCAATGGGACCGTAATGTTGCAGCCACACACAGGTTGACCTGCTGTGAGGAAAAAACGAGTTAGTACATTTCAAACATGAAAAAGGTCATTTTAAAATCAACTTGAAAAACCAAAATTCCAAAAGTAAAAAACACAAAAAATGCTTACCAAAGAAAGATAATGTATACTGCCCTGCACCCTCCTCCCGCCCTGTGGAGCAACAGATGTCCCTTTCTCCAAAAATGTACTCAATGGGACCGTAATGTTGCAGCCACACACAGGTTGACCTGCTGTGAGGAAAAAACAAGTTAGTACATTTCAAACATGAAAAAGGTCATTTTAAAATCAACTTGAAAAACCAAAATTCCAAAAGTATAAAACACAAAAAATGCTTACCAAAGAAAGATAATGTATACTGCACTGCACCCTCCTCCCGCCCTGTGGAGCAACAGATGTCCCTTTCTCCAAAAATGTACTCAATGGGACCGTAATGTTGCAGCCACACACAGGTTGACCTGCTGTGAGGAAAAAACGAGTTAGTACATTTCAAACATGAAAATGGTCATTTTAAAATCAACTTGAAAAACCAAAATTCCAAAAGTATAAAACACAAAAAATGCTTACCAAAGAAAGATAATGTATACTGCTCTGCACCCTCCTCCCGCCCTGTGGAGCAACAGATGTCCCTTTCTCCAAAAATGTACTCAATGGGACCGTAATGTTGCAGCCACACACAGGTTGATCTGCTGTGAGGAGAAAACGAGTTAGTACATTTCAAACATGAAAAAGGTCATTTTAAAATCAACTTAAAAAACCCAAATTCCAAAAGTAAAAAAACCCAAAAAATGCTTACCAAAGAAAGATAATGTATACTGCTCTGCACCCTCCTCCCGCCCTGTGGAGCAACAGATGCCCCTTTCTCCAAAAATGTACTCAATGGGACCGTAATGTTGCAGCCACACACAGGTTGACCTGCTGTGAGGAAAAAACGAGTTAGTACATTTCAAACATGAAAAAGGTCATTTTAAAATCAACTTGAAAAACCAAAATTCAAAAAGTATAAAACACAAAAAATGCTTACCAAAGAAAGATAAAGTATACTGCTCTGCACCCTCCTCCCGCCCTGTGGAGCAACAAATGTCCCTTTCTCCAAAAATGTACTCAATGGGACCGTAATGTGGCAGCCACACACAGGTTGACCTGCTGTGAGGAAAAAACGAGTTAGTACATTTCAAACATGAAAAAGGTCATTTTAAATTCAACTTGAAAAACCAAAATTCCAAAAGTATAAAACACAAAAAATGCTTACCAATGAAAGGTAATGGATAGTGCTCTGCACCCTCCTCCCGCCCTGTGGAGCAACAGATGTCCCTTTCTCCAAAAATGTACTCAATGGGACCGTAATGTTGCAGCCACACACAGGTTGACCTGCTGTGAGGAAAAAACGAGTTAGTACATTTCAAACATGAAAAAGGTCATTTTAAAATCAACTTGAAAAACCAAAATCCCAAAAGTATAAAACACAAAAAATGCTTACCAAAGAAAGATAATGTATACTGCTCTGCACCCTCCTCCCGCCCTGTGGAGCAACAGATGTCCCTTTCTCCAAAAATGTACTCAATGGGACCGTAATGTTGCAGCCACACACAGGTTGACCTGCTGTGAGGAAAAAACGAGTTAGTACATTTCAAACATGAAAAAGGTCATTTTAAAATCAACTTGAAAAACCAAAATTCCAAAAGTAAAAAGCACAAAAAATGCTTACCAAAGAAAGATAATGTATACTGCCCTGCACCCTCCTCCCGCCCTGTGGAGCAACAGATGTCCCTTTTTCCAAAAATGTACTCAATGGGACCGTAATCTTCCAGCCACACACAGGTTGACCTGCTGTGAGGAAAAAACAAGTTAGTACATTTCAAACATGAAAAAGGTCATTTTAAAATCAACTTGAAAAACCAAAATTCCAAAAGTATAAAACACAAAAAAAGCTTACCAAGGAAAGATAATGTATACTGCTCTGCACCCTCCTCCCGCCCTGTGGAGCAACAGATGTCCCTTTCTCCAAAAATGTACTCAATGGGACCGTAATGTTGCAGCCACACACAGGTTGACCTGCTGTGAGGAAAAAACGAGTTAGTACATTTCAAACATGATAAAGGTCATTTTAAAATCAACTTGAAAAACCAAAATTCCAAAAGTATAAAACACAAAAAATGCTTACCAAAGAAAGATAATAGATAGTGCTCTACACCCTCTTCCCGCCCTGTGGAGCAACAGATGTCCCTTTCTCCAAAAATGTACTCAATGGGACCGTAATATTGCAGCCACGCACAGGTTGACCTGCTGTGAGGAAAAAACGAGTTAGTACATTTCAAACATAAAAAGGTTATTTTAAAATCAACTTCAAAAACCAAAATTCGAAAAGTATAAAACACAAAAAATGCTTACCAAAGAAAGATAATGGATAGTGCTCTGCACCCTCCTCCCGCCCTGTGGAGCAACTGATGTCCCTTTCTCCAAAAATGTACTCAATGGGACCGTAATGTTGCAGCCACACACAGGTTGACCTGCTGTGAGGAAAAAACGAGTTAGTACATTTCAAACATGAAAAAGGTCATTTTAAAATCAACTTGAAAAACCAAAATTCCAAAAGTAAAAAACTCAAAAAATGCTTACCAAAGAAAGATAATGTATACTGCCCTGCACCCTCCTCCCGCCCTGTGGAGCAACAGATGTCCCTTTCACCAAAAATGTACTCAATGGGACCGTAATGTTCCAGCCACACTCAGGTTGACCTGCTGTGAGGAAAAAACGAGTTAGTACATTTCAAACATGAAAAAGGTCATTTTAAAATCAACTTGAAAAAACAAAATTCCAAAAGTATAAAACACAAAAAATGCTTACCAAAGAAAGATAATGTATACTGCACTGCACCCTCCTCCCGCCCTGTGGAGCAACAGATGTCCCTTTCTCCAAAAATGTACTCAATGGGACCGTAATGTTGCAGCCACACACAGGTTGACCTGCTGTGAGGAAAAAACGACTTAGTACATTTCAAACATGAAAATGGTCATTTTAAAATCAACTTGAAAAACCAAAATTCCAAAAGTATAAAACACAAAAAATGCTTACCAAAGAAAGATAATGGATGGTGCTCTGCACCCTCCTCCCGCCCTGTGGAGCAACAGATGTCCCTTTCTCCAAAAATGTACTCAATGGGACCGTAATATTGCAGCCACACACAGGTTGATCTGCTGTGAGGAGAAAACGAGTTAGTACATTTCAAACATGAAAAAGGTCATTTTAAAATCAACTTCAAAAACCAAAATTCCAAAAGTATAAAACACAAAAAATGCTTACCAAAGAAAGATAATGTATACTGCTCTGCACCGTCCTCCCGCCCTGTGGAGCAACAGATGTCCCTTTCTCCAAAAATGTACTCAATGGGACCGTAATGTTGCAGCCACACACAGGTTGATCTGCTGTGAGGAGAAAACGAGTTAGTACATTTCAAACATGAAAAAGGTCATTTTAAAATCAACTTCAAAAACCAAAATTCCAAAAGTATAAAACACAAAAAATGCTCACCAAAGAAAGATAATGTATACTGCTCTGCACCCTCCTCCCGCCCTGTGGAGCAACAGATGTCCCTTTCTCCAAAAATGTACTCAATGGGACCGTAATGTTGCAGCCACACACAGGTTGACCTGCTGTGAGGAAAAAACGAGTTAGTACATTTCAAACATGAAAAAGGTCATTTTAAAATCAACTTCAAAAACCCAAATTCCAAAAGTAAAAAAACCCAAAAAATGCTTACCAAAGAAAGATAATGTATACTGCTCTGCACCCTCCTCCCGCCCTGTGGAGCAACAGATGTCCCTTTCTCCAAAAATGTACTCAATGGGACCGTAATGTTGCAGCCACACACAGGTTGATCTGCTGTGAGGAGAAAACGAGTTAGTACATTTCAAACATGAAAAAGGTCATTTTAAAATCAACTTCAAAAACCAAAATTCCAAAAGTATAAAACCCAAAAAATGCTTACCAAAGAAAGATAATGTATACTGCTCTGCACCCTCCTCCCGCCCTGTGTAGCAACAGATGTCCCTTTCTCCAAAAATGTACTCAATGGGACCGTAATGTTGCAGCCACACACAGGTTGACCTGCTGTGAGGAAAAAACGAGTTAGTACATTTCAAACATGAAAAAGGTCATTTTAAAATCAACTTGAAAAACCAAAATTCCAAAAGTATAAAACACAAAAAATGCTTACCAAAGAAAGATAATGTATACTGCCCTGCACCTTCCTCCCGCCCTGTGGAGCAACAGATGTCCCTTTTTCCAAAAATGTACTCAATGGGACCGTAATGTTCCAGCCACACACAGGTTGACCTGCTGTGAGGAAAAAACAAGTTAGTACATTTCAAACATGAAAAAGGTCATTTTAAAATCAACTTGAAAAACCAAAATTCCAAAAGTATAAAACACAAAAAATGCTTACCAAAGAAAGATAATGTATACTGCTCTGCACCCTCCTCCCGCCCTGTGGAGCAACAGATGTCCCTTTCTCCAAAAATGCACTCAATGGGACCGTAATGTTGCAGCCACACACAGGTTGACCTGCTGTGAGGAAAAAACGAGTTAGTACATTTCAAACATGATAAAGGTCATTTTAAAATCAACTTGAAAAACCAAAATTCCAAAAGTATAAAACACAAAAAATGCTTACCAAAGAAAGATAATGGATAGTGCTCTACACCCTCCTCCCGCCCTGTGGAGCAACAGATATCCCTTTCTCCAAAAATGTACTCAATGGGACCGTAATGTTGCAGCCACACACAGGTTGACCTGCTGTGAGGAAAAAACGAGTTAGTACATTTCAAACATGATAAAGGTGATATTAAAATCAACTTGAAAAACCAAAATTCCAAAAGTATAAAACACAAAAAATGCTTACCAAAGAAAGATAATGGATAGTGCTCTGCACCCTCCTCCCGCCCTGTGGAGCAACAGATGTCCCTTTCTCCAAAAATGTACTCAATGGGACCGTAATGTTGCAGCCACACACAGGTTGACCTGCTGTGAGGAAAAAACAAGTTAGTACATTTCAAACATGAAAAAGGTCATTTTAAAATCAACTTGAAAAACCAAAATTCCAAAAGTATAAAACACAAAAAATGCTTACCAAAGAAAGATAATGTATACTGCTCTGCACCCTCCTCCCGCCCTGTGGAGCAACAGATGTCCCTTTCTCCAAAAATGTACTCAATGGGACCGTAATGTTGCAGCCACACACAGGTTGACCTGCTGTGAGGAAAAAACGAGTTAGTACATTTCAAACATGAAAAAGGTCATTTTAAAATCAACTTGAAAAACCAAAATTCCAAAAGTAAAAAACACAAAAAATGCTTACCAAAGAAAGATAATGTATACTGCCCTGCACCCTCCTCCCGCCCTGTGGAGCAACAGATGTCCCTTTCTCCAAAAATGTACTCAATGGGACCGTAATGTTGCAGCCACACACAGGTTGACCTCCTGTGAGGAAAAAACAAGTTAGTACATTTTAAACATGAAAAAGGTCATTTTAAAATCAACTTGAAAAACCAAAATTCCAAAAGTATAAAACACAAAAAATGCTTACCAAAGAAAGATAATGTATACTGCACTGCACCCTCCTCCCGCCCAGTGGAGCAACAGATGTCCCTTTCTCCAAAAATGTACTCAATGGGACCGTAATGTTGCAGCCACACACAGGTTGACCTGCTGTGAGGAAAAAACGACTTAGTACATTTCAAACATGAAAATGGTCATTTTAAAATCAACTTGAAAAACCAAAATTCCAAAAGTATAAAACACAAAAAATGCTTACCAAAGAAAGATAATGGATGGTGCTCTGCACCCTCCTCCCGCCCTGTGGAGCAACAGATGTCCCTTTCTCCAAAAATGTACTCAATGGGACCGTAATATTGCAGCCACACACAGGTTGATCTGCTGTGAGGAGAAAACGAGTTAGTACATTTCAAACATGAAAAAGGTCATTTTAAAATCAACTTCAAAAACCAAAATTCCAAAAGTATAAAACACAAAAAATGCTTACCAAAGAAAGATAATGTATACTGCTCTGCACCGTCCTCCCGCCCTGTGGAGCAACAGATGTCCCTTTCTCCAAAAATGTACTCAATGGGACCGTAATGTTGCAGCCACACACAGGTTGATCTGCTGTGAGGAGAAAACGAGTTAGTACATTTCAAACATGAAAAAGGTCATTTTAAAATCAACTTCAAAAACCAAAATTCCAAAAGTATAAAACACAAAAAATGCTCACCAAAGAAAGATAATGTATACTGCTCTGCACCCTCCTCCCGCCCTGTGGAGCAACAGATGTCCCTTTCTCCAAAAATGTACTCAATGGGACCGTAATGTTGCAGCCACACACAGGTTGACCTGCTGTGAGGAAAAAACGAGTTAGTACATTTCAAACATGAAAAAGGTCATTTTAAAATCAACTTCAAAAACCCAAATTCCAAAAGTAAAAAAACCCAAAAAATGCTTACCAAAGAAAGATAATGTATACTGCTCTGCACCCTCCTCCCGCCCTGTGGAGCAACAGATGTCCCTTTCTCCAAAAATGTACTCAATGGGACCGTAATGTTGCAGCCACACACAGGTTGATCTGCTGTGAGGAGAAAACGAGTTAGTACATTTCAAACATGAAAAAGGTCATTTTAAAATCAACTTCAAAAACCAAAATTCCAAAAGTATAAAACCCAAAAAATGCTTACCAAAGAAAGATAATGGATGGTGCTCTGCACCCTCCTCCCGCCCTGTGTAGCAACAGATGTCCCTTTCTCCAAAAATGTACTCAATGGGACCGTAATGTTGCAGCCACACACAGGTTGACCTGCTGTGAGGAAAAAACGAGTTAGTACATTTCAAACATGAAAAAGGTCATTTTAAAATCAACTTGAAAAACCAAAATTCCAAAAGTATAAAACACAAAAAATGCTTACCAAAGAAAGATAATGTATACTGCCCTGCACCTTCCTCCCGCCCTGTGGAGCAACAGATGTCCCTTTTTCCAAAAATGTACTCAATGGGACCGTAATGTTCCAGCCACACACAGGTTGACCTGCTGTGAGGAAAAAACAAGTTAGTACATTTCAAACATGAAAAAGGTCATTTTAAAATCAACTTGAAAAACCAAAATTCCAAAAGTATAAAACACAAAAAATGGTTACCAAAGAAAGATAATGTATACTGCTCTGCACCCTCCTCCCGCCCTGTGGAGCAACAGATGTCCCTTTCTCCAAAAATGCACTCAATGGGACCGTAATGTTGCAGCCACACACAGGTTGACCTGCTGTGAGGAAAAAACGAGTTAGTACATTTCAAACATGATAAAGGTCATTTTAAAATCAACTTGAAAAACCAAAATTCCAAAAGTATAAAACACAAAAAATGCTTACCAAAGAAAGATAATGGATAGTGCTCTACACCCTCCTCCCGCCCTGTGGAGCAACAGATATCCCTTTCTCCAAAAATGTACTCAATGGGACCGTAATGTTGCAGCCACACACAGGTTGACCTGCTGTGAGGAAAAAACGAGTTAGTACATTTCAAACATGATAAAGGTGATATTAAAATCAACTTGAAAAACCAAAATTCCAAAAGTATAAAACACAAAAAATGCTTACCAAAGAAAGATAATGGATAGTGCTCTGCACCCTCTTCCCGCCCTGTGGAGCAACAGATGTCCCTTTCTCCAAAAATGTACTCAATGGGACCGTAATGTTGCAGCCACACACAGGTTGACCTGCTGTGAGGAAAAAACAAGTTAGTACATTTCAAACATGAAAAAGGTCATTTTAAAATCAACTTGAAAAACCAAAATTCCAAAAGTATAAAACACAAAAAATGCTTACCAAAGAAAGATAATGTATACTGCTCTGCACCCTCCTCCCGCCCTGTGGAGCAACAGATGTCCCTTTCTCCAAAAATGTACTCAATGGGACCGTAATGTTGCAGCCACACACAGGTTGACCTGCTGTGAGGAAAAAACGAGTTAGTACATTTCAAACATGAAAAAGGTCATTTTAAAATCAACTTGAAAAACCAAAATTCCAAAAGTAAAAAACACAAAAAATGCTTACCAAAGAAAGATAATGTATACTGCCCTGCACCCTCCTCCCGCCCTGTGGAGCAACAGATGTCCCTTTCTCCAAAAATGTACTCAATGGGACCGTAATGTTGCAGCCACACACAGGTTGACCTCCTGTGAGGAAAAAACAAGTTAGTACATTTTAAACATGAAAAAGGTCATTTTAAAATCAACTTGAAAAACCAAAATTCCAAAAGTATAAAACACAAAAAATGCTTACCAAAGAAAGATAATGTATACTGCACTGCACCCTCCTCCCGCCCTGTGGAGCAACAGATGTCCCTTTCTCCAAAAATGTACTCAATGGGACCGTAATGTTGCAGCCACACACAGGTTGACCTGCTGTGAGGAAAAAACGAGTTAGTACATTTCAAACATGAAAATGGTCATTTTAAAATCAACTTGAAAAACAAAAATTCCAAAAGTATAAAACACAAAAAATGCTTACTAAAGAAAGATAATGTATACTGCTCTGCACCCTCCTCCCGCCCTGTGGAGCAACAGATGTCCCTTTCTCCAAAAATGTACTCAATGGGACCGTAATGTTGCAGCCACACACAGGTTGACCTGCTGTGAGGAAAAAACGAGTTAGTACATTTCAAACATGAAAAAGGTCATTTTAAAATCAACTTGAAAAACCAAAATTCAAAAAGTATAAAACACAAAAAATGCTTACCAAAGAAAGATAATGTATACTGCTCTGCACCCTCCTCCCGCCCTGTGGAGCAACAGATGTCCCTTTCTCCAAAAATGTACTCAATGGGACCGTAATGTTGCAGCCACACACAGGTTGACCTGCTGTGAGGAAAAAACGAGTTAGTACATTTCAAACATGAATAAGGTCATTTTAAAATCAACTTGAAAAACCAAAATTCCAAAAGTATAAAACACAAAATTGTTTACCAAAGAAAGATAATGGATAGTGCTCTGCACCCTACTCCCGCCCTGTGGAGCAACAGATGTCCCTTTCTCCAAAAATGTACTCAATGGGACCGTAATGTTGCAGCCACACACAGGTTGACCTGCTGTGAGGAAAAAACGAGTTAGTACATTTCAAACATGAAAAAGGTCATTTTAAAATCAACTTGAAAAACCAAAATTCCAAAAGTATAAAACACAAAAAATGCTTACCAATGAAAGGTAATGGATAGTGCTCTGCACCCTCCTCCCGCCCTGTGGAGCAACAGATGTCCCTTTCTCCAAAAATGTACTCAATGGGACCGTAATGTTGCAGCCACACACAGGTTGACCTGCTGTGAGGAAAAAACGAGTTAGTACATTTCAAACATGAAAAAGGTCATTTTAAAATCAACTTGAAAAAACAAAATTCCATAAGTATAAAACACAAAAAATGCTTACCAAAAAAATATAATGTATACTGCTCTGCACCCTCCTCCCGCCCTGTGGAGCAACAGATGTCCCTTTCTCCAAAAATGTACTCAATGGGACCGTAATGTTGCAGCCACACACAGGTTGATCTGCTGTGAGGAGAAAACGAGTTGGTACATTTCAAACATGAAAAAGGTCATTTTAAAATCAACTTCAAAAACCAAAATTCCAAAAGTAAAAAATCCCAAAAAATGCTTACCAAAGAAAGATAATGTATACTGCTCTGCACCCTCCTCCCGCCCTGTGGAGCAACAGATGTCCCTTTCTCCTAAAATGTACTCAATGGGACCGTAATGTTGCAGCCACACACAGGTTGACCTGCTGTGAGGAAAAAACGAGTTAGTACATTTCAATCATGAAAAAGGTCATTTTAAAATCAACTTGAAAAACCAAAATTCCAAAAGTAAAAAACACAAAAAATGCTTACCAAAGAAAGATAATGTATACTGCCCTGCACCCTCCTCCCGCCCTGTGGAGCAACAGATGTCCCTTTCTCCAAAAATGTACTCAATGGGACCGTAATGTTCCAGCCACACACAGGTTGACCTGCTGTGAGGAAAAAACAAGTTAGTACATTTCAAACATGAAAAAGGTCATTTTAAAATCAACTTGAAAAACCAAAATTCCAAAAGTATAAAACACAAAAAATGCTTACCAAAGAAAGATAATGTATACTGCTCTGCACCCTCCTCCCGCCCTGTGGAGCAACAGATGTCCCTTTCTCCAAAAATGTACTCAATGGGACCGTAATGTTGCAGCCACACACAGGTTGACCTGCTGTGAGGAAAAAACGAGTTAGTACATTTCAAACATGAAAAAGGTCATTTTAAAATCAACTTGAAAAACCAAAATTCCAAAAGTATAAAACACAACAAATGCTTACCAAAGAAAGATAATGGATAGTGCTCTGCACCCTCCTCTCACCCTGTGGAACAACAGATGTCCCTTTCTCCAAAAATGTACTCAATGGGACCGTAATGTTGCAGCCCACACAGGTTGACCTGCTATGAGGAAAAAACGAGTTAGTACATTTCAAACATGAAAAAGGTCATTTTAAAATCAACTTGAAAAACCAAAATTCCAAAAGTATAAAACACAAAAAATGCTTACCAAAGAAAGATAATGGATAGTGCTCTGCACCCTCCTCCCGCCCTGTGGAGCAACAGATGTCCCTTTCTCCAAAAATGTACTCAATGGGACCGTAATGTTGCAGCCACACACAGGTTGACCTGCTGTGAGGAAAAAACGAGTTAGTACATTTCAAATATGAAAAAGGTCATTTTAAAATCAACTTGAAAAACCAAAATTCCAATAGTATAAAACACAAAAAATGCTTACCAAAGAAAGATAATGGATAGTGCTCTGCACCCTCCTCCCGCCCTGTGGAGCAACAGATGTCCCTTTCTCCAAAAATGTACTCAATGGGACCGTAATGTTGCCGCCACACACAGGTTGACCTGCTGTGAGGAAAAAACGAGTAAGTACATTTCAAACATGAAAAAGGTCATTTTAAAATCAACTTGAAAAACCAAAATTCCAAAAGTATAAAACACAAAAAATGCTTACTAATGAAAAGTAATGGATAGTGCTCTGCACCCTCCTCCCGCCCTGTGGAGCAACAGATGTCCGTTTCTCCAAAAATGTACTCAATGGGACCGTAATGTTGCAGCCACACACAGGTTGACCTGCTGTGAGGAAAAAACGAGTTAGTACATTTCAAACATGAAAAAGGTCATTTTAAAATCAACTTGAAAAACCAAAATTCCTAAAGTTTAAAATACAAAAAATGCATACCAAAGAAAGATAATGTATACTGCTCTGCACCCTCCTCCCGCCCTGTGGAGCAACAGATGTCCCTTTCTCCAAAAATGTACTCAATGGGACCGTAATGTTGCAGCCACACACAGGTTGACCTGCTGTGAGGAAAAAACGAGTTAGTACATGTCAAACACGAAAAAGGTCATTTTAAATACAACTTGAAAAACCAAAATTCCAAAAGTATAAAACACAACAAATGCTTACCAAAGAAAGATAATGTATACTGCTCTGCACCCTCCTCCCGCCCTGTATAGCAACAGATGTCCCTTTCTCCAAAAATGTACTCAATGGGACCGTAATGTTGCAGCCACACACAGGTTGACCTGCTGTGAGGAAAAAACGAGTTAGTACATGTCAAACATGAAAAAGGTCATTTTAAAATCAACTTGAAAAACCAAAATTCCTAAAGTATAAAATACAAAAAATTCATACCAAAGAAAGATAATGTATACCGCTCTGCACCCTCCTCCCGCCCTGTGGAGCAACAGATGTACCTTTCTCCAAAAATGTACTCAATGGGACCGTAATGTTGCAGCCACACACAGGTTGACCTGCTGTGAGGAAAAAACGAGTTAGTACATTTCAAACATGAAAAAGGTCATTTTAAAATCAACTTGAAAAACCAAAATTCCAAAAGTATAAGACACAAAAAATGCTTACCAAAGAAAGATAATGGATAGTTCTCTGCACCCTCCTCCCGCCCTGTGGAGCAACAGATGTCCCTTTCTCCAAAAATGTACTCAATGGGACCGTAATGTTGCAGCCACACACAGGTTGACCTGCTGTGAGGAAAAAACGAGTTTGTACATTTCAAACATGAAAAAGGTCGTTTTAAAATCAACTTGAAAAACCAAAATTCCAATAGTATAAAACACAAAAAATGCTTACCAAAGAAAGATAATGGATAGTGCTCTGCACCCTCCTCCCGCCCTGTGGAGCAACAGATGTCCCTTTCTCCAAAAATGTACTCAATGGGACCGTAATGTTGCCGCCACACACAGGTTGACCTGCTGTGAGGAAAAAACGAGTTAGTACATTTCAAACATGAAAAAGGTCATTTTAAAATCAACTTGAAAAACCAAAATTCCAAAAGAATAAAACACAAAAAATGCTTACCAAAGAAAGATAATGGATAGTGCTCTGCACCCTCCTCCCGCCCTGTGGAGCAACAGATGTCCCTTTCTCCAAAAATGTACTCAATGGGACTGTAATGTTGCAGCCACACACAGGTTGACCTGCTTTGAGGAAAAAACGAGTTAGTACATTTCAAACATGAAAAAGGTCATTTTAAAATCAACTTGAAAAACCAAATTTCCAAAAGTATAAAACACAAAAAATGCTTACCAAAGAAAGATAACGGATTGTGCTCTGCACCCTCCTCCCGCCCTGTGGAGCAACAGACGTCCCTTTCTCCAAAAATGTACTCGATGGGACCGTAATGTTGCAGCCACACACAGGTTGACCTGCTGTGAGGAAAAAACGAGTTAGTACATTTCAAACATGGAAAAGCTCATTTTAAAATCAACTTGAAAAACCAAAATTCCAAAAGTATAAAACACAAAATGTGCTTACCAAAGAAAGACAATGTATACTGCTCTGCACCCTCCTCCGGCCCTGTGGAGCAATAGATGTCCCTTTCTCCAAAAATGTACTCAATAGGACCGTAATGTTGCTACCACACACAAGTTGACCTGCTTGAGGAGAAACCGATCACATTTCATACATGAAAAAGGCCATTTTAAAATCGACTTCAAACCCAAAATTCCAAAAGTATAAAACACAAAAAATGCTAACCAAAGAAATATAATGGATTGTGCTCTGCACCCTCCTCCCGCCCTGTGGAGCAACAGATGTCCCTTTCTCCAAAAATGTACTCAATGGGACCGTAATGTTGCAGCCACACACAGGTTGACCTGCTGTGAGGAAAAAACGAGTTAGTACATTTCACACATGAAAAAGGTCATTTTAAAATCAACTTGAAAAACCAAAATTCCAAAAGTATTAAACACAAAAAATGCTTACCAAAGAAAGATAATGAATAGTGCTCTGCCCCCTCCTCCCGCCCCGTGGAGCAACAGATGTCCCTTTCTCCAAAAATGTACTCAATAGGACCGTAATGTTGCTACCACACACAAGTTGACCTGCTTGAGGAAAAACCGATCACATTTCATACATGAAAAAGGCCATTTTAAAATCAACTTCAAAACCAAAATTCCAAAAGTATAAAACACAAAAAATGCTTACCAAAGAAAGATAATGTATACTGCTCTGCACCCTCCTCCCGCCCTGTGGATCAACAGATGTCCCTTTCTCCAAAAATGTACACAATGGGACCGTAATGTTGCAGCCACACACAGGTTGACCTGCTCTGAGGAAAAACCAATGACATTTCATACATGCAAAAGGCTATTTTAAAATCAACTTCAAAACCAAAATTCCAAAAGTATAAAACACAAAAAATGCTTAACAAAGAAAGATAATGTATACTGCTCTGCACCCTCCTCCCACCCTGTGGAGCAACAGATGTCCCTTTCTCCAAAAATGTACGCAATGGGACTGTAATGTTGCAGCCACACACAGGTTGACCTGCTGTGAGGAAAAAACGAGTTAGTACATTTCAAACATGAAAAAGGTCATTTTAAAATCAACTTGAAGAACCAAAATTCCAAAAGTATAAAACACAAAAAATGCTTACCAAAGAAAGATAATGTATACTGCTCTGCACCCTCCTCCCGCCCTGTGGAGCAACAGACGTCCCTTTCTCCAAAAATGTACTCAATGGGACCGTAATGTTGCAGCCACACACAGGTTGACCTGCTGTGAGGAAAAAACGAGTTAGTACATTCCAAACATGAAAAAGGTCATTTTAAAATCAACTTGAAAAACCAAAATTCCAAAACTATAAAACACAAAAAGTGCTTACCAAAGAAAGATAATGTATACTGCTCTGCACCCTCCTCCCACCCTGTGGAGCAACAGATGTCCCTTTCTCCAAAAATGTACTCAATGGGACCGTAATGTTGCAGCCACACACAGGTTGACGTGCTGTGAGGAAAAAACGAGTTAGTTCATTTCAAACACGAAAAAGGTCATTTTAAAATCAACTTGAAAAACCAAAATTCCAGAAGTATAAAACACAAAACATGCTTACCAAAGAAAGATAATGGATAGTGCTCTGCACCCTCCTCCCGCCCTGTGGAGCAACAGATGTCCCTTTCTCCAAAAATGTACTCAATGGGACCGTAATGTTGCAGCCACACACAGGTTGACCTGCTGTAAGGAAAAAACGAGTTAGTACATTTCAAACATGAAAAAGGTCATTTTAAAATCAACTTGAAAAACCAAAATTCCAAAAGTATAAAACACAAGAAATGCTTACCAAAGAAAGATAATGGATAGTGCTCTGCACCCTCCTCCCGCCCTGTGGAGCAACAGATGTCCCTTTCTCCAAAAATGTACTCAATGGGACCGTAATGTTGCAGCCACACACAGGTTGACCTGATGTGAGGAAAAAACGAGTTAGTACATTTCAAACATGAAAAAGGTCATTTTAAAATCAACTTGAAAAACCAAAATTCCAAAAGTATAACACAAAAAATGCTTACCAAAGAAAGAAAATGTATCGTGCTCCGCACCCTGCTCCGACCCTGCGGTGCAACAGATGTCCCTTTCTCCAAAAATGTACTCAATGGGACCGTAATGTAGCAACCACACACAAGTTCACCCGCTTGAGGAAAATACAAGTTAGTACATTTCATACATAAAAAGGTCATTTTAAAATCAACCTGAAAATCAAAATTCCAAAAGTATAAAACACAAAAAATACTTACCAAAGAAAGAAAATGTATCGTGTTCCGCACCCTCCTCCCACCCTGTGGTGCAACAGAAATCCCTTTCTCCAAAAATGTACTCAATGAGAGCGTAATGTTGCAACCACACACAAGTTCACCTGCTTGAGGAAAAAACGAGTCAGTACATTCCAGACATGAAAAAGGCCATTTTAAAATCAACCTGAAAAACCAAAATTCCAAAAGTATAAAACACAAAAAATGCTTACCAAAGAAAGAAAACGTATCGTGCTCCGCACCCTCCTCCCGCCCTTTGGTGCAACAGATGTCCCTTTCTCCAAAAAAGTACTCAATGGGAGGGTAATGTTGCAACCACACACAAGTTGTCCTGCTGTGAGGAAAAAACGAGTCAGTAAAATTCATACATGAAAAAGGTCATTTTATAATCAACCTGAAAAACCAAAATCCCAAAAGTATAAAACACAAAAAATGCTTTCCAAAGAAAGAAAATGTATCGTGCTCCGCACCCTCCTCCTGCCCTGTGGTGCAACAGATGTCCCTTTCTCGAAAAATGCACTCAATGGGAGCGTAATGTTGCAACCACACACATGTTGACCTGCTGTGAGGAAAAAACGAGTTAGTACATTTCAAACATGAAAAAGGTCATTTTAAAATCAACACGAAAAACCAAAATTCCAAAAGTTAAAAACATAATATATGCTTACCAAAGAAAGAAAATGTATCGTGCTCCGCACCCTCCTCCCGCCCTGTGGTGCAACAGATGTCCCTTTCTCCAAAAATGTACTCAATGGGAGCGTAATGTTGCAACCACACACAAGTTGACCTGCTTGAGGAAAAAACGAGTTAGTACATTTCTGACATGGAAAAGGTCATTTTAAAATGAACTCGAAAAACCAAAATTCCAAAATTATAAAACACAAAAAAATGCTTACCAAAGAAAGAAAATGTATCGTGCTCTGCAGCCTCCTCCCTGGCCTGTGGTGAAACAGCGTTCGAAGTATAAAACTCTCCACTGACGTTTCGTCTCCGACTACGGGAGACATCCTCGGAGGTACAGCTTGGATGTCAGCGTTGCACCGCAAGCGTGACGATCGATTACTTTCAATCGACAATGTGTACAATGCGCCCGCATAATTTTTTCATGTAAAAAATGTCTAATACAAATCCAACAAACTTAACATCCTCGAAGAACAGAAACATGACAAATTTTTGCAAGTACCTGTAAGCACAGCCGCTAATGATAATACGTCAGTCTCATCCTGGGCTACAAAAGAGGAGTATCTCTTACCTTCATGCCGAGTAGATTTCTGCTGGACGGTGGAAACAGAAAATAAAATCTTCCGTTACAGAAGTCCTTTATAGAATACTGGAAGTTTCGAATTCGCCTTGTATGTAACTGTCGAAGGCGGAGCAAAACAGACAATTCTTGCGAAGTGACAGCTACTTGTATACATACATCATTCAAAGAGCAGTTATTCCTTTCGGGAAAACAGAGAGTAATTAATACGTGGCGGGAAAACAATCAAAGAGTAAATATACGTGGCGGTAGAAACAATCTCGTAGCGAACATGACTAAAAGCTACGTATCAGTCGTACAGATTTTAGACATGAGCTTAAAATATGATATATGAATTCGAGTAATGTACTGTTTTGTCAATAGCAACGTCGATTGCAGTAGCCCTCTGTTGACCTGTATGTTTACAGAAATTATGGCCAAATTCTTCCATCCATTTATAAAGACCAGCTATTTACACTCCTGGAAATTGAAATAAGAACACCGTGAATTCATTGTCCCAGGAAGGGGAAACTTTATTGACACATTCCTGGGGTCAGATACATCACATGATCACACTGACAGAACCACAGGCACATAGACACAGGCAACAGAGCATGCACAATGTCGGCACTAGTACAGTGTATATCCACCTTTCGCAGCAATGCAGGCTGCTATTCTCCCATGGAGACGATCGTAGAGATGCTGGATGTAGTCCTGTGGAACGGCTTGCCATGCCATTTCCACCTGGCGCCTCAGTTGGACCAGCGTTCGTGCTGGACGTGCAGACCGCGTGAGACGACGCTTCATCCAGTCCCAAACATGCTCAATGGGGGACAGATCCGGAGATCTTGCTGGCCAGGGTAGTTGACTTACACCTTCTAGAGCACGTTGGGTGGCACGGGATACATGCGGACGTGCATTGTCCTGTTGGAACAGCAAGTTCCCTTGCCAGTCTAGGAATGGTAGAACGATGGGTTCGATGACGGTTTGGATGTACCGTGCACTATTCAGTGTCCCCTCGACGATCACCAGTGGTGTACGGCCAGTGTAGGAGATCGCTCCCCACACCATGATGCCGGGTGTTGGCCCTGTGTGCCTCGGTCGAATGCAGTCCTGATTGTGGCGCTCACCTGCACGGCGCCAAACACGCATACGACCATCATTGGCACCAAGGCAGAAGCGACTCTCATCGCTGAAGACGACACGTCTCCATTCGTCCCTCCATTCACGCCTGTCGCGACACCACTGGAGGCGGGCTGCACTATGTTGGGGCGTGAGCGGAAGACGGCCTAACGGTGTGCGGGACCGTAGCCCAGCTTCATGGAGACGGTTGCGAATGGTCCTCGCCGATACCCCAGGAGCAACAGTGTCCCTAATTTGCTGGGAAGTGGCGGTGCGGTCCCCTACGGCACTGCGTAGGATCCTGCGGTCTTGGCGTGCATCCGTGCGTCGCTGCGGTCCGGTCCCAGGTCGACGGGCACGTGCACCTTCCGCCGACCACTGGCGACAACATCGATGTACTGTGGAGACCTCACGCCCCACGTGTTGAGCAATTCGGCGGTACGTCCACCCGGCCTCCCGCATGCCCACTATACGCCCTCGCTCAAAGTCCGTCAACTGCACATACGGTTCACGTCCACGCTGTCGCGGCATGCTACCAGTGTTAAAGACTGCGATGGAGCTCCGTATGCCACGGCAAACTGGCTGACACTGACGGCGGCGGTGCACAAATGCTGCGCAGCTAGCGCCATTCGACGGCCAACACCGCGGTTCCTGGTGTGTCCGCTGTGCCGTGCGTGTGATCATTGCTTGTACAGCCCTCTCGCAGTGTCCGGAGCAAGTATGGTGGGTCTGACACACCGGTGTCAATGTGTTCTTTTTTCCATTTCCAGGAGTGTATAAAGACCAAAGATTCGAAATTCGTTTTTGCTTGACTCAGTGCCGTAACTTTAAATTTTTAGCTGACAGTTCGTTACACCGATAGCTAAACATGTACGCAAAAGAGCTGTCAAATTTTAGTTTTCCTTTGTTTGTTACAGACTTGCGTAATAAAGAAATAAACTTTTGCAAAACTCTTTGTTTATTTTCATAAAAAGCAACCTTTACACATGATTCATGTGGTTCTGTATTATTAACGATTTATTCCTATTGAGTATGTGGATTTTAAAAGTAGTCTCACGGAAAGAGGTGTTACCAGGAACTAGGATATGTGTCAAAGACAAAATAGAAAACTCAGCATACCACATTATTCATAACCGACATTTGTTTGCCCAGTCATACCTCAACAAGTTTTAATGATAACATAGTGAACGGTCTGCTACGAGCTCACATTGATTTCTTGTCTCAGAGTATGTGCTCTATTGTGGTTAGCCGACATCAACAAGGACGAGAAACATCCCACTTGTCTACATCTACATCTACATGGTTACTCTGCGCTTGACAATTAAGTTCGTGGCAGAGGGTTCATCGAACCACCTTCGAGCTATTTCTGTACGGTTCCACTCTCTAACAGCGCACAGGAAAAACGAGCACTGTGCGAGCTCTGATCATGATTATGATTTCTCGCTATGTGGGTGGGTGCCAACAAAATATTTTCGCATTCGGAGGAGAATGTTGGTGATCGAAATTTCAGGAGAAAATTCTACCGCAACGGAAAGCGCCTTTTAATGACTGTCACCCTAATTCGGGCATCATGTGCGCTGCACTCTCTCCCCTATTTCGCAACAATAAAAAACGAGCTGACCTTCTTTGAACGTTTTCGATGTCCTGCGTCAGTCCCACCTGATGCGGATCACACACCGCACATCAATACTCCAGTAGAGGGCGCACAAGCAAGGTGTACGCAGTCTCTTTAGTCGATCTGTTGCATTTTCTACATTCTCTACCAATAGATCGCAGTCTTCAGTTTGCTTTACCCACAGCATTATCTATATGATCATTCAACCTGAAGTTATTCGTAACTGTAATCCCCAAGAATTTAGTTGAGTTTACAGCCTTTAGATTCGTGTGATTCATAGCGTTACCGAAATTCAGCGGATTTCTTTTAGTACTCATGTGAATAACTTCACACTTCTCTTTATTCAGGCTCAACTGCCACTTTTTGCACCATACAGATATTTTATCGAATTCCTTTTGGTCACCTTTTGACTTACAAGACGGTAAATGTCAGTATTTTCTGCAAACAATCTAGGAGGGCCTAAACACTTCCTTGGGAAACACCATACATTACTTCTATTTTACTAGATGATTTTACATCAGTTACTATGAACTGTGACTTGCCCAACAGGAACACACGAATCCAGCCGCACAACTTACACGATACTTCATAGGCACGCGAGTTGATTAGAAGACACTTGTGAGGAACGGTTACGAAAGCCTTCTGGAAATATAAAAATACGGAATTAGTTTAACAACCCCTGTCGACAGCACTCATTACTTCATGAGAACAGAGAGCTAGTTGTGTTTCACATGAACGATGTTTCCTGAATCCGTGCTATTAGTCAGTAAATCGTTTTCTTCGACATAATTCATTATGTTTGAACACAGAGTACGTTCCAAAAACCTAGTGCAAATGGACGTTAGTGATAGGGGTCTGTTATTCAACGGATTACTCATGTTTCCTTTCTCGATGCGAATTGTACGACTTTCCAGTCTTTAGGTACCGATTTTTCAATGAGCGAGCGTTTGTGTATCATTGTTAGATGCGGAACTGTTGCTGAAAGGAATCCGACTGGTATACAATTTGGACCGGATACCTTGCCATTATTAAGTGATTTAAGATGCTTCACTACACTGATGATATCTACTTCTAAGAAACTCAAGTTGGCAGGTGTTCTGGATTCGAATTCTCGAAGATTTACTTTGCCCAATTTGGTGAACGAGTTTCTGAAAACCGTGTTTAATAACTCTGATTTAGAGGCACTGTCATCAGTGGCATAGCCATTGTTATTGCGCGGAAAATTATTATACACGCTATGTGATCAAAAGAATCCTGCGCGTTGTCTGCGCGCATTGTCACGGTCCGTGCGGCTACCCCCTTCGGTGGTTCGAGTCCACACTCGGGCATTGGTATGTGTGTTGTCCATAGCGTAAGTTAGTTTAAGTAGTATGTAGGCTTAGGGACCGATGACCTAAGTAGTTTGGTACTATAAGACCTTACCACGAATGTTTTTAATAGTATCCTGACAGCCCCAAAAACATACGTTTTTCATGTTAGGTGCATTGTGCTGCCACTTACTGCCAGGTACTCCACATCAGCTACCTCAGTAGTCAACAGACATTGTGAGAGAACAGAAAGCGGAACTCACGAACTTTGATCGCAGTCAGGTGTATGGGTGTAACATGTCATACGTCTGTATGCGAGATTTCCACAATACTAAACATCCACAGATCCACTGTTTCCGATGTGATAGTGAAGTGGAAACGTGGAGGGACAAGTATAGCACAAAATCGTACAGGCCGACCTCATCTGTTGACTAACAGAGACCGCCGACAGTTGAAGATGGTCGTAATGTGTTACAGGCAGGCATCTATCCAGACCGTCACACAGGAATTTCAAACTGCATCAGGATTCACTGCAAGTACTATGACAGTTAGGTGGGAGGTGAGAAAACTTGCATTTCGTGGTCGAGCGGCTGCTCATAAGTCACACATCACGCCGGTAAATGCCAAACGTAGTCTCGCTTGGTGTAAGGAGCGTAAACATTGGACGCTTGAACAGTGGAAAAACGTTGTGTGTAGTGACGAATCACACTACACCAGGGCTTCACAACATACGTGCTCGCGGAGCAAGCTGTGAGCAGCAAGGCGCGAGCAAGGAGCAGCGCGAGCACGCTACCCCCACTACCGGACCAGAGCGGAGAGTGGGGAGAGTCACGTGGGGTACACAACAGCTGCCGCCAGTCTATGTAAATCCGCGGCCAGCTGCAGGGATATCACTCACGAATTATTACTGCGACAAATGAAACAAATAAAGGAGAATGTACACGTGCCACATAATTTTATTAGCTTAGTGTATGCCTCTACCATCTGTAGACACTGAAACTAAAGAATTCCACAACAATCCTATATTTTCAACACTTTCTTCAACACTACTTAAAATATCACCTCCGGTTGTAGAGTTCATGGCTACTACATCGAGGAGCTCCTCCCTCAACTGAAGATCTCTATTAACACCTCTAATAAATATGGCAAGCTGCGCTGTTCCAGTGAAATCAACACTTTCGTCCAGAGCTAGAGAATACGCCATAAAATCTTAACAGATATTTGCAAGCTGGCTCTGGACGTCGTCTGCCATGTCCTGTATGCGACGCATAATGGTCATGTTAGATAATGGCAAAATCCGAAACTGTTCAACTTGAGATGGACACAAATGCTCCGCTGCAACTACCAAACATTCTTTTATTAAATCGCCATCAGTTAAGGGGCGCAGGGATTTTGCTAAAAGCAAAGCAATTTTGTAACCCACTCTGAGAGCTGCCTCAGTTGATTTTTCTTCGTCGTCCAGATCTCCTTCGGATAGCTTCCTTTTATGTTTAATAACTTCCTGTGCACCATCTGGTCAATCACATTTTCCACGTCCGTAGTCTTTCGCGTGGTACGACATATATTGTCGCTGCAAATTAAATTTCGTAAAAGAATTCACCGTTTTGTGACATACTAAACATTTTGCAACACCATCTTTTTCAGTAAACAGATAAAATTCCTCCCAATGCGGGTTGAATTGCGAAAGCATGGTTGGGGTTACACAACGGCGGCTTCACATGATTCTTAACCAGCGAAGTGACTGTTAAGAGCTGATCGTAGTACTTTAAACATTACACAGTCGGCGCGAATTCAATAGGCACGCTGCGGCCCTATTCAAACGTGCGCGCGCATTTCCCCTCCCTCCCCTCCCACCGTACTCCACGACCTTGTAGCTGCTCGCGAGCACGTGCCCAAGCAGACGCGAGTACTCGCGCTCAAAACCGGCCAGTTGTTAAGCCCTGCACTACACAATGTGGCGATCCGAAGGCAGGGTGTGGGTATGGCGAATGCCCAGTGAACTTGATCTGCCAGCGTGTGTAGTGCAACGTTAAAATTTGAATGTGGTGGTGTTATGGTGTGGTCGTGTGTTTCATGGAGGGGGCTAGCACCCCTTGTTGTTTTGCGTGGCACTACCACAGCACAGGCCTATATTGATGTTTTAAGCAGCTTCTTGATTCCCACTGTTGAAGAGCAATTTGGGAATGGCGATTGCATCTTTCAACACCATCGAGCACCTGTTCATAATGCACGGCCTGTGGTGGAGTGGTTACACGACAATAACATGCCTGTAATGGACCGGCCTGCACAGAGTCCTCACCTGAATCCTATAGAACAGCTTTGGGATGTTTTGGAACGCCGACTTCGTGCCAGGCCTCGCCGACCGACATCGATACCTCTCCTCAGTGCAGCACTCCGTGAAAAATGGGTTGCCATTCCCCAATAAACATTCCAGCACCTGATTGAACGTATGACTGTGAGAGTGGAAGCTGTCATAAAGGCCAACACCATACTCAATTCCAGCATTACCGATGAAGGGCGCCACAAACTTGTAAGTCATTTTCATCAGGTAGTGTAAGGGCCGCTTAAAAAGTTTCCGTTTGAGGAGCTGCTGCAGCGTATATGCAACATCGCGCGACTCGGATGAGAGTATACAAGCACCAACATGTTGGTAAGGGGTTAGTGTGACATTCGTGTCTTCCCAACACTCGTGTTGTAAATGAGGAAACCTGAAATACGACGACGTTATTACCAAATGTGTCCAAAAGCACCAACGTTTTGTTATTCTGTTCGTGACTGCTGAAGGACGAACACCAGTAGACATCCACCAGAGAATGGAGAATGTGCCGTTGTGGAATGGTGCAAGACTTTTTGTGCTGGTCGCGATTCGACACGAGGCACACTTCGAACTGGGAATCCAGCCTCATTTCAAGGAACCTGTGGCGTCCACCATGGGGGAACATTAACTGTGCAACGCTGGAGACTGTGTAGGATTTTGCTTCGATGGATGTTCTACAATGGCGGGCAGAGAGAGCGGTGTACAAGCCATTTTAAGACAGAACATTATCGATCCTCACACTTTCTTCGGTCAAGCCACAAACTCAATCTTGTGGCTTGCTGTGTCGTCTGAACAAGACACAGTCAGGGCAAAATCACCACAGGCGCAAAGATGCGAGCCGAGCAGCTCTCGCCCAGTTGGTTATAGGTCATCGTCCAGTCCTGACTTAGTCAGGGAACGTCGTTTAGCGAACTCTTAGCGAACAGACTGTTGTTGCCGGCCGCGGTGCCCATGCGGTTCTAGGCGCTTCAGTCCGGAACCGCGCGACTGCTATGGTCGCAGGTTCGAATCCTTAGGTTTATGTAGTTCTAAGTTCTAGGGGACTGATGACCTCAGATGTTAAGTCCCATAGTGCTCAGAGCCATTTGAACCAAGACTGTTGTTGTAATTGCATTTGCTATGAACTGTGAAGATTACCTACAATTATTTGCATTTAGCCATTGAGGGTCTTTTTGTGTTATATTACAAGCAGTGTTGCAGACTTCGTTGTTCAACAAGTCACAAAGATAAATCAACCTCTTCAACTCATTTGTGTCACTTCGTTACTAATTTGTTAGGGTGTTGTAGAACGTGGCCCTGGCGCATAGCTGTGTAATAGTGGCAGGGAGAAATTGTCTTAGCGTTGTACTGCACCAGAAGCCGTTTCACCAACTCACAAGCTCGATCTCCACAGCAGTAGCGACGAGGCCTTTACAAAATTGGCGACGAGGCTTTACAAAATGGGTTACGATACAAACACAGTGCCGAAAATTAGGAATATTGTTGCCATTGTAAAAGACACTATAAACATTTTTAGAGAATCGACTACACGCTGTAAATATGATTCGAATTTATCACGAATGTATAAGACGAGATGGCCTGAGAAATATGAAACCATCAGACTATTTTCTCAACATCGTGGGAGCTGGAAAAAAAATTCTACAGATGGATATTATGCAACGAGAGTATCTGTGTATCAGTTACATTCAGCCAAACCAGTGTTGATCTTAGCTTTACAAACAATAACCAAGTGCCCAGCAGTTTTGGAACCAGTAGTTCATGTCCAACTATCTAACAAGTCTATAGATATGACCTTGGCGAGGGAAAACATCACAGGAATCCTTCACGTTCTCAGTAACGACCGGAATGAAGCAGATAGAATAATTACAGCATTACTTGGAAAAACACGAACTACTCTAGGGGATCATACAATGTAAGGTTTCACGGCCAGTATTGTCTTCACTTAAAACTTCCGGGCTGATAGGTCGTGGTCGAAGTATAAAACTCTCCCCTGACGTTTCGTCTCCGACTGCGGGAGACATCCTCGGAGGTACAGCTTGGATGTCAGCGTTGCACCGCAACCGTGACGATCGATTACTTTCAATCGAGAATGTTGGCATTACCAGAGACAATCTCACAGCCGACGCCACGTGATCGACAGTGGCGCCTTCTGTACTGCCTATATAATCAGCGCTTCCTCGAGTTCTCTTAGCAGTTCGCCGCTGTACCTCCGAGGATGTCTCCCCCAGTCGAAACGTCAGGGGAGAGTTTTATACTTCGATCACGGCCTATCAGCCCGGAAGTTTTAAGTAAATACTGTAGAGGAATTGAAAATAGAAATTAATGTTCTATGTTCTGGATGCTAGCAAAAATTCAGAAGCAATCCGGAAAATGACACCGAATACTGGCGTCGTTCACTGATAATACAATACATCGAATCGCTCATATGACAAACTGTGCGGATGAGATACCGATTTTGTAATATCCAGTAATACTGATAAAGCACTTTGAATGAGATAATTTGCCTCGGAAAGTTTTCACAGTGGTTGGCAGAAAATAATGGACATCCAATATTCCGTTTAAGTAATTATTACACTATCCGACCCAAAGTTTCAAATCAAAGTGTACAATTTTACCCCAAACAAGGCAGCACTATTTGTGATGAACGTATACGCCACTAGCAGGAAAGTGCTTGTTTCTCCCTAGGGTCATGCCTGCCTTACACGTGTGAATATCTGTGGGCTATCGGACGGTGGGGCAAGGATCATTTAATACCTTTTAAATGCCCGACACTAGGCCAATCACCAAAATCATTTATGCGTGTTGAATTAGATAGTGTTTCAGTATTTATTTCTGTTTCCTTTCTTTTTAATGTCTTCACCGTCTACTTTGGATGGTCAAGATCAACCGCTCTTGCTCCACCATTTCCTTCACCATCCGGGTCCGTGCAACAGCGCCCCTGTCATCCCAGTCTCGATGCGTTCGGAACTGGGAAACTAAAAGACGGCGTCTGAGTCAGACCTGTCACTCCTACGGTTTTATGCAGAGCTGGACTGAGTAACGCCTGCTAAGCTTAGCGATCGCAGACGCCAGGCAGTTGGCTTGGACCACGGTCAACATAACCTCATTCAAACATAAGTCGATTTGTGTCTGCATCATAAAGTCGTTCTTGATTGAAAATGTCAGTTTACGAGCCTAATTCTCGTCATTTGCGGACGTGTTACTGTTTTGTTTCAGTATGAAGAAAACAGCGGTTGAGTATCATCGAATGCTCTTAAGTACTTATGGTAAGGACGCTATTAGCGACAGAACGTGTTGTGAGTGGTTTCAACGCTTCAAGAACGGTGGGTTTTAATGTCGTAGACCGGGAGTGGTGGAAGAGAGAATGTTTTCGAGGATGCAGAATTGGAGACATTGCTGAGTGAAGACTCGCGTCAAACTCAAGAAGAATTGGCACGATTAGTGGGAGTGACGCAGTAAGCCATTTAAAAACGTCTCAAGGCTATGGGCATGATTCAGAAAGAGGGATCGTGGGTCCCGTGTGAGCTGAAACCGAGAGACGTTGAATGGCGTTTGTGTGTCTGTGAACAGTTGCTTCAGAGGCAAAAACGGAAGGAATTTCTGCATCGTATTGTGACCGGAGACGAAAAATGGGTTCATTATGATAACCCTAAACGCAAATCAATGGGATATCCCGGAAATGCTTCTACGTCGACGGCCAAACCGAATATTCACGGCTCGCAGATCATGCTCTGCATTTGGTGGGACCAGCTCGGCGTCGTGTACTATGAGGTGTTAGAACCAAGTGAAACAATCACAGGTGCTCGTTATCAAACGCAGTTAATGCGTTTGAGCAGAGCATTAAAAGACAAACGGCCGCAATACAGCGACAGACTCGATAAAGTGATTTTCCAGCACGACAACGATCGACCCCACATTGCAAAAGAGGTCAAAACGTACTTGGAAACGTTAAAATGGGAAGTCCTACCCCACCCGCCATATTCGCCAGACATTGCTCTCTCTATCACCTGTTTAGATCAATGGTGCATGGCCTCGCTGGCCGACACTTCCGATCTCATAAAGAAATCACAAATTGGATCGATCTGTGGATCGCTTCAAAAGATGAACAATTTTTTCGAAGCGGTATTCGTACACTGTCCGAAAGGTGGGAGAAAGTAGTGGCCAGCAATGAAAAATACTTTGAATGAGACATGAGTAACCATCAAATGTTGGGGAAAAAACGGCGGAAGCAAAGTTGCAGAGCTTGTATTTGCCATGCACATATAAAATTAATTTTCAGGGTTATTATGGGCTCATGTGCTGCTCAAAGTATTTTAAAGAAGATCCGTCTTACGTGTATGTAATAGTGTAATCTATTGGCAGTTATGGGTAATACAAGTATTGAAGCCCACCTAGAATTAGGTTATATAAGTTTCCGGCCTGGCCTTGAATACGAGGGCGAAGGGGAGCTAGCGACATCTGCCAGTAGATGCTCGCACAAACTGCAGCCCGCTGCTAGCCTCAGTCGTATGGTGACACTCGTTTCAGTAAGGCGTTGCTTGCTGCGGTGCTGCAATGGATAAAATCGAGTACCGTGCAGGGATAAAGTTCCTCGGGTTTCCACTGGCTGAAATCACAGTCCACCTGGATGGTATTATGGTGATGCTTCCCCTTCATACTTCACAGTGAAGGAATGGTCTAAACAGTTTCGTCTAGGCAGAGAGAGAGTTGGTGATCCCCCCCCCCGCCCCCTCCCCCATCTGTCTGCACCCCCCCCCCCTCTCCATGCCCATATGCCTTTGTTCTCTATAGTGCAGTGTTTTCCGTGAGTGTTCAGTGTTGTGCGTCCCCTTTTGAAAGTGCTGCATACAGAACCAGACTGTCGCCGTGTTTTTTAATTGTGCCTGGCTATTTCCTAAGTGTTTTTAATCAGCATCACTGACCTCTTTGTTTTTTATGTTTTCTTCACTACTTTTTCGCCATGTACCAGTTTTAAACAGTCACCGGTTTATCACCTCTTTTTATTGTTATGTCCCCTCATTATGTTTTTAACTTTATCTGTAGGCTGCAGAGCGGCGTATTACACTGCTGCCAGCCCGCCCCCCTCCATCTGGGGGGGGTCGACATATAATTTAAAAAAAAGCTGAGATGGTGACTGAGAAAACTATAGCTATTTCTGAAAGTGAAGTTCTGAGCGACAGGCGGTTGAAAGTTAAGGACATTGCAGCAAGGTTAGAGTTATCTAAAACAAGCGTTTTCCGGGTCGTGCATGGTCATTTGCACATGAAAAAGGTTAGTGCAAGTCGGGTGCCCAGACTTCTCTTTGCAGTGCGAAAGGAACAGTGCGTGACTCGTGCACCGAGTTTTTGGAGCTGTGCCGTGGCAACCAGAAAGAAGTTCTGGAATGTATGTTACAGGGGATGAATCTTTGGTTCTTTATTATGATCCTCTGTCCAAAAGAGAATCTCTTGAATGGCATAAACCAGATGATGCTCCTCAAAGAAAGGCGAAGGCTACTCAGTCCACAAAGAAGGTGGAACAATCTTCTGTGATTCCAAAGGAATTCTTATAGTTCATTTCAAAGAAAGGTATACCACTGTGAACGCACAGTACTATGCTTCACTTCTGCACAAATAACACGAGTCCATCATACTACAGGGGTGATGAAGGTTGTGACATGGCATTCGTCTTCTCCACGGCACTGCGCCAGTGCACACAGGGGCAGTTGTGAAGGCTGCAGTAAAGGGATGTGGCTTCTACGAGACTGACCACCCACCTGTAGTCCAGATCTAGCCAACAATAACTACTCCTCCAAACTAAAGAAAGTTCTTCGAAGAAGGCCATCTGTTGTGGCCGAGCGGTTGTAGGCTCTTCAGTCTGGAATAGCGCGACCGCTACGGTCGTAGGTTAAAATCCTGCATTGGGCATGGATGTGTGTGATGTCTTTACGTTAGTTAGGTTTAAGTAGTTCTAAGTTCTAGCGGACTAATGGCCTCGGATGTCAAGTCCCAAAGTGCTCAGAGCCATTTGAGCCATTTCTTCGAAGAAGAAATTTGATGATGATAAAGTGAAAGCTGCTGTAATGGGACATTTTTCGGACACAGTATAAGATTATTTTTTGAAAGGCATAGACGTGTGAAAAGTATATTGACATAAAGAGTGGTTAGGTTGAAACATAGCCGGCCGAAGTGGCCGTGCGGTTAAAGGCGCTGCAGTCTGGAACCGCAAGACCGCTACGGTCGCAGGTTCGAATCCTGCCTCGGGCATGGATGTTTGTGATGTCCTTAGGTTAGTTAGGTTTAACTAGTTCTAAGTTCTAGGGGACTAATGACCTCAGCAGTTGAGTCCCATAGTGCTCAGAGCCATTTTGAAGGTTGAAACATAGTACCATTGAATGTAGTCAGGCAAGAGAGTTGTGGGACCTACGCCGTATAAGTAAACACCGTCTAAAGAGCTGTTGATTCACTACTGCTTATTTGATATAGAGTTCCATTCGTAATCCACCTCATCGACATCTCTGTTTATGCATAAAGAATACGTTATTCCGAGACATGAGACACTTTGCCTCTGTTGTGGATATTCCGAATATGTAGAGACGCGCAGGGCGTGGAACAATAAGTACAACGCAATATCATGTACGTCTCCAAAAAAATGTTTCGTGTTGAATGCAGGGTGAAACATTGACGAGGGTGAGAAATTTCAGATAAATCTGGTTAACGTCACCCATAGGAAACTAACAAAACATGGTAACATACGTGTACGTAACTATGTGTTAGTGAGAATGAAGCCATGTTCAAAATAGTTTTGATTATCGAACGTTTTTTCTTCATAAGTGGCGGAACGACAGTAAGTCTCTCCGAGAAAATGTTTCGTGTTGAATGCAGGGTGAAAGACTTATGAAGGTGAGAAACTTCATATAAATCTGATTAACGTCACCCGCAGCAAACTAACAAAACATGATAACATACGTGTGTAACTTTGTGTTTGTGAGAATGAAGCCATGTTCAAAATTCAGTTTCGATTATCGAACTTTTTTTTCATAAGTAGCGAAACGACAATAACTGGATAAAACTGGAGGACCATTTCTCTCAATACACTGGATACAGACGTAGTTGTTTTCAAATTGGTAGTCCACTTATTTATTGTCTGTCTTATTTCTGATTATGATATAATCATACGAATTTTTAAAAAAAATATAATCGATGTAGACGACTGACAGCAAACATTTAATGGCCTTTGCTACAAGATTATTTTTTCCGCCACGAGTTATTTATTATTCTCTGATTGTTTTGTTGCAACACAGTAGCTCCACAGTCTGACCAAGATAAGCACCCCCTAACTTTGAGAAATTAATGTTTGATTTTGATTGTATTTATGCTTAACTAAGACATGAATGATCGCGAAATAAATGTAAAAAGAGCCAAATCTCGCTGATACAGTGAACAGCTTATTCAGTTAAGAAATACTTTCGTATACTGAATAACTGTAGCTTACTCCGCTGAAAGCAGTATAACGTAAACACAGTGTTTCATGTATAAGAAGCATGTAGGTACTTATGCTGCTGCCTGTTCTTATTATGACTGCCACTTTTCTTGACACGTCTAATGATTAGCACTTTCGTACACGTCACTCGACTTTCTAATACACAGATATTACGTAAATGTAATTAATTTTTCTTCAAAATACGACAGTGCTGAAGATTATTGCTTTTTTAGCAAAAACTGCAGCATTCGTTTCTTCTGTGTCGGGAAACTGTTTTATAGCTTCTGACGTTTTATTATCACGTCTGTGTGGTGTCCTCTTCAGCCAAAGTTGTTGTTTGGTACGTTAAATAGGGCAGATATTGCATTCCATATAAGTTTCTTATGTTCTGTGTTCACTTATATTTTTGGAAGTGTAACGAATAAAACTTAACGTTGTTGGGTAGTTACACGAGATCCTTCTGCAAAAGGTCAGGTCTCTTGCTGTTAACCAGTCACTTTTTGTTCTTAAAGGAAAGCGACATTCTTCAGTAAATATCTACAACAACAACAAAAATTATAGTGCGTATGGCAGTACTGGCGGGGATTGGGGATTTTCCGCTTCCTGGTGCAGATCTTTTTAGTTGACGCCACTTCGATGACTTGCGCGTTGATGATGACGAAATGATGATGTGGACAACACACACGCCCAGTCCCGAGTGGAGAAATTGTCCTGGGGTGTCTTCCGGACTCTTTTAATTTACTCATCGTAGTAGAAGATGAGCTTCTTCACGAAGAACTTCGAAATAACTTCTTCATGTACATGAATAAAATAACCTGTATCCAAGCTTCTCGGCTGGACGCCCGAGAACCTTGGACCCATCAGCATCACCTGATGATGGCGGAACGGTTATTCGCTGAAATAACGTGGAACTTGGACGATCGGATCTGGCTGGACACCCGAGAACCTTGGATACAGCACATTCGCCGGAAAAGCCTCAGATCACAATAAAATAACCTCTTCATTGAAAGAAAAATAAACAAATCTGCTCTAGCAAAATTAAGTAATTTCATTATGGGAAGAAGAGACGTTATGTCAAATTAGTCTGGAAGACACTGAAAAGAAAACGCCCCTAAAAGAACCAGTGGCCACTCCCCTTAAAGAAACAACTGGAACATGTTGGGAAGAAACACAGGGCAAAGACTCTCTAGGGGAGATGGTGGAAATTTTTCTTGAGAGAAAACAATAAGGCTTTCCTCAAAGAGTAAGAGAAAATCCCTTGTATAAACCCTCAATCTACTTGAGAGAGTTGCAAAAAATTGCAGATAAATTCTTTATGTTTCTGTTGTGACTTATTTTTTAATAGCTTTGCAGTCGTTTAGCAGTGCCAGTCTGGTTGTAGTAAATTTTTATTGGTATTGATAAAGGTGCTGTGTAGGTAATATGGGCCATTCTTTTGCGAACCCACACCCACATTTTCTTTTGATTGACGCACACAGAACGGTGTTCCAGGATGTGTTATAGGGTACACTTAGTGAAATATGGATCCAGTCCTACTCCAACTCGGAACAGTTTCCTTCGCGTAACCACTTTATCGACAACATCACACTACCATGACTGATGTTGGTGGGGAGAACACTGGGAGTACCACTGATGTTGGTGAGGAATTTTGTCTTTTCTAGTGACAATTGAAGTCCTACCCTGGCAGCCTGGAGTTTTAGCATATTGAGCTGCTTTACTGCTACTTCCACTGAGCTTGCTATAAGCGCCAGGTCATCTGCGAAAGCTAAACAGTCTACTACCAGTCCCTTGCGTTTGTGTCCAGGTAAATACTGATCGGTATATTAATCCACACTTGCATCCAGTCTTGTATGTGTGGGAAGGGATTCAAAAACTCTCCTACATGATACTGACATGAATAGGTGTAAGTTGCCCTCACCAATACATTTGACATATGGAAATGGGGGTTCTGAGCTAGGCATGTGTATTGGGGGTGACATATCTACTGGTCTATGGCGAAGTCAAAAAGTTTTGTGATGGAATTTCTTCTCACTTCAAGGACTTAGGAAACATCACAAGACCATGAGAGTAGTGGACCAAAGACACCATCAGTGCATTTTGTTAGTGCCAGTTGCCTACATCAGAGGCAGGTATGCACTCAGGGGCAAACCTATTGTTTTCCTTTGATTGAAAGGTCATTAACCTATTATTCTCCTTTGTTGACAGATCCAAAACCTACTGTTCTGCTAAAAGGACCCTTTCTTTTGATTGTTAGGTCCTTAACTTATTGTTCCCCCGCCCCCCTCCCCCCCCCCCCCCCAGGAAACCACCCCCCTCGCTGCTACCGGTACACTTTCAGGTCTGAGTTATTGTAAGATAGGCATTTCTTATTTTAGATGTTCTTGGTTAATTGATATGCTAATTGTAACTTATTAATCCGAGTTACTAGTGCTGTTCCTTCTGATAGATCATGTTCCAACCATTCTCCTAGATGCTTGAATCTGTCAACTTTTTCAATTTGACCTTGTTCCAACTGTAGAACACTGGGAGTATCATTGATGTTGGTGAGGAATTTTGTCTTTTCTAGTGACAATTGAAGTCCTACCTTGGCAGCTTGGATTTTGAGCATATCGAGCTGCTTTATTGCTAATTCCACTCAGCTTTCTATAAGTGCCAGATCATCTGTGAAAGCTAAACAGTCTACTACCAGTCCCTTCCGTATGTGACCAGGTAAATACCGCTCGGTATATTTTGTTCTTCCATTTCTTTTCGCCACTCTATGTTCCATAGGATCTTGGTCAACTTGCTAATTGCTTTGTCTCCAGCCTGCTTCCACAGCTCTGCAACTATAGCGTCTTCTCCTGGTGCTTTGTTATTCTTCAGGGACTGAATGATGTTTTTCACTTCTTCTTCTGTTGGAAGGTGAGAGTTTGGTTGTCTGGGACTGTCTCGATAGATAAAGGAGGTTTTAGGGGACTCACAGTTGAGGAGATTCTCAAAATATGTGTCCAATATGTGGCAGTTGTCTTTGTCATTATAGGCTATGTTTCCATCTGGTCCTCTGAAGTGTAAGCTGGATGGGGCATAGCTTCTAATGTTTTGCTTGAAAGTTTGGTAAAAGTTTCTAGAGTTATTCTCCTTGATATCTTCATCTAATTGAGTCAATTGGTCCTGAGTGTACTGATGTTTAACCTGTCTGATGGTTTTGGCAGTTAGCCAGGGCTGTTCTATGAACTTCTCCATTTGTTCGGACTTCTGAGACCTCCATCTTAGTCAAGCTGCTTGTCTCTTTGTAATTGCTTGGTCGCAGGTAATTGGTCCCTTCATTGGTCCCAGTTGTTGCATTCATGATCTAGTGTTTGCATTCTCTCTGTAAGCATATTGCAGGTTTTCAGTTTTTCCAAGTCAAACTTGGTGAGTTTGGGAGTTTGAGACTTTCTTGTATTCCTAGACAGAAATCGGAGAGGTAGTGGTGTGACTCCAAGTTAAGTTTCCTTAACACTCTCACATTCTGGCCTTCTCTACAGGACTTTCTTGATATGGCCACATGAACGATTTGAAAATCTCCTAGAAGTTTATTGGGTGAAGTTCATGTCTTCTGCTTTCTTGGTAGATGCTTAAGGGCTGTTGATTTCATTACTAGGTTAAATGGTTTACAGAGTCCCGCAAGCCATTCTCCATTTCTGTTAGTGTGCATGTGAGCTGGGTATTCCCGCACTATATACTTATACTTCAGCTCTTTCCCTAACTGGGCGTTAAAATCATGCAATAATATGGCTGTATTCCTCCATGGGATCTTGCCAATAGTGTCCTCGAGTTTATTTATTTTTTTATTATTATTGAAAAGCTTATTTATTTATTTAAAGAGTTTTTCAAGAAATCGATCACCACCCCCGCCACCCCATCACCGTCCCCCTCGCCCCCTTCACTCTCTCCCTTCCATCTGCTACCTGGAAATTAGCGGCTCTGCAGTGGAGAGGAAGGATCTCATGAAGGGAAATTCAAGGGTATATCGGTTTTTATAAAATAAAAGAGTTTGTGGTGCTTGGATTTCACCTGCTCATCATTTTCTGCTGTTTGGAAAGATGCAGGTCTTGTGAGAAGTAATTATATCGATCTCATTTCTTTTTTTTATTCCGGTTGCGTGAGGAATAGCGTCATGAAACACCTATCACACAGTTAAAAATCCTTCGATCGCGAAGCACGCACCGTCCACTGTACCCTGTCCACTGGACCACACAGGACGCTACTGCACATGCTCCTAGGTGTCAGGATGCACCGTGAAGTGTCGACGTGGCTATCAGCTGCTGAACCACACGCAGGTGTCAGTTCAGGTCCTGCAAGGATGAGATGGTGGCATACCTTTGATACTTGATAGCTGAGAAATAATTGTCGCAATATGTGCTCACCTAGGCGCAATGACGCAGAGCTGTGGGTCTAGCACTTTAGAAATCTGTTCCAATGATCTATCTGCGAGGTCGTTTTCTAGTTACTCGTTGGCTTACAGCAAGCTCCACCTCATTAAGGTTTCGAGTTTCTAGAGAAATAATTTCTGGTCTATATCTTCGAAATTATGCTGCACAAGCGATACTGCTAAGCACGCATTATTGCTTTGTATTAGATATCGAGAAGTATCGCGAAAATAGAATGATATTCTGGCATGCCGTGTGAAATTACATATGATCTTGTAATCCCAGAGTCTGGAGACCGGTGCAGAAAACAAGCAAAGCAAGCAGGTCGGGACCATGAACAGTGATGCCTTTGTGCCAAGGGGAACCGACCCAGCCTTTGTACAACGGTCTTCACGGTATATGTACGAGTGTCTGGTGGTCAATAGCTGTATGAATGATGTGGAAGGGGCGATTTTATATGGCGCAAGATACGGATTGTATGTTTACTACATTGACACAGTACGTGGTGACATAATTTTGGGTTGGAGATCGGTTTTATGCTCTTATGTTCAAGCTTCCGTCCTCATTGGTAGATCAGTGTAATTGAGTAAGAGTCTTTCCATATTTGACGATCTGTAGGTCACTTTAGCAGGGTTTAGCTGTCAGTGCAATATAGCGATCTGTACAAAATAGTTTCGGGACTGAAAGTCTTGTCTGCAGAAAGAAAAAGGCAGACAGTGCTTCTATACTGACAGTATCAGTAATTTGGCAGGTAAATTCAGTAAGTGCTGATCATAATGCTCCACTCATTCCAAGACATCCTGTGTACAGTACATAGGAGCCTCTATACAGGATGGTCGATTGATAGTGACCAGGACAAATATTTCACGAAATAAGCATCAAACGAAAAAAACTACAAAGAACGAAACTCGTCTAGCTTGAAGGGGGAAACCAGATGGCGCTATGGTTGGCCTGCGAGATGGCGCTGCCACAGGTCAAACGGATATGAACTGCGATTTTTTTAAAATAGGAACCCCCCACTTTTTATTACATATTCGTGTAGTATGTAAATAAATATGTATGTTTTAGCTGGACCACTTTTTTTGCTTTGTGATAGATGGCACTGTAATAGTCACAAACATATAAGTACATGGTATCACGTAACATTCCACCAGTGCAGACAGTATTTGCTTCGTGATGCATTACCCGTGTTGAAATGGACCGTTTACCAATTGCGGAAAAGGTCGATATCGTGTTGATGTATGGCATTGTGATCAAAATGCCCAACAGGTGTGTGCTATGTATGCTGCTCGGTATCCTGAATGACATCATCCAAGTGTCCGGACCATTCGCCGGATAGTTACATTATTTAAGGAAACAGGAAGTGTTCAGCCACATGTGAAACGTCAACCACAACAATTGATGATGCCCAAGTGTTTTACCTGCTGTCATGGCTAATCCGTACATCAGTAGCAGACAAATTGCGCGAGAATCGGGAATCTCAAAAACGTTTGTTGAGAATGCTACATCAACATCGATTGCACCCGTACCATACTTCTATGCACCAGGAATTGCATGGCGACGACTTTGAACATCATGTACAGTTCTGCCACTGGGCACAAGAGAAATTACTGGACGATGACAGATTTTTTGCGTGCATTCTATTTAGTGACGAAGGGTCATTCACCAGCAGTGGTAACGTAAACCGGCATCATATGCACTCTTGGGCAACGGAAAATCCACGATGGCTGCCACAAGTGGAACATCAGCGACCTTGGCGGGTTAATGTATGGTGCGGCATTATAGGAGGAAGGATAATTGGCCCCCATTTTATCGATGGCAATCTAAATGGTGCAATGTATGCTGATTTCATACTTAATGTTCTACCGATGTTACTACAAGATGTTTCACTGCATGACAGAATGGCGATGTACTTCCAACATGATGGATGTCCGGCACATAGCTCACATGCAGTTGAAGTGGTATTGAATAGCATATTTCATGACAGGTGGATTGGTCGTCAAGGCACCCTACCATGGCTCGCACATTCACCAGATCTGACGTCCCCGGATTTCTTTCTGTGGGGAAAGTTGAAGGATATTTGCTATAGTGATCCACAGACAACGCCTGACCACATGATCCGCGCATTATCAATGCATGTGCGAACATTACGGAAGGTGAACTACTCGCTGTTGAGAGGAATGTAGTTACATGTATTGCCGAATGCATTGAGGTTGACGGACATCATTATGAGCATTTATTGCATTAATGTGGTATTTACAGGTAATCGCACTGTAACAGCATGTGTTCTCAGAAATGATAAGTTCACAAAGGTACATGTATCACATTGGAACAACCGAAATAAAATGTTCAAATGTACCCACATTCTGTATTTTAATTTAAAAAACCTACCTGTTACCAACTGTTCATCTAAAATTGTGAGCCATATGTTTGGGACTATTACAGCGCCATCTATCACAAAGCGAAAAAAGTGGTCCAACTAAAATATTCATATTTCTTTACTTATTACACGAATATGCAATAAAATGTGGGGGTTCCCATTTAAAAACTACAATTGATATCCATTTGACCTATGGCAGCGCCATCTAGCGGGCCAACCATAGCGCCATCTGGTTTCCCCCTTCAAGCTAGACGAGTTTCGTTCTTTGTAGTTTTTTCGTTTGACGTTTATTTTGTGAGATATTTGCCCCGGTCGCTATCAATGGACCACCCTGTATAGCAGTGAGAACATTTGTGTTTCAGAGATGTTTGTTGAAAACAGGACTTAACGAATTCCAGGAAGGGTGCCACGTTAGGAGCATCAGGAGGAATATATTCAGCGTTATTCTAGGCTATTTTCGTAAACAGGTTCTGTCAGGTCAGGAACTTCCATGCGGACAAGCTGAGACATCATGAAAGCTCCTAAAAAGCGACCATTAACTATTTCTGCGACACTTTACAATTTCCGAGAGGTTATTTACACAGCCATGTGATGTCAGTACAATATTGAGAACTTTTAGATGGTGAGTCACTACGCTAACATTTTGCAGTGATGCATCAGCCACGTTGGGCAGGTAAACACGCATGCGCAGCTAGACACAGCTTGCATTTCCCATTAGGATCACTAGGAACACTGCACCCTGAGCAATTCTGGTAAGCATTGGAACAAATTTCTAAAGCACTAGACCTGCAGTTTTGCATCATCGCGCCAGCAACGGTGCCTAGATGAATACGTAGTTTGACACTTATTTCTCAGGTGTCATGTATCACAGGTATGCTACCACCTCATCCTTGCAGGACCCGAACTGACACCTGCGCTCGGTTTGGCTGCTGACGGCCACGTTGTCACTTTGTGGGGGCCACCGGTGCATCCCGACTCCCGGGAGCATGTGCGGTAGCGTCCTGTCCAGTCCAGTGGACAGGGCACGGTGGGCGCTGCATGCTTCGCGATCGAAAGATTTTTAACTATGTGTAATTACGTGTGACGTGTGTTTCATGATGGTATTCCTCGCGCAATCGGAATAAAAAAAAGAAATGTGATCGATGTAATTACTTCTCACAAGACCTGCATCTTTTCAAACAGCAGAGAATGATGAGAAAGTGAAATCCTAGCCCGGCAAACTGATTTTTTTTATAAAAAGAACGATGTACCCTTGAATTTCCCTTCGTGACATCCTTCCTCTCCACTGCAGAGCCGCCTGTTTCCAGGTAGAGGAGGGGAAGGGGAAGTGGGGAGGGGGTGAGGGAGGTGGGGGTGGGGTGGCAGTGGTGGTGATCATTTTCCTGATAAATTCTTTAAATAAATAAATAAACTATATTCCATACACTGCCATGAATCCCCTAAATTGTTTAAATAAAAATATTCCACACATTGTCTAATTTGTTTAAACAATATTCCATAAACAGCAATCTACTTCCAGACAAATTCTTTAACTGAATAAATAAACTATATTCCATACACTGCCATAAATAACTAAACAATATTCTATACAGAGTTTAAATTGTTTAAACAATATTCCATCCACTACAATCGAATTCCCTCCAAGTGACAGACCAACTGAGTCTGAGGGTGGGAGGGGAGGGGGTTTACCAGAGGGGGAGAGGTTAATTAATTGATCAATTTAATTAAGTAGTCAATCGAATTGATAAGAGTGAGAGGGGCTATTACAGTAACTCAGACCTGAAAGTATACCAGTAGCAGCGAGGGGGGAGCTTTCCTAGGAGGTAGGGAGGGGGGGTTAGGAGGCGAGGAACAATAAGTTAAGGACCTGTCAATCAAAAGGAAGGATCCTTTTAGCAGAACAATAGGTTAAGGGCCTGTCAATCAAAGGAGAACAATAGGTTAATGACCTGTCAATCAAAGGAGAACAATAGATTTGCCTCTGAGTGCATACCTGCGCCTTATGTAGGGAACTGGCACTAGCAAAATGCGCTGGTGGCTGCTTTGTCCCACTACTCACAAGCTGCTAAGTGAGCGTTACAAGAGAATCGTTGATGATCTATCCTATGACTTACCAGTTGACAGCAACAGAAAAGCTGAATCACAAGTAACTAGTTTTGTTTTAAGGAGATCAGTAACACAAAATTTGAATTTCGTCTTTCAGTGTGGATGAGGAAGTTTCCTTGGCATAAAGGTTAGATTATATTAACAGTAAGAGAGTGTGGACAGCTGAGATTGTGCCCACTAAAAACTGCAGGTCTTTGAGATGTGTGTTACTTCCATCCAGACGAGCTACGAAATGTGATGAAATTCTCGCATGTAGTCTGTGCAACATGTATGAGTCACACATATACTCGAAATGCTGACATTTCAAGAGTTCTCGCTCTGTCACGGCAGTCGTTATCCATCACGTTAACCCATGGGCAAAACCTATATAGTAAGTGAAATTGCCTTTCTATTTATTGACTGTGCGTCGGAACAGGTAAAAAAGTCAGGTGTGTTGTTATTAATGACGTAACAGCGTTCCATTGCAGTCATTTCGAATATTACTTGTCGCTTCCGTTCTTCCGATGTGAGAATCAGGAAATACAAGACACGAATCTGATGACGTCTATTTTGAGGCAGACGACAGTTTTATGTTCATCTTATGGTACATTGTGAGACACGTTAACGATCTTGATTCGAAAACGCTATGGTGAACAAAATGACTACTTTGGAAGTCGTGTCGGTGACGCCCACTTGGTGCAATAATACCGTACAGTTATTTCCACAGCGTGAACTGACTCCGTCAGGCTGTTGTTTACGTTAGAACTTCACGCTAGAATATATCTGACATACGCAGGTGTCTAGTCCAGTGAAATTAATGATCCGTGATCGTAATCATCCCTGTAGTTCCAGTTTTTTTAGTGTGTTGCATGCACTGGCCGCCTCTTATAAAATCCAAATCTCGTCATTGGAGCGCATGTGTGCACTCGGCCATGTTTGAGCAAACCAGCCGAAATCATGGCAAAATCCTTTTCCCCCACATATCTCCCGTCCAATGGAATTTCGGTTAAAATAGCCTGAATAACTTTTGTAGATGATAAAACTTACGACAAAGTTGTTGTACAATTCTTTTATTCCTTGCGTGTTTCTAGATATCACGCCTTAAAAATGCGTATGAGTTTGCCAAAACACGTATTTTGTACTAATAGGTTTGATTTGTCTTGAGTACTTCGTTCCCAGTGCAATTTTGAGAAAAATCAACTGTCAAAAATATAGTACAGCATAAAAGTTGATATAAGCAGTACCGAGGTAATCCTGCGCCCTTCATAGATCTGCCAAAACTGTGCCCAAAGAAGGTTAGAGGAGGATGGGAAGGGTTGGCAACAGGAAGGGGCATCGTGCTCCCTGTACCACTGATAAATTAACATACTGACCCCGTGAAGATACGGCATACAGGCTAGGAAAAAGAAGAAGAAGGGCAGATAATTTAAATCTGAACACCATCTTAGTTGATGTGTTACGGTTTCCAACCGGAAAGTCAAAACTATGAAACTGGTGGTCTCCCTATAAATTTTATTTTCACAAACATCTACTTTTCTCAAAACTTTGTGTATGTTATTCGGGCCCTTGTGGTTCTCAATGCCTCAATTATAGTCAGAGTTTACGTGAGTAGTCGTGAAAGAACCATATACGATATTTACAGTTCACTACAATATTACGCATAGTAAACACGTAATGTTATGGAATAGTGGTACTACTTAGTAATAGGTATTGAATCTAACTGGATTAACGTGCGAAGGTGGGGGTTTTGGGCGGGGGCAACTAACATCTAACACAACACCTGCAAAACAGAAAATATACAGAAACCGTAACAAGGACATAAGCAGGAAATAAGGAGAAAAAAATACTGAATTCCATAGAGTAAGGGCACTACACAGGTAACGAAAATACACAAACAAATCTTGGAATCGATAAATAGAATGGAGCTATATAGGACAGTTCTACTTATCGATTCCAACATTCATTATTTTCAGCGTTGTTTTCGTATTAGGTGTGTGCAGTTCTTTGCTACAGGATTTCTGTTTTCGGTGTCGCTTTCTGTACTACCGTGATAAATAAAATATCTAGGAACCGGTAACTTGATTTGACCTACATTGGTCAATTCCAGTCGTCGATTCCACGGTTTGCTATTTATAGCGTTTTTGCAGTAGTACAGGAAGCAATATCATAAGTTGAATCATAAAGGAATTAGCAACCCTCACGTAAAGAAAATGACGTAATAAAGGAACGTAGAATCGGCAATTAGAGCGGTACCACATACGAAAACTCTAAAAGAATGCACTGTAGATTATGCTTTCTTGGTGTTGCTTTCTGTACTGTTGTTACAGTAGGTGTGTATTGTGCATTCTTTGGGAACTGTCATCCATGCTATCACTCTAATTGTTCAAATGGCTCTGAGCACTATGGGACTCAACTGCTGAGGTCATTAGTCCCCTAGAACTTAGAACTAGTTAAACCTAACTAACCTAAGGACATCACAAACATCCATGCCCGAGGCAGGATTCGAACCTGCGACCGGAGCGGTCTTGCGGTTCCAGACTGCAGCGCCTTTAACCGCACGGCCACTTCGGCCGGCTCACTCTAATTGTTGATTCCACATTCCGTTATTCTTCATTTTTACTGGCTGTTAATTATTTCGTTAAGGAATTGACTTGTTCGTATCGCTCACTAAGCTACTGGTAAAACGCTAAAAATAACAAATGTTGGAATCGACAACTAGACTGGTATAGAGACACAAAAAAAGTCGCAGCAGAAATAAACACAAACACTCTATGAAAAATCGCGACTTGACTCGTATAGAAACACAAAAAAAGACGTAGCAGAAATAAACATAAACACTATGATTTGCTCTTAGGTTCTTACTTAAAAGTCCCCTTCCGAAATCATGCCATATTCGGAAAAAAATAGCCCTATATATTTAGGAGAACCAAGATTATAAATACGATTGCTACTTGATTCACTGACACCAATTCGGGCTGTTCACTTAGGTTCCTGCCTAGCCACACCCTCGAAAATAGCGACATATTTGCAAAAAACAGCATATTGTAAGTCAGTTACTTAGAGAACCACAGATAACATTTAATAACAACGCCAGTACACCATGCAGTACATTCTTCACATCGTGAACTCATGGCGTCACACAGGACGTGACAGGTAAAAGCTGACAGTTGGAATCGCAAATAGCACTTAATACCAGAAATTCATCTACAGCCCGTTATAAATTCTTTTGAAGGTATATTATTTCTTACGATAGGACCCTAGAAAACGTGTGTTTCAAGACAGCCCGGCGATGTACCAAACTTGTCGAACGTTATTTAAATGAGCGAATACGACAAGCACGTGGCGCGGGCAGCTCCATATGAACATTTATAATTTGCAGTTTTCCGATCTCACTCTAATTACAAGGTATATATGAAATTAATTTGTCTCCAATACAAACTGCTTTGGACTAACCGCGATAAACAGTCTGGACGATTGGTTTGCAGAATTAAATCACCCTGAATATAACTGCTGTGTCGAAGGTCTCCATATTCATTAAACATATCTGACGTGAGAATTTGTGTTATGCGTCCGCAGAAAGGTACAATTGATTCGACGCCTCTTGTTTTGGCTGCTAAGGATTCGCAGAAATAAGAGGCTGGTTCATGACTTACCAGACACCGCCATAGTTGCCCGTGCCCCTACTGCATTTCACGAATTTTGAAGGTTTTGCTGAATGCGGTCATGAACACTCGTGTTGCTCGCCATTCGAATCGTCTCAGACTGTTGCTAAGATACGGCCCGGGCCGTTAAAGAGACCGCAGTATTGTTGAAAACTGCGTCACATCGCGATTTGTGTTGTTTACTCTAAGAGGGTATGCGGACAATCATCACCGTACAATTAAAGAAACTGCAAGCGATAATGGCAGGGGCACGAATCGTTGTGGCGTCTGGGGCAATGCCGACGAGAATTAGGTCTGCCTAGTGCCCGAACGAAGGAAAGAAAGAAAACATATAATGAAACATTAAAACAGGAGGGAAAGATGGATAAAAATGAATCAGCCAGAACAAATTTTTCGCTACTTTAACGTAATCAAAATAATTCATTGAAGCTTTTCGGCAGATTAAAAATTGTTTTCGGTATCGATAACCTAAATCAAGGACACTTTGAAGTTTATGTTTGACAATAACTATGTACGACCTAAGCCGTTTGTGGTACAGGACTTCATGGAAGAAGCAGTTTACAGTTGAGGATATAGGTTCGAATCCTGCCTCGGGTATGGATGTGCGTGATGTCCTTACGTTAGTTAGGTTTAAGTAGTTCTAGGGGACTGATGACCTCAGAAGTTAAGTCCCATACTGGTCAGAGCCATTTTTTTTCTTTGTACGACCAGTAGTAGACTGTCTATCTTAAGCTAAAGAATCCCGAAAAATGTGATCTAATTGTGGAATTATACACTATGTGATCAAAAGTATCCGGACACCTGGCTGAAAATGACCTACACGTTCGTGGCGCACTTCATCGGTAATGCTGGAATTCAGTATGGTGTTGGCCCACCCTTAGTCTTGATGACAGCTTCCACTCTCACAGGCATACGTTCAATCAGGTGCTGGAAGGCTTCTTGGGGAATGGCAACCCATTTTTCACGGAGTGCTGCACTGAGGAGAGGTATCGATGTCAGTCGGCGAGGCCTGGCACGAAGTCGGTTTTCCAAAACATCCCAAAGCTGTTTTATAGAATTCAGGTCAGGACTCTGTGCAGGCCAGTCCATTACAGGGATGTCGTGTAATCACTCCGCCACAGGCCTTGCATTATGTAGAGGTGCTCGACCGTGTTGAAAGGTGCAATCGCCATCCCCGAATTGCTCTTCAATAGTGAGAAGCAAGAAGTTGCTTAAAACAACAATGTAGGCCTCTGCTGTGATAGTGGCACGCAAAACAACAAGAGGTACTAGCCCTCTCCATGAAAAATACGACCATACCATAACACTACCGCCTCTGAATTTTACTGCTGGCACTACATAAGTTGGCAGATGACGGTCATCGGGCATTCGCCATAACCACAGTCTGCCATCGGATCGCCACATTGTTTACTCTGATTCATCACTCCAACGTTTTTCCACTGTTCAATCGTCCAATGTTTACCCTCCTTGCACCAAGGGAGGCGTCGTTTGGCATTTACCGGCGTGATGTGTGTCTTATGAGCAGCCGCTCGACCATGAAATTCATGTTTTCTCACCTCCCGCCTAACTGTCATAGTGCTTGCAGTGGATCCTGATGCAGTTTGGAATTCCTGTGGATAGATGTCTGCCTATTACACATTCAACAGACGACATCGGCCTGTACGCTTTTGTGCTGTGCGTGCCCCTTCACGTTTCCATATTACTATCACATTGGAAACAGTGGACCTACGGATGTTTAGGAGTGTGGAAATCTCGTGTACAGTGACATCCAATCAGCCGCCCTCGTTCGAAGTCCGTGAGTGCAGCGGAGCGGCCCATTCTCGCCTCTCACGATGTCTAATGACTACTGAGGTCACTTATATGGAGTACCTGGCAGTAGGTGGCAGCACAATGCACCTAATATGAAAAACGTATGTTTTTAGGGGTGTCAGGATACTTTTGATCACATAGGGTAGCTGAAATTCATCAGTCGACCAGTAGTAGTCCGTCTATCTTATGATAAAGAATCCCGAAAAATGTGACCTAATTGTGGAATTACACTGAACATTCTGTCGGCAATGTCAAAAAAATGGCTCTGAGCACTATGTGACTCAACATCTTAGGTCATAAGTCCCCTAGAACTTAGAACTACTTAAACCTAACTAACATAAGGACATCACACACACCCATGCCCGAGGTAGGATTCGAACCTACGACCGCAGCAGTCCCGCGGTTCCGGACTGCAGCTCGGCAATGTCAGTGATGTAACTGTTATGAAAACAAGACTTGGAATGTTCCCTCACGTATAATCGTCTGTGGATATATGGCTATTGATATTTATGAGGGGCAGCCTACAGCATGCACTGGATGTGGTTCCACGCGGCATGTACCCTTTCAGTGTCCGGAGCGCCGAGTGACACAACTACGGACGAGGGAGGCAGCTGTCCCACCCACTATGTCGCAACTACCACCTACTGATAACGTACGTCCCAGCAGTTCTTGGAACCCTAGCTAAGACATCAGAGGAAGTTACTGATGACCCTGCGGGCCACGTCGAAGAGGACACACGAATGGAAAAGACCAAAGCAGAAAATGCAGACATGCGACCCCACGACAATGAACGAGGCAGTGGGGCAGATATTGCGCACAACAGCGCAAGCGACGACGACATGACCGCAGCTCCAAATACTCAACAGAAGTCCACACATGAAACTGTATCACAGATGACAAACGACGAAACGACAGAAAGCTCCACCACAGGAAACAAAAAACGGAGGATTGCCCATCACGGAATTGAAAAAACTGCGCCCACCTGAGAGGAAAAGCGAAGCAAGCACTACAGAAACTACATGACACACCACCGGAAATAAGATCATCAATAAATGGCGAAGAAATCATGGGTGGCAGAACTGTCAGACCGTGAAATAGGAAAATTAGAGGAATACAAAAACACCATAAAAATTTTAAAAAAAGTTTAGCAAATATGAACAACCAACCTACGGAGGCACGAAATGAGAAAAAAGGAACACGGAAAGCCAACCATCCACAGGCATCGGAAGACGATAAGGAAGAAGGTGTTCAAAACTAAGCAATGGTGGCGACTCTAGAAGACGACGCTCGAAGAATCGGAAAAAATTTCTGAAGAAAGGATTCGTAATAAATCCCAAAGCAAAGAATGCCAGATGGCTCGCGTAGAACACAGGGACGTATCGAAAATCTCACTCCGTACAGCAAGGACTTGTCTGCAACATTACACGACAACACACCTAGGCAACACACGGCGGCGGACGCGATAGAGGGACGCTTGGTGGCATCGATGCAGACATGGAAGACAACTTCTACTAACGCACAGCTGTGAATCGAGGACTGACCGAAATGAGTACTGGCACTGATTTACAATCATATAGAACAGCTTATAAGACATGAGTTTCTCCTGGCGTATACAATTTTCGTATAACTTCCGGGATTTCAGCCAGGTAGCACATTCAGCGACCGTCGATATTTCGGCGGGAGAACACCCCGCCATTTTCAAGGCAAACTGCAACGGACAGGCGACGTACATGCAAATTATGTTATATAATAACACAGAGATATTGACATGCACGTCCAGCTATTGGGACAGTGTTATTAAGGAGGCAGTTGAGATTAAATTAGCGAGCAACCTCGGTAACAGGGATGGAGGTTTCTGTTTAAACTCTGTTTGGAATCCGGCTCTCTCCCTTGTCGAAAAACAGAGGGACAGAGTTAATGCTACCTCACCTGCGAGTTCGTAGTCTCACTATCGACAGCTCTGACTTTGATCATCTTTGGTAGCACTAGTGTTCAGTGTGTGTGTTATCTTTCCTGCATCAGTCCGAGAACCGAGGTTTTAAATTTGCATGTACGTCGCCTGTCCGTTGCAGTTTGCCTTGAAAATGGCGGGGTGTTCTCCCGCCGAAATATCGGCGGTCGCTGAAAGTGTTACGTGGATGAATTCCCGGAAGTTATTTGAAATATAGAAAAGCTACCGTTAACATTAACAGAATCTCTAATCTGACTAAAATAGAGTGAATACGAGATTTTATATATACTTTCGGTAAGACAGTCATGTTGCACGAAGTGTGAGTAAACAGGGTGGGACATATCGCGATATACAATGCTATCCTCAATAGAGGACCTAAAAGCGGTACCCCCACGTTATTCAAGGATGGAACTATACCTAGACGTGTTAAAAAGTTAGGAAGTGGACGAGGAATTTCTGCCGAAACAGACACAGCTCGGTTCGAAAGCCACACTGGCTAAAACTATCTTCTTTCAGGAAAGCATAGTTCAATTAATCAATCCTGCGAAACAAAACTCCAACCTTGCTGGAGATTTCAACTGTGTTCTTTCCGCCGCCGACAAATCACCCGATCCCAACATAGGATTAGAATGGTTCAAATGGCTCTGAGCACTATGGGACTTACCATCTGAGGTCATCAGTCCCCTAGAACTTACAACTACTTAAACCTAACAGATCTAAGGACATCACACACATCCATGCCCGAGGCAGGATTCGAACCTGCGACCGCACCAGTCGCGCGGTTCCAGACTGTAGCGCCTAGAACCGCTCGGCCAACCCGGCCGGCTAGGATTAGATCTGGGAGACTTAGTGAAGGGATTGCACCTCGTTGACATCTTGCACAGCTAGCCAAGAGGGAACCCAGGGTTCACCTATATTACTAGCCACTCTATGAGCAGAATAGACCAAATCTACGCCTCTAGTACCCTGAAAGTGTATTCAACGCAGAAACTTGTCCTGTCAGTTATTCTGCTCATTTGGCAGTTGTGTCTAATATTAACATGCCAAGGCAAAGGACATTTAGGGGTAGGAGTGTGTGGAAATTCAATATCTCACACCTGATGGGCACAGCTTGAGCACGAGTTAAATTGAGGTAGGTAAATGTGCTTAAGGAACATACGGCGCTGCAGAACTAAGCTGGAATGGTGGGTAACACACACAAAACCTAATATACGAAATTTACTAAAAAGTTATGCTTTTGAAAAGAAATGATGGGAAACACACACAATGGAATTCTACTTCCGGTGTCTAAGAGAATTACATGGAGATGCTGCAAATATGCCACGTCACATCATGAAAATAAAACGGGTCAAAGCCAAATTTACGCTGTGAAACGTCAACAAATATAGGGAGTTAAAATAAGATCGAGAGACAAAAGCGACGTCGAGCACGAAATGGTGATTGATGGCAACTTATCCACCTACAGTACATCAAAAATTTTGTCCAACGAGGCTGTATTCTGCAGAAAACACTGACGACAACGACAATTTTAAGGGTTTTTTAAACTGCACTGAACCGACTATAACGGAAGCAGAAAATGCAGATCTGGACTCTCAGATTACTGAAGAGAACAGTACGAAGCGTCGAAAGGAACCCCGGGAAACAAACACGCTCAACCTGATGGATTACGGGTAGGGTTTTACTTAAAGTACTGGAATTTGATCGGCAATATGTTGACTGCAGTGCTCAACGAAAAATGTACGTCTGCCGCCGGCCGTAGTGGCCGAGCGGTTCTAGGCGCTACAGTCTAGAACCGCGCGACCGCTACGGTCGCAGGTTCGAATCCTGCCTCGGGCATTGGTGTGTGTGATGTCCTTCGGTTAGCTGGGTTTCATTAGTTCTAAATTCTAGGGGCTGATGACCTCAGAAGTTAAGTCCCATAGTGCTCAGAGTCATTTTGTACGTCTGCCACACTTCCTCGTGACTTTTTAGAAGAGCTCATAATGTTGATCCCTAAAGAGAACTGCGCTAATGATTTGCAAAACACTCGTCCTAAGTCGCTTCTAAACGCTGACTACGAAACTAGCTGTTATCGTATTGCTTCATCGACTGAACACTGTTGTTGGTCTCCTTATAGATCAGTATCAGACGCGTACCGTCCCTAGGAGGGCAATACAGCAAGCGCTGTAGGAATACCGTGATCTAACGGCTGTCGCTTCGGCATCCAACTGCAGAGTGACCATCATGTTGTTAGACATAGACAAAGCGTTTGACAGGGTCCATCACAACTACCTGCTACGTGTCATGTCGAAAATGAGATTGAAGCCATTTTTTGTAAATCAGGAGATTATACATTCATGTAACTTCAAGAATTCTTGTAAATGGACAATTAACATAAAGCATTCCCATTCTAGCATCGATACGACAAGGCTGCCCCCTCTCGATGCTACCGTTCTCAATATCAATCGAGCAAGTTCTACGACCACTATCTGAGAAGCTTAATGGAAATGAAAATGGAGGCAACAAATATGTTTGTAGATGTTACAGTGATGACCTGGCCGTCTACATGTCTGATCCAACCGATGTTATGAAGATACAAGACGTGATTCAAATATGTAGTTACTATTCTGGAGCTAAAGTCAATGTAAGGAAATCCAGCATTTTGCAGTTAGGTCGAGGGATATGATTCATTGAAACTGGACCAGTAGAAAAGCAGATAGCATCAAACTTCTAGGGATGTGGTTCAGCGAATGCCCTACCAATAGCCGCATCCGTTAGGCGCACGGTCTACGGCGTCTTGTCACGGTCCGCGAGACTCTCCCCGTCGGAAATTCGAGTCCTCCCTCCGGCATGGGTGTGTGTTGTCCTTAGTGTAAGTTAGATTAAGTAGTGCGTAAGCTTAGGGACCGATGACCTCAGCAATTTGGTCCCATAAAACCTTACCACAAATTTCCAATTTCCTACCAAGACAACAGCCTTGAATTTTAAAATGAAGCTCAGTAACATCTGAGAGATATTAAGAAAGAATTCCACTCGTCTTCTATTAATAACATAAAAAAATCACGCTGATAAATCATGCTATGCTACCTAAGGTGTACTCCCTCGCAAGTATTTTCCCCTTGCCTCCAACAATACAGAAACGCAATGAATCTGTTCCAGCGTAGTTCATATGGACATGGTGTGTCCTTATGGTTAATTACCAAACCATGAATCTACCTGAAACAAATGGTGGCTTAAGGCTAACCAACGTTAGAGATAAATGCAGAGCTCTGTTGATATTTAGGACAGCAAATGTCCTAGCAACAGGTGACGGAAATCCCACAGCAGACGTTGTGAATGTTGCGTCTCCTCCAGGTAGCAGGTTTCCAGCTATGGTCGGCCATATTAGTTATAGGTTGTTGCATATTAAAACATATATTATAGAGAATAGCTACGTCAGATAAAGGGTAAGGAACTGAACAAACAAGGAAGTCTATAAAGTGCTGGCAGAAGATAAGTGTATAAGCAAATTAGCAAAGAACTTCCCCACAATCACTTGGAGTAAAGTTTGGCAAAATATTCATGTTACAACCTTACTGTCGCATGTATGAGCTACGTGATTCAAATGGTTCTAAGCACTATGGGACTTAACATTTGAAGTCATCAGTCCCATAGACTTAGAACTACTTAAACCATCACACACATCCATGCCCGAGGCACGATTCGAACCTGCAAGCATAGCAGCAGTGTGGTTCCAGGCTGAAGTGCCTAGAACTGCTCGACCACAGTGGCCGGCAGCTACATGGTATTGCGCTTTGTACAACACCACAAGCACAAATGAGCGTCTATTCATGATCGGCTTGTCAAATACTGGACTGTCAGAACACTGATACACTCCTCCACCATTTTATTTGCAGTGCTGCTAACGAGATATGGAAATGGACATGACATAAACTTGCCATTATGATCTGTACGACTGACAATAATGTATGTACTGGCTTAAGCTGTCGCTAGCGCACCAAGTGGCAAACAGGTTGCGAGAAGATCGATAGTAGGCACAAGCAATGCACCTATGAAGAGAGAGGCCAAAAACAGACTCGCAGGCGACGCGCCGCCAACGGCCTCTCGGCCGCCAGTATTTAGATAGCCGCTGTAGACCAGAGGGCCTGGGCAGTCATCCAGTGAGTCAACGAGTCGAGTCATCAGTCGCAGCCCAAAGGGAACTGCATAGCGGGACGTGTACCTCACCAGCAGTGAGGCTAACGTGGACTATTACAGAAGAACTGGTACCACAACACCTGGACTGTCTTAAGTGACTTCTTGTTCTATAACACAAACTGCACGCTTGTATTAACAAGGTTCTTTATTCATAAGAACAAGATACCGGCCACCAAACAACATTATCTCCTTGCTTCCCAGGGTACAAGCCTACAGTGACAATGAGTCGACACAAAAACTGGCGACGAGTATAATTCAGTGCAGATTTACTTGCTTTTCTTGTGTTTTTACTTGTAGGACTGCTCGTATTCAAGTATTGCTAATCTCTTATTGTATTCTTACATGTATTCCAGGAGGGGAGCCGCAGAACTAATCAAATTTCTCTTTTCAGAGGCTTTGATTGCTTTTTTGGTACAACATATTTGTGTAAGCCAGCCCCAGCCCCAGCGCCTCAGCCGCAGACGGCCAGTACGATGGGTCTAACACAAGCTTTTCAGTTTCAGAACCAACAAATTGCTGCTTTGATGACGACAGCACAACAACTTGTGGCTGCACAAGCCACGTCGGTCACACAACAGCAACCGACCGATTGACTAGCGCAACAAGTGCCGCTGCCCAGCATACCGGCGTTCCGGCAATTTAACGACACGGAAGAGGAATGGCTCGAATACCTGATACAGTTCCAAGCACATTATCAATTTCATAGTGTAGAAGGTGCTGTATAGCTACCTACAATACTTTCTTCTGATTGAGGGGTCCCCATAGGTCAGGTTAATACAAAAACTATTCCCAACTGTATCTCCCTCTAGCACAGGCTCATCCAAGAATTGCGCCCGGTGGGCGCGCCCGTGCCCCGCGGGCCCAGGCAGTGTAGTTCAGCGCCCCGGCCGCGACCGTGTGTCGCTAGTGTCGCCATAGGAGCGAGAGAGACAGCTGCTGAGCGAGTGAGACTGCACAGCACTGCTCTGCGGTGGACTGTCCCGCGGACAGATCCAAAGAAAACAAAATAACAGAGGAAGTGCACCTCTGTATAAGACCGATGAGCAGTAAAACAAGCAAACCATTTACCGTGGAGGTAAGAATAGAGGGAGACGCCGTGACGTCACAGCTGTGAAGCTATGTGAAGCCGAGGGTAGCCATCTCAATCCGACCAAAACATTGCTGCTGTAAGCTTGTGTGCATAGGCTTGTCGCTCGCTTTTGGAAGGATTTTGCGCTATTATGGTGACTTGTGTGGTGTTCGGATGTACGAATCGTTCTGATTGTGATGCGAAATCGAAGGGAATAACATTTCATGTGTAAGTTATCTCGTTAAGTGTGATTTTACAACTTCATTGTGAATGAATGTGTGCTACATCGGTACTTGTACTATAGCGTGTTTTTCTCCTGTATGATTTTAGATTTCCTAAAAATGAAAGTCGGAAAGCTCTATGGGAGAATGCCGTGAGGAGGAAGAATTGGCGTGCGTCTAAATGGAGCACTATATGTTCTCAGCATTTCCGAGGACATAGACCGAACAGTAAGGCTCCGAGAAAATGCTGTACCATCAGTTTTCCCTACACACCCAAAACATTTGCAAAAGGTATGTTAATTCAAAGAATTAAATTCTTAGTTTTCAACTTCACGTTTCAGTATAATACGTACGTATCGTCGATAATCGAAGTGTTGAGTAACTCACTTTGTCTTCATCATGTACCAAATTAAAAGCTAACACTACATTAACTGGCGTAAAGTATAGGCCTAAACAGGACACTGTGTAGATTTGCCATTCTATGTACTGTATTTCAGTAAATATTGGTGGTAATGAACAGTGTTTCCCAGTAGTGTAACGTAACTGAAATGTCCCAGTACGTATTACAAACAAGGTGTATTTATGGGGCTTTGGAGGGAGGGTATAGCTAACTTAGTTTTCAGTTTCTATCATTTAGTTTGTGATACACGTTTATTACTGAATTAACAAAATTGTATCGTTTACATTGAAGGCTAGCTATTCGTAATATTACATTAAAAACTATTTTCAATCAGAAGAAATGCGGAATTTCGCCTTTACGAGATTTTATTTTAAACAAAAACTTTGAAACAACCAATCTGATAACGTTACATGCGTATATGGTGCAATTAGCGACTTTAATACACGCAGCGCTATAGCACACTGGCAATGTTTTGGTCAGAGTGTCATGGCAGCGAGCCACGCCCCCATGGCTTCAAAACGTAGTACGGCTGGGATACGTAGCGCCATCTCCTCTTATTCTTACCTCCATGCCAGTTACCGTTTAGGTAACAATTAGTGATCGTGTGGCAGAGTTACTACGCAAAGCTTTAGAAAACAATATGCAAAACAAGAATCTAAGAACATCTTTGTTGTTTTCTGACCCTCAGGATCATTCTATTAGTACTGCACATGTACACTCGTCATATGTACAATAGGCGTCTTGTGAAAAGTTTATCAGTTTCTTAAATGAACTAGAGTCATAAATATTCTATTTTAGAAATAATTTTACGTAAGGGATATAGTCTTATTCTTACTGTTAGCAGTTACAAGTAAATATTTTTTATTATACTTCGAGCTACATCTTTTTGTATCCCTTTTCAGAGTTTAGAAATCGGATCCTTAATTTGCTGTTTTCTACGAAATAATTTTAGCCGACCTAGTTTGAAAACTTATTAAAAATAGGATTAAGGTTATAAAGCTCTTTAATTCTTACAGTCAACATTGTTAAAGAAGACAATTAACGTTTTACACTTTTTTCTTTATCGAGGAAACGATTTTGTCTATGTTTGGTACAATATTCCGTGAGACTGATAACGTCAAGTCAAATTTTTATCGCCAAGTAATGAACGGTTCTTAGTTTTAGCAAGTTTTAAAAGAGAGAAAAAGCGCTCACAGACATATGTGGAACCAAACATTGGGAGAACTTCGGCCGCGTGCTTCTGCAAAAGAGGACATTTCTCTCGTGGAAGACAGCTGTAAAAGTCATCCAAAGTTTGACACATAAGAAAGCGGTCCTTTAGGCGGATATCGCAATGCAGGTCAATCAGCTCTAGTTGAAGCACTTGTGAGACGTCGTCAGCCCGAAGGGAAATTGGGCGAACAAATATATCTAAGGCCGGTTGATGCTCACCTTTCTCCAAAAATCTGTTTTCAAACTGTTCTTGTAATTCGCAAATGATCTGAACATAATCTGAAAAATTCACATCTTCTTTAACGCTGTCTAGTGCACGAAAGTGACCGAGCGAGGTGGCGCAGTGGTTAGCACACTGGACTCGCATTCGGAAGGACGACGGTTCAATCCCGCGTCCGGCCATCCTGATTTAGGTTTTCCGTGATTTCCCTATATCACTTCAGGCAAATGTCGGGATGGTTCCTTTGAAAGGGCACGGCCGATTTCCTTCCCCATCCTTCCCTAACCCGAGCTTGTGCTCCGTCTCTAATGACCTCGTTGTCGATGGGACGTTAAACACTAATCTCCTCCTCCTCCTCCTGCATGAAAGTGTCCACAATTCTCGCGCATTTGTTTTTCCCACAAAATAAGTTTTTTGTCTGAAATGCTCGACTCGTCTGCACTAAACTTTTTTAAATACATCAGGTTCCGATGACTTGCTAAACATTTGGCACGATTTTAGACAGCAGTACACAGGAAATTAATTTCCCTCTCAGGTTTAAATAGTGTGGATGCGCCGCTCCTTTTTCTTTTTGTCTGCTGGTGTTGACTATTCATCTCGATCCACTGTAGCCTTCCGTCTGTCGACTAACGGCTTTGTGTCGCTGTTGACGGCTGCTGGTGCAGCGGTTCGTCGTCTGCACGAAGCGCGCGTACAGCGGCATGGCGAGGCTCGGCGGCCGGCCCGCACAGCCAGCTAAGCGGCACGACTCGGCCACTGCGACAACATACGAATTCGCCCGGGGCGCTGGCCGCGGGCGATCGCGGGCGCTGGCGCCCCAGGGGCACAGTTTCGACGAGCCTGCTCTAGCACTACAGAAGAAATTTGATTTAATACGAGCATTCGTATCTTAAAAGAAAGATATGAATCCTTAATATTGTATTGTATGTTAACCGGGGGTCTAGAAACGACGGAGGGGCTCCGTCCCTGCCGCAGCCGCAGTGGTCCACAACCCCACAACGACCACGGCAGTCCACTTCACCCCTCCGCCGCCCCACACCGAACAACTCTTTCAGGGTTACTGTGCGGTTCGGCCCCCGGTGGACCACCCCTCTCCCCCCATTGAACGTCTCACATCAGACGAGTGTGTAACCCCTATGTTTGCGTGGTAGAGTAATGGTGGTGTATGCGTATGTGGAGAACTTGTTTGCACAGTGATTGCAGACATAGTGTAACTGAGATGGAATAAGGGGAACCAGCCCGCATTCGCCGAGACAGATCGGAATCCGCCTAAAAACCGTCCACAGACTGGCCGGCTCACCGGACCTCGACACAAGTCTGCCAGGCGGATTTGTGCCGGGGACCAGACACTCCTTCCCAGTCTGGAAAGCCGTGGGTTCTACCGACGCACGGCTAACCGGGCGGGCATCCTTAGCATTCTTTTATATACACATAAGGAATATGTTTAAATTTTCAGGAAGTCTGGGTGCATAACTCACTGTAAGTGTACTTAGAACATGTTTTATTTTTCGAGGAATGTAAGAATGCATTTCAGCTCTAAGGCAACAGAGATACCTGAAACCACCATTTCTGTTTGATTGTTGTAGTATCATCTGAGTTTATTTCTCTGTCGAAGGCCACATATGAAAAATAGAAAAAAAGTTCTAGCAGAGATCTTCATCATTATCAGCGCCAACGAAGATGGAAATGTGCACCTCCTGACGAGTGGCGCGCTCCATTTTAGGAGAAGTGGAATTAGTAAACAAAGAAAGAATAGTCCTTCACGCATGTCAATTAATTGTACTTGAAAACAAGTGCATTGAAGCCAGGTGTGTGTGTGTGTGTGTGTGTGTGTGTGTGTGTGTGTGCGTGTGCGTGCGTGTGTATAAAGTGTGGTATAATGGTTAGCACTCTGAATCCAAAGGAAACAAAAGTCGGTAGAGCACATGCCTGCAAAAGGCAACGGTTCCGATTCGATTATCAGTCCGGCATACAGTTTTAACCTGCCAAGAAGTTTCATATCAGCGTACACTCCGATGCTGTATGAAAATTTCATCTTGGAAACATCCTACAAGCTATGGTTAAGCCATAACTCCGCAGTATTCTTTTTTCCACGATGCTAGTCATGCATGTTTCGCAGTAGAGCTTCTATGAACTTTGCTTGCGGAGATACCTTATTTCCTACTTTCCAAAGCTGTGAGAAGGGGTAGTGAGTTGGGTAGCTCAACTCCAAGAAAACAAGACTTGATCCCTCAACTGCTTCCAAAGAGTGCAGTTTATAAATATGTATGTTCTTAGTAGAAAGTGTTACCGAAACCCACTGACACTGCTCACAAGCTTCTTGTTGCTATATATAATTTTTTTTTTTGAGAAAAAATATCTTCAAAACTCCAGTTCAGATAACACTGCCTCGCCATGCAGGCAGGTTAGGTACACTACTGGCCATTAAAATTGCTACACCAAGAAGAAATGCAAATGATAAACGGGTATTCATTGGACAAATATATTATACTAGAACTGGCATGTGATTCCATTTTTACGCAATTTGGGTGCATAGACCCGGAACAACCACCTCTGGCCGTAATAACGGCCTTGCTAAACCTGGGCATTGAGTCAAACAGAGCTTGGATGGCGTGTACAGGTGCAGCTGCCCATGCAGTTTCAACACGATACCACAGTTCATCAAGAGTAGTGACTGGCGTATTGTGACGAGCCAGTTGCTCGGCCAGACGTTTGCAATTGACCAGACGTTTGCAAATGGTGAGAGATCTGGAGAATGTGCTGGCCAGGACAGCAGTCGAACATTTTCTGTAGCCAGAAAGGCCCGTACAGGACCTGCAACATGCGGTCGTGCATTATCCTGCTGAAATGTAGGGTTTCGCAGGGATCGAATGAAGGGTACAGCCAAGGTCGTAACACATCTGAAATGTAACGTCCACTGTTCAAAGTGCCGTCAATGCGAACAAGAGGTGACCGAGACGTGTAAGCAATGGCACCTCATACCATCACGCCGGGTGATACGCCCGTATGGCGATGACGAAAACACGCTTACAATGCGCGTTCACCGCGATTCGCCAAACACGGATGCGACCATCATGATGATGTAAACAGAACCTGGATTCATTCGAAAAAATGGCGTTTTGCCACTCGTGCACTCAGGTTCGTCGTTGAGTACACCATCACAGGCGCTCCTGTCTATGATGCAGCGTCAGGGGTAACCGCAGCCATGGTCTCCGAGCTGATAGTCCATGCTGCTGCAAACGTCGTCGAAATGTTCGTGCAGATGGTTGTCTTGCAAACGTCCCCTTCTGTTGACTCAGGGATCGAGACGTGGCTGCACGATCCGATACAGCCATACGGATGAGATGCCTGTCATCTCGACTGCTAGTGATACGAGGCCGTTGGGATCCAGCACGGCGTTCCGTATTACCCTCCCGAACCCACCGATTCTATATTCTGCTAACAGTCATTGGATCGCGACCAACGCGAGCAGCAATGTCGCGATACGATAAACCGCAATCGCGATAGGCTACAATCCGTCCTTTATCAAAGTCTGAAACGTGACGGTACGCATTTCTCCTCCTTACATGAGGCATCACAACAACGCTTCACCAGGCAACGTCGGTCAACTGCTGTTGGAAACGTTCCTCATGTCAGCACGTTTTAGGCGTCGCCACCGGCACCAACCTTGTGTCAATGCTCTGAAAAGCTAATCATTTGCATATCACAGCATCTTCTTCCTGTCGGTTAAATTTCTCGTCTGTAGCACGTCGTCTTCATGGTGTGGCAGTTTTAATGGCCAGTAGTGTATAAGGATGAACGAACTCAGCGTCTTGCGGTCTTCATACATAGAACACCAAAATAATCGGCAGCAACCAGACTGGGATATACGAGAGACTATTAACCTCCTTAATACCTCAGGATGTGACGCCGCCAATCAACGTTGGGCACACCAACCAAAGGCTGGGATACGTCAGCGTCTACCTCACGGAAACCAACTGCCTGCACCTGTCACCTCATCATTTTAGTACCTCTACACCTTACTTTGAACTGACAAAGAGACAACAACGAACTCCGATCGAAAAGAAAAAACCGGGTAGAACACGGAAACATACACTCCTGGAAATGGAAAAAAGAACACATTGACACCGGTGTGTCAGACCCACCATACTTGCTCCGGACACTGCGAGAGGGCTGTACAAGCAATGATCACACGCACGGCACAGCGGACACACCAGGAACCGCGGTGTTGGCCGTCGAATGGCGCTAGCTGCGCAGCATTTGTGCACCGCCGCCGTCAGTGTCAGCCAGTTTGCCGTGGCATACGGAGCTCCATCGCAGTCTTTAACACTGGTAGCATGCCGCGACAGCGTGGACGTGAACCGTATGTGCAGTTGACGGACTTTGAGCGAGGGCGTATAGTGGGCATGCGGGAGGCCGGGTGGACGTACCGCCAAATTGCTCAACACGTGGGGCGTGAGGTCTCCACAGTACATCGATGTTGTCGCCAGTGGTCGGCGGAAGGTGCACGTGCCCGTCGACCTGGGACCGGACCGCAGCGACGCACGGATGCACGCCAAGACTGTAGGATCCTACGCAGTGCCGTAGGGGACCGCACCGCCACTTCCCAGCAAATTAGGGACACTGTTGCTCCTGGGGTATCGGCGAGGACCATTCGCAACCGTCTCCATGAAGCTGGGCTACGGTCCCGCACACCGTTAGGCCGTCTTCCGCTCACGCCCCAACATCGTGCAGCCCGCCTCCAGTGTGGTCGCGACAGGCGTGAATGGAGGGACGAATGGAGACGTGTCGTCTTCAGCGATGAGAGTCGCTTCTACCTTGGTGCCAATGATGGTCGTATGCGTGTTTGGCGCCGTGCAGGTGAGCGCCACAATCAGGACTGCATACGACCGAGGCACACAGGGCCAACACCCGGCATCATGGTGTGGGGAGCGATCTCCTACACTGGCCGTACACCACTGGTGATCGTCGAGGGGACACTGAATAGTGCACGGTACATCCAAACCGTCATCGAACCCATCGTTCTACCATTCCTAGACCGGCAAGGGAACTTGCTGTTCCAACAGGACAATGCACGTCCGCATGTATCCCGTGCCACCCAACGTGCTCTAGAAGGTGTAAGTCAACTACCCTGGCCAGCGAGATCTCCGGATCTGTCCCCCATTGAGCATATTTGGGACTGGATGAAGCGTCGTCTCACGCGGTCTGCACGTCCAGCACGAACGCTGGTCCAACTGAGGCGCCAGGTGGAAATGGCATGGCAAGCCGTTCCACAGGACTACATCCAGCATCTCTACGATCGTCTCCATGGGAGAATAGCAGCCTGCATTGCTGCGAAAGGTGGATATACACTGTACTAGTGCCGACATTGTGCATGCTCTGTTGCCTGTGTCTATGTGCCTGTGGTTCTGTCAGTGTGATCATGTGATGTATCTGACCCCAGGAATGTGTCAATAAAGTTTCCCCTTCCTGGGACAATGAATTCACGGTGTTCTTATTTCAATTTCCAGGAGTGTATATAGGCGAACATCACCAACCCCGTTCATATGTCCGTCATAGCTGCTGTATGGTATGACATTGTAAATAAAAAGATCTCTACAGGCGAAAAATGCATAAAATTAAACTACGCCCTACACCATACTGTAACCAGTGTCAGTTTATAGACACAGTGGCTCACACCTTCGTTTGTGGAGAGAACATCGTGAAATGGAACTGGATGAGGAAAAAGTTATCGATTATTAACAGGACGACTGAGAATGCGATCACTGTGGACGATGTGTTACACCCGGACCAGCACTTGTTCCCTGCCGCGAAGAACAATAGTTATACGTGGCCCTCGGACCACGTGCGTTCTACATTGTCGCCCAACAGCATGCACGCCTCAAAGCATTCATTTTGTAAGTTCAGGAGCAACATCGTAATTTGAAAAAACATTCCAAGTATAAACAGTTGTTCCAAAACTTTTTTATTTGCGTTTTACCTCAAAAATGACAGTCATTCCACATTGTATTACTTCACGTTCGGAAAAGCAACTTACACATAGCTGACGAGCGCGAGCCTGACTAAGTCACATGTACACACGCCATTCGAGGAAACTGTAAATAGTCAAACGAGAAATGTTATTCAATTTGCTGGATAACTCTTTTTTTTGCTTTTATTTTCTTTGTTTTAAACTAACGGTTACATATTGTTGCGAAGTAAATTTCATTTCCTAGTGGTGAGAAGCTACCACCACAGGAGAAGCAACTTTCCTTCCGTTTCTTCAAGTTTATTTGTTGTGAATAGCATTCATCCACAATATTCATTTGGATATTAAGAGAAGAAACCCATTACATGAACGTGATACCCTCCTCATATTCTGATGCGCCGAAGCTGGGAGAAAGGATCTTTCAGAGTGTGACGCTGAGAGTTCAGAGAAGATAAACAGAGAAATCCAAACTCGGGAAACCAGAGTGTGGATACATACCTGCCACGAAATGGAAAACCGAGAAACTACCCTTCGAGAAGACCAACTTGAAGTAGTCACTGAGCTGGGATTTCTCGTGCAGCGAAAGCGAGCGTAGACGGCTGCGGCTACACTTCGCGCGGATACAACATTCACCAGTCCGCCACAATAAATACTGAGTGAACGGATCAACGAACAACCTGAACGGGTGTCATGAGACGTCCGCCCTGAACGTATACAACGAACAAACTGAACAAAATGAGATCAACAAAAGAAAGAAAAAATTGGTCAGCACGATACAATGTCAATCCTAAGGGCCCGGGTTCGATTCCCGGCTGGGTCGGTGATTTTCTCCGCTCAGGGACTGGGTGTTGTGTTGTCCTAATTATAATAATTTCATCCCCATCGACGCGTAAGTCGCCGAAGTGGCGTCAATTCGAAAGACTTGCACCCGGCGAACGGTCTACCCGACGGGAGGCCCCAGTCACACGACATTTATTTAACACCAACCTGGTCGACGGCTGTCCTTGGTAAGAAGAAGCCTGAAGCTGTACGTCTCCTGCAGCGATATTACAATGAAATAATGAAATGAATGCTGAATGTCATGTACGTCTTTAAAAGTGTAGTCAGTCTGCTGTTGGCCACTCTTGAACGACTTTCACTTCCAGGGGAGTTGGAACGCCCTATCCCGATAATGTTATTTTTATTGACTTGGTTTCCCTGTATTTAAGGAACTACTGTAGCCATTGACATGAAGCTTTTATAGGGCATTAAACTGTATGTTCTGTGTCTACTGATCTACAATAATTGCATTTCAGCAACTGCTTTCGGAAATACAATTTTTTAATTACACAGAATTTTGTGTACTTTTTTGTATGTTATCCTAAATAATTTTAATTATACATAACATTATGTTCTCGTTTTAGTTCAGTGGACTCAGGATATGTATCTTATTACTCCCTGAAAATTTGAATACTCTTCTCGAAGTGGTATCTGAGATTGAGGGAAAATGCTACAGAAAATGTAAATTTTCAGGAACGGCTTCTAAAGTTTCAAAAGACTGTAACTCACTTAATATATGCTTGATTTTTTTTATTTTTAGTCACTCAGAAGCACCCTACACCATACTGTATATCATCCTCTTGACCTTTTTGTAAGTTTTTTCTTCTTTCTGGACTCCTCAGTGGCCAACTGTGCTGCATACTCTGCTTTATCAATGCGAGCCTTGTCCATCCGTTCAAGTTCTCTGATGCAGTTTGCTCCAGGATTAATTCCCATATGCTGTAGCACTTTCACCCTACCAATGTTGCCATCATTAAAAGCAATAACAGCATCACTGACCCCCACGTTTGTGTCTTCATTCCAACAAAAACATATTTTGGTAAGCGAGTCCATGTAAGATTATTGAACAACTCATTGGGATTTTGAGTCTGACCATGCAGACACTTCTTCAGCAATTCAGGATTTGCTAGGTCTCTGTAAATAGGTTTTATGATATCCATGACTGCTGTTGGGTTGGAATGTTTACGGCTCTATGAACTTTTTAAGTACTGGGCATTTCGGTAATTGCACCATGAATTAGGTCCCGGAGGGTTTTTCATCAGTTGACAGTCTGTGGAAGACAGTAGCCCATACTGCCTGCTTCATTTTCAACAAATCCTCAGTATTATTTCTGATGGTCATCCCATAATATTGCTGTAGTTCGTCAATCATTTTGTCTGTTAGCCTGTTTCTTATGGTTTTACGATCAGAAAGGTTCTTGTCTCTCAAACTTTGTTTCAACTTCGTCAACCTGGTGCCCATCCTGTTCTGGACATGACCAACACATCGCAGCCTTCTATATAAAAATTTTGCGATTTTATTAAATCTTGAAATAATGCATGTAAAAATTTTAACATTTTCAACCAGTGTAGATTATATTTCAAAAATAAAATAAAAGACTTCCCATGTGAGTTTGTTCGGAAAATTGCAAATTTTATGAGAGAAAAATCCGACAATGCGAAAAATTTGTTTACGTTCTAACTCCCCTTAATGGTCAACCTCTGTAATATAGTTGGTGAAAAAAAAATGCCCGCAGAAGGTAAAGGTCCCGAGTTCGATTCTCGGTCTGCCACGCAGTTTTAATCTGCCAGGAAGTTTCATACCCACGAACGCTCCGCCGCAAAGTGAAAATTTCGTTCTGGAAAGTGATTTATTATTATTATTATTTTCGATTATTCCCATTTAAGAGAGCGTTTGAACTTGAATTCCTTTATGATGATTGTTTATGTTTTTTCTGAGCCCAAATTTTCTTCATGTGTTCACTGTGTTGTTTCTTTCGCTCCGCTGTCCATTTGCATCCTGTTCTCTTCTGTGTTGTGGTGTCAAATTTATGTTTTTTGATGATGTTCCTGAATTCAGTTCTATTTTCTGCATAATTTACTGTTATGTGTGCTTGTCTGAGGTCCTCTTCAACTTCTTTTATCCATTTTGTTTTTCCCCTGCCTGAGTTGATGACTTTAAGAATTCGCTTTGAAATTCTGTTTTCATTCATCCTGTGGATATGTCCGTAGAACTGCATTCTTCTTTTCCTTATTGTATCTGTAATCTTGTCTGTGTATCTATATAATTCTGATGTTGGTCTCTTCTTCCAGATTCCTTGCTCTTGTATCGGGCCAAAAATTTTCCTGAGAATTTTCCTTTCTTGTTTCTCTATTTCTTTGATTTTAGTTTGCCCACCTATTTGTGTTGTTTCAGATGCATACAGTGCCTCCGGAAGTACGACGGTGTTGTAGTGCCTCAATTTTGCGTTAATGGATATGGACTTTTTGTTATAATAGTTCCACGTGAGTTTATATGCTTTCTGTAGTTTTTTTATTCTTTCCTCATTGGCCTTTAGGTTGATCCCTGATGGCTGGATGATTTCTCCCAGGTACTTAAAATGTGGTACTTGTACAATTTTCCCATGGGTTGTCACAATAGGCAATTTGTCTTGTGGCACTCTTTCTATGTACTGGGTTTTCTCATATGAGATTTGCAGGCCGGTTCTTTGTGCAATTTCGTGTAATTTCTCTATGGCGTTAGTAGCTTCTTTTCTATTATTTGTGAGGATTGCAAGGTCATCTGCAAAAGCTAAACACTTCACATTGAATCTATTATCTTTTCTAATGCCAATTTGGATTCCTTTGACTTCTTTTTCCCATGTCCTGATAATTTTTTCAAGAATGATATTAAAGAGTAATGGTGAAAGTCCGTCACCCTGTCGCACTCCAGTTTGGATTTCAAATGGTTCCGAGATATCCCCCATAAATTTAACCTTGGAGATTGTGTCAGTTAATGTTTCCCGAATGATTGCTCTTGTCTTTCTGTCAATGCTGAATTCTTCCAGCGTCTTGCAGAGCGCTACTCTGTCTATTGAGTCGTAGGCCTTTTTAAAATCTACAAAAGTAACCACTGTGTTTCGGGTGTTTCTCATCTGGAGAATCATTTTCAGATTCCAGATCTGCTCTATGCATGATCGTCCCTTGCGAAAACCAGCCTGGTATTCTCCTATTTGTGGGTCAGCATGTTCTTCTAATCTATTCATGAGAACTTTTGATAGGATTTTATATGTGACCGGTACGAGTGAGATACCCCTGTAATTATTTGGTTCAGTTTTGTCCCCTTTTTTGTGGAGTGGATGGATGAGTGCGCATTTCCATTCAGAAGGGATCTGTTCTGTTTCCCAAATGTTTAATATGATTTTGTGAATTTTTCCTGTTAATCTTTCGTCATTTAGTTTCCATAGTTCTGCAATAATTCCATCTTCTCCTGGGGCTCTATCGTTTTTCAGAGTCTTGATAATTTCTACTATTTCGTTGATGGTTGGCGGTTTAGCGTCAGGATTTGGTGTAGACGTCTCGTAGTGAATATCCTCTGTAGGTCTTTCGCAGTTGAGAAGTTTGTTGAAATAGTCTGCGAGGATTTGGCAGTTATTCTTTGTGTTAGTTTCTAGTGAACCATCCGGTTTCTTGAAACAAACATTGGGTGGCTGGTATCCTGCAATATGTTCTTTAAACGTCTTATAAAGATTCCTGGTGTTGTTCTTCTTAAAATCTTGTTCTATCTCATCTAGTCGCCGTTTGTCATAATTTCTTTTTTCCCTCCGAATAGTTTTCGATGTTTGTTTTCGGATTACTAGAAATTGTTGCCATTTTTCTGATGTTTTGTGACTATTGAAGTTTTTCCAGGCATTGGTCCTTTCTTCTATTGCTTGGTCACATATTATATTCCACCACCTGTGTTTTCTCCTTCTAGGGGGTTGACCCAATTTCATCGTGGATTTGAGGACATCCACAAGTTCTGTCCAGTTTGTGGTGTTTGTCTGACTAATTTCCTGTAAGATGTTTTCCTTGTTGAGTTTTATGTATTCGGGGTCTGGTCTCAGCACTTTGTTTAGTTTTGGCTTTTTTCTATTGGGTTGTAATCTGGTCTTTATCTGTAGGAGATGGTGGTCTGAGTCAAAAAATCCTCTTCTCGTTTTCACATTCAGAATTTCTGCTGTGTTACTCTTGGAGATGGCCACATGATCTATCTGGAATTCACCCAACATTGTGTTGGGCGACTTCCAAGTATACAGTTTCTTGTTGGGTTTTTTGAATTGTGTTGACATAATTATGAGGCCGAAATTTTCGCAAAAGTTTATCAATCTTTCCCCATTCTTGTTAGTTCTCTTGTGAGCTGTATGGATTCCGGTGATTTTCCTGTATTTTTTCTCTTTACCTAATTGTGCGTTAAAGTCGCCTAACAAGATTATTACATGGTGTTTGGCAATTTTGTTTGTCGTCTCTTCAAGGTCATTCCAGAAGTCATCCACTTTCTGGCGGTTCTTCTTGTTATAGTTATTTGTGGGTGCGTGTGCGTTGATCAAGGTATATGCTTTGTTGGCCGATTTGACGGAGAGCGTTGATATACGTTCTGAGGCAGACTGGAAGTCAATGACAGAGTCTCTGATAGATTTGTGGACTGCAAATGCTGTGCCAAACTGTTTGAGTCCTTTCTCATTAGTTTTAACTGCTGGTTTTCCTTTGTAGATCCTGTAGTTGTCCGTATCAAAATGGTTTTCATCCGTAAATCGTGTTTCCTGGATTGCAAGGATTTTGATCTGGAATTTTTGCAGCACGTCTGTAAGTTGTTTGATCTTGCCCAGTTTGAAAAGAGTATTAGTATTAAGTGTACCGATGAAGTGTCTTTGTTTTGTGTGTAATAATTTGGACGTCGTCTGGTTCTCAACCTTAGGCGTAACATGATGCTCCTGGTCCCCCGGAATCCGATGACCAGGTAAAGCCAGCCTTGCGACTGGTGCCCGGGGTAGTGGATTCATTCCTTGTGTTATCATCATGTTTGGTTTTCAAGTTGAAAACTAACTTGGTGGTGGTCCTTCCGAGGAAAGATCACGAGGAATACGACTTGATTGTTGAGATCAAGAAGGTTGCTGCAGCCGCACCATCTAGGCGAACAGACGCTGACCCCTAACCGCTGGATACCAGGCAGACGTTATTGGATTTCGGTTGATAGTTTTGGTCCACCCCGGGTATTTTATTTCCCCGGTACCCTCCATATCTGGAGAGCATTCCCCTATCCGCCACCTGGGGAGGCGCCCGATGGGAGACTATCAACTCCACACGGGAAAGTGATTTATTTATTTTTATGTTATTTTATACTTGTGGTTCATCAGGACCAAACTGAGGAGCAAATCTCCGTGGTTATGGAACGTGTCAGTACATGAAATTAACATCAGAAACGTAAATAATAGTTAACGTTTACACGAAGCGTATGCAACTGACAAACTGATGAGTAAAAACTGGCATAATCAACAATATAACACATGAATTCCCGTCACGGTAGGAGTGAGCTATGAGAAAATTCTTCATGGTAGCTTATTGAAAATGGATGCGTCATAATACTGCACGCCTTTCTTCACAAAGAGGAAAGGAGGTGCGAGTAAAATGCAGGCTGGATTTCTGCCTAGTATTAACTGAGGGAAAGCTGCTACTTCTAGAGAATAAGCTTATGTTGTTAACAGCGAACGAAATTAGAGAAAACGTATACTGTGAGGCCTGTGTCAGAATTCCAAGACTCTTGAACGGGGGCCGAGAAGAGGTTCGCGAAGGTATATCACATTTTGCTCGAACTCCCCATTTCTGAACCTAAAACACACTTTGAGAATGGAAAGAGTCATCCAAGAGTGTAATACGATATGCATAAGCGAATGAAACTAAACAAAGTAAACTAATTCCCGTGTTGGTCTATCACTTAGCTCAGATACTGCTCTAATGGTGGTAAATATAGCAGCATTAAGTTTTTGAACAAGATCTTGAAAAGAATTGCATGACAGTTTACCAGCTATCCGAATATCTAGGAATTTGGACTGTTCAGATTCATAAATCATATGCACATCCTGTATAATCAAAATAGCAATTTTAGTTGAATTCTGTGTATGAAACAGTGAAATCTGGGTCTTATTGTGATTTAGCAACAATTTTCTTTCTACAAGCCACGAACTGTACTGTTTGGTACTTTGCCTATGCTGCACTCGATATCTTTCACTACCGAGTTAACAGAAATGTTTCAGAGTCACCTGTCATATTAAAAAGTATAACATTTATACATATAAGAAGCGGGAACGGTCCCATCACTGACACCGGAGCCCCCCTCCCCAACCGTCTCTCAGTCAGGCTCCACGTCTTAGCCGTTCTCATTACTGTGGATGTATGACCTTCCGCGGTATATTCTGAAAGTATGAGTGGAACCAATTGCTTATTACTGGTCTTATTCCAACTTCTCCAGTAATATTTTGTGACCAACACAATCGAACACCTTAGTTAAATCAAAGAAAACACCTGGTGTCCACGAGTTTTTGTTTAATCCAAGTGACTCACAGAGAAAAAAAGAATACATTATTTTCAGTTATTAAACCACTTCTAAACCCAAGCTGATCTTTTGACAGCAAATTATGTGAACTGAAATGATTAATTATCATTATGTATACAGCTTTTTCCATAACTTTAGCTAACACCAATGGTATAGGATTACGTCTGAAACTGTGTACGTTATCCCTTTCTCCTTTTTTATATACCGGTCTCACTACTGAGTACTTTAATCGTTCAAGAAACTGACCATTCCTAAAGGAAAAGTTCTAAATGTGGCTAAGTACTGAGTTAATATATGCAGCACAGTGCTTTAGTATTCTCCACGTAACCCATCATATCCATGAGAGCCCTAAGACTCCAACGATTTAATTATTGACTCAGCCTCCCCCTTGTCAGTATCACGGAAGTATATTTCGGAGAATAGTCTTGGAAAGTCATTTTCTAAGAGAGTTATGTGAGTCTCCTTGGAAACTAAGGTATTATTTAGCTCACCTTCTATATTGGGAAAGTGATTGTGAAATATTGTAGCTAAATCTGACTTATCAGTAACGGAATCTGTATTAAATACTGATTTTATGTCCTTGGCCTTGTGCTGCCGACCAGACACTTCCTTCAATACAGACCGTATGGTTTTAATTTTATCCCGGGAATTAACTATTCTATTAGCATATCACATGCTTTTTGCCTTCCCAATAACATTTTTAAGTACTTTACAGTACTGTTTATAATGGGCTACTGCAATTCTGTTGTGACTATTTCTAACATTATATAATTCCCACTGTGTTCTACAAGATATCCTTATCTCACTAATCAGCTACCTCGAATGCCTGTTAGTGCTAGTATCCAGTATAGAGTGCTCTAATGGAAACAACTTTCAAACACCATGAGAAATATGTTGAGGAAAGTATTATATTTACTTGTTGCCGATGTTATCAGCTCTATAAACGTCCTGCCACTTTTGTTCTTTAATGAATCTAGAAAAAGTCTCTGTTGCCGCTTGATTAACTTTTCTAAATGCTTTGCGATTATATTTAACATTTGTGTATGCACAAATATTATCTGTGGTTGTGCTACCGTACCCTGCACTCTGGTCAGAAAGAACATAATCAACGTCAGATGACATGAATTTAGCAGATCTTTTAACGTTGTTTTTATTGCACAGTGACGTAAAATTAATATTAAAGTCACCACATAAACTAATTTTTGGTACTTTCTATAAAGTGAGCTTGAACGGAAATTTCCTGAAATCCGAATTAGGGGACCTATAAATAATTAAAGTTTAACGTTAAGTTTCAATAAATTCAGCTACTCCTGCACAACAGTCGAAGACCTATACAGTGCAGTGCTTTGCTACGTCAGTAGATTCAAATGGAATATCGTTTTTCATGTACAAAGCCACTCCCCCACTCCGAAAAGAGCTCCTTGAAAAACAGACGGGTAACCTGTAACGTGGTAAAGGTAGCCTCTGAAATGTCACATAGCAGGCCATTGTGGCAGAGCGGTTCTAGGCGCTTCAGTCCGGAACCGCGCTGCTGCTACGGTCGCAGGTCCGAATCCTGCCTCGGGCATGGATGAGTGTGCTGTCCTTAGGTTAGTCAGGTTTAAGTAGTTCTAAGTCTAGGGGACTGATGACTTCAGATGTCAAGTCCGATAGAGCTCAGAGCCAATTGTAGTGCCCTGATATACCAACAATGTCTGAATCAACATTTATAAGCAGCTCACTCACTATGTTTACATGAGGCTCTCAAATCCGGATTTCGTAGACCGATTTCACAATTCCGTTTCAGGCTGGTCATATAAACACTTCAAAATTTAGTTTTCAGAGGAGAAAACAGGTGTGATGGGCAGAGTATGCGCCCATCACAGGTAAACACCACAGCCCAAGCTTTGTTCGGTCCAGGTGCCTGCGCATTGCTTTCTGGCAGTGTGTGAAGACATCGTTATTTTGCGATAGATACACATTTTTATCTTGTTTTTTTCCCGTCTGTTCATATATCTTTGATGTTGTAGAGCATTTTTTTTTCTTTTGTCGTGTAATATAGAGATAAAAGTTGTTTTCTAGATGTAATACGTAACTGGAAATTATTTATTTTTTGTAAGTAGATAAAAATGTTTAGAGTTTTATTGATTGTGGAAAGCTTTAATTTTTTTTTGTTTATCGTTTACTGTAATAAGTTTGGTAGAAAATAGTTGTGTGAAGATATATGTAATTTACTTTGATGTTGTATAAACTGTGGGCGAGAGTATTGAGAAAGAGAGAGAGAGCAATATCGATAGTCGATTCAACAAAGTGTGTGTGTGTGTGTGTGTGTGTGTGTGTGTTGGGTAGCTAGAAACACGGGAGTGCAAATGCGACCTCCCACTCCTTTATCCGCCATGATGAATCTCGAGCTGTGACGTCACCTGGTAGCTACTACAGTTTGTTTACAACGGTGTTCAAAAATGGTTCAAATGGCTCTGAGCACTATGGGACTCAACTGCTGTGGTCATAAGTCCCCTAGAACTTAGAACTACTTAAACCTAACTAACCTAAGGACATCACACACATCCATGCCCGAGGCAGGATTCGAACCTGCGACCGTAGCAGTCGCACGGTTCCGGACTGCGCGCCTAGAACCGCGAGACCACCGCGGCCGGCTTACAACGGTGTCGCATAGTGTTTCTATCGAAGGCGTGCATGCGAGTTCGTGTTACACGTTAGTTTGTGTGTAATTCTTGTCCTGCCGAGTGTTCAGTTGGAAAGGAATTGTTCCGTGAGTCTTCTAGCTTCGTTCTTGGAATTATGTCTACAAATACGTCGTATTGTGCAGTTGCTGAATGTAGTAATAGTGGACGTAAAACTGAAGGCGTAATTTATCATCGTTTTCCAAAAAATGTTGAACTACAGCGTAAGTGGATTGCTCGTTGTAAACGAGAGGACAAAATTAATGTTAATAATGCAAGAGTTTGACTGAACATTTTTGTGAAAGCGATTACAAACGAGACTTGCAGAGTGAATTGTTAGGTCTACCTACACGGAAACTGCTACAGGATAATGCTGTTCCGTCTCTAAAACTACCAAACTGGCACGGAAATGAATTCGAAGTTCCAGGTCCCAGCACCACGGATGTTACCGGTAGTGTTCTAACAGAGAGAGAACGTCGCTGTGACACTAGAACAGTAAAAAAAAGAGCTCTCTCAACGTTGAAAACTTTATCTCCCGAGAAAAGTAAGCTGGACAAATCCAGCAACACAGACGTTACTATTGATCCGCTAATTTCACTTAAAGACCAGGAAATTCAAGCACTGAAGAAAGAATTGGTTAGTTTGAAGATTAAAAATGTTCGACTGTAACAAAGAATTAAGTACATGCAAGAAGTTATAAAGCAAGCTACATCTATAAAACCTCGTGTGTCTCACACTAAGAAGCACAAATGTGTATGCTCGGATGTGAGAAGTACACTTTCTCAGTGTTTCACACCAGGACAAATTCGTTGTCTGTTAAAGAAGAGGAAGCAAGTAAAGTGGTGCTCAGAGGACATTGCAAATGCTCTCACATTGAGAGCTTTGTCTCCTAAAGCATATGCCTACCTGAGGAGAAAGAATTATCCTTTTCCCTGCAGGTCAACACTCCAGACATGGACGAAACAATTCAAGTGCCGACCGGGTATTTGAAACCAGCTTTGGAGTTGATTAAAAGTAGGTCAGAAATGTTCACATCATTAGAGGCGATTGGTGTCCTAAGCTTCGACGAGATGAGCATTGACGGTCGTGTGACTTACGATTCGTCCGACGATGTAGTACTCGGACCACACAACAATGTCCAAGTTGTCATGGTTCGCAGCTTGTTTTCAAAATGGAAGCAGCCCCTGTATTATGACTTTGATGTTGCAATGTCTAGTGATTTGTTGCAGAATGTCATAAAAGAAGTTGAAAGAGCAGGAATCCGTATTGTAGCTGTTACGTGTGACATGGGACCAAAAAATATGAATGTGTGGAAGCAACTTGGTGTGTCTACATCCAAGACATTCTTTTCAAACCCTGTTGATCACAGCAGAAAAGTTTGGGTTATTTTTAATGTTCCACATTTGCTTAAGTTATTAAGAAATTATTTTATTGATGACGGAATCACTTTGCCTGATGGTACTGTGATAACAAAAATGGTTATAGAAGATCTTCTTCGACATCAGAAAGGCGATCTTTCGATCAATCACCACATATCGGAGGTTCATCTTAACGTTAGTGGACGTGATCGTCAGAATGTCCGAAGGGCTGCACCGATATTTTCACGTCGCACTGCCCAAGCTGTGAGATATGTTCTGCATAAAGATCGCGAAGGAAGCTTCATCGAGCTCGTGAACGATGTTTTCGATGTGCTGAATTCGAGATACCCTCAAGATGAGAAAGCCCCCCTTAGAAGTGGTTACGGGTTTCATATCAGAAGTCAGGAAAACTCTCTAAAAAGATTTCTTGAAAGCTCTAGTATGCGACTAGGAAAAAGAAACAGTCTTCTCCCATTTCAGAAGGGATTCATTATATCAATAAATTCACTTTTTGGACTTTACAATGATATGAAAAATTCCGGAGCTACTTATATATTGACAGCCAGACTTAATCAAGATTGTCTGGAAAATTTCTTTTCCAGAATCCGTGGCCTTGGTGTCTTCTACATCAATCCCACTCCTTTCGAGGTGAAAAACAGAATTCGTTTATTGATACTGACTGGAAGTGCAAGTGAAATACCTTTGTCTTCTGGTGCTTCGACTTCAGAGGACAGAAATGAGAATTCTGCTTCTGAAAACTACCCGACACCAGCTGATGAAACTGAGGAAGATTTTGCACGTTTTCTCTCGAGTGAATTATGTATAAGAGTAACTGATAAATCATTTGACGTCGCTACAGATGACAAAAACTTGCTCTTAGAATTCGAGCTCAGTGATTCAGTGTGTACCAGTGAAGACGTGAATGACGATGCTCTAAAATATCTAGCAGGATATATAGCATTCAAGTGCAAAAACGTTGACAGTTCTTTGGGAAATACAGCAGGGCAGTGTGTTGTTGATACAGAATTAAGTCTGAAGCAAGACTGGATTACCATTATTTCAAAAGGGGACCTCATTTCTCCCTCTACTGATTGGTTTGCTAAAATACGTGAGTTAGAAATTATATTTGCTGCTTCTCATGGATCAAATATTTCTCATTGTAATAGAGTGATGGCAACCTTAGCAGATCATATAAGTGCGAAATTTCCCGAACTTAATAGCAAAATAGTTCCGTTATATGTCACAACAAGAACTTTTTTACGGATTAGACATTTAAACAAAAGAGCCAAAATTGATGCAATGAAACGGAATTCGGCAAGGAAGAATCGGCTCTGGTCAGCGTCGCCTTCAGCATCTTCGACGTAGCTTCTGCATCAGCTTTGTAAGGTAAGTTCGAAGATTACTATCTTTTTATTTACAAAAACATGTGTAAAGTCGACAGTACCCAACTGTAAAACATTTACCGTAGTCAGATGCCTAAAACACGAGCATGAATGCGGATGCGAACATCGGCCACTAGTTTTGCGTGGCGATATATCATCATTGCTACTAATATTTAACGCATTTCTTTGGGAAACCTTGTATATAATATTAACAAGAAGTGTGTTCAACCCTGTGAGCGCGAAACTTTACGTTATATGAGAAGAGAAGAGACGTGAAAACAGTTATTTTGCAATCTCTCATATTCTACAAACGGAGACTGCTGCCGTCTGGCTGCCGGGTAACGTAACAAGTCGCTGACCAATGAGAGCGCACTAAGCGAATCTGGCATACCTTTTTTATTCTATGTTCCTTGGCTAGAAAGGCAGACACATGTTTTACTGTGGGAGTTGTGACTTTTACGAACTGGTGAAGATTGAGTTTAGTGACAAGCGATGTACGTTTTGAATGACTGTTTTATACCAGTACGTGATATGATAATAGTGAGTGTAGAAACTGGGCGAAGTAAATACTGAGACTGTGCCGTGAGACGAGGTAACTATGACAATGCAACCGTGAATGGGCGGTATTGTAGCTCTGTGTCTGTGAATTGAACTGCACTTGTATTTTGACTGTGTTTTCGTACACTCAAGTACTATGAACTTACGTATTTATTCGCGTTTCGATGAACTGTCGGACGCCTATAATCAGTAACAGTCGTTCTGAACTTAATACTAACTGTCTATTGTGTGTGAGTACATTCCCGCCCAGGACGGTTTTTCGCGATCGCGGCAGTCATAATACGAATTGACTTTCTATAGAATTCGCCGTCGGCAAGTTTTATAAACTGTGTGTGGCATAAGTAAACTTAAATTGTGTGTGCCAGAAACAATACTGTGCACATACGGACATCTGTAACAACAATTACATCGACCAACCTGTGGCCTGCAAAATGCCACTGTAATCAGATTTGTAGCTTAATGAATACCACCGCCAGCCCGATTATGAGGAAAAATCATCAGCTGCAATCACACGACCGTGGGAGCAGATCTCAGCGTTTCACCAGGACCAGCCAGCTGCCGTCGATATCGCGACCATCGTCACAACACACAAGATAAGATTTAAAAGCAGCGCTCTCCTCTCAAAGACTCAAAATTATTGCAAACAATTTTAATTTCCTTTTGGCTGACATACACGTAACATTTGTCTTCTTTAGAATAAAAGTGTTCCCCACGAAGTGGTGTGTTGTATGTAGACATGTTGACTTTCATTGGCAGTAGCCATTTCCCTTTTAATTATTTCCATTTTTATTTTTTTTTACATTTTAAATCCGCTGCCTCTGCATGTGTATTTTTTTAATATCTTTTTCAGGGTATGTGTCTAAATTCGTGTGCCGTAGCATTTACCAGAAGTAGTGGTGGGCAGGAAATCGTATATGTTAGAAATCACAGTGACTGAGAAGTCACAGATATCACAGTAGCAACTTTACAGAATCTAACTGCGATTTCAGTCACAGTTAGCAGTCGCAAGTAGTATTTCACATTCAAAGACGTGAGCCATCTATTGGTCGAATTTAGCACTGCTTTCTGCGATTTCAGACAAGTCGCAACTAAGAGTCGCAAGTAGCATCTAAAAAGCGCGGTTAACAGTGGCATCTGTTGGCCAAAGTTCGTACTACGTCCATCTCTGCGGTAAGCTATGGAGTCCAACTGCGATTTCCGTGACAAGTCGCAATTAAGAGTCGCAAGTAGCAACTAAAAAGCGCAGTTCACAGTGCCATCTGTTGGCCAAAGTTCGTACTACGTCCATCTCTGCGATACGGTATCGAGTCTAACTGCGATTTCCGTGACAAGTCGCAACTAAGAGTCGCAAGTAGCAACTAGAAAGCGCGGTTAACAGTGCCATCTGTGGGTCAAAGTTCGTACTACGCCCATCTCTGCGTTACACTATTGGGTCCAACTGCGATTTCCGTGACAAGTCGCAACTAAGAGTCGCAAGTAGCAACTAAAAAGCGCAGTTAGCACTGCCATCTGTTGAGCAAAGTTCATATTACGCTATTCGCTACCGAGTCAAACTGCGATTTCTGTGACAAATCGCAACTAAGAGTCGCAAGTAGCAACTAAAAAGCGCAGTTAACATACTTTTCCTAGTGCCATCTGTTGACCGACGTACGTACTTCGTAATGAGAGCCTTGTGCCTCACGAGATCGATGTGCTATGTGTGCATATGAAGGGCTTATTTCAATAGTGGTACAAGTCCATTTTTGTTCATTTTGAGATACAGAGTCGTAAAGTTAAATGAGCGCTGAAAAATCTGCAGTTGAGATACCAGAAATATTCAAACATATGGCTTCTTGCTAGAGATGAACCTTTATTTATGTTTGCTTGGATCATTAATTTCAGAAGCATTATAGACAGAAAAGTGGAGGTAATGGACTTGTACCACTATTGAAATAAGCCTTTCATATTATATGACGACATGCACATTCAGCATCAGTTATGGTTGGTCAAATACTGCTGTGACTCTGAATGTATGATATTAATAAGAAGCAACATTGCCTTTTTCTCCTGAAAATATCAAGTAACGTAACAAATGTGTTTGATTCTGCTTCCAATATGACAGTTTTGGTTAATACTCCACATGCCTACAGGACTTTGCAATGTTAACACAGCAGAACTCAGACATCTGTATAAGTGTAGTGAAATGAAAACAGTCATATGAATGCCTCACTTTTGTTCCGACACAGTTCAAGACTCGGGAGAAAAGTTTTACACCTGGTGTTCTACATGGCAACTTCACACACAAGAACTTTTTGCCGACACTACTACCACCTACATAAGTAAGCTTTTCCTGTGTTACTTTCAAGTAATGCACTTAAGCTATTCCCGATTTAACTGGAAGATCTGTACTTCCCACTTTCACATCAAAAGCCTCAAAATGCATATTGTAGACTTCGGGATATGTTACAGGTCACACCAAGATTGTGGAGAAAGGGGGTGGGGGGGGGGGGGCGGCGGCATGTCACTCTCCAACAAGTGTTTACCAATAAGTAAGTGGCGGAAAATTACGGGTATTGGACGGCTTAACATGTGGAAAATGAGATTTTTATTATTCACTCACTGTATTTAACATTTATTATGCCTTTAAAATCGCACAACAACTTCAATAAAACACAGTTTAATCATTCACACACTTATTTCACAATCATTTCACTTTTAAACTGCAAATCCTCTAAGAGCTGTCGTGAATCTTCACGAATCTCTCTCAACAGCCTTGATGTGGATAGATACGTACAGCAACCAGTAATCAGAGTCAGAACTGCGTCTGCAAAAACACAAGGATTATTAAACAATTTTTGCTGTCACTAATTACTAGCAATATAATTGACAGAGTAGATTGCTAATATTTGCTATAATGAATGTCACATTTGGAAGAACGATCTCACTGAAGTAATTAAGTCTATCGAAACGCTTAGAAACTAACCTCTCGTCTGACGAAAACGGTCTAAAGACGCAGTGGCAAATTTCTTCAGATCTGCTGACAATTATATTTTGAGTTATCACTTTACTGAGTGACTGAAATGTAGTTCAGGTACCTGTGAACATAACAATATGTTAGAATTCATTTTCTAAACACGAACTATTACGGTACTGTACGGCTACTTATATATTAATTACACTATTAATATTTTCACAGTTGTTTCTTTAATACAAAATTAAAGCCAACGGAAGAAAAAACGTAAAACATACTTGCCAATGACAGGTTTGTTGCGATGCAATTTTCTGTGTTGACAGATGTAACTTTTTCATATGGTGGTAAGTCGCAGAAATCGCAGGAGTCACAGAAATCGCAGAAGTAGCAGAAGTCACAAAAATCGCAGAAGTAGCAGAAATAGCAGAAATCGCAGAAGTCGCAGAAATCGCGGAAGTAGCAGAAATAGCAGTGGCGGAGGGATACACGACCTATGTTCCTTAACTGCAACGTGACAAATCGCAGTTAAGAATAACAGATTCTGAAAAGTAGCATTCACTGAAATCACTGATATCGGAAAATCGCAGTTTAGCCCATCACTAACCAGAAGTATTGTAATGCTTTGCTACTTGGACAAGGGCGCCCGCCATTAATTTCGTAAACGTCGACCAATGACAGTGTAGCTCGCTTGCTATTGGTGCTAGCATTCTATAGTAGGTAATTCAAAGGTGGGTAGCTGTCAAACCACACGGGTTGTGATTACTTTGAATGAGAGTCGTGTAAAATTGTGGGTTCATCACTCAACTTTGGTATTCTTTTGTTTATTGATGTTGGAAACAATTTTTTTTGTCAATGTCCTTAAATCTTATTTAATATGGTTATTCTATGCTAAACTGGGATAAATGAACGATCAGATATTGTGTTGGGAAGTAAAATTTGGAGAAACGTTTATTTAGATACGGCTTGATTTGGACTGCATTAGTTAACACGGTATTTTGGCGATACTTAGTGACAGGGTAGAACCGCAGTCGTCACAAGTGATACACATAACATACACTGCACACTATGGGGACCGGGCCTAGATTCACAAAAGTCGTATATAGCAGCGTGATGAGTTCCTTTGTTCGTGCAGTCTTGATTTTACAAGCAGTGCCATCTGGGCAAAACACATTTCAAAAGAACTGTGATTTCTGCCGACGGTTCACCTTCTGATAATGCTGTGCAGGGCGAAGTCAGTACAGACGGAGATTTCTGTGTTCCTTGAAAAGCGACTTAGCTGCATTGTGTTCAGGAATTCTTTTTCCTTTGGGAACTGTTAGGCCAAATTTTCGGCGCCGGTTAACATGTGAGCACACTCCTGTCTATAAAGTTTTAAGAGAGCTCCTCTCTGGTTAATCTTAACAAAACAGTAGAGAAGGGGAAATCAGGACGCCAATTTCCGCGAAATGCGTATCGGCTGAGGTGGAAAACTTAGGTGAATAGTTGGAATTGTGTAAGAACTGAGCAATTGATACTGAAAAGATTGGTTTACATTGTAAAACCTTTTGCTATGCGGGGGGATAGTTGTGTTCTTAAAAAAATTACATTGGTTGCATTTAGCAGAGCCTTTTCCATTGGCATGTTGCAATTGCGCAGACTTGTGGATTGGAAAGAGAAGTCTGTAGAGAATACGTTCTACGGCAAAAGACAAACGACGCATCACAAAGGAATTATCTGAATGGGACGGAAATCGGTAGACACTATGTACAGTCGTGCTCAAAAGTATCCGAACGATCTGAATTGCATTTCGCCTGATTCGCATACAACCCTCATAACGCAGCTGTCTAGCAGGTCCTCTAATCGCTCCTCGGTACAGTCGCTTGACTATTGAAAATGGTTCCAACAAATCACCACTAGAAAACACTGCTGTGTATCGCAATAACTCAAGATGTAAAGTAATACCACGATATTACAAATATCAGGGAACACCTTATCACAGGTGAGACTGTCCTTAAGGCTTGTAAGTTCACATTTATTACAATAAATGACATACCTGAAATGTTACCACTCTCATTATTACGTCAGATAGGTAATGCACACAATAAGTTCGTCGTATTCATAATTTCCTCTTAAAAGAAACATACCGTACTTATTATTTAACACAAAATGACATTAAAATTTAACGTTTTTCTTGAGCTGCTAGTTGAGAATACGTATGAAGTTCAAATGACAAGACGAACGGTCTCGTTATGCATATGGATTCAAACCCAGGTCATGCAGACTAAGCAAAGATTTCGTGACTGACGGAAACTATCAGTCATTCCTGACTAGGCATACAGAGAGTGATATACCTCGATTTTAGGTAGTATTAGTTAAGAAATATCAACTTTAAATTACATAACGTAAACATTTTTAACGGACGCGAATTCCTACCCAGCATCTATTGTCCCTGTCAACGAACTACGAGACATGTTAAATATTGCTTCTTCAGAAGTAACTTACTTGAAATGCCGTGAGGTAAACCTTTGTGTTGGACAGGGATTCGAACCCAGAACCTAATCGGATTGTTACCGAAGCACAATCAACTGTGACATATCGCATTTTCTCGGCAGTAGCAAGATGTTTTAACTACAAATGAAGAGACGAAACATTAGTTTTTTCCTTCCCAGAACTCCAACCCGGCACCTATCGCTGTTATATTCTAGAGAAAACGAACGTTAAATATGGGTTTGTTACACCAGCAACGACATGTCAGCATGTTTTAACTAGAAATAATATGACGAAGAGTTCAGTGCTGACTGGTAATGGAACCCCACACATATCGTTGTTGACTACACACAAAGATACGTCAGCTACCGAATTTTTCTCCACCAGCAGTTCTGAATAACATCCTTGAACTTACAGTGATCTCGCAAATAGTTCTGTGTCTCGCTGGGAGTCAAAAACGTCAGGTATCGTTAGTGTTGACAACGAATGAAAATACATTAAAAATCAAAATTAATATCCACCAGCAGATAGGTGTTTTCACGCTAGAGCTTGATAACACATAATGAAAACTTTAGTGCCGGGCCGGGATTGGAACCCATTCACGCCCAATATGTGGAGATGTTGAGGAATCTGCAGTTTTGAACAAACAACAAATTGTAGTCGAGCGGTATTGTCACGAAGGGATCAAATTCCGCCTCACGGGCGGTCTGAGTTGAATTCCCAGTTCAGAACCAATTTTATCGACATACTGAAGCTCAAATAAAAGATGGAATAAGTGTCCTGTGACCCTACATAGAGTTTGTTTCGTCACTAGAAATAAATAACTACTATAAGGAAGGTTACTAGTGATAGAGTTTCTACATGTCGCCACTCCTGACTTTATTGTGGTTCAACCTAATGTCTACTTGGTAGAGAAGGAATATCATTTTTAATGTGAATTTCAGACCACAATGTCATTATACCTTCTTCACCTGGCGTAGCCAGAAGAGAATAGAATTTGTGTCTCCCTATCAAAAATCATTGGCAGAAGTTGGAATCAAACGCCAGCAACACGTATATGAATCTATCAGCAATCCAACAGACCACCAAATCCTCTTCTCTGTGACTCATTTTTCTATTGTAACGTCGTTGCGCCACACTGGATGAGAATCCTGACACACAGGCTCCCTGTAGTGGTTTGCAGCATGTTCAGTACATTCATTTACTTGGTTGACCGAATCGCCATGAACTAGCTGCCTCGGCTACCCAGTGCATACATTCGGCTCTATTTTGTAATCACCGAAATAAAATCACGTAACTGCCACCTACACACAACTTCCAACAGAGTAGGATGCAGAAATTTAAATAGGAAGTGTTTCTTTCCACTTGAGCTATTCTATTGCACTATCTGTTTGTTGAAAACGTCATGCAGTGCAAAAGAAAAGCTGTAACTGTCTGTCTCTCAGAAGTCTACATCCGGCCATATGCATTGTCTCACAACACTGTGAAATGCGGAAGTTCATGAGGTGCTGTAGCTACAGTTCAGCTGGTAGTGTAACGGTAAGTGTAATGCACTGTAGACGACACGTCGCGAGTTCAAATACCTTTTTTAAAACGCAATTGTGCTGTCTGCTGAAGTTATCAATCTAATGGAACTTTGAACATAATTCCCTTCACTTCTCAACCCAAAATAGTCGCATGTGGAAAAAAGGCCAGCTACTGCGACATTTTGTTCTTTTCAGGTTTAATAGACGGCCAGGCAGCAGATGCACCTCGAAACTTTTGTATTATGTATGGGGAGAGCACATCGTGCCAAAATACGTCAGAAAAGTATTTTCTACATTAGCTGTCGCGTGGTAGTGGCATATTATTTTTCTTCAAACCTTGTTTGACAGCATTAACTCGGAACAAGTTTTCAACGTGCATGTAATCAATAAACTGCATGTGCATTGTCAGTAATTTCTCTCTCATGTTTACGAAAATTGTGCACTGTATTATAAGAAATGAAATAAAACTACCCACGATAACGTTACAACGAAAATCTGTTTTAATAAAGCTGAGTATCCGTACACAAACGTGCCTCTATCGAGCCGAATTAGTAAAATACTACTCACTTAGATTTAGATTGGGTCTGTGTTTAATTGGTATGCTGTGTCATACTCAAGAGGTATGCAAATGTAGCATTTCATAAATAAAGTTATGTATTCCTAGAAACCCAAAATCTGCTTCTCAGCAACGGAAAGAGGCATTACCTGTTGTGCATCATTGTTAAGTTTTTCACCATTGCACTATGAACCGAAAGTATTTTCTTGCGTTTTCCTTATCGATGTTTGATCTGACTGCTTGTAGCTCTTTCACAGAAGGGATAAAAACGTCAGATCTAGCGAGACTGGAACCGCGAACCAGAACAGGCGCTTTTTACATGTGTGCATATTACCACACAGCTAGCGAAAAAGTATGTATCCACGATTCCTATTACGAGCCAATAGGGACTAGAACTTGTGAATCGCTATTTAAAGGACAAGATTAGTTGCAATTTCCACGTGCAACGACTTTCCTGGGCTGAAAACGGTAAATTTACAATCTTTTGTTACACCTCAAGCGATAACAACTCAGATTATTCAATGGAGCTGACAGGAAAAATCAAGTGAACTTTGAGGCTTAATTCCATGCACACCAGGAAGTAACTCGTCGATCACAGAGTTGCCTTGTTGCCAAATCTCAGTTACAGAACCGCCAGGAAGAAGACGAACCGATGTGTTCCTACAGAGGGCTGGGAAGTGACCATAGCCGCCATCTCAAAGACGCGGCTGGCACGGCCTGGAATACGTAATGCGTCTGATTCACATTTCTGTAACTAGGTTTAGGGATTGGAGCGTTGCTACTAATAATACTCAGAAATGATTGTAAACTAAGCATCATAAATCAGTAACTCTCATGGTTGTTTTTATATTTCTTTCGTAAGTGTACTCAAAACTAAGAAACTCATTCATGGACGTTTTCGTGCCTGGCCGATAGTCGAGCACAACATTTGCTTGTTTTGAGGTCCATACATTAATTAATGGAGAAGTGAACGCTGTTCAAAAGTGATATTTAAAATATTCAATTGGATTGAAGCCGACAAAATTGCCCGTATTTGAAGCTACCCAGAGAAAAAGTAAGTTGCTAGAGCCACTGTTACCAAATGTCTGCAGAGAGTTCCTAATTGCTAATGCGGAAATTTATCATAGATGCCCTGTAGTAATCAAGAGGTTCATTTACTTTATACTTATCACCCTGGCATGTGAGTCTTAAGTGAAGAACAATATTGAAACTCGTATCATTGACGCTCGATTTGAATTTCTTCAGAGTCGCTTGTATCGTGAAGCAGTTTGGCGGTCAGAAATCGAGATCTATGAATATTAACACAAGTTGCTGTGTCGAGCTACCAAGGACTTGATGTGTAAAAGTTTTCTTCCAATTTCTTTACAGTTTTTTTCTGGAAATTCGCAGCTCCATAAAATAAATCAGAAAAAAAGCTTGCACACGCTGATCCCTGCCACGGTTAGAACTGACTACTCATTTAGCCGTTGCGACACGAGGGCACGGGGCTACGGACACACAGCTGCCAGCACGTCACTCTCATCATGGTATTAGTCGCTCAGCCTCATAACGAATAGTGAACGATTATAGAAGTTGTCACTTACGTGAAGAATAGTATTTCTTTAGCCAAAAAATTTAATCTTCTGTGTCAGTGTCTAGGGGTTATATAGCAAGAGGCATTCGGATGGAAAGGGAATATCAAGTGAATTTAGCGAGTCAGTTCAGTACCATACGTGGAAGTGATTGCACTGTCACAGTGTCGCCAAATTTTTGTGACTATGTTGCTAATTCTCAGTTGTGCTAGGAACAGCTCTGTAGCGGAATGCGAGGAGAATCCCGTGCTCGTGTCATTGGAGAATATGGAGAAGAGGCGCGTTTTCTCCTACCAGTTGTGTCAAACATTCAGGTGTATAAACTTCCATCACGATTACAGTTTCCCACAAAATATATACGAATAAAACACTTAACCTGTTACTTTGTGACAAAAGATTATTTCAGTACAATAAAAAGTCTTTGGAAATCAACTTTTTCCACCTATCACGAAAAGTAAGATAACAAACACTTTGCACCTTGAAATCGGTTGCATCTACGTGCAGTCTTGTGATCATACTAGTAGCATTTCATGAATTGCACGAGAATGTAGAAAAATGTTGGTGGGAATGGAAGCTATAAGAAACACAGTTAACTAATTATTCTGTGCAACGTAATAATCAACACATTTGAAAATTCAGAAGAGTTGTTGTTGTTGTGGTCTTCAGTCCTGAGACTGGTTTGATGCAGCTCTCCATGCTACTCTATCCTGAGCAAGCTTCTTCATCTCCCAGTACCTACTGCAACCTACATCCTTCTGAATCTGCTTAGTGTATTCATCTCTTGGTCTCCCTCTACGATTTTTACCCTCCACGCTGCCCCCAATGCTAAATTTGTGATCCCTTGATGCCTCAAAACATGTCGTACCAACCGATCCCTTCTAGTCAAGTTGTGCCACAAACTTCTCTTCTCCCCAATCCTATTCAATACCTCCTCATTAGTTATGTGATCTACCCACCTTATCTTCAGCATTCTTCTGTAGCACCACGTTTCAAAAGCTTCTATTCTCTTCTTGTCCAAACTAGTTATCGTCCATGTTTCACTTCCATACATGGCTACACTCCATACAAATACTTTCAGAAACGACTTCCTGACACTTAAATCTATACTCGATGTTAACAAATTTCTCTTCTTCAGAAACGATTTCCTTGCCATTGCCAGTCTACATTTTATATCCTCTCTACTTCGACCATCATCAGTTATTTTACTCCCTAAATAGCAAAACTCCTTTACTACTTTAAGTGTCTCATTTCCTAATCTAATTCCCTCAGAATCATCCGATTTAATTTGACTACATTCCATTATCCTCGTTTTGCTTTTGTTGATGTTCATCTTATATCCTCCTTTCAAGACACTGTCCATTCCGTTCAACTGCTCTTCCAAGTCCTTTGCTGTCTCTGACAGAATTACAATGTCATCGGCAAACCGCAAAGTTTTTACTTCTTCTCCATGAATTTTAATACCTACTCCGGATTTTTCTTTTGTTTTCTTTACTGCTTGCTCAATGTACAGATTGAATAACATCGGGGAGAGGCTACAACCCTGTCTCACTCCTTCCCCAACCACTGCTTCCCTTTCATGCCCCTCGACGTTTATAACTGCCATCTGGTTTCTGTACAAATTGTAAATAGCCTTTCGCTCCCTGTATTTTACCCCTGCCACCTTTAGAATTTGAAAGAGAGTATTCCAGTTAACATTGTCAAAAGCTTTCTCTAAGTCTACAAATGCTAGAAACGTAGGTTTGCCTTTTCTTAATCTTTCTTCTAAGATAAGTCGTAAGGTTAGTATTGCCTCACGTGTTCCAACATTTCTACGGAATCCAAACTGATCTTCCCCGAGGTCCGCTTCTACCAGTTTTTCCATTCGTCTGTAAAGAATTTGCGTTAGTATTTTGCAGCTGTGACTTATTAAACTGATAGTTCGGTAATTTTCACATCTGTCAACACCTGTTTTCTTTGGGATTGGAATTATTATATTCTTCTTGAAGTCTGAGGGTATTTCGCCTGTCTCGTACATCTTGCTCACCAGATGGTATAGTTTTGTCATGACTGGCTCTCCCAAGGTCATCAGTAGTTCTAATGGAATGTTGTCTACTCCCAGGGCCTTGTTTTGACTCAGGTCTTTCAGTGCTCTGTCAAACTCTTCATGCAGTATCTTATCTCGCATTTCGTCTTCATCTACATCCTCTTCCATTTCCATAATATTGTCCTCAAGAACATCGCCCCTGTATGGACCCTCTATATACTCCTTCCACCTTTCTGCTTTCCCTTCTTTGCTTAGAACTGGGTTTCCATCTGAGCTCTTGATATTCGGAAGAGAAGGAACTGAAAATTATGCCCATTAAGACAGTAACTTAAGTGCAGATGCGGGCACTGTGCAGATCTGCACTTTTTCATCTTCAGATCTATACAAATAATGTATACTAACCAGCGTATTCATTGATCTTTTTTAGCTTTCTAATGATGAACTGCATCCACACCCATGAGTCTGATTGTTTCTTTGTATCCTTCCATCTACTATCTTTCTGTGTTATTGCTCGGTGTTCAAAAATCAAAATGCTATGCCTGCTTCCACGAGGTATTAGAACGAGGGCGCAACAAGGCTAACGAAGTATTATCAAGATACATTGAGACGCCAATTTCTCTGTGGTCATGGTGTTAAGTCGACAGAAATAGTTGGGTATTATTGTCTGCATCACCGACATCCTATTGTTGTCTTCTCTTACTGAGATTTTCATATTACCCTGAACACAAGACGCCGAGAGAAATGTGTATATTCTCCGTGACGAAACATCCCACATTCCTTTCATCCTTATCCATTCGTTACGTGCATCGGCAGCAATGAGTGATAGGAAAGGTGTTGTGAGGTGACGAATAACAATAACAAAGGTAGTAATAACAAATCAGTAATCAAGGTTGTTTACTGCATTACAGACAAGTGTTAAAGATTAACAAAATAACCAAGAAAGGCTGAGTGTTTAATTGGCGCACTGCATAGGTGTTCTTACCAGTTTGTTACTGAATTCTGTTCTGATTGCTTGCAGAGGGAAAAGAAAGAACCCTGTAGCCATACATATCGCTAGTACAACGAGATATTACCTATCAACTATCCTTGCTTTATATCACGAGACGAACATGGTATCACCGAGCTGATATTTGAAATACATTTATGTTTTCTCTCTCTTTCTCTCTTTTTATTTTTCTTTCAGTTTTTTGAGAAAAGCATCAAGAAGCACGAGTAATAAGCAAGTAGGCATATAATCTATTTACAGTTATTTTCATCGGGTTATGTAATGCAAAAAAACACCTTTTAAGTGTATTACTGCGTAATTCCAATTGTTGATAGTCTATTCGTGAGCTTGCGCACAGTCAGTGGGGTGAAACCTATTGCAGAAGCAAGCAAAACACAAATATTTCTTGCACCATGCGCAACACACAAACGAAACCTCGCTGCACCGACATATTTTCTGATATATTGCTCGGAAAACGCATCTGATTCATGTTGCTAAATACAGCTCTATCAGATATAAATGTGGATGCGTACCAAGTGTATAAAAGTATATCTTGAAATACACAGAAAGGCACTAAGTGGTAGGCGACTGAAACATAGCCATGAACAAGATTGTAGCTGGGATCGACAGCATCGTCGTCTCCCACCTTGACAGCTCGAACGGTGACAGTGCTCGGCCGGTTACTTACGTTTACTGATGTCAAAGCTACACCATGAAAACACAAAAATGTTAATAACCTGAAAATCATTAACTTTGGAACCCATAGTAAAGTAAAGCAGTCATCAGTCAGAAGATTGGTTTGAACACCACAGTGCTTTAATAGGCACGGTCCTGTTGGAGGTGCTATGTCGTTGCTTTCCTCTGACCATTGAGTTGACGTGCCTAGACAGTTAATAGGGGAACCTACAGTTTAACGTGGCTTTCGGACCACAGTGCAACTCGGCATTTTTCACATCAACAAACACTGCCCAAAGGGAAATAAGTGTAAAACGGGAGATAAAATTCGTGGGGCTGATCAAGGATCGAAGCCGAGACCTTCATACTCATAGTCTCGCTATTTATCACTTTTCCGCCATGTAGCCACCTCTGTAGCTTCTGCTTGGCATTAAAATTAAGGATCTCTCGTTTGTGCCTACGTTGGCACTTGCGCGTCCGTGCACCAAAATAAAGAGAACTGAATTGAATGTAGTGCCTTCAAGTTGGCATAAACAGAAAAGGAGAAAAATTAAACAACATAAATGGTCTCTCTTTGATGCCTCAACCTTCATTGCCATTATGCGTCTTATGAGAAAAAACGTACACTGGAAGCTCATGTTGTTTATTTAAATGATTACAAAATCAGGTAAAACGAACAGTGAGGTTGTCAGTAAAAGCACATTACTGTTGTCATTATGATGTTGCCTGTAATGATAAAGGGCCCGTTTGATCAGGCGTATTGTAGACAGAATTGGAAGAGAAAGCACTACTAAATTCTACAATCCGTATGTGTTGCATACACACAGAAATTACTGTTACAGTTTACTTATGGAGCCCAGTGGGTTAATTGCGTATTTTCCGGTGAGAAAGAGCACAGGCAAATAGTCTTCGCTACATTAGGTTACTTAAACTGATGTCACTCTGAGCTAGAATTTATGGTCAGCGATTAAGTGTAAGGCCAATGGGTCGGATGCGGGTTTTGCAACTGTGAAATACTTTCCCACATTACAGAAGCGAATATTAAATTTGAACTAATGTTGCGAAAAATTTGAACTTGGATAGCTTAGAATGAAAATATTTCTGTTTATTGCAAAGGAAAACAATTTATTTTCTAAAACATTATCTGTCATACACAAGTTGAAACAGGTCACGTCGACCAAATCATATGGAAGAACTGACAATGACATATATCGGAAGGCAGTAAGATCCACTAGATTTTTGGTTTGGCAGTATTCGACAGCCATTTCTAGGCGCAAGTAAATGAAGAAAGACAGCGCGTTTTTGTTATCAAGTGACGTCTTCGTCAGTTACTTCAGTTTTAATGTACTCTACGCGTTATTGCTGATGTTTGATATTAACATGAAAAGAATTCCGTAGACAGGGAAAGAAACTGTTCTTGGGCAACTACCTCTATAATGACCAAAAGGCATTAAATGATGTTCAAGCACATGTGTTCCAGCAGCGGTATGAAGAAAATGATAATAATAATGATGGTAATAATCGAATTATCCGGTAACTTCACACTTCAAAGTGGATTTTCTCAACCAAAAAAATTTGCTGAATTAGTGAAAATTTCAAAATGCTTCACATCGAGGCTATGATGCCTAGAAGGGTCTTTACATCCTGCTGACATGAGAATAGCATAATCTCCTTGTCAGAAGCTCGCTTCTACTTAATCATTTAATAGACTCGCATATTTTCCACCGTGACTAATGTTGTAAGCTAAGCATATGATCTGTTACAGCACACTCCTGGGGCTGGGAAATGTGGCCACAATGGTCTGGTGGAACGCACTATCACAGGTGAAATGTGTGGGTTCAGGCATTTACTTTTAAAAGGCACAAACAGATTTACTTTACCTCTAGTAACCTCAAGAAAAAGACGTTATAATTCAGAATCCGCATTAAACATCACGTTCCTTCATTACCAATTGGGCAGAGCCGGTTTACGCTGGGAAATGACATAGGCGGAACTCATGGTAAACAGAAATGCTATCGCCAGTAAACTCACTTCTATTAAAAAATTTTATTTTATTTGATGAACCGACAGCCATTTAAAGGAACAGGGCTCTTATTTTACTTTTACTTGTCTCACTCCCTTCCCAACCACTGCTTCCCTTTCATGCCCCTCGACTCTTATAACTGCCATCTGGTTTCTGTACAACTTGTAAATAGCGTTTCGCTCCCTGTATTTTACCCTTGCCACCTTTAGAATTTGAAAGAGAGTATTACAGTCAACATTGTCAAAAGCTTTTTCTAAGTCTACAAATGCTAGAAACGTAGGTTTGCCTTTCCTTAATCTATTTTCTAAGATAAGTCGTAGGGTCAGTATTGCCTCACGTGTTCCAACATTTCTACGGAATCCAAACCGATCTTCCCCAAGGTTGGCTTCTACCAGTTTTTCCACTCGTCTATAAAGAATTCGTGTTAGTATTTTTCAGCCGTGCGTTATTAAACTGATAGTTCGGTAATTTTCATATCTGTCAACACCTGCTTTCTTTGGGATTGGAATTATTACATTATTCTTGAAATCTGAGGGTATTTCGCCTGTCTCATAAATCTTGCTCACCAGATGGTAGAGCTGTTTAAGGGCTGGCTCTCCCAAGGCTATCAGTAGTTCTAATGGAATGTTGTCTACTCCAGGGGCCTTGTTTCAACTCAGGTCTTCCAGTGCTCTGTCAAACTCTTCACACAGTATCATATCTCCCATTCCATCTTCATCTACATCCTCTTCCATTTACATAATATTGTCCTCAGGAACACCTTTCTTCTTTCCCTTCTTTGCTTAGAACTGGGTTTTCATCTGAGCTCTTGATATTCATGGAAGTGGTTCTCTTTTCTCCAAAGATCTCTCTAATTTTCCTGTAGGCAGTATCTATTTTACCACTAGCGATATATGCCTGTACATTGTTACATTTGCCCTCTAGCCATCCCTGCTTAGCCATTTTGCACTTCCTGTCGATCTCATTTTTGAGATGTTTGTATTCCTTTTTGCCTGCTTCATTTACTGCATTTTTGTATTTTCTCTTTTCATCACTGAAATTCAATCTCTCTTCTGTTACTCAAGGATTTCTATTAGCCCTCGTCTTTTTTACCTACTTGATCCTCTGCTGCCTTCACTATTTCATCTGACAAAGCTACCCATTCTTCTTCTACTGTATTTCTTTCCCCGATTCTTCTCGGTTGTTCCCTAATGCTCTCCCTGAAACTCTCTACAACCTCTGGTTCTGTCAGATTATCCAGGTCCCATCTCCTTAAATTCCCACCATTTTGCAGTTTCTTCAGTTTTAATCTACAGGTCATAACCAATAGATTGTCATCAGAGTCCACATCTGCTCCTGGAAATGTCTTACAATTTAAAACCTGGCTCCTAAATCTCTGCCTTACCATTATATAATCGATCTGAGACCTTCCAGTATCTCCAGGCTTCTTCCATGTATACAACCTTCTTTCATGATTCTTGAACCAAGTGTTAGCTATGATTAAGTTATGCTCTGTGCAAAATTCTACCAGGCGGCTTCCTCTTTCATTTCTTACCCCCATTCCATATTCACCTACTACATTTCCTTCTCTTCCTTTTCCTACTATCGAATTCCAGGCACCCATGACTATTACATTTTTGTCTCCCTTCACTATCTGAATAATTTCTCTTATCTCATCAATCTCTTCGTCATATTGTGGAGCTAGTTGGCATATAAACTTGCACTAATGTGGCAGGCATGGGTTTTGTGTCTATTTTGGCTACAATAATGCATTCACTATGCTGTTTGTAGTAGCTTAACCGTTTACCCCTACAACTTTGCATTTATAACCCTGTATAATCCTGTATTCACCTGACCAGAAGTCTTGTTCCTCCTGCCACCGAACTTCACTAATTCCCACTATATCTAACTTTAACCTATCCATTTCCCTTTTTAAATTTTCTATCCTACCTGCCCTATTAAGGGATCTGACATTCCATGCTCTGATCCGTAGAATGCCAGTTTTGTTTCTCCTGATAACGACGTCCTCCTGGGTAGTCCCCCGTCCAGAGAGCCGAGTGGGGGACTATTTTACCACTGGAATATTTTACCCAAGAGGACACAATCATCATTTAATCACACAGTAAAGCTGCATGTCCTCAGGAATAATTACGGCTGTAGCTTCCCCTTGCTTCCAGCCATTCGCAGTACTAGCATAGCAAGGACGTTTTGGTTAATGTTACAAGGCCAGATTAGTCAATCATCCAGACTGTTGCCCCTGCAACTACTGAAAAGCTGCTGCCCCTCTTCAGGAACCACACATTTGTCTGACCTCTCAACAGATACCCCTCCATTGTGGTTGCACCTACGGTACGGCTATCTGTTTCGCTGAGGTACACAAGCCTCCTCACCAATTGTCAGGTCCATCGTTCAAAGGGGGTGGGGGGGTTGTGAGATTATTAGTCTTCAATATTAACACATAACCTTTTAAAGTTTTTAGCATTATCATTAGTTGTTCAAGTAATCTTTAATGTGAAATATTTTCTTAATGAGCTATTCAGTTGCTGTTCAAGAACAACTAGATGCCTGGAAGTTTCATGAGTATACTAACAACTGATGAAGGAACGAAAATACTTGAAGCTGTGTCATGTAAGGTTATACACAACGAATTTGCTTTTCTGCAGCACTAAAAAAAGTTTGTGGATCCATGTTCCAAATGTTCAGATAATTTACAGAATTAGTGATGAACAAATGGAAACCACTGTGAAGTGCATGCAAGAGGAAACCTTATGCCATAACACATGTTAGGATTTTCTAAAATTCCGATTACACCTGGGGCATGAGAAAAATTACTATTTAAATATCTCTGAGCATTCTGTACTTAGTTTAATCTTGTCTTCACGGTTTCTGTGGGAGTGATACACAGAGAGCTAAACATTGTCTCTATAGATTCTTCACATAATACTGTTTCCGGAAACATCACAGCTCAGTTTCTCAGAGTATATGGCATCTATCTTCAAGAGTCTGCCAATTCAGATTTTTTAACATTTTTGTGGCATGCTGCTTTGAGTCAAAAACCTGTGACAATTTATACTGCCCTTATCTGTATACATTCAGGATCCCCTTTTAGCCTTTATTTTGTACTTGAGCAATATTCCGGAGTTTTGTGAGAAATCTCGTTTATACACATATTGCATCTTTCACCAATATTCTACCAGTGAACAGATGTCTGCCAAACGCTTTACCTATGAGAGAACCCATGTGATCATTCAATTTCATACCCTTAGAAATTGTTACACCCTGGTGTTTGCATAAGATCACTGCTTCCAGCTCTGACTCACTGATGATGTAGTCATAGAATATCACTTTTTTGGTTTGTTTAGTGAAATGCACAATTTTACAGTTCCGAACACTGAAAACAAGTTGCCAATCTTAACACTTTGAGCTCTGATTATCTAGCTCTACATATAAGGGCAACTTATAAAAAATCTACATATAATAAAAAAATATGTAGACAGAAAAATGATTTGAATAAACTTAAACTTCGTCAAGTACAGACTGAATCTGTGTGTGTATGTGAAACAAGGTTTCAACAATTGGTTTAATTGTCAACTCCCATGCAATAGCTGTCCATGTTTTGAAGCTCCAGTCAAACAAAATAAACGATTTGGAACTAGTCACCAACTTTTTTGTAGTGCATGGTTTACCTGCTGTTAGTTATTTGTGGTTTGTTTTGTGTTAATTTTTTTTAAATTTTTTTCTCCCAGAAGATGGAAGCAGAACAACATTAAAGCTTTGTTTGTGGTGTGACTACCATCAAACAAGAGTCAGTAAGTAATGTTAATATGAGCAATTACATTTTAGTTTTTTGTTTTTTAAGATTGTAGCAGTATCTCAAAAATAAAACCAGAGATAGGGAAACAAATAAGCCTTTTTATAATGGGTTATTGTGCAGCACAATCACACAAAATTTCAAAGGGAAATTACTGGTTTCTGCAATCATTGACCAAGTTCGGATCTTTTGTTACCCAATTGTTTTCACAGCTGTGAGCCACCTTCAGTGGGTCTTGCTTTTCTGGAAATTTAGTACAAGTTTGGCAGGCTTTCTGTATTGTTATTTTTATGTCTAAAACCGTAATAAGTGAATCAATCTTTGAAGTGATATCACATTACTTATGACTCAGATTCAACTATTTGGCACGTTGTACATTTATGGGCTGTCAGCTTGTAATATTTTTTGCCTTATGATGCTTTCTTATTTAGAGAATGTATTTACTTTATTTTTTGCAGCATCCCAGCAATCTTATTTTGTATGATTGCAACAACAAATCAGCAGACTGGTTCTACCTGTCAACACATTTCTTTTTTTTATTATTTCACACCCCCAGAAATCTTTGACACGTAGAAGTGTCAGAGCTGTTGATGTTACTCAGATGTTCTGGTTACATCTGGAACAAGACAGTATACAAAATAAACAGGTGGTTTTTTTAAAGGTGTATAATAATTTAAGAAGTGGTAGTGATCATCAAAACAAGAAAACAGATCCTATAAAAGAGCTTGTGGAATCACATACTTCCTTAGATCTCAATTCTTGTTTACAGGAGGGGCTCAGTGTTATTACTAACCACAACAGTGTGTCCCTTTGTTCTCCAGGATTGGGAATCACACTCCTTTGAAACTAAATCCATTATTTCTTCAGTTGCTGCCATAAGTGAAAGTATTTATGACTGAGGTGTGGGGTACCAGGAGAGTGGGGCCTTCCCAAACAAACCGGTGGTGGTCCTGAAATGTCAGTGCTAGATGTTCTACCACACTGCTGCGAGAATGTGCTGGTGTGCCGTTGTGCATCAACCTTATCTGTGGTCTTCACTGACACGACTCGTCCTTGATCAGTATTAATGAGAAAATACTGATAATGAGCACCATTTAATCTCTGTGGCCCTATTAATCTTTGCCCAAAAACACCTGCCTTTTTGTTGTTTGAGAAACAGTGCTTATCCTGTCTTAGTGCAGGTGGATGAGGTTTTCATCAGCCCACACATGCTCATATTGGAAGCTTATGACACAAATTGATGTAAGCTGCGCACCTTATCTGTAAGTGAAATGTTAGATACAAACAAAGGATCTGCACTACACACTTACTTGCGCCATTGATAGAACTGCAAGTTGCCAGTTGTGATCTTGTTGCCTTGATGTCTGGTTGTGCTGGTACGGATACAGAAATTGTGTATGAAGTACTGTCTATAAAATGGTAGGAACCACACAGCCCACTAATCGTCACACATTTTGTAGAATTTTTGTCTGTTAAGGATGGCATGTTCCATCCATATCAGGTGTATGGACTGGACAAGGCTATCGACTGTTTACCAAAGAACCTGTGTAACTAGGACTGTGGAAATGTTTGGCAAACAGTTTATTAGGTGCTACTCTGAGGTGCAGATAGCTTTCAGCATGAAGTTCACATACTTGAAAGTTATTTACATTTGCTAAACTGCAACATAAAATCGTATTTGCCATATCATTTGTGGAGTAGTAGGTTTCCATTGTTGGAGAGAAAAGGAAATGCACTGGACCATTTGTACTTAAAAACAGTATGAAAGTAATCTGTATAAGTAGCTAAGATGCCACAATAAACACCAGGGGTTGTTAGTAATTTACTGTACAGTTACATAGACTAACCAAACAAGCTATGCTACAACACAACTCTAGCCCCATAACTGACTACTGACCACATCAGAGTGATGTGTACTGTTGACACAATTTATGAAGCACCAAGTGGTGACTGTGCTCACATCAGCAACCAATAGTCTTTCAGCCACTCATGCAGATTTCAGAAAGTATGCCTCTCTTGTCACATGTTAATTGGACTTGTTTTACTTGTTTTGATGACTAACACCACTTCTTAATCTATTTGGCACTTTGCAATGAACTGTAAATATCAATACACAGGATACAAATGCCAAAAGGTACAGCAATCATACCAAAAATGTTAGTTACAAACTTGACAAGGTGTGGTATCTCCAACTTTATTCTTTATTTATGTCCTTTGATTGAAATTAATGTTGTCAAACATGACTATCAGTGGAGATGATGCAGTATTATCTTAAGAAGTATGTAAAATAAGGAAACAAGGAACAGGAATGTGGATGTAGAGAGTGGCATCTCGATAGAGAGGCCTGTCTGCGGATGATGTAGGAAAGGGTACGTCCATTAATTGTGTGAGGGTTTTTTAAGAAAATTTGAACCCACCTTCCTCCCTAAATGAGATGTGGTGAACACCCCCCCCCCCTTCCCCGCACTTGAAGTTTACCCTATAATTTTTAAATAATTAAATTTATTTGATATGTTCATATTTTTGCGTTATACCACTAAAAATACCCAATGCAATGCTCAGAATTAAATAAAACTTAATGTCATGTATTATGATAACAGATATTCTCTGAATATTCTCCACCATTTGTCAGATTTCAAGAAAGTTAAATCAATTAAAATTGTTGTTTTCCATTGTAAATGTAGCTGTCATTTGACAGCTAATTTTGCAGAAAAAATGTAGTACATACATTTAGAAAGTGTATTAAATAGTATTTTTAACTCCTGATTAAAAACATTTTAAAACACTTATTTTAAACATTACAGCTCTGAGGAGTATGCAGATGGACAGACAAGAGTCAGACAGATGAAAAGGCTCTGCGAATATAGTATTCATAGTTTTGATGGAGAGGTAAAAAACTAGTTTTTTATTGATGTATTTTATACAATACATTAAATATCGTTGAACCTTTACTTACTTTGTGAATGAAAGATGACATTGTTTTTACTTTCCTTTGAACTGTGCGATTACTTAGCTTTTGTCTCACTTCATTTGTATGATCACTAGAGAGGTCACATTGGTACACTTCATCTTAGCATCCGCCCATGAATGCTTAACGTCTTGCTGGCATGATAGCATTGAGTTCAGAGGGGCCGTAAAGGTTGATGGACACTTTAATATTGTTATACAGGAGAGTAATTTTGTAAATGAAAATGTTATCCACTATAATAATGTATATTCTTTCCATTAACAAACTGATGTGAGGTTTTCATTGCCCTCCCCTCCACCATTAAATGAGATTTGGTGAGGTTTTGAGTTCAGCTAGTTAATGGACATCCCCAAAGCATGTACACTGTTAAGACAGGTACCTCAGTGTCCAGAATGTGATAAGGTGGAAAAATAGTCCTGTACATAAAACCTTTCTGGTATTCACACATTAATTCCTGATCCAGGATGTAATGGAGCTTGCATTTGAAGTTGCATTTCTGGCTCAGATAGTTTTGAAAATGCAAGTTTTACTGAAGGTGAAGGCTCAAAATTTGAACTTGAAACTTCTAAAAGCAAAATTATCAAGTAGTGACAGCGGTATTATCAGCTCTGTACTGTGGATGGTTGAACGCCATTGTGGGCTTGGCCCTCCACAGAGGAATGCTGCGGTATACAAATTGCCATCATTAATTACATAAGTAATTTACAATAAAACCAATTTTATCAGGTAAATGAGTAAATTAAGTCTTAGGCCATTTCAGAAATGATAATGAAGCGAATACCACCTTCAACTTGAGTTCTGAGAAAACCAACTCCATTACATCCGTAGTGAGTGTAGTCCCTGGAAAATAATTGCCTAACTTGTGATTGGCCATGGTGATAATAAAAGGATGGAATTATTTGTTTAAATATTTTCAATGTTACGAGACATCTGTGGGTATTATTGGACTTTAAAAATAATATAGTTGTACTGTAAAGTACTGTTACATATGGTTTCATATGTTTTAGTTGAGAGTAGTTCCCTCCATTAATGCTAAGAAACTGTGGTCCTTTGTGGTGAAACTTGAGGTACACTTATAAGGCACTGAGATGGAATTTCAGTACAAGTGCCACTCCAAAATGAAAGATTCTTCCAGGAATCAACTTGCAGTCTTTGGATGAGCTAATCCCCGTAATATTGTTTCACCTAGGAGTGCTAACTCAATAGAGTGTTAGAGGAGAACCTGTACACAGTCTTGGAAAACTGGAAGCAACTGCCAAGTTGAAGTTGGGTGTTGTGTTCAGACACGCAAAGTCTGGGATTGGCTCCAGATTGAGCACAAGTATTCTCCTAGTCACAAAGGTCACCTCAGTACGGTTTGAGTAAATGGGAGACAGACCCCAGTGGTGCCCCGGTGTGAATGGTCTACTCTTCTTTTGTTGTAGAGCCATTCAGTATCTCTGTAAGCCAACTCCCTGCAACCTGTGTACAACCTGATTCCCGACATTCAACCTGCAGCTGCACAGTGAGGTGCCTAATACAGTGGGTAATGAACACTTCTCATGCTTGTGTTGCAGGACCTGTGTGTATATTATGTAACTGAAATGAGTTAAAAGAGCAGAAATGAGTGGAGAGATCGGTACGGATGAAATTGGTGTAGATAGAGTAACATGAATTATGCCAGTGAAAACTTTCAGGATATGCTGAACCTACAATGTGAAATATGTTGAAGGTATGTGAGTTTGTTTTGATGGGTAACAGTCTCTTCAGTTTATGTCACTGTACGGTATTGATAAGTTTAATTTGACATTTTTGTACTAAAAAATTCAGACAAAACCATTACAGATTTACTTTTATTGTATGCATTATGGAAATAATAGCTATGTGGGTGATCGCATCACATCCAAAAAGCAGTTATAGCAAAATTATATTTGCCTTTTCTAATTACAGTATAGAATCAAAAAAAATTCCAAAATAATAGTTTCACTTCACAGAATTAGCTTTCAGAACCTTAAATTATTGTCAAGATTAGCACAATGACTACTTGTTAACTTACGTAAGAATTTATGCTGTTACATATGGTTTTACTCTGTGTTTTGGAATGAGATGTTGTTACATTATGGTTGTTGTTCATTGGGTAGCAGGCATGATGGTAATAGTATGGCCAGCAGTATGCGAAGTGGTAACTTGAGTAGAGTGGAAACACATTCTGAATGGTATGTCTTCAAGAAAATATAAACAAACCCAAGAATGAGTAAAATTGCATATTGGCTTTAACTCAGAAATCACCAATTCCACATTTGATGCATACAAAATAGCAAATTCCAGTTCTTTAAGTAAATAATGGAATGACTACAATCAACAATAGATGAGAACATTGATCCGTAAAGACGAGTAAAGCAAAGGATATGCTTTCTGCTCTTGAATAATTTTAAATTTGTTGTAAAGGTTTTGTTGAGTAAACTGCATGTACAGCTAAATTCAGCATATATACAATCTCATTGATTCCCTCAAAGTAGGAGTGTTTGAAATATGATGCATTGATTTCATCCGTAATGACCCAGTTATTTAATATCACACTTCATGTACATCCTTTGTGTACGGCTAAGCCACAGTGGTTCACTGACTCTGTTTCCCTAGAGCTGCTGTTGTGTTCTTACCACACATGTCATGGTTGCAGAACCTCAGGATACAGGATTGTGAAATTGTATGATGGAACATCAGTGACAAATGAAAGTTTGAATCAGGCTAGGATGGTTTGTCAGACAATCTGACTATTGTGGCAATTTTGTCTAGGTTCAAGTCCCAGTCTGTCACAGACTGTCAGTTGTCATGACATATTCATTTATGTTGTTTAGACCCATTTTTTCTGTATTTTTGTAGCCTGTGTTGCACCTGTACCTCTCATTTATTTTCATTCAAGTTGAAACTGACCCATCCACATCTCCAAATCAAGAGATTGAAGACATATTCATTAAGGAAGAAACTCTGGTAAGTATCAAAATTCATCTGTCTTTACATTGTCTGCAAACCAATGTGCACAGCATGACGGAAGGTGACTTGTGTGGATATTAACTCCTCATCTTGTTATTTCACTCATAGGTGAAGGAATGTTACCGGCCCCCACATGCATCCTAGCCTTGTACCTTATTTGCAAGCTTCTGGTGTGCCTTGTGTGATAGACTGAAACCCAATTCCTGTATCTCTATCTGAACTGCTGGTTTCTGAACTGGATTGAGTGAGGTAGAACACTGGTTAAGACACTGGAGGACAGGAGTTGAGAGTCCTGTATGACCACTCATATTTAAATTTTTTGGAGTTGCCCTCATTTGGATAGGCCAAATGCAGGACAGTTCCTTTGAAAAGGTTGCATCTGATTTTCTTTCCCATCCTTTCCCTGTAAAGATCTTGACACCTGCGAGATGTTGAGCCCTAATCTGTCTCGCTTCCTTCCCTCGATCTCCTTCAGTCTGTCATGCTAACGTAAAAGGAACTATAAATCAAATATTCAGAAGTATTATTGATTATTTGTCAGTAAATGGTATATTGCTTGATGTACTCTTTATGAATCACAGTTCATCCTGTACAGTGCAAGGCAAATAGGTTACTATCAATATACGTACATCACAGGAGAAAGGAAAGATGAAAACTGACTGTTCTGTGTTCCTGGGTAGCAATGTGCATCAGAATTTTTATTGACTATCATATATCTTCTCAAACCCTTGGGTTCAGTGTTGTCCACTGTACATGACATTTGGTACTGGAAAGCATTGCAAAATTAGCTTACTTTATATGCTTCCACCCATTGATGTCAAATGGACTTACATTCTGGGTCATTTCTGGATGTACACATAAAGTATCCATCATACAGAAAAGAACTGTGAGAGTTAATCTGGTGCCCATCCTCAAACTTCATGTACACAGATGTTTAAAAAATTATACATTGTAACAACAGCCTCACGTATGTTTGGTATTTTATGACCTTTTGTTGTGAAGAGTTAGTCACATTATTTGAAAATAGCAGCACCCTTAAATAGGCACAAAAATGTACTCCACTATCTGCAATATTACCTTAACTCTTGCACAGAAAGTTGCAAAGTATGCTACAACAAAAATATTTGATAACCTTTATGAATTAAAGTTGCTGGTAAATAATGTAAGTTTTAAAAACCAATTGAAAGCCTTTCTATTTGACAACTATGAATTTCTGAATGTGCTTGGGTTACATTTGTCAAATTTTGTTGTACATTAAGATAAAGAATCTGGTTACATAAATGGTCATAATGTAGCAGTGTTTCAACAGAGAAAATGTATCTTATTTGGAAGCTATTGATGTGTTCCAGATCACAGTTGAGTTGTTGTGAACACGCAAAAAGTAAAGTAAACTACCAAAGATGTTCTGAAAACACGTTTCTGTTTGAAAAACAATGATGAAACTTGACTGCCAAAATCAAATACACCATGGCATCAAAAACTATACATCTTGCACTATTTTTCGACATAGTCACCACCAATATTAAGACATTTGTCATAGCGTGCAATCAGTTTGAAGAAACCACTCTGATAAAACTTGGCACCTCAGGATGCAAGAAAATTTTGCACAGCCTGCTGCACTCCAGCATTGGTTTGGAAGTGACATCCCGAGACTAGATGGGGATAGTCTGTAGGCATTCACACACTAGTTCCATATACCCATTCGCACCAGATAACAGCACACATTTCCATTGGTGACCACATTGTCCGTGCACATCTGTCTGCCATTCTGATAGGTGCTCTAATAACCTCAGTTACGCCAGTTTACTGCTATTATCTCTTTTCTGGCGCTCTGTGCATACATCATTCTTCCTCCACTGGCACCCCACCCCTTCTCTTTCTAAACTAGCAATGGATGTCGACTCGTATGGCACTTGTTGTGTCACCTGGTGTACTACGTTCTCTTTCAAAAACAATGACAAAAGTTGCTTTTGGAATGTCCCTTGTATATCTATATACTAAGATGGAAAGGTATTTTGTAGGCAGTTCTTTAACAGTTCCACTCATAGATTAAGCTTGACAAGAATGATTACTTGCATGCCTTTCTCCATGCCCTGCTGTAAGTTTTCATTTCTGCAGTCTCTTCAGCAGATATATATGGTGTTCAAAAGGTATGTGAAGATTTTGTCCTGATAACTGAGATTTATATTTTTGTAAATATATTTCATGGGATTTTGTTATCTTACCAGTATACTTTACCCGTAATTTCCATTATTATCTTCCACAGAACAGACAGGTGTGCAACCATTTCTGCTATCCCTTTCTTTTGCACAAGTTTAATGGTCCCTGTTAGTCCAACCAGTTTTGGATCCCACACAATTAAGCAGTACTCTAATGTATGGGATAAGCAGTCTCCTTCACAGCCAAACTGAAAATTCCTGGTGGCCAATCGATGGATTAAATCTTGCCATTTGTTTTACCTAAGTCTAAGATTATTTAGTAGTTCAACTTCATATCTCTACAATTTGTTTATGCTCAGACACTGGTAGGACAGGTCTGACTTTTGCTGTGACTCATTAACCCCGTAGTGCAACATTACTGCATTTGTTTGTATGAGACTGATATTTTGTTGAAAACCAGCTGGACATTTCTACAATTCTTTATTAAATGACTGTTTGTCATAGATATATCATTTTCTAAAAGCTGAGCCTGCAACTAATACTATCTGCTAAGCAATTAATGTATAACATGAACAGTAATGATCCTATTACACATCCATGAGGATACCAGGTGTGAAATTCAGTAACTGTAGATGCTTCTTTATCCATTCATGACATATTATGACTGTCACATTCATGACTAGGCCTCCAAAAAAACATACTGAGTCAAAAACTTCTGAAAAGTGTTGTAATACCAAATCCAAGTCATATCCATAACTCTCACAAGGAAAGTAATCCAGCTGACATGGCTTAACCCAAATAAAAATAGTTTTTAAGTTTGGAGAAATGTCTTCTCTGCCACTCATCAGTGTCATTTATCTGTGAAACTTTGCATTTGTGCACAATCAATGATCAAAGGTTAACAAATTTGAATACTGCAGAAGCAACAGTCACAGAAGGTTCATAAGAATCATGCAATATTTAGTATTATATTTCTCAAAATATAACTTCCATTTTGGGGTATTTCAATCACCACCTTGAATCTCCACAGTCACATTTCAGTTACTAATAGGGGAAGATTGTGCAGAAACCCAGCTGCATCCATTTTGGGGAATATGAGTATTCAAGTACTGTATGTTTTTTCAAGCAAACATTTAGCTTTTTCGATATGATATCTAATTTATGAAACGTATGCTTGTGTAGTCATTGATTCGTTCATTCAAGCTACTGTGGTTCCATTGTAGGAGCATCACGTATTAAGAGTACAGGATAGGTTTCACATCACTCACTGTTTAGGGAATCCAAACTCATTGCTGTAGAGAAGGTCACTTTACCTCAAATAGGCCATTTGTAGTAATTCTGTGGATTTCTGCCATTTATTTATTTATTTATTTATTCATTTATTAAAATTGGTGTGAACTATGTTCAACAAATAATGGTTATTAGTAATTCACTTGTGGATTTTATGTAGGACCCAACAGGGATTAATCAATAAGTTTTCACGACTGCAAATGTTTCATTTATAAAATTATCTCATCTATTATGTTGAGGTGGAATGTATTTTCCGGTCTTTGGAGAATGTTTGGGAGCTGTGGCCCTTTCAGTTTACCAACCACTGTGGCTCAGTGCTGACTGATTTGGTGTACATCTGCACCCTAGTGTAGTATCACGTTTGACATTATAATGCAGTGGACAGTGCAGTTGAAATAATAAAGAATGTGAGTAAGAGTGTGACAGGAGAGTGGAAAGGCTGGTTGATTAAGTGGTTTATACTTAACAACCTTTATTAAAACAAATAAATTAGAACTAAACTTAATCATCTCCATGGGTTCAATTAAAAAACACATTGAAGGTAGTTTAGGAGCTATGGCTGCTTAAGAAAACAGGAAAAATAGCAGTTGTCCCCAACTACCAAAATTATAACAAGAATCTTTAAGAATTTGGCACAACAATCCTGAAATTAAAAACTTACATTAAAACTGCCGTCAGCAACAATATAAAACAGAGAAACACTTTAACATTCAAATTTGATCAGTCATTTTACAGATATGCAAATTGAGAGATTGCCTTCACCACCTTATTCTACGGAAACTCTTCAGATATCCTCTTGAGTTACATTAGGATGACTGTTGACATGGCCACATAGGTTGGCCCCATCACATTCGGCAAGACTTCCAAAATCATCCAGGGTAAAGCTCTTGCTCTATATCAGCAGCCCGGTTGCTTGTCCAGTGTCAGTGTCCCATCAGTTCAGCCACAGCAATCATTCTGTCTGCTAGTCAAGTACTCTCATGGCCGGATGTCACTCCGTGTGGCCACTGCAAAATTAAAAACTTGCACAGCTGGCAGCTACAGAATGGTTCTTGTGTCCATCGCAGCACATACTCCCATCCCCAAAATGTCTAGATGAGGTAGGAGCTTCCTAGTGAGGGAACTCGAGAAGACAATATTAGTGCCACCACTGCACGGGATACTACAGTTAAATTAAATTGCTAAAGGTCCTTTTCTTTAGTGTTGTTACATCTCCAATTAAGGATATATTGGAAGATAGCAGGAGTAGAGGTGGTGAAGATCTACCCACGCCTTGCTTAAAAGTACAGTTTGTAATGTACATACATAATATACATAGGAGATGATGATTTGCTCACAGTTGCACCAGTTCATTGAACACTATTACTGAACATTGGTTATCAAAACAGTTGCTCCCCTTCTTTATACAGGCTTAAATTCATACACATCACTTATTACACTTTCTTACATCATTAGTATTCAGTTTAACTTCAGATAAATATACCCAAAAAAATTCAATTACAATGTGGGTTTTTGATGCGAAGGGTGACTGGAGTTGCAAACAGGAAGAGTTGTACCATCACCTTCAATCTGGGCAACAACTTCATCATTATTTTATCTTTCGCTTTACTGACTGCCTGAAAGTTCTGCACTCAGACTCTGTCACCCTGTTTGAGGTGAGTAGGACATCTCCCCTTGTTATAATTCTGGGCTTCTTGCTCTTCAAATTAGCTCTTGTACTCTTCCAGTAGTCTCAGATCTGCATTGTATCACTTTTCTCAGTTAACAGTGGGTTGATTTATCACAAATTTTCTAGTGGCATGTTGGGCTTACATGTGAACATAAGGCTAGCGGGATCTGTTTCTGAGACTCATGTACCATCATGTTGAAAGCAAAAGCTAACCATTGAAGTGAATAGACCCACCAGGAAAGGTCTTGATATTGGTGTGCTATGTGGGCAGAACACAAATTGGGGTTGACTCATTCCTCAAATGATGGGTAAGGCGTTGTAGCAGTGCATGCAGTCCACCTTTCGAAACAGGAACCCTGAAACAGTCTTGTCTTGAATGATGCAGCATTATCAGAGACTACATATTGAAATTGCCCAAGGGTACTAAACAAGGATTTTAAGCAATTTATAGTGCCATGTGCAGTCATATCACAGTTTGGAAATAACCAGCAAAAGCAGGTAAAGATATCCACACAAATTAATATGAACCTATTCCCGACTTGCTACTGCAGAAGATTGTCTACATAATTTATGTATAATATCTGCATGAGTGACGTCACTATTTCAGAAGCTAGCCGTCACTTTGTGCCGTGTACTCAACATTTGGTTACTCATTGCACAGACTTTGCAAAACTGTACCCACCCCTTAATTCCCTTGTCTGTGATCTGCCATATAAAATTTTCCTGAATTTTCAGTTGTGTTTTAAATATTCCTAAATGGCTACTGAGTAACAAGTCTCGGTAATATTTACATAGTAAAGATACTACTCCAGGAGTGACAGATGAAGCTATTTTGTCCTGTTTACTTCCCCTGACTGGACAGCTCAAAACATTTACATTTAAACAGTAGGGCTTAACCTTTTCTCCTCCCTTTATCATCTCTTTAATTTCTTGTAACCTAACATTGGAATCCTGATGTTCTGCACTGTCTATAAACAACCACAGGAGATAGGTGAGGATAGCCACAAAGAAGTCTGCTTTGTGCTTACTGCCTCCTTGAAATGTCCACTCACTGTATGATTCAATATCCCCATTCCCGAACATAAAATTATGTTTGTCAGCAACAGCTTTATACCCTCCACCTATATGACACACTCTAAACTGGAGGCAGAGATCCGAATTGCTTCTCTTGCAATATACCCCATCCACCTCGGTAGTCCCTGTACTGAATAAGGGCACGGTTATCACTTTCAACAACGAATGGACGGTGCTCCTGGGATGTACGGATTTTCTGCAAAGCAAACAATACAGCCAACCTTTCCAGCCTGTAAACTGAATATAAAATTTCTAATCTTGGAAAACAGAGAGAGGTGTACCCTATTGGTCTTCTCCTTGACTAGTGTTCTAATAAAAGAAGAGGTGCTACACCTGATATAGAAGCATCCAGGGGATAAACCACCCTGAGAAAACCCTGACCCTTCCCCCTCCTCTTCTCTTGACCTTTTGTCCTGCTAATTGATTTATGACACCTCCTGCAGATAATCCACTCTTCTGAGAAATCCCCACCCTTCCCCCTCCCCCTCCTCCACTCCTCTGTGGACCCCATTGAAATTTCCTTCCTTTCCTTCTCATTTAACTCAGTGGACTAGCGATCTGGGCAAAGTTAAGTGTAAATTTTTGGAAAAAATTAATCATGCCAATGAACCTTGCCATAGCCTTGGGACTCTTAGGTGACAAACAGTTGTGCACAGTCTTAAAGCAGCTTTGGTCAACAATAATACCCTGGGGAGAAACTGTGTGTGCCAGAAATGACATCTGTGATTGTGCGAACTTTACCTTAGACGGTTTGACTGTGAGCCACTGTCTTATTACACACTGAGGGTCTACTCCTTAACCTCGCTCCTATTACTGGCCTCTAATGAGTCAGAATTCTCGCTTTTCTTTCGCTGGATGCCTGGTCAGTCTCATTTGAAATGGTCAGGACTACAAAATGTGTACATGGTATCCTGTTATGTGTAAGGCAGCCCGTTTTGCCTCATATAGGCACCTTTGAATCCTGTATCCCGGTCTCGGCCTTTAGATTAAATGAGATTAGATTAATTATTCATTCCATAGACCCATAAAAGAGGGAATCCTCCTGGGTGAGGAACATCTCAGATAAACACATAAAAAAATGGAATTAGAAAATCTTAAGTTTCATTAATTTCAATGATCCTGAGTCAATAAACAGTAAAATTATGTACATGAATTAAATTTAAACTTCTAATATTTACAGGTTTAATACGTACATCTGCTTTCATTAAATCCATAATTCCGACTTTTTCTAGTTTCTTGGCTATTACAACCAAGTATTGTCAAAAATAAAGTATAATAAATTTTCATTAAAATGGTCTACTGCACTTGTTGAGAAACTCACGGATGGAATAGAAGGAATTGACCACCAAAAATTTTTTTGAATTATGTTTAAATTGTGCCTTGTCTGAAACTAAACTCTTAATGGTTGCTGGTAACTAATTAAAACTATGCCTTGCTGAATACTGGACTCCTTTCTGGGCAAGAGTAAGTGATTTTAAATATTTATGTATATTGTTCTTATTCCTAGCATTGATACTGCGTACTAAGCAGTTAGTTGAAAAAATAGATGTATTATTTACAAAAAACTTCATTAAGGAATAAATATACTGAGAAGCTGTGGTTAATATGCCCAATTCTTTGAATAGGTTTCGACATGATGTTCTTGGATTTACACTACTCATTACTCTTACTATACGCTTCTGTACTCTACAAATTTTTTCTCTGTTTGTGGAGTTACCCCAAAATATGATACCATATGACATAATGGAGTGAAAATAAGCAAAATATGCCAGTTCTTTTTTATATTTATATCTCCTATGTCTGAAATCATTCACATTGCAAACACAGACTTGTTTAGGCACTTTAGCAGTTCGTTAGTATGTTGCTCCCAACTGAATTTTTTATCAAGTTGTAATCCCAAGAATTTTACACTCTCAACTTCTCCTATTTCCATGTCATCATATTTTATACACACACCAGAAGGAAATCCGTTGGAAGTTCTGAACTGCATATAGTGGGTCTTTTCAAAGTTTAATGACAGTGAATTGGCTATGAACCACTTGTTAATGTCAGTAAAAATTTGATTAGCTGCCCTTTCTAAATTTATATTTGATTTACTATTTATTGCAATGTTTGTATCATCTGCAAATAAGGCAAACTTGGCATCTGGTAATGTAATAGATGACAGGTCATTAATATACACAAGAAACAGTAGTGGACCTAGTACGGGACCTTGGGGAACACCACATGTAATTTCTTCCCAGTCAGTTGATGTCTGATTTTCTACTGCTGAAGTGTTACGTAATGACACCTTTTGTTTTCTATTAGTAAGACATGACTGAAACCACTTTGCATTACTACCAGTGATGACATAATATTTTAAAGTACTTAAAAGAATGCTGTGATTCACACAGTCAAGTGCCTTTGACAGGTCACTGAATATGCCAGTTGCCTCTAATTTTTCGTCCAATGAATTAAGGACATTTTCGCTGTAAGTGTAAGTAGCTTTCTCAATATCAGAACCCTTAAGAAACCCAAATTGTGACTTTGACAGTATGTTATTTTCACTAAGGTGCTTAAGTAGATGCTTGAAAATAACCTTTTCCAAGGTTTTTGAAAAAGTTGGCAAAAGTGAGATCGGTTGGTAATTTGATGTCATTTCTTTGTTCCCTTTCTTGTGGAGAGGTATAACTTCAGCATATTTAAGCCAGTCCGGGAATGTTCCTGTGACAAGTGATTGATTACACAAATAACTTAAGATATGACTAAGCTCACATGAACACTCTTTTATTAACCTTGGTGATATGTTATCATAACCACTAGAATGATTTGATTTCAAGGACTTTATGATGGATTCTATTTCTTTGGGTGAAGTAAGTGTCAATTCCATTTTACTGAGATTGCTTGTGTGCACTGGTCTCAGATATTCCATTGCATTATTTACTGAACCTGACAACCCCATGCTATCAGTAACAGAGACAAAATACTTGTTTAAATGGTTTGAAACACAACATGCGTTTGTTAGCAGGGTTTCATTTATTTTTAGAGCTATTTGTTCCTCCTCATTTCTGGTCCTACCTGTCTCTGACTTAACTATATCCCATATTGTTTTTATTTTATTGCTGGATGTATTTAACTTCTTCTCATAATGCAGGTGTTTAGATTTCCGGATAACCTTCTTCAGTATTTTGCAGTAATTTTTGTAATGAGCTGTAATGCTAGTATCAAAGGTGTCCCTACGTATCAGATGGAGGTTCCTTTTTGTCTCACATGATATCTTTCAGATTCATATCTGTGTAATGGATCGGGTACACACATGTCTGTCTTGTAAATCCACGAATGAGTTGGCCTTTCCACAAACAATAACCTACTCCTATCCTCTGGACTTACCCCTTCAACCTAATTCCTACAGCATCTACAGAGAAGGTATCAGTTTCATACACAAATGGTCCCAAAATTCACTAAGGCTACACTGTGCTATTCTAGCTGTATTATCAGAACACATTAACTGCCCTGCATGCTTTGGATATAGCAACTTATAAAAGTGTTGTCCTGTCAATCCACAGTTTTCACCTTGTTCCTGTAACTCATCTAGCGACCACAATAGGTGCTGAATTTGGCCTAAAGTGTTGACTGACAATTTTCTACACTTGTAACAACCCAAGTGAAAAATTAGGTAAATTACCAAAAAAATTAAGGCACCATCAGTCTGCTGTCTTGTCTCGATATATGCTGCAGAATAAGGGATGTGGCCGGAGTTACATGTGATAATCACTGATGGCCCTTGTCAAAGATAAAACTTATTTATTAATTGTCATCTTGAAACTGCCTGGCAGATTAAAACAATGTGCCAGACCGAGACTCGAATTCGGGATCTTTGCCTTTCGTGGGCAAGTGCTCTACCAACTGGGCTACCCCAGCACGACTCACACCCATCCTCACAGCTTTACTTCTGCCAGTACCTCATCTTCTACCTTCCAAACTTTGCAGAAGCTCTCCTGCGAACCTTGCAGAACCAGCACTTCTGAAAAAAAGGATATTGCGGAGGCAGTTGGTAGAGCACTTGCCCGCGAAACGCAAAGGTCCCGAGTTTGAGTCTCGGTCCGGCACACAGTTTTAATCTGCCAGGCAGTTTCATATCAGTGCACACTCAACTGCAGAGTGAAAATCTCTTTCTGGAAACATCCCCCAGGCTGTGGCTAAGCCATGTCTCCGCAATATCCTTTCTTTCAGGAGTGCTAGTTCTGGAAGGTTCGCAGGAGAGCTTCTGCAAAGTTTGGAAAGCAGGAGATGAGGTACTGGCAGAAGTAAATCTGTGAGGACAGGCGTGAGTCATGCTTGGGTTGCTCAGTTGGGTAGGGCACTTGCCTGCAAAAGGCAAAGGTCCCGAGTTCGAGTCTCGATCTGGCACACAGTTTTAATCTGCCAGGCAGTTTCATATCAGCGCACGCTCTGCTGCAGAGTGAAAATGTCATTCTGGAATTGTCATCTTGTCAAAGACAAAAACTGTTTGGCGATTGTGCAGAGTTACTGTCCAAATGTCACCAAGTTTCATGGTCTCTGCTTTCCTATTACAATTTTGCCTATGTTTATGTATTTCAATGGCTTCTCTACATAGCTGTGGCTAATAACACACTGAATAACATCTTGGTGTGTATACAAAATGAAATAGAATTAAAATTCAGTCTAACTTACTGTAAGGAGATGACGATAGCTGGCCAAACAGTATTTCTTATTCTCACAACAAGAATAAGAATTAATCGAAATAAATTCACAAACACAATATTTGATGGCAGTAAGTACACTACACACTAATCAGACAATGCGAAAACACCGCTTAATTCAGAGTCAGTGGAACTATCCATGTCGCCGCTCGTATTGACAGTTATAATAAAGTCTTCGACACTTTGTTGTAAGATACCTTCATTGTCCCATGCGTCCTGTATCACTCCTTTCACGTGATGCACTACCTTCTGCCAGTCTTCAAATGTCACAATTTCAACTGCCTCTTTCAAAAGGCGTTCCACTTCGGTTAATGTGAATTTCTTATTTTCTGCAGCAATACGCCGTTTAACCTGAGCCCAAATCAGCTCTATTGCGTTGAAATGGCAATGGTAAGGAGGCAATCTGAGCACTTTATGCCCGTATTTTTTTGCTACTTCATCCACAACGTAAGTCGGGTTCTTTGGCTTGGGTTGGGATACAAGTTCTAATAATTCTGCCCTTGTCAAATTACTGTCAAACTGTACCTTATGTTTCTGTAACCAGCTAACAATGTCGTTTTTCTTCGTTGCCATTGTGGGCGATTTATCTTGTATTACTGAGTGATACGGAGCGGTATCCATAACAATGATAGAGGTTTTTGGTTAAGTTCTGGAGGACACAGTCTTCAAACCATTTCAGAAAAGTATTGTGGTTCATCTCTTCGTGGTAGTCGGAGGTCTTATTTGAACTGAATAGCAGCAGACAATTTGGAATGAAGCCTTTTGAATTTCCGGCATCTGCTACAATTATCCTTTTTCCTGTGCTGATCGGAGCTGCCATACTACCGCTGATTGTACCGTCTTTCCAGCCTGTTTTTAAACTGTGTCCTGCATTCACCCACGTTTCATCAAGCCAAACGATATCACCAAAATTTGTCCCCACTAATTTTCTAAGAAAGCGGCATCGCCAGGCTGCAATATCTTTGCGTTCCATTAATAACTTTCTGCCAGAGATGGATTTACATCGGAATCCTAACATTTTCACAACTCGTAACAAAGACGATTTACTACCCTGAAACAGATCAGCCGCTGTAAGGGTAGCATGTAGTTTTTTGAGTGTCGGATACTCCTTCCTCGAATAAAATGCGTATATTTGATGACGATTGGCATATTCCTGAAAACAGTCAAGTTTTGTGACCCTCTTCTCTAGTCGCCTCTATTTTTCAGGTGTCTCCAATTTAGATGATTCACTTGAGCCTTCTTTCATGAATTTCCCCTTGCAGATTCTTACTACTGATCGTTCACTAACTTGCAGAGCAGCTGCAGTTCGCTCCACCACCTTATCCAAAGGAATGAGAGGCCCTCCTGTATCCCTCTCTCTCTCAAAATACTCCCTTAAGGAACACACGTATTCACGCGGCTGACTGCGTATAATGACGCCATGCCCGCCACTTTTCGGAGGTTTCTGAGGAGTGTGCAGCCTCGGTCTCCCTCTCTTGCGATTGCTTCCATCAGACATCGTAAACACACGAAGCTACAAGTCACTCAAATCTCTCTACCGCACATCTACAACGGCTCGCTGAGGACTGGCTGGCACAATGCCTTAGTCAGCTCAACAGAGCAAAGTGGCAACGCAGTGGCTGCCGACAGTGCTGGCTGCCATTGGTTTATTGGTGGCGGGAGCCCTGCATCCCGTTGCCTGTCAAGTGACAATTACTTTAAATCAGACTATAATGATACTGGCACAGCTGTAAGAAAACTGTGTTACTGTGGGAACTTTGTGAAAAAGCCATCTAGATTGTTTAACATATTTCTTTACTTATAATGCTGTATTGACTGATGCCATGATAATGTCAAAACTTGGAAATTGTAAAACAATGTCCAGTATCCATTCCAGTTAAACATCTGCGTAAGTGGGATGTTATTGAATATGACATTGAAAATTGTTTTTCAAATTTCAAAGTTTTGACCTGACGAGAGCAGTAACCAAAATGAAATTAAAATAATGAAATATGATGAGCGATCTAAACAAGTTTATTCTCAAAACAGTTTTCCTTGACCATTAAACTGTGTCAGCATTGCCAGTTCCTAAATGTTGATACTACGTTCCAACTATTTATAAGACAGGCTACCCATTGTATACTCAGTTTCCCTGTTGAGTGTCATGCTGAATGATGGGGTGCACATTCACATTCTTTCTAGTGTGGGTATACCACCATTGGACATTCCATTGACGTCCAGGCGATTTGGTGATAATCCAACGTTAATGGCTTATCTTTAATGTGTTTGAACAGCTGTGTTATCAGATTGTATTGTACTTACGACACAGTATAAATTTTGTGCGTGATACTTGTGTGGTACCACATTCGTAGCTATGATCACTTCCACAAACACATTTATTAAAAGAAAACATAAGGAAGTGAGCTGATCATTCCTTTGTGCTTTTGCTGGAAAGTTTGTTATTTCCTGTCCCTCAGCTTATGTAGGATGTTGTGATTGTTTCAGGAATATTCACCTTCAGATGATTTTCCAGGGCCGAGCACTCAGGATAGTGGGAAAATGGAGGATGAGGAATGTGAGGAGGATATGGAGGATGCAATGAGCGAGGGCGATAGTAAGGTGAGTTATGTTCCGTGTGACCTGTCCACTGTTGGTGTTTTGGTGGCAGCCGTGTGAGACTAGTAAGGTCAAATTGCTGCCTGTGGAATGTTGGATTTGCTTGTGGATGTTATGGACAAAAGTGATTTGATGGGGAGGAAAAGATTTTACAGCCAATGCTGTTTAGTTCTTATATTGATGTGTACAGAGCGTCTAGAAAGGACAACTTCTCTCACACGAGGTAGTGCTGGGCATAACTATAAAAACAGTTCTGTTAACAGGTGTGCAAAAGCAGAAACTTGTGTAGGTATGGGCCATCTCACTCCTGCTGAGAAAGCCAGTACTTAGTGGTGTAGGAAATCCTCCAGTTGACGTACAGTGCTCATTCTGTATTGGTTGTGTTTGTCTCTATACGTAATGCTGTTGTCAGACAATCCGTTCTATATTAGTCAGTTTGATGTTATGCTGGCATCAGAACAGTATTACTGATCCTGTGAAGTGTGAACAAGATAAAGCTATTATTGCATGGCAGACATGATATTCTGCTGCAGTTTAACCAGTGGCATTAATTGACAAGCAATTGTTACATAGAGTGAACATCATACTTGGTGCCCTATTCTGTTTAGAAAATGTTCAGCAGACTTCCAGAAATGGGTGCATTCACAATAAGAATGAGGGACTGTAGTAGACCTCATGCAGTTTGCATACCCTTTATGGAGCATTGCAATGGCTGATTTTTGTAGGATAAGTATGCAAAAATTGGCGCTACTGAACACATAAATCACACTTTCACGTGCTCAGTGCTGTGCAAGTGCAACTTGCATTTTATTTAAGGTTGAGACAAGATTCACACAGATAATAAATAAGCACAATAACCACATGTGAATAGAAGAAAATTATCAAGCAATCGTGGAAGCAAGGGATCAAGTTCACTTTAGTGTCAATATGTTGTCAGGAATTGTAGGTGACAGACTCATAGCACCATAAACTGTACCAGACAAATTACAAATTAACAGGTGCTGTCTATCACCAATTTGTGTGTGCCGAATACCCATACTATTGGAGAATGTTATTTATCCTGTAGATAAGAATAACTATTTCTCTTTTATGACTGAGTTTCGATTATTTTTCCAACAAAACACATTTCACCTAGTTGTAGCAGGCACCTTCAGTGATTTACAAACATATAAAAGAGGTACTTATTTAACACAATTTATTGCCTAATTTTGTCTCTCCTATTATCTTCATCCATTTGCTGTTGTATTAGAACTTCTTGACTTGCATCTGATTGATAAGTTTTAAAGCAATTGCATTTCACAACTGTGCTGTTGACTGCATTTAACCTTGCTGCTGCAGCTACAGATAGGCATAAAATACCTGTGGTTTAACAGCACCTGCACACCACAGGCCTCAATATGGTATTGAGCGCAGTGTGAGCAGTAACATGAAATTTGACTTACACTGAATGAGTATATACGATGGATGGCAAGTCAACGAGCACCCACAGCAACAGGCTATTGTTCTGTTTAAAATTTCACAATTTCATGGAAGATGGGAGAATATAGTATTAAATCTTCCCACTGACTTACACAGTCAGCAAACTCATTGCATTTGAATGAACTTATGGTAAGGACTCTTATGTGGTATGTATTCAGTGATGTTCCTTCTTTTCTCTTCCTGGTGTATGCAGAACAGTAAATTAATTGTAGTAATATAGATAATGGATGATGAGTTGTGCCATCTGGGATTATTTTATTTCACAATCTGATAATGCTTCTTTTATCTAATAAATAATTTCCTCCATTGTTGTATTCGTGTCATTTAACTGTAATGTTAATACCAGATATTTTATAATGTGTGAAATTGAAGGATGTATACAATTTAGTTCTTGATAGCAAACAAATAGACTTACTTTGCTAGTTTTGTACAAGCAAAATAATATTTCCAAAGACTGGAAAAGCAGTGGAAGTGTCTATATCGAACTGTTGCTGGCAATATAGTATTCTTGAACACTAATAATGCCCAAGATTTGTGCCTAAAATTTGATTTTTTATTCCCTTGTGTTTGACATCTATTTGTTTCTCTTTCTGTTATTGAAAAATTGTCTGCTGAAATTTACACTCAACTTACAAGTGACAGTTCAGATGCTTCCTGATGACAACATATATTTATGTTGTTTGATTAATGTTTTTATTTCAGAATTTCTAATTATGATCAAATACATTTCATTTGAAGGTCATAGTTTTCAGCATTCACTGTTAGCTTTATTTCCAATCACTCACTATGACTGTACCAACAATGACAGGGTTATTTCAAAATGGAAGATTTTTTTTTAACTATATGCCAAAAAAATTAACCATTCTATCACATATATGAACCATGGACCTTGCTGTTGGTGGGGAGGCTTTTGTACCTCAGCGAAACAGATAGCCGTACCGTAGGTGCAACCACAATGGAGGGGTATCTGTTGAGAGGCCAGACAAACATGTGGTTCCTGAAGAGGGGCAGCAGCCTTTTCAGTAATTGCGGGGTCATCAGTCTGGATGACTGACTGATCTGGCCTTGTAACACTAACCAAAACGGCCTTGCTGTGCTGGTAATGTGAATGGCTGAAATCAAGGGGAAACTACAGTCGTAATTTTTCCTGAGGGCATGCAGCTTTACTGTATGGTTAAATGATGATGGCTTCCTCTTGGGTAAAATATTCCGGTGATAAATAGTCCCCCATTCGGATCTCTGGGGAGGGACTACTCAGGAGGACCTTGTTATCAGGAGAAAGAAAACTGATGTTCTACGGGTCGGACCGTGGAATGTCAGATCCCTTAATCAGGTAGGTAGGTTAGAACATTTAAAAAGGGAAATGGATGGGTCAAAGTTAGATATAGTGGGAATTAGTGAAGTTTGGTGGCAGGTGGAACAATACTTCTGGTCAGGTGAATACAGGGTTATAAATACAAAATCAAATAGGGGTAATGCAGGAATAGGTTTAATAATGAATAAAAAATTAGGAATGCGGGTGAGCTACTACAAACATGAATGCATTATTGTGGCCAAGATAGATACAAAACCCACACCTACCACAGTAGTACAAGTTTATATGCCAACTAGCTCCACAAGATGATGACGAGATTGATGAAATGTATGATGAGATAAGAGAAATTATTCAGATAGTGAAGGGAGACAAAAATTTAATAGTCATGGGTGCCTGGAATTCGATAGTAGGAAAAGGAAGAGAAGGAAATGTAGTAGGTGAATATGGAATGGGGGTAAGAAATAAAAGAGGAAGCTGCCTGGTAGAATTTTGCACAGAGCAGAACTTAATCATTGCTAACACTTGGTTCAAGAATCATGAAAGAAGGTTGTATACATGGAAGAAGCCTGGAGATACTGGAAGGTCTCAGATCGATTATATAATGGTAAGGCAGAGATTTAGGAGCCAGGTTTTAAATTGTAAGACATTTCCAGGAGCAGATGTGGACTCTGATGACAATCTATTGGTTATGAACTGTAGATTAAAACTGAAGAAACTGCAAAAAGGTGGGAATTTAAGGAGATGGGACCTGGATAAACTGACAGAACCAGAGGTTGTAGAGAGTTTCAAGGAGAGCATTAGGGAACAATTGACAAGAATGGGGGAATGAAATACAGTAGAAGAAGAATGGATAGCTTTGTCAGATGAGATGGTGAAGGCAGCAGAGGATCAAGTAGGTAAAAAAGACGAGGGCTAATAGAAATCCTTGAGTAACAGAAGAGATATTGAATTTCAGTGATGAAAAGAGAAAATACAAAAATGCAGTAAATGAAGCAGGCAAAAAGGAATACAAACGTCTCAAAAATGAGATCGACAGGAAGTGCAAAATGGCTAAGCAGGGATGGCTAGAGGACAAATGTAATGATGTAGAGGCATATATCACTAGGGGTAAGATAGATATTGCCTACAAGGAAATTAGAGAGACTTTTGGAGAAAAGAGAACCACTTCCATGAATATCAAGAGCTCAGATGGAAACCCAGTTCTAAGCAAAGAAGAGAAAGCAGAAATGTGGAAGGAGTATATAGAGGGTCTATACAAGTGAGATGTTCTTGAGGACAATATTATGTAAATGGAAGAGGATGTAGATGAAGATGGAATGGGAGATACGATACTGCGTAAAGAGTTTGACAGAGCTCTGAAAGACCTAAATCGAAACAAGGCCCCGGGAGTAGACAACATTCCATTAGAACTACTGATAGCCTTGGGAGTCAGCCCTTACGCAACTCTACCATCTGGTGAGCAAGATTTATGAGACTGGCGAAATACCCTCAGACTTCAAGAAGAATATAATAATTCCAATCCCAAAGAAAGCAGGTGTGAAAATTACCGAACTATCAGTTTAATAAGTCACCGCTGCAAAATACTAACATGAATTCTGTACAGACGAATGGAAAAACTGGTAGAAGCCGACCTTGGGGAAGATCAGTTTGGATTCCGTAGAAATATTGGAACACATGAGGCAATACTGACCCTACGACGTATCTTAGAAGATATATTGAGGAAAGACAAACCTATGTTTCTAGCATTTGTAGACTTAGAGAAAGCTTTTGACAGTGTTGACTGCAATAATCTCTTTCAATTCTGAAGGTGGCAAGGGTAAATAAGGGAGCGAAAGGCTATTTACAATTTGTACAGAAACCAAATGGCAGTTATAATAGTCGAGGGGCATGAAAGGGAAGCAGTGGTTGGGAAGGGAGTGAGACAGGGTTGTAGCCTCTCCCTGATGTTATTCAATCTGTATATTGAGCAAGCAGTAAAGGAAACAAAAGAAAAATTTGGAGTAGGAATTAAAATCCATGGAGAAGAAATAAAAAGTTTGAGACGGCAAAGAACCTGGCAGAGCAGCTGAACGGAATGGACAGTGTCTTGATAGGAGGATATAAGATGAACATCAACAAAAGCAAAATGAGGATAATGGAATGTTGTCGAATTAAATTGGGTGATGCTGAGAGAATTAGATTTAGAAATAAGACACTTAAAGTAGTAACTGAGTTTTGCTATGACGGTCAATGTAGAGAGGATATAAAATGTAGACTGGCAATGGCAAGGAAAGCGTTTATGAAGAAGAGGAATTTGTTAACATCGAGTATATACTTAAGTGTCAGGAAGTCGTTTCTGAAAGTATTTGTATGGAATGTAGCCATGTATGGAAGTGAAACATGGACGATAAATAGTTTAGACAAGAAGAGAATAGAAGCTTTTGAAATGTGATGCTACAGAGGAATGCTGAAGATTAGATGGGTAGATCACATAACTAATGAAGAGGTAGTGAATAGAATTGGGGAGAAGAGAAATTTGTGGCACAACTTGATTACAAGAAGAGATCGGTTGATAGGACATATTCTGAGGCATCAAGGGATCACCAATTTGGTATTGAAGGGCAGAGTGGAGGGTAAAAACCATAGAGGGAGATCAAGAGATGTATACACTAAACAGATTCAGAAGGATGTAGGTTGCAGTACGTACTGGGACCCCCCAGGGGATCCACAACTCTCTTGTGGATACGTGCGTAGCGAGCACGGGACCCCGAGCTGATGTGGCCTTCCTTCCTTTCCGGGCTGCATACCTTCCCTTTCCGCATCCTTCCCCATCCCCCATCTTCGCCCCCCCCCCCCTCACCTCTGTCTCTTTCCTTCCCTTTCTCCCCCTCTGGGGGTATGGTTTGTGCCTACGTCCGGAGACGGACGCTTGTAAATGTGCCACATTCTTCGCCTTCCTTGCTTGTAAGTCTTCATCCTTCCTTTGTCCTTCTCTTTTCCTTACCTCTTCTCTCTACCCTTTTCTCCGCTGCGGCGTTTGAGACCTCTCTTCTGTCCTTTCTCTTTCTCTTTCTTCCTCCCTGTGCGTGTCTGAAGGCCGACCCACGCACTTCCATGCGTAGCCGGTGATGGGGTAACGCGTAATTCCCCGCCCCGGGTAGACAGGTAGGACACGTACGTACCCCCTGGTAACGGCCAGGCCCAGGGAGTGGTGATTACCCGAGCTGATACCTTCCGAAAGTGCCGATTGGTCCCTCCGTCCGTTTGTCGGGAGGTGTGACCTGAGGTGTGAACAATCACCTAAGGTGGGAGTGCCCTCAGAGAGGGCCCCCACAAGGGAGGAGCGCGCCATCGGAGACGCCGGTAATCATGGGGGATTCTTCCGCAATGGTTTCCTCACCTTCCACTATGTCTGCTCACAAACGTAAGTTAACTGAGTCTCAGCCACAGTCAGTTCTTCCATCGTTGCCACAGTTCCTTGTTGTTTCTCGGTCTGACGAAGGTCACGACTTCTCGACGGTCAACCCTTTCATTATTCAGAAAGGTGTCGACGCAATTGCTGGTCCTGTAAAGTCTTGTTCCAGATTACGGAATGGCACCCTGTTGTTAGAAACAGTCAGTGCCCTCCAGGCACAAAAATTGCTGCGTACCTCACTACTACACACTTTCCCTGTCCGGGTGGAACCGCACCGTACCTTAAATTCCTCGCGTGGAGTCGTTTATACACGCTCCCTCGATGGACTGTCTGACGAAGAAATTCAGCATACCTGTCTGACCAGGGCGTAACGGCTGTTCATAGGGTTATGAAAAGGGTTGACACGAACATCATTCCAACCCGCACTGTCTTCTTGACATTTGACAAAGTTCAACTCCCATCGAAAATCAAAGCAGGCTATGAGATAATTTCCGTTCGCCCTTACGTCTCAAACCCTACGCGTTGCTATCGGTGTCAGTGCTTCAATTACACCAGCCAGTCCTGTTCCAATCCGGCCAAATGTGTTACGTGTGGCAAGGATGCCCATGAGGGTGCTTGTCCACCTCCATCCCCTCGCTGCATCAACTGTATGGGTGACCACGCTGCTTCCTCTCGAGATTGCCCCGTTTTTAAGGACGAAAAGCTCATCCAGGAAATTAGGGTGAAGGAAAAGGTGTCGACCTTTGCTGCTTGAAAATTATTCGCCAGTCGACAGCCCACCGTGCCTCAGACAGGAAAATTCAGCACTGTCCTTGCTTCTCCTCGGCCAACAAAGGAGGCGGCCACGCAGACTTGCGACCTCAATTTTAGTGCCACGGTCGTCAGATCGGCCAGCGCAAAGATCGCCTGTTCAACCTCACCACTTTCGCCTGCCCACTCTCTGGCTCACCCTTCGTCGGGTTCTGCTAAATCTGGAGCCCAAAAGTCAGACACCAAGACTTCGAAAAAAGAGCATACTCGTGAAGAGTTTTTACGTACCGCCACTTCCCAACCATCGGTTCCTCCTTCATCTAAACATCATACTTCCAAGAAGGCTACAAAGAAACCCAGTTCATCTCCTTCTCCACCAAGGCGTGTCTCATCTACAGCACCACTTGGCGGAAATCGCCCTCGGCCGTCTTCTGTGTCGCCGAGGCGCACTGCTGGCGGATACAGTACGCAATCTGCTCAGATTCTCTCAGCTCTATCCTCAGTCTCCAAGCTCTTTACCCTGTGCACCCTCTGGTCCACTGGATTCAGGACTGTCTGCGCTTGCTCCACCTGGGGGGCGTCTCGGTGGCGTTCCTCTGGCTCCCGGGACACGCTGGTATCTATGGGAATGAGGCGGCCGATACCGCGGCCAAGGCTGCAGTCTCTCTTCTTCGGCCAGCTATTCAGTCGATTCCCTTCACCGATGTACGGAGCGTTTTATGTCGTCGAGTTGTTCTTTTATGGTACGCACATTGGTCGACACTTCCCCATAATAAATTGCGGGACGTGAAAGCTCTTCCTTGTGCTTGGACCTCTTCCTCCCAAACGCGTTGTCGGGAGGAGGTAATTTTAACTAGACTCTGGATAGGGCACTGTCTTTTTAGCCATCGACATCTTTTAAGCGGCGATCCTCCCCCTCTCTGTCCCCACTGCTCTCAGCTGTGGACGGTAAGGCACCTTTTAATTGAGTGCCCCTATTTTAATCCGTTACGCTCCCGTATACAGCTATCGCCTGATATATCGTCGATTTTAGCAGATGACACGCGCTCAGCCGACCGCGTTCTCAAGTTTATTAGTGCCAGTGAAATGACGTCAGTCATTTGAAGCTTTTTTGGGGACAACCACCCCTTTCTGTAGTGGATTTTTAAGCCTTCCTTCTGCTTTGTTTCTCCAATTTTATGACTTTCGTTCCCATTGCTGCTGGTTTTCAATTTCGGTGTTTTACTGTTTCCTAAATCACGGACCGGGCGCTAATGACCATAGCAGTTTTGCGCCCTAAAACCAAAAAAAATACTACACCAAATGTATCCGGTAGACCCGCTGATTCAGCTCGTCCGTTACTCACAGCGGCTCCAACACTGTGGCAAGGGGGTGGTGTTTTGCTGGGCACCTGGCGACATTGGGATACAGGGTAATGACTTCTGGTGACCATGCTGTTGAGCGCCCCCTCGACCCAAATAATAATCCATCATCATTAAAACGTATTTGAGTCTTTCTTCTTTCTCTCTCTCTCACTCAATCGTTTTTAGCGACAGTGACGCGTTTACACTTGATAGTCTTCATTGTGACTTCTGACCCATTTCCCATAACTTTAGTTTCGGAGCGGGCCCTCTCCTAAACTTCATTTGGTTTAATGAATCAAGGCTTCTCAGATTACTTCTTGTGCTTGTGGCAAGTTGTGGCCATTGATTTTGCATTCTATCCCCGGCATATGTTGGAAGCTTTGACTTTACATCCCTTTGTTTTTTCTTGAGACCAAAATTTGAGAATGCCGTTTCATATTCTTCGCGTTCCGAATAATTTTCGGACACACAAATGTCTCAGATATGTGCTTAACACTTCGTGTGGCTAACGCACGTGTCTGTTTTAGATTGTTTGGTTTAATGTCTCTGAAATGTTTGAACTGTTTGATAAAAGGCACAGGATGTAATCCTGGTTGGGTTCATTGTCCTCAAAATTCCATTATCTAAAATTATTTGGGGCCCATTATCACTGTTACTGTCTCGTTTAATGCTGCATTAACCTGTGCAGTAGACGCTCTCCATTTATTCCGTTCGACCCTTCGCCGCAGTCTGTGACTAGGCGGCGGGTTTCGTGTGCTTCAGTACCCACTACCGCTCACCCACCCACAAACTCTACTGACCAATTTCGCCGCGCCCGCTATTGCACATTGTTGCTGTCAGCTATATTGTATTCAAACGTGTACGCGTACTCGTCCTTCACAATAGGTACGGTGGTACTTTGTATCGACGATATTGCACAACCTAGCCACTTTCCTCTTTCACGTAGATGATCGCTATTATTTTCACGGCTTCACTCCTGGACGACCGTGTTGATAACATGCTTAAACAGTGTCTTTCCTAGAATTTGGCACTTCGTTCGACTAATGCCTTCAACATTCAGTTGACGCTTTTTAATACTTGTTCCCACTTCTGTAAATGTTTGGCCCTGGTAGAGAGCTTTTGATGTGGTGTTGTCATTCGTTCTCTGAGTGGTGTGTTCTTCTCACGAAGTCAGGAGATTACCCAGTTGTTGCTTTTCTAGTACAACGCACGAGTCATACGTAATGCCCTTTAAGGCTGTGAAGCTGCATTGAGCTCTGAAATACTAGTATTAACGTTTGTTAATTAGGAAATTTGTTGAGTATATCTTAGATAAGTTGTCTATAAACATAATGTCCAACGTAGTGTTTGGAGATAGTTATGTAGTTTAGTTTTGGATATATATTTACTGTTCATTAAGATTTTCAGTTCAGTGGGAAGGGGGTGGAAAGCAGCAGCCATAGCGTCTCTGCAGCGCACACAGTTCACATAATTCCTCTGTTTAGTGCCACACGCGTTGACGGCAGAGTTCTGTTACCAAAGATCTAGTCTCTAGGCACACGACATGTTAGGGAAAATAGGTGTTGGGAAGCAGTAGCAAATATTCTCAGCCGACTAAACTATTTGCAACGGGAGGTTCACGGGCTCTCTCTGTACACGACTCTAACCTCCCTACGAAGCAGTGAAAACGGTTTAAGAGGAGAGTTCCCGCAGGACATAGTTCCATGTGACACTAGGTAGTGTGCAGAAGCAGAATAAACTACCTCTCTGACCTCTTAATCTCCAGAGATGCTGAGCTGACACACTCCTCAGTCCAATAAATGTGACGTTCCCAGCGTGATTTGCAATGTAAGTGAATGCCTAAGAACCTGATGTTATCAAATCTCTATCTGAATAACCAGCAGTGTCGCTGAGTGTTGTCTGGATTTTCGTGACTAGATGTACATTGCTTAAGTTGGCAGGAAGAGAATTGACAAACCTGCTATAGAATGTTGGTGGAAATGTAGTTGGTGATTGTGTTTGACAGATATTCTGTTACAATGATGGCGTCATCTGCAAATATGGTAAATTTCTGCTGTACACACACCATTCACCACTGCAGGCAGATCTCAGTACACATCACAGTCGCTGGAGGATCCAGGAGGACAGAAGATGTTTTTGTACCCAAACACTACAGTCTGTATTACTAAATGACTAATCCGGTTCATGACACAGTACCAGATGCACCTAGCCTATATAACTGCTTTCTTTGATTTTTCACTATTTCATACAAATATGGAGTGAATTTAAATTCCTGTCATAATTTAGTACTTGGGAGGTATAACCTTATGACAAAAGTTTAACACCGTAGTACGAGATGTATATAGAAAATTTATATTAAATGTTTCATAATGAGAGCTTGAAATTATGTTTAAAAATTTTTGGAAATCACAAACCTTTCCTACAGTTGGGCATTTGCAAAGCAGTCGATCTGAAACTGTTCTATACGTTGGAGTCTGAGTCTCTAAAGGTACTGAAGACGATTGATGTGGAAGATACTTCTTGTGCACCGTAATTTGAGAATATTTTTATGATCTGGTTGTTCGTCACTCGTGCCTGAAATTCTTACCCAGATGTACTTTTGTAGCCATTTGCCATAAATATTATTATTCCTTAAGTTACAGGTCACTCTTATAATTGTACTTCATAGGTAAGCTACTGATACATGTATTTGCAGAAATGTATATGTGCCATTGTCCCGAAGATGAGATGGAAACCGTGAGGGGCTGGATATTATCAGTCTTCTCACTGTGTATAAATATTACTCACAATCCAGTAACTGCGTTTATACCATTTTGATGTATTTTAGAATGTAAGATTCAACTAACACTAATTGGCACGCCAGGTAACTACGCACTGTGCCTAATGTTGAAGTATGAGAAGACTTGTACATTGTCTTTTAGTGTGTCTTCGGCTAAAGTTGGAACAGCTGATTAATCGGCTGAAGTTGGAACAGCTGATTAATCGGCTGAAGTTGGAACAGCTGATTAATCGGCTGAAGTTGGAACAGCTGATTAATCGTTCATTCTGTGTTGTTGCTAGTAGATTTGATTAGTTGTGGTTCTCACACGATACAGTATGGTCCTGCAGTGAAAGGACGGAACTTTCGTCCTTGAATTATACTAGGTATGGAACTCTCATATACTGTACTGATCTTCCCTTTGTCTTTGATACAGAATATATTGTTGCACATGTGTGGCTTCCTGTGTGGGCTGATACTTTAACCTGTACATCACATCTGGTGCAACATGGTACACATTTGTAAGTGGACGATGTTTTCTTTTACATCTTTTAGAAAATGTTTATATGAGAGCTCAGAGCCTCGAAATAAGATTGTGAAACTTAGATATAAAAATTGTTGGTGAAGGTGTAAGCACAGTTGGGAATTTAATGACCTTGTAAATGATTGTCATTACGTCTTTAAATTTTATTTATTTGTAGAAAACTTACTTTAAGATAATTTAGAAACTCACAGAATAATTTCTGGAAAGTTATATTTAGTTCCTGTTATGTAACCTGTGTATACAGGCAGTTACTGTACTTTTCGTTATCCGCACACATTACTACAGCTGCCACAATGGCGGTACTTTCTCCTCCAAAATGTCTCTAGACACACTACTTGTAATATCCCTCAACATTATTTCTGTGTGATGCTTTTTCCACGTAATGACAATCTGAGTTTGTAACACTGTGTAGGAGGGGCGTTCAGTAAGCAATGCGACACATTTATTTTCTGAGCCAATGTCAGTTCCAGAAATTCACAATTTGTTGTGGGCATGATGAAACTGTAGGGACCGAAGTAGGAATATTCCGCGGATTTCCGATAAGTGGCAGCACTGTACGTAGCCTCCGAGGAGAGACCTGCCGAGTTTTCGGTGCAAAACCAGACCGTCGCGGGTATTCGCGGGTGCTGGAGAACATCTACGGAGACCTGGTAGTGGCAGAAAGCACAGGTGCCAATCCTGAGATCCGCCGGTCACGTCGGATGACTCCTCGCTGCTACACCCGCCCACCAGTAGGGGGTGTGCCCTGCTGGCTTCCTCGCCGCCCAACTGAGGACCGTAAAGGGCAACGAAGTGCCGAGTTGTCTCAGCGTTACTAGGCTGATGGTGATAATTTTTCGTCGAAACGTGGGTGCGTCACTTCGAACCAGAAACAAAACTGCAATACGTGGGTGGCGCCATACCATCTCTTCCGAAGACAAAGTTTGAAGCCACATCCTGGCCCACTAAAGTCACGGTGGCGGTCTTCTGAGACTGTGAAGGTGTTGCTATGTTCGGTTACCTCCGTCACTGTGTGAAGGTCATCTCTGAAGTGTGTTGCGCCACCGTGAGGAAGCTGAAGGAACGACTCCAGCGCGTTTGTCGCCACATAAATGGAAATGAACATCTTCTCCGTGGCATCGCAAGACCTCGAACGAGTCTACACACTCGAGACGAGCGTAGAAAACTTCATCGGCACAAACAGGTGGAAGCCAGAAGGTGCGAGATCCGGACTGTCGGATGGCTCAGGAAGATCTGTCCACTGAAGATCTGTCCACTGAAGATCTGTCCACTGAAGATTGCACTCTGCAGGCAGGCTGTCGGTGCGACGAGACGTCGACCAGCAGAGTGGAGTGGAGTGGTGGTGTCGCGCGGGCGTGCGAGCCCTACCAGCGAGGTCGTGGCACTGAACGGAAGTTACGTTGAAAAGTAAGGTTTTGTAGGCAGAATCGCAGGGAATAATATGGTGTATTGAAATCCTGAATGAAACCAACCCGCTTTAAAAAAAAAAAAAAAAAAAAAAAAAAAAAAAAAAAAAAAAAATTGTTGCATTACTTACTGAAGGGCCCCCCCCCCCATACTTCAGTATTTCATACAGTCTGATTGCAATTTAGTAATGTGAAATATATTGTTTTGAGTATTAGGATCAGGTCAAACAACCTGCAGAGTTATTTCATGTGTACTCGACGTTAAGAAAATACTTCTAATACTAGTATTTATTTTTTAGCTGTGGTGTACCCTGTAGTGACTACGGAGGCCTTTAAATCGTAAATTTCATTGTGTTCTAAAAATTACTGTTGAAACGATTCAGTAAATGTAACAGCACAAGTATCTGGTACCTTGGAGGTATTCAGTTTTGTAATGTTGCATGTAATGCAACAACGTACCCATTGTTGAGTTGTATCATGACCAGAGAATGTTCTTGCAGTATTAGAGAACATGATATTGTCAACATGTTGCCTCAGCATAAATATAATACTGTATGATTTACATATGACATATCTTTGTTCTGTTTGTCAAATAGTATTTGACCATTTTAAAAAAAGTTGTCTGTATCTTTCTCGCTGTCAGCTCACTACTAGAGACGTCTGGCATTGTTTCCTCTTCCTTGTCAGGCGTATTCTGTTTCCTTTCCTGTCGGTCTCTCTTGGCAACTCTTGATTTTTTCTACCCCGACGGTATTAGGTTGCGAGGCCGGAGGGTGTCTTTCATTTTCTTTATTTAATCTTCTCTCTGATGGGGAGGAGGACCTCCTCAGGCATTGTAGTAGTAGTGTTTTGAATATCCACAATGTATGTGGGGAAACTTTCGGCGATGCTTGTATCTGAACATTGTGAAGACTGTGCTGTCGATGAGCATTATTACATTCGTCACCGTCAGCCCATCAGCTGGTAGTAAAGGGAGCAACTGAGAAGTGGCTGTGATTCTGAAGGTTTCATCCTGGCTGGCTGCCTGCACTGCTACAGCTCCTAAAATACTGGGTGTATACACAGCAGAGATCCTACCATTACATACTCAGTCGCAAGAGTTCTGCATTTGGAACACAATGTGATGCATGGTTGGAGACGTTTCTCTGCAACAAAAGTGAATGTATGGAAGGCTTCTTTCGCCGTCCTGCCTAAAGGAAGCGTCCTTGACCGTGGGAACTTACTACTCTTGGAGATGTCCTCACCAAAAGTAGTGGGGAATATTGGAAACCTATTGCTGCCATTAGTAGAGAGACAATCCTGGAGAGGAGCACGGCACTGAAGTGCCCTTCGTGGCAAGTGAACAAACGCTTGTGATACAAAGCAGGCTGCCGTTGAAAATTCCGGTGACGTTGTGCTAGAGGCTGGACATTCCTGACGGACACGAAAGTAAGTTTGGAGGTGCCAGATGTTTTGAGAAGATTGAAGTGAAAATGAGGACAGGGCACTGTGCTGGAGCCAAGTACGACGTACTTCATCCCAAAACAATACCTTCTTAATAAGCAGTCTCCCAGACGCTACTTTAAGAGTCGGGTCTTTCATCCCTGACCTCAAGGATGTCTGCCCTTAGCCTATCATATGTATTTTGGTGTCCCCTCGTGGGAGAATTACTATTGTCATTCTGGACGAATGTTTTGCAAGTCTGCTAACGGGAAGACTACACGAGGTCTAGAGAGCTTTGCCAGATGCCTTAAGGATCTTTACCGGCACCCTACACGGGCAAGGGATGTCGGCTGCCTGCAGGCCAACCAGGTCCCACAGATGTGTCTCACGTTAGAAGCCCTACCTGCCGAGCAGCCATATACGTGCCTCACCGTCCCAAAAACGTGTACTTCAGTATTGTAGAAGCCAGGACGCCAGCGTACGGAGGGCAGTTCACGAATGCCGCCGACCGCAAGGCGTGGATTCTACGTCACGCGTCGACGTTGCAGTTACTCGCAGCACATCGAGGTGTCCGGATTAGTATTGCGCTGAATGCGATGTTACGCAGAAGCAGTGGGTATCACTTGTGTCCGGTGTGGAAGGAGCCGGCTCAGAAGAAATGCGGTGCCAGATGCCAGCCTTAGCCCAGCACCTCAAACGTGTGATTCCCTTCTCAATGTTTCAACGCAGCCGGTGAGATCTGGTTGGGTTGGTTGTGTGTGCACATGAAGTAGCTCTGGCCTTCCTTTCACTTTAGATATACTTTACATGGTATTCAACTTTGTTTCTGTTCTGCAGCTTAATTTTTTCTCATTGTGAACTGTAATACGTTCAACCAAAAAAATTATTATATATTTGTGGTTTGAGCATCATTTCCCACTTCCGTTTAGCAACAATATGCTGCAGAGAGGCTGTGGATTTCCAACTGACTCACACGATGCATTGTATTTTAAATGAAAATAAATGAAATAGTTACCATCTCAAATAACGGACGTTGTTTGTATGTAATGTGCCAGTTAAATGGTGTGGATAAATGATAGTTATTTGTTGTATTGTAGCTGCTAATTAAGTATGAATATTTTACCGATAACAGACAGGCAGCATATCATGACTTCAGAATCTATCAAAAAAGAACGATGGTCATTTTAGCCATTTATTTAGTAACAAATACCACACCATTCATGCTCATGGCTCATTTTCAGTGGTGTTAAATAAATTTAATATAAATTAAGAAATCTGTTGTAAAATTGCCGCACCATGCTGTTACGTTTTTTACGTTAATGAACATTTGGCTTGGTGTGGAAATTTTGCAACGAAATGTGTCCACGCAGTTTGAGATGGAAATTTTAAGGTAGATTAATTATAAGTTTTTTATCGTTAATTTTTGGTTCCAGACATTGCCTCGGCCTATGATAAAGAGTTTATTTATGTCGCTGAAAGATGATTTTATGACTACAGAGATGCCATAATGCTTTTTTATGTGGAAATCTAGGCACATATTCATAGAAACTCTAAAGCCTAGTTTTCCACTCTATCTTTTTAAATCATTAAAACTGTTTTGGAATCTGGAGCTTACCTACAGTATTGCTCTTGCTATTTGTAGCACTGACCTTAAAGTGGCTAATGTAAGATGACTAGCCACTCCCAATGACCAGGGCATGTCACAATTCCTATTACAGACTTGTAGGAGTTGTAAAAGGGACTTTGTACGTTTCCAGACATGGGTTCATTAATGAAACTTGGCGGATAAAGTTTGCTCTAGAACCTCTCTGTAATAGGAACTGTGCGAGACCCTGGCTTTTTTAGTGACCAGATGGGTGGCACGTGTTGAGGGGAGGCTACTGAGCCTCAGTAAGTGTCCTTCATGTCCAGTTTGCACATCATTCCTCTTGCTACACGTGTTATCAATATTACTACACAAAAAGTAATCGTATATTTTGTGTAGTTTCTTTTTATGATGCTTGTTGGTAAATTGGATACTTTACAAGCTGCTTGTTTGCAGTAAAGTTTATTTTGATGCCAATATAGTGAACCAAGTTTGTGTAAACGCTTTGTAAATTTTTGAAACTTTGTTTTTAAATTAGTTTGTTACCTGGCGGTGAAAAACTGCTTGCACTTAAGCTTTGTTTCCGTCTTACTTCATGGATATAAATTCGCAATAATTCAAATACATCGTTATTCTGTAATGTCCATACGATTGTTTAGATATGTTTGTAAAAATGTTACCCCAGGCAGTAGTTCAGTTATTGAGTCATATTTCCTTATAAATAGTTTTACAGTGACGAAGAATGTGAATGAAACAATTAGGTAATAATACAACAGACTGTTCATAAACATTTTCAGAGTGCTTATGCTGTTACATGTAACGCGTGTATTACCCTTATTCTGTTAAGACAAACTTTGTTGTTGTTCACAAGTTACTATAATTGGTGTACATATGATTATCACGAAGATATTGATATTATTATAGTGATATTTCCATATTCCTGTTCATATGTGAAAATTCAGTACCTTATAGTCCAGCTGTTGCAAATGTGCCAGGAAATTGCTCACTGTTTAGACTCTGTCGTCTATAAGACGGCGTCAAACTTCTGACTGCTTTGCAAATGAGTTAATGCGCTAAATATTTCACTTGAAGCATAATTTCAAACTTTTGCTAAACTTTTTCCTGCTTACGAAATTGAAGTTTATCAGAAGTCCGTAAGTGCACTCACCTTGAGATGCTCGACGAATAAAGTCGCACGCGATGAGTCGCGCTGCCTCGACAAGCGGACAGTTCCCAACTGTCCACAATCGCAGACATCTGCTCGGTAAGACGTACAATCGTATGTTAAACATTTAGTATGTCTTTTTGCGTTAAAGACAGTCAATAAGGTAAAACCACTCAGATACCATGAGATAGATCATAACAATGGTTCACAATAATATGGCACTAAAATTGTGTGCCTCCATGCCAGTGGTGAGTGTATGTTGGTTGGGAGGAGCCGGTTGAGAGCCTGCAACCAGCCTCTCTGCATGCTAAATACACTACTGACCATTAAAATTGCTACACCAAGAAGAAATGCAGATGATAAATGGGTATTCATTGGACAAATATATTATACTAGAACTGACGTGTGATTACATTTTCACGCAGTTTGGGTGCATAGATCCTGAGAAATCAGTACCCAGAACAACCACCTCTGTCCGTAATAACGTCCTTGATATGCCTGGGCATTGCGTCAACCAGAGCTTGGATAGCGTGTACAGGTAAAGCTGCCCATGCGGCTTCAATACGATACCACAGTTCATCAAGAGTAGTGGCTGGCGTATTGTGACGAGCCACTTGCTCGGCCGCTATTGACCAGACGTTTTCAATTGGCGAGAGATCTGGAGAATGAGCTGGCCAGGTCAGCAGCCGAACATTTTCTGTATCCAGAAAGGCCCGTACATGACCTGCAACATGCGGTCGTGCATTATCTTGCTGAAATGTAGGGTTTCGTAGGGACGTGTAACCAATCATGCCGGGTGGTACGCCAGTATGGCATTGACGAATACACGCTTCCAATGTGCGTTCACCGCGATGTCGTCAAACACGGATGCGACCATCATGATGCTGTAAACAGAACCTGAATTCATCCGAAAAAATTACGTTTTGCCGTTCGTGCACCCGGGTTCGCCGTTGAGTAGACCATCGCTGGCGCTCCTGTCTGTGATGCAGCGTCAAGGGCAACCGCAGCCATGGTCTCCGAGCTGATAGTCCGTGCTGCTGCAAACGTCGCCGAACTGTTCGTGCAGATGGTTGTTGTCTTGCAAACGTCCCCATCTGTTGACTCAGGGATCGAGACGTGGCTGCACGATCCGTTACAGCCATACAGATAAGATGCCTGTCATCTCGACTGCTAGTGATACGAGGCCGCTGGGATCCAGCACGGCGATCCGTATTACCCTCTTCAACCCACCGATTCCATATTCTGCTAACAGTCATTGGATCTCGACCAACGCGAGCAGCAATGTCGCGATACGATAAACCGCAATCGCGATAGGCTATAATCCGACCTTTATCAAAGTCGGAAACGTGATGCTCCGCATTTCTCCTCCTTACACGATGCATCACAACGACGTTTCACCAGGCAACGCCGGTCAACTGCTGTTTGTGTATGAGAAATCGGTTGGAAACTTTCCTCACGTCAGCACGTTGTAGGTGTCGCCACCAGCGCCAACCTTGTGTGAATGCTCTGAAAAGCTGATCATTTGCATATCACAGCAACTTCTTCCTGTCGGTTAAATTTCATGTCTGTAGCACGTCATCTTCGTGGTGTAGCAATTTTAATGGCCAGTAGTGTATACAGAGTATAACAGTGATCCTGTAACACTCCCATGGGGCACTCGTGACGTCTCCGACGGACACTCATCGTGCAGAAGAACATACTGAATCTTGTCACTTGACACGTATTCGAGCCACTTACGTATCTGAGAGCCTATTCCGTACGTTAGTAATTTTGCCATAAGTTTGTCGTCGGTCACGGTGTGGAACGGTGTCCGAACTCCAGGAATATGGAATCTGCCTCTCGCCCTTTATCCGTGGTTCGCAGGATATCATGTGAGAAGAAGGTATTCATAATTGTCACTGCGTCTACGAGCACAAGTAACACGACCACTTTTCATCTCTAGTGCCACGTAAAAGTAGCAGAGAACGACTGACCAGAGTCGAATGTGTCGTTTTGAGGTCTTCAGTCTTATTCGCGTTTGTCCCAAATGCGGTAAAGATAGTAAGCTTCACAGTTACGTTTAATCTAAAACGATAAATGTAGCTTTGTACAAATTCTTCCAATCCATATGTGGCATACAGCAAACCAGTGCTTAACAGTATTGGTTAAAAACAGCCTTGGTTGCAATTTTAGTGTACTATTTTTCTACGACGCGTTTCGCCTTATTTAGGCATCTTCAGGTTAACTTTTCTAGATGGACGCGAGAGGCACCAAGATCTGCATAACGCGTTCCCGTTCACAGGAACGAGTAACAGACCATCTTTGGAATTCCTGTGTGATGGTCTGGATAGATGTCTGCTATTACACATTACGACCCTCTTCAACTGTTGGCGGCCTCTGTCAGTCAACAGACGAGGTCGGCCAGTACGCTTTTGTGCTGTACGTGTCCCTTCACGTTTCCACTTCACTATCACATCGGAAACAGTGGACCTAGGGATGTTTAGGGGTGTGGATATCTCGTGTACAGACGTATGACATAAGTGACACCCAATCAGCTGAGTACGTTCGAAGTCCGTGAGTCCCACGGAGCGCCCCATTCTGCTCTCTCACGATGTCTGACTACTGAGGCCGCTGATATGGAGTACCTGGCAGTAGGTGGCAGCACAATGCACCTAATATGAAAAACGTATGTTTTTGGGGTGTCCGGATACTTTTGATCACATAGTGTACTTGCGTCCTGCATCGCTACTTTATAGACTACAGTTCGTCATTAACCATTTTCAAAGCAGCAGTTAGCTTTTTTGCCCACAGTGCGCGTTATGTTCGCAGTATCGTAAACACTGAACGAAGTTAACTAGAACTGAATGTTGCACTTCCTTGAGCGTCTGTTTAACAAATGTTTAACTCACGACTTTATTAGCTGTTTATTTATAGATTCAGTAACTTTCTTGTGACACAGTCATAACCGGTTTCAGCCGTACAATGACCATCTTCAGATTATAAAGGCTGCGTACACTGAACACAGGTTCATTCATTGAGTTTGACAATGCCGCCTTCATAATCTGAAGATGGTCATTGTATGGCCTAAAGAGGTTGTGACTGTGTCATAAGGATGTGATTGCGTCTGTAAATAACCAAAAAAAATTTACAAAATAATAACTCATTGACAAAATGTTTTTTCCAAAAGACTGTGCACTAGTGTTCAACTGTTAGCAGTTTTAGTTCAAATGGTTTATCAGGCGAATTCATAACACCATTGACCTAGGTCATTGGTATAGTAAAACAAGAAACCAACAGTGTTGATTTAGTGTACAGGGTAATACATATCACTGAACATTATAAATTACTTTCGTTAATTATGCACATCTGCGCACATTTAGGATATTTACCCTATGGCGACAATTCTGTTTATACATTAGCTGACTGATAAATGCGTATACTAAACTTTAAATAATGACTATCAAGAAATCTTAACACAGCAACACACTGAGTTCCGTGTATGTAGCCTATGATAACTCCCACAGCACGGACATACAGAAGCACAGAAAACCCTTGGCATTAGATCAAGTCCCCTATGCTGAGTGATACATGCAAGTCCTAACAGCAGATGCACTGCGTGACTAACCTAGCATGTATTAAAAGGACTGATGGATGTAAATTTAACTGAAGAACAAACAAGTACGAGCACAACACGTTATATTCACATAAGTGGAGTAAGTGTTACACAGGTGGATGCATGGCCTACACACTACAGGACTGGTTCCATCACGACAAAAATACAACTTTTATCTATTCATTACTTTGTAATATGTACACAGGCTGCCCCTATAAGACAAACTGCGTAAGATACCGATAGGGCTATAATCCTCTTACTTTCCCTGAAACTGAATCCATACAAACTATAAGGTGGATGTGTGTAGGTATGTACGGATGTTCCACACCGGGTGCTAAAGCACTGGATCTATTTGAACCAAACTTGTCTGCAAACTAGCACTGTGGGGAAAAGAAGCACCTCCCTCTCAAAGGGGTGAGGGTGGAGGTGGGGAGGGAACGTAACTGAGTTCACGACGGGTAAACGGACACACTATGTTCATCCAGTACTTGAGAATGAGAGTACCTAGTGGCTTACAACAAATAATGCGCGTAATTTCAAACGTTTGCGAGACTTTTTCTCGCTGACAACCCCAGCAAAATGATCGAAGGGAAAAAGTTTATTGTTTGCTACATTTTCGCTGTTCATGCATAAAAACTCCCGTATCAGGCATATAATTTTAATTTAATACTTCTTTACTACTAAGCCTATTCGCGTCACATTTTGCGGGCGCTATTCGCCTATACCCCTGAATACAGCTCCAAAAGAATATCATTGCATGACACATAGTTCAGGATGTGTGACGTCATAAACGCTGAGATGCGTGAAAAAATGTCGCATTATGCATGGCATTTCGATTTATTATTTCTTTACTAATAAATCCGTTCGCCATACATTTGGCAGACCGTATCCACGTATAACATACACCTTCACACTTATATCACTGTACGACACATTAGTTCAGCAGGTATGATGTCAAAGTTTGAACTGCGTGAAAACAAACCTGCAGGACAAAATTCGATAGACACGCAGATGAAATTTGTGTACAAATATGATTGAAATACACCAAATATATGTGAATTATATATGAGAAGTGTGAATGCAGGCAAAGCTCCGCCTAAAATTCTGTATCATTGATACACAAATTACTTACTATCTCTAAATAAAAACTATGGGACTAAGAACCATTAGCCAACTATTGAGACGAAAATGATAACGTGGAGAGAGAAGGGGGAGGAGGAGATGGACACATGTAGAGGAGATGGACACCGGACACTGCTAGAGGGAATAAGAAGATGGACAGACAGTGGGTCAGAAAGAAATTGACAGAGAAAGAGAAGAGAAGATGAATGGAAGGTAGGGATAGGAAAGTTAGAGAGAGGAGGCGGAGAAAATGGACAGAGAAAGGGGAAGAAGTGGACAGGGTGAGGGAAGTGGGGGAGATGGACACAGAAAGGAAAGCGGAGGAGATGATGAGAGAGAGGGAGAGGAGATCGACAGGAAGAGATGCGAGGAGAAGATGAGCAGAGAGAGGGGGAAGGGGAGATGGAATTAGAGGATCAAGGAGGAAATGGAATGGGATGAGGAGATGGAGAGAGAGAGAGGTGGAGGAAAGGGACACTGAGAGAAGGTAGGAGCAGATATAGGTGGTAAGGAGGATACAGAAGACATGAGGAGGAGATCAAGGGGAAGAGAAGATGGATTTGAAAGGATGAGATGGAGACGGAGGAAGGAGTAGATGGATAGCGGGAATGGAGTACATCGACAGGTGGGAGAGGAGCAGATGGGCAGAGAAATGACCAGAGAAAGTGGGGGGAAGGGGGGAGGAACAGTTGTATAGACAGGGGAAGGAGGACACAGACAAAGCGTGGGGGATTGGGACCGAATAGGTGGACGAAGAGAGCAGGGAGGAGGCGATGAACAGAAAAAAGCAGGAGATGGACAGAGAGAGGGGGAGAAGGACAGGTAGAGCAGAGAAAAGAGGAAGAGGAATATGGACAGGGGGTGGAAGAGGAGGAGATGGACAGTGTGGGATATGGAGGAGATAGGCAGAGAGAGGAGGGAGGACGAGATGGTCAGAAAGATGCGGAAGGAGTAGATGGAGTGGAAAAGGGGAGTTGAACAGAGAGATGGGGGAAGAGGAGATGGACTTACAGGGTGTGGGATGAGAGGGGCAGAGGGGGAAGGAGCAGACTGACAGAAGGGATGACGAGACCAATCCCTCAATATTTTACAAAAATAAATTTGTGCTTTTATGTGAGGTGACAAATTGCATACAATCGCAACAATTTCTTAATTGTCAGTCATAACAAGACTGAGAGTCTAGTTGGTTGGTTGTTACATATGTTAATAATGTTTAAATGAGCAAAGTATTGCCACAGTTCCTCATCACAAGACGCTACGCGCGAAATCGGACGCTGCACCTGCGGTCTGCATACCTTGGCTGAGAAAGAGAACGTAACTTTTGCCTTCGCAACAGTCCTCAGTGAACATAAAAGCTTTACCCTATTACTCAGCAGAGCATTCACATTGTTATTACTTTGCCAAATAATGAAATTATTAACACTGTCTTTCTAATATTAATCGCGTGAGCACTAACTGGATTGTTATTGCACAATTAAGGCAATCGACTACTAAGTAACTGATGAAGTAGGTGCCCGCACGTACTCTTCATCCACTATTACTGCCTTAAATGTAACGCTGCCTATCTTCAGTATTGTTTTCAGACCGCCAATGAAAACAGTTTATTTTTGCAGGAATAGGAAAAGAGATGTTTGTAGCTCACCTTTCTAAATCCTCTCAAAGAAATATTATGTTCAGGCTCTTCCAGTTGCAAAACTCTGAAGAAGTTAATCTGCTTTCGATTTATTATGAAATTTACTGCGAATTTAAAAAGCAATGTGACTTATAGTTAAAACTGCAAGACGGAAGCAAGCAATAATGATTCTAATACCACGTTCAGGCAGCCACCTTTAAAATCTTTACGTTATTAATTACTCAAACTTATTGACTGAACTGTGACCTTTCTTTCGCCAAAATTTATATCAGCAAATGCATTTATTTTAGGTTTAAACCCATTTAAATTCATTTATAAGTAAATCTTATATTTTGAATATTCACATTTCACAGTGCAACCTACAGCATCCTTTCTTCCTATGTGTTTCTTTCACTTGTTTAATGAGTCCTCTTTCTCATTATTTTCAAACATGGCTCTTTACTTATTACTCACTCGTGAGGTAACTTTTGCCAGAAAACACTTTTTTCCCACGCGTAACCATACATCAGCATCTACATCTACATACATAATCAGTAAGCCACCATACGGTGCGTAGCGAAGGGTGCCCTGTACCATCACTAGCCATTTCCTTTCCCTTTCCACTCGCAAATAGAACGAGGGAAAAACGACTGCCGATATGCTTCCGTACGAGCACAAATTTCTCGTGTCTTGTCTTCGTGGTGCTTAGGCAATCTATGTTGGAGACAGTAAAATTCTTCCGCAATCAGATTCAAATGCCAGTTCTGCAAATTTTCTCAATAGTGTTCCTCGAAAAGAATACGCCTTGCCGCCACCAGGGATTCCCGTTTAAGTTTCCGAAGTATCTTCATAACACTTAAATGTTTTTCCAACCTATCGGTAACAGCTCTGACAGCCGGCTGCTGAACTGCTTCGATGTCTTCCTTCAATCAGATCTGGTATGGATCCCAAACACTACAGCAGTACTCAAGAACAGATCGCACTAGCATCTTATCTGTGGTCTCTTACACATCTACATCTACATAGATACTCTGCAAATCACATTTAAGTGCCTGTCAGAGGGTTCCTCGAACCACCTTCACAATTCTCTATTATTCCAATCTCGTTTCATTATTTCCTTGCTACACTCTTTCTGAAAGTTCAGTGGTCTACTTTGTTTCTGTCAGTAAGGTGATTTTTAATCACAAACTGTTGTTTGGCTACTAATTAACATTCTCAACAGATGCCTATATTAGTTCAATGATTTTTTTCTATGCTATCACTATTTCATTTGTTCTCATTTCAGAACTTACTTCAACATTATGGGTTTTTCTGTCTTGAAGTCCTGGAAACATTATTTACGGAGCACAACCAGCATATATTTTCCTTTTGAGATCAGCAAGTAAAACCCATAATACGGATCCATAGAATAGGACTGTTGTAGCCTGTAGCCAACGCTCTCTTTTTGTGCTGTTAGAAACGTGCTTGTCCCGCCAAAAGGAATTCATGAAGTTAGAGTAGTAGTAAGTAGTGTGCCAAGGTAGAACGTGTGTGTTTTTTAGTAACTTTATCATAGATAAGCGATCAGTGTATCAAAAGGTTTTGATGTAACTGTTCTAGACATTTTATGATTCTGATCATATACATCTACGTGATTACTCTGCTATTCACAATAAAGTGCCTGGCAGAGGGTTCAAGCTGTCTCTACCGTTCCACTCTCGAATAGAACGCGGGAAAAACGAGCACTTAAAATTTTCCGTGCGAGCCCTGATTTCTCTTATTTTATCATGATGATTATTTCTCCCTATGTAGGTAGGTGCCAACAAAATGTTTTCGCAATTGGAGGAGGAAACTTGTGATTGAAATTTCATGAGAAGATCTTGTTGCAACAAAAAGCGCCTTTGTTTTAATGATTGCCACTCCAGTTCACGTATAATGTCTGTGACACTATCCCCCTATTTCGTGAATATACAAAATGAGCTGCCCTTCTTTGTACTTTTTCGATGTCATCCGTCAGCCCCACCTGATGCGGATCCCACACCGCACAGCAGTACTCCAGAATAGGGTGGACAAGCGTAGTGTAAGCAGTCTCTTTGGTAGACCTGTTGCGCCTTCTAAGTGTTCTTCCAATGAAGTGCAGTCTTTAGTTTGCTCTACCCACAATACTATCTGTGTGATCGTTCCAATTTAGGTTATTTTTAATTGTAATCCGTAAGTATTTACTTGAATTTACAGCCCTCAGTTTTGTGTGACTTATCGTGTAATCGAAATTTTGCTGATTTCTATTAGTGCTGATGTCAATAACTTCACACTTTTCTTTGTTCAGGGTCAATTGCCACTTTTTGCACCTTACAGATATCTTATCTAAATCATTTTGCAAGTAGTTTCGATCATCTGATGACTTTACAAGATCGTAAATGACAGCATCATCTGCAAAAAAATCTAAGGCAGCTACTCAGATTGTCTACTACATCGTTAATATAGATAAGGAACAATAGAGGGCTTATAACACTTCCTTGGGGAATGCCGGATATTACTTCTGTTTTACTCGATGACTTTCTGTCTATTACTATGAACTGTAACCTTTCTGACAGGAAATCACAAATCCAGTCGCACAACTGAGGCGATACTCTGTAGGCACGCTGTTTGATTAGGAGACGCTTGTGAGGAACGGTGTCGAAAGTCTTCTGGAAACCTAAAAATATGGAATTAATTTGACATCCCCTGTCGATAGCACTCATTATTTCATGAGTATAAAGAGCTAGTTGTGTTTCACAAGAACGAAATTTTCTGTATCTGTGCTATGTGTCAATAAATCGTTTTCTTCGAGGTACTTCATAATGTTCGAATACAGTATATGCTCTAAAACCCTACTGCAAATCGACGTTAGTGATATAGGCCTGTAATTCAGCGGATTACTCTTCCTTCCCTTTTTGGGTATTGGTGTGACTTGATCAATTTTCCAGTCTTTAGGTGAGCAAGTGGTTGTATATGATTGCTAAATGTTGTTGTTGTTGTTGTTGTTGTGGTTATGGTCTTCAGTCCTGAAACTGGTTTGATGCAGCTCTCCATGCTACTCTATCCTGTGCAAGCTTCTTCATCTCCCAGGAACTACTGCAGCCTACATCCTTCTGAATCTGCTTAGTGTATTCATCTCTTGGTATCCCTCTACGGTTTTTACCCTCCATGCTGCTCTCCAATACTAAATTGGTGATCCCTTGATGCCTCAGAACATGTCCTACCAACCGATCCCTTCTTCTAGTCAGGTTGTGCCACAAGCTTCTCTTCTCCCCAATCCTATTCAGTACCACCTCATTAGTTACGTGATCTACCCATCTAATCTTCAGCATTCTTCTGTAGCAGCACATTTCGAAAGCTTCTATTCTCTTCTTGTCCAAACTATTTATCATCCATGTTTCACTTCCATACATGGCTACACTCCATACAAATACTTTCAGAAACGACTTCCTGACACTTAAATCTATACTCAATGTTAACAAATTTCTCTTCTTCAGAAATGCTTTCCTTGCCATTGCCAATCTACGTTTTATATCCTCTCTATTTCGACCATCATCAGTTATCTTGCTCCCCAAATAGCAAAACTCCTTTACTACTTTAAGTGTCTCGTTTCCTAGTCTAATTCCCTCAGCATTCCCTGACTTAATTTGACTACATTCCATTATCCTTGTTTTACCTTTGTTGACGTTCATATTATCTCCCCCTTTCAAGACACTATCCATTCCGTTCAACTGCTCTTCCAAGTCCTTTGCTGTCTCTGACAGAATTACAATGTCAAATTGTAATTGCTAAATATGGAGCTATTTTATCGGCATACTCTGAGAGGAACCTGACTGGTATACAATCTGGACCGAAGGCCTTGCTTTTATTAAGTGATTTAAGCTGCTTTGTAACACTGAGGATATCTACTTCTATGTTTCTCACCTTGGCAGTTGTTCGTGATTGGAATTCCAGGAATATTTACTTCGTCTTCTTTGGTGAATGAGTCTCGGAAAACCGTGTTTGATGACAATGCCACTAAAGCAGTGTTATTAGTGACTTCACCGTTCTTATCGCGCAGTGAAGGTATTGATTGCGTCTTGCCACTGGTGTGCATTATGTATGACCAGAACCTCTTTGGTTTTTCTGCCAGATTTCGAGACAGAATTTCGTTGCGGAAATTATTCAAAGCATCTTGCATTGAAGTTCGCTCCATATTTCGAACTTCTGTGAAACTTTGCCAATCTTGTGGATTTTACGTTCTTTTAAATTTTGCATGCTTTTTTCGTTGCTTCTGCAACAACGATCTGGCCTGTTTTGTGTAGCATGGGGGGATCGGTACCACCACTTATTAATTTATGTGGTATATATCTCTCAATTACTGTCGATACTGTCTCTTTGAAAACATTCCACAACTTTTCTACACTTACATGATCAGATCGGAAGGAGTGAAGACTGTCTCTTAAAAAGGTGTTGAGCATTTTCATCAGCTTTTTTAAATAGATATACTTTGCATTTCTTTTTGATGGTTGTAGGTGTTATGGTATTCAGCCTAGCAGCAACTGTCTTGTGGTCGCTAATCCCTGTATTCGTCACAACACTCACTATTTGTCCAGGATTATTTGTTGCTAAAAGGTAAAGTATGCTTTCGCAACCATTTATGCTTCGAGTGGGCTCATGAACTAATTGTTCAAAATAATTTTCTAAGAAAGCATTCAGTACAATTTCGGATGATGTTTTATGCCTGCTGCCGGCTTTAAACGTATAATTTTTCCAGCATATCGAGGGTAGATTGAAGTCACCACCGACTATAATTGTATGAGCGGGGTACTTATTTGAAATGAGACTGAAGTTTTCTTTGAACTGTTCAGCAACTATGTCTTCTGAGTCGGGGGTTGGTAAAACAATCCAATTAATAGTTTAGTCAGATTGTCAGGTATAACCTCTACCCATACTATTTCACATGAACTATCTACTTCAATTTCGCTACAAGGCAAACTACCTCTGACAGCAATAAATACTCCACCACCAACTGTATTTAATCTATCCTTTCTGAACACTGTTAGATCGTTTGAAATAATTTCGGCTGAACATACTTCAGGGTTTAGCCAGCTCTCTGTACCTACAACTACACTCCTGGAAATTGAAATAAGAACACCGTGAATTCATTGTCCCAGGAAGGGGAAACTTTATTGACACATTCCTGGGGTCAGATACATCACATGGTCACACTGACAGAACCACAGGCACATAGACACAGGCAACAGAGCATGCACAATGTCGGCACTAGTACAGTGTATATCCACCTTTCGCAGCAATGCAGGCTGCTATTCTCCCATGGAGACGATCGTAGAGATGCTGGATGTAGTCCTGTGGAACGGCTTGCCATGCCATTTCCACCTGGCGCCTCAGTTGTACCAGCGTTCGTGCTGGACGTGCAGACCGCGTGAGACGACGCTTCATCCAGTCCCAAACATGCTCAATGGGGGACAGATCCGGAGATCTTGCTGGCCAGGGTAGTTGACTTACACCTTCTAGAGCACGTTGGGTGGCACGGGATACATGCGGACGTGCATTGTCCTTTTGGAACAGCAAGTTCCCTTGCCGGTCTAGGAATGGTAGAACGATGGGTTCGATGACGGTTTGGATGTATCGTGCACTATTCAGTGTCCCCTCGACGATCACCAGTGGTGTACGGCCAGTGTAGGAGATCGCTCCCCACACCATGATGCCGGGTGTTGGCCCTGTGTGCCTCGGTCGTATGCAGTCCTGATTGTGGCGCTCACCTGCACGGCGCCAAACACGCATACGACCATCATTGGCACCAAGGCAGAAGCGACTCTCATCGCTGAAGACGACACGTCTCCATTCGTCCCTCCATTCACGTCTGTCGCGACACCACTGGAGGCGGGCTGCACGATGTTGGGGCGTGAGCGGAAGACGGCCTAACGGTGTGCGGGACCGTAGCCCAGCTTCATGGAGACGGTTGCGAATGGTCCTCGCCGATACCCCAGGAGCAACAGTGTCCCTAATTTGCTGGGAAGTGGCGGTGCGGTCCCCTACGGCACTGCGTAGGATCCTACGGTCTTGGCGTGCATCCGTGCGTCGCTGCGGTCCGGTCCCAGGTCGACAGGCACGTGCACCTTCCGCCGACCACTGGCGACAACATCGATGTACTGTGGAGACCTCACGCCCCACGTGTTGAGCAATTCGGCGGTACGTCCACCCGGCCTCCCGCATGCCCACTATATGCCCTCGCTCAAAGTCCGTCAACTGCACATACGGTTCACGTCCACGCTGTCGCGGCATGCTACCAGTGTTAAAGACTGCGATGGAGCTCCGTATGCCACGGCAAACTGGCTGACACTGACGGCGGTGGTGCACAAATGCTGCGCAGCTAGCGCTATTCGACGGCCAACACCGCGGTTCCTGGTGTGTCCGCTGTGCCGTGCGTGTGATCATTGCTTGTACAGCCCTCTCGCAGTGTCCGGAGCAAGTATGGTGGGTCTGACACACCGGTGTCAATGTGTTCTTTTTTCCATTTCCAGGAGTGTATTTGAGCTTCAGTGCTTGGTATTAGGGCTTGGAGCTCTGGTTCTTTCCCAACACAGCTATGACAATTTACAACTACAATACCAATCGTTTTGTACAACTACCTTACTGTGTTTTACCTGCCCACTTCCACACAGCCCCCACTATCTGTGTAGCCGCCTCCTGTGTATAGTGGACTCCTGACCTGTTAAGCGGAACCCAGAAACCCACCACCCGATGGCACAAGTCAAGGAATCTGCAGCCTACACAGTCACAGAACTGCCTGAACCTCTCATTCAGACCCTCCACTCAGCTCTGCACCAAAGGACCACAGTCAGTTCTATCGACGATGCTGCAGATGGTGAGCTCCACCTTAATCTCGGAAGCAAGACTGGCAGTCTTAACCATTTCCGCTAGCTGGGGAGGTCACAGCAGTGGACACGTGGGACATGCTAGACGTCCTTCACATCCCCGCGTCTGATCCCCCACAGTGACGCCCCTTGGCATCAGCCTCAAGCTGTGTGATGGAAGGTAACGCAGCCTGAAGCTGTGAGCGAAGGGTCACCAGCTCAGCTCGCATCTGTACACAACAATGACAGTTCCTATCCATTACTGCACTCCTCCTGTTTGAAGCTCGTAAAAATATGTAACAAGTGAACAGTGTAATCGCCTTAGTAGTAGTAGTAGTAGTAGTAGTAGTAGTAGTAGTAGTAGCAGGAACTAGTGATGTGCTCTCTGTGATGATCTGACACTCATAAAAGTAGTAAGAGTGATGTGGAACTTGACAGTTCAGTTCCTGCTCCCCCACACAGCTCGTGTGCACTGTATTGTCACTTGATATGAACAACATTGATTTTATGAACAACATTGATTTCAGGTAGTAGCTGTAATAGTATTTGATTACACTACCATTATTTTGTCACATAACCAGCTGAGTAGCATAGTCGCCGTAGTGTTGTGGTTATATTAGACTGTTCCATGGAGGGTCGTGAGTTCAAAACTCACCTGAACTGTAAAATTTTAATTTCTGTATTTGGTTCGAGTACAATGTAGAAGTATCCACAAATGGCAAGAATGGTTGTACTGGAATGTTCTGTAGCTGTAAATGTACTGTATGTGTTCTGGCTGGAGGCAGGTCGCTCTGTGCTCTTGTATGTGCAAGTGCTGAATAAACCTTCATTAAGAGAAGTTACTGTTCATGATTGATCTACTTACACCTTCCTCTACTTTACGATATTCTGGTGGAGGCGCTGGGTATTGGAACTTGTGATACCGCACTTTATCGACGACACAGTGGCTCCCATCAGGCCATGACAGAGCCGCGTTTACATGATGAGAAACCCGAATTTGAGCCATATTCAACGGATCGCAATCTATTGGAGACAGAAGAAGACGACGTTACCATGACAGCAACGGTGTACCACCATATGAGACATCCTTCTGGGTTCTCTGGTGGCGATGGCCAAGATCTGAACAAGTGGCTGAAGGTATACTAGCATAAAGCCAAATATAACAAATGGGATGAGACCGTGTGTTTGGATAATGTATTTTTCTACTTGGAGGGCTCTGCCAAGCAATGGTATGAGAACAACAAGGAGAAGCTGGGAAGTATTCCAGGCAGAACTGCAAAAGTATTTTGGCGACACGACGACAGAACTGCAAGGCTGAAGATAAAGTGCAGGGAACAGTGTCCAGGAGAAACTACAGCATCCTACATTCAAGATGTCTTGGAGCTGTGTAAAATAGTGGATCCTAGAATGAAGGGGAAGACAAGGTTGCACATCTCATGAAGGGTGTTGCTGAGGATATGTATGAAGCCCTGCACCTGAATGAGGTTTTGACAGTAGACAACTTCATAAAATGGTGCCAGTATATCGAGACAATGCATCAAAAATGAATTACATGCAAGAAGTTTGAACGGCTTCCAAATGTCGTATCGATGTCTGTGATGGAGGATGCAACTGATTTCACTAGTGTACTTCGTCAGATAGTGAGAGAGGAAGTTCAGAAGGCACTTCGATTGCAAGGTGAGCAAAAAACCATGACACTTCAAGAAGGCGTAAGGGAGGAAGTGGAACAGACATTGAATCCAATCTCTCGTCCTTCATTTCCCATTAAAACAGAAAAAAAAGTAGACCCAGGCGAAGTTACGTTTCTACAGTGCCGCATGAGAAACCTGTTTGGGCACTAAGGAAGACTGACGTCTGGAGGACCCAGGATAACCAAACAGTATGTTTGCACTGTGGACGATCAGGACATGTGGTGTGCTATTGTCAAAAAAGGCGGCGGATATTTGATAACACGCATGCCAGAAGACAGCAGACTGGTCTTTGCCGACGCCAACTCTGAGGCAATGAAGATGAACAAGATGATTTGGGTGCAGGATGACATAGGTCACAATCACCGCACGCTAGCCGCTGGAGAGAACACTCCCCAACACGCCGATCAAGGTCTCCGTTGCTGTTTAGAAGCTTCAGCCAATCACCTAGCCACTACAACCTGGGAAACTAAAGATTGTGACATTCCTTGGAGGTGAGGCCTCGGAAGAGAAAAATCCTTCACCATCGATCACTACATAAATGATAGGAAACTGTCGAAACCCTCGTGGATGGCCACCAGCCCAAGCTCTTGTGGACTCTGGAGAATCATATTCAGTTATTTCAGAGAAGTACCGTCGCCAGTTGCAGAAAGCCGTATTCGTCAACAACAAAACATCTCTCCTGAAGGTGGCTAATGGGAAATACGTAAAACCTGCAGGAAGATGTCATTCGTGTAGGTATAAGTGGCCATACACAGCCATTAGAGTTCGTCGTCTTAAGAGAGTGTAGTTCTGACATCATTCTCGGATGGGACTTTTTAAAAGCTTCTCAGGCAATTATAGTGATATGTCTGCATAAGCAGAAGAAACTAACACTCAAAGTCCGAAAACAATTTGTTGGACTTTTCAATTAACCAAAACAAATTCTCCAAGTACACTCCTGGAAATGGAAAAAAGAACACATTGACACCGGTGTGTCAGACCCACCATACTTGCTCCGGACACTGCGAGAGGGCTGTACAAGCAATGATCACACGCACGGCACAGCGGACACACCAGGAACCGCGGTGTTGGCCGTCGAATGGCGCTAGCTGCGCAGCATTTGTGCACCGCCGCCGTCAGTGTCTGCCAGTTTGCCGTGGCATACGGAGCTCCATCGCAGTCTTTAACACTGGTAGCATGCCGCGACAGCGTGGACGTGAACCGTATGTGCAGTTGACGGACTTTGAGCGAGGGCGTATAGTGGGCATGCGGGAGGCCGGGTGGACGTACCGCCGAATTGCTCAACACGTGGGGCGTGAGGTCTCCACAGTACATCGATGTTGTCGCCAGTGGTCGGCGGAAGGTGCACGTGCCCGTCGACCTGGGACCGGACCGCAGCGACGCACGGATGCACGCCAAGACCGTAGGATCCTACGCAGTGCCGTAGGGGACCGCACCGCCACTTCCCAGCAAATTAGGGACACTGTTGCTCCTGGGGTATCGGCGAGGACCATTCGCAACCGTCTCCATGAAGCTGGGCTACGGTCCCGCACACCGTTAGGCCGTCTTCCGCTCACGCCCCAACATCGTGCAGCCCGCCTCCAATGGTGTCGCGACAGGCGTGAATGGAGGGACGAATGGAGACGTGTCGTCTTCAGCGATGAGAGTCGCTTCTGCCTTGGTGCCAATGATGGTCGTACGCGTGTTTGGCGCCATGCAGGTGAGCGCCACAATCAGGACTGCATACGACCGAGGCACACAGGGCCAACACCCGGCATCATGGTGTGGCGAGCGATCTCCTACACTGGCCGTACACCACTGGTGATCGTCGAGGGGACACTGAATAGTGCACGGTACATCCAAACCGTCATGGAACCCATCGTTCTACCATTCCTAGACCGGCAAGGGAACTTGCTGTTCCAACAGGACAATGCACGTCCGCATGTATCCCGTGCCACCCAACGTGCTCTAGAAGGTGTAAGTCAACTACCCTGTCCAGCAAGATCTCCGGATCTGTCCCCCATTGAGCATGTTTGGGACTGGATGAAGCGTCGTCTCACGCGGTCTGCACGTCCAGCACGAACGCTGGTCCAACTGAGGCGCCAGGTGGAAATGGCATGGCAAGCCGTTCCACAGGACTACATCCAGCATCTCTACGATCGTCTCCATGGGAGAATAGCAGCCTGCATTGCTGCGAAAGGTGGATATACACTGTACTAGTGCCGACATTGTGCATGCTCTGTTGCCTGTGTCTATGTGCCTGTGGTTCTGTCAGTGTGATCATGTGATGTATCTGACCCCAGGAATGTGTCAATAAAGTTTCCCCTTCCTGGGACAATGAATTCACGGTGTTCTTATTTCAATTTCCAGGAGTGTATAACACCCATACGAAATAGTGATCAGTCTTCGAATCACAACTGCATACAAGAATACTAGGAAATTATTTCTGTTGTTTTCTATATTAGTCTCCGCCAGGGACTTTTCCAATATACCAAGCCTAATCCAGAGATCGGCGAGAAGATCCAAGCCTGGCTGCTGAGGCAGCATCTATCCACATCTGCTGGCAGTCGAACTGCTGATGTGCGGCCGAGTGCCAGCCTTTATAGCGCTTTGGCGGATGAGTACCTCAGAATTATTTTCCATCACTTGGTTTGATGTGTGAAAATAGTTTCGGGATCTGCAGCGACCTCTTCCTTATGTTTATGTGTGCCGGTAGTGGCCACTGGTGTCTTTGCAGTGTTGATGTTGATGTTGTGGTCGTTCATCAATATTGCCTGTCAGTTGTGTAGTGCTTCGGTGTGCCTGCGAGCAGGCAACCCACGGCTGCAGGCTGTCAGTTTGGTTGCTGATACTCTTGGCGCCGTGATGTCTGGTGGAGAAGGCCACAGCATATAGATTGTGGTTGCATGAAGATTGTGCTAGCCGAGATGAGATACTATGGACAAGTCGATGCACATCTGAGTGTGTGGACACTGTGTGCTGGATGATGTAATCATTCCTGCAGTCAATGCTAGGAGGGTAGCAGTCATGTCATGCCATGCATCAACCCATGGATCTTGCAGTGGAATGTACGAGAAGCATACCACTGAAGAAGAACTTGGTCATTCCAGCCTGTGTCGTCTCATTTAAGAATGGAGTCGGTGTATTGTGGATAGTTAACTGTCACCGAGAACAACAGATTCTTCCAAGAGGAATGTGTGTAGCAAACGCTGAGCTGTTAATTGCAGAACAGCTAAGCATAATAGAAACTTCCCATGCTGAGTCTGTGGGCGAAATTAGCGCTACCATTAAGAGACAAGATCTTCTAGCTCGACTATCACCAGATCTCACTAAGGAACAACAAGAGACGCTACTTGCCATTCTTCAAGAGTTTTCTGAATGCTTCAATCCACAGGTGAAGAGCAAATTAGACAATTCGACGGTGAAGCACCGGATTAGCACTAGAGACAATCAACCAATAAGCTAGAGAGCACACTGTGTGTCAGCAACAGAACGTCGAATAATTCGCGACAAGGTAGAGAAAATGAATAAGAATGACATCATTCAGCCTACGCAGAGCCCATGGTCGTCACCAGTGATTATCGTCAGGAAGAAAATGGCAGTTGGCGCTTTTGTGTTGCGTACAGGAAGCTTAATAACTAAAAAGGACATTTACACTCTTCCACAAATGGACGATTGTCTGTGGGGGGCTAAGTTTTTCTCAACCATTGACATGTACTCAGGATACTGGCAAATTGAAGTAGATGAGGCTGATCATGAGAGAACTGCATTCATCAACCCTGAGGGGCTGTAAGAGTTTAAGCTAATGCCATTTGGTTTGTATAATGCACAAGCAACTTTTGAACGAATGATGGATAATATTCTAAGGCACTCAAAGAGGACTGTATGTCTTTGTTATTTGACATTATAGTGTTAAGAGACATTTGATGAACACACAAAAAGACTGAAGGCTGCTCTCAAGTGTCTCAAACAAGCTGGACTGAAACTTAATCCAAGAAAGTGTGTCTTTGGAGCAAAATAAATCAAAATACTTTGACACCTTGTGTCAAACTAACGTGTGTGGCCAGACCCACGAAAGGTGAGAGCTATAGCGGAATTTCCTATTCCTAAAAGTATTAGAGACGTGATAAGCTTCCTCGGGTTGTGTTCTTATTACCACTGTTCCATCAAAGACTATTGTATCAAAGCCAGACCACTCCAAGAGTTGTTAAAAGCCAGATGCTAAATTTATCTGGGGTGGTGCTCAAAACAGACATATGATGTGCTGTGAAAATCGCTGACGACTGACCCTGTACTTGGTCTGTATGATGAGAGAGCACCTACAGAACTACACACAGATGCCAGTGGTTATAGGATTGGCGCTGTCCTGGTGCATGTTTTGGATGGAAAAGAGGTTATATCCTACACTTCTAGGACACGTAACAAAAACCGAGAGAAACTACTCAACTACAGAAAAAGAATGTCTTGCTGTGATCTGAGCCATATGAAAATTTCGACAGTATCTCTATGGAAGGCCATCCACAGTTGTTACAGACCATAATTCACTTTGTTGGATCCTTAAAACCTGTCAACCAAAAAGACTACTCGCCAGGTGGGCACTACGTCTTCAAGAGCATGACATTACCATAGTGTACAAAAGTGGAAGAAAACACTACGATGCCGACTGTCACTCGAGAAACCCTGTGCAAGACCATCAAGACATTGATTGTCTCCCTTCACTCCTGGATCTCTCTGCTGAGCAGAAGGACATCAAGATATCTCAAATAATGCTTGCCTTAAATCAGTCAGAGGATGTGAAAGGACAATTTAAGGTAGTTAATGGATTACTTTGCAAGAAAAACTTTGATCTGTTTGGAAAGCGGTGGCTACCAATGCACTATGGTCGCAGGTTCGAATCCTGCCTCGGGCATGGATGTGTGTGATGCCCTTAGGTTAGTTAGATTTAATTAGTTCTAAGGTGTAGGCGACTGATGACCTCGCCCCCTGCGGGTTCAGGGGTTAGAATAGGCCCGCGGTATTCCTGCCTGTCGTAAGAAGCGACTAAAAGGAGTCTCAAACTTTTTGGCCTTATGTGATGGTCCCCTTTTGGGTTTGACCTCCATCTCTCAAAATTTTCCGAAGAGCGAGCCAATTGGGGAAGGGCGCCTTATTTGGTGCATTGTGTCCATCTTGCGATCAGACCATTCGCCAGCTTATACGCCGTTGAATTGCAGTCCTGCCCGCTCTCCGACTCTTGGGCATGACTACGTTTCTGCATGCAGATTACATCTTGCACTGTGCGGTGCTTCTTTCTGCACAGACGGCGACCATGGACCACATGTTACCTAACATCCAGCATGGTAGCCAGTCCGTAGTGGTGGGGCCACCATGTACCCTGTTGGTTGTAGCCCCCTGACAACACAGGGATCACTCTACTGATGCCTGCGCCGTTAACTCCCCACGTATGCCAAGGAGTAGATGCCTATCCTCCTGGGGTATCGGGACTCCCGGCAACGGCCATCCTGCCAGGTGGCTCTTGCTGCGGCTGGGTGGCGCCCGTGGGGTGAGCCCGTGGTCGGAGTAGGTGGCATCAGGGCGGATGATGTGCAATGAAGCGTGGTACATCGTCTCTCGCAGGTGGCCAGCCGCCAGCAGTCTCTAAGCGTTCTCGGGCTCAATTTAATGCTCAGAAGTACGATCCGAAAACGTTCCCCTCCCTGGCCACACTGTCGGAGGAACGTAAGTCTCAGGATGGCAGTAGCAGTTATTCGCCCCGATTCGTAGTTTGTACAAGAGCTGATGGGTAGTCTTTTCTCTCCACAAAGCCTCAGTTCTTCGCCGAGCGTTTAGAGGACAAGTTTGGGGAGGTGGAGGGCTTGTCCAAAATGTGCTCTGGGTCAGTCCTGATACAAATTGCATCCTCTGCCCAGTCACGACGGTTACTTGCTTGTGACAAGTTGGGGGATGTTGCCGTTACGATCACACCCCATAAGAGTTTAAATATGGTCCAGGGAGTTATTCACCGTAGGGATGTTCTTTTGCAGTCTGATGACGAGCTGTGCGCCAATTTAGTGTGCCGAGGTGTACATTTCGTCCAGCGCGTTCATCGGGGTCCGAAGGAAAATCAGATTGCTACCGGTGCCTTCATCTTGGCCTTCGAGGGGGATACATTACCGGAAAAGGTCAAGGTGATGGTCTACCGATGTGACGTCAAGCCCAATATCCCTCCCCCGATGCGGTGCTTTAAGTGCTGGAAGTTCGGCCATATGTCTTCCCGCTGAACTTCCAGCCTCACATGTCGAGATTGCGGACGCCCATCACATCCCAATACTCCATGTGCCCCGCCTCCCATCTGTGTCAACTGCGGGGAGCACCATTCACCTTGCTCGCCAGACTGCCGAATCTTCCAGAAAGAGCGTAAAATCATGGAATACAAGACCCTGGACCAACTGACCTATACTTGAGACCAAAAGGAAATACGACCAACTCCATCCTCTGAGAATGACATCTTCCTATGCCGCTGCTACAACACCTGTGCTAGCCCCCATCAGTTTCTCGAATTCCGGCCGGATTGACGAGTAGTACAACTCCTCCTGCCCCCTCACCAGTGGGGGCTCTACCCACCGGGTTGCTCCTGCGCCACCTACCTCAGGAGCAACACCATCCCACCCATCAGGGACGTCCGTCCCCGCTTCTAAGCCGGAGAAGTGTCCAACTTCTTAGGCTTCTCACGCTCGCAAGGGGTCCCTTGGGTCCCTCCCTTCCCAGGTTTTCACCAGCAGGAAGGCTGACGACCGACAGTGGCGTAAGTGCCCACAATCCTCCTCCGTCCCGGAGACTGAATCGGTGAAGCCCTCCCAGCCAGTGAAACCCAAGGAGCAGTGTGAGAAACCCAAGAAGAAGAGCTCTAAGCCCAAGGAACTCGCGGTGGCAGCCATCCCACCGCAACCTTTCAGCTCTGTGCCTGAGGACGAGGTGGAGATTCTGGCGTCCACTGAGGACCTCGATCTCGTCGGTCCCTCAGACACCATGGATAGCACTAGCACAGGTGCTCAATCGGAGGCGGCAGGTGACCCAGCGGCGTAAGCTGCCTTCCAAGTCCCGTCACGCCTTTCTCAGACATGGCCAATACCATTCTCCAGTGGAACTGCAGCGGTTTCTTCCACCATCTAGCTGAGCTCCGCCAACTTATCAGCCTTCACCCTTTCTTCTGCATTGCTCTTCAGGAAACTTGGTTTCCAGCAATGTGAACCCCTGCCCTCCGTGGCTATCGGGGTTGTTATAAGAACCGGGCAGCTTATGAAAGGGTGTCTGGTGGCGTTTGCATATATGTCCTTCGCTGTCTTCACAGCGAGTCTGTCCCTATACAGACAGCCTGTGGCGTCCACACCTGAACAGCGACAGCCTCTAAAGGTATTACCTTCTGCAGTCCTTACCTTCCACCGGATGATGATGTTGTGCAGCATGTCCTGGCTGCGCTGATAGCCCAATTGCCGCCACCTTTCTTGTTACTGGGCGACTTCAACGCCCCTAACTCTCTATGGGATGGGTCGGTGGCGACAGGTCGAGGTGCCACCATTGAGCATTCCTTGCCACAGCTCGATCTTTCGCTTTTAAATAATGGTTCCTTCACACACTTCAGTGTGGCGCATGGCACGTACTCTGCCATTGACCTTTCGATCTGCAGCCCTAGCCTCTTACCATCTGTCCAATGGAGAGTGCGTGATAACCCGTGCGGTACTGACCACTTTCCGATCTTTCTGTCACTGCCACGGCGACACTCTTCTGGGCACCCTAGCAGATGGGCTATGAATAAGGCTGACCGGGACTTTGTTCTCCTCCACTGCCGCTATTGAGCCTCTTTCTAATGATGACATTGATGCGGTGGTTCTATCGGTCACCACCGGCATCGTTACTGCCGCCGAATCTGCCATTCCCCATTCTTCTGGGTCCCCTCGGCGGTGGACTGTGCCTTGGTGGTCGCCTGAGATCGCTGAAGCGATTAAAGATCGCCGGCGGGCGCTCCAGCGTCACAAGCGACATCCCTCCATAAACCACCTTATTGCCTTCAAACGGCTGCGTGCGCGAGCCCGCCTCCTTATCCACCAAAGCAAGCAGGAGTGCTGGGAGCGGTATGTGTCCACCATTGGCCTCCATGTCACTCCATCGCAGGTCTGGGCCAAGATTCGACGCGTCTACGGCTATCGGACCCCTGCCAGCGTCCCTGCGCTCTCACTGAATGGAGCAGTTTGTACTGACTCCGACGTCATTGCTAACCTCTTGGCAGAGCATTTTGCTATGAGTTCCGCTTCTGCGAATTACCCCCTGGCCTGGCCTTCCGCTCCATTAAAGAGTGAATGGAACGTCGGAGCCCTTTAAGTTTCGCACCCACCATCCAGACTCGTACAATGTTCCATTCAGTGAGTGGGAATTTCACAGTGCCCTAGCCGCTTGCCCTGATACCGCTCCTGGGCCAGATCGCATCCACTGTCAGATGCTGAAACACCTTTCAGTGGACTGCCAGCGATGGTTCCTCGACCTTTACAACCGTGTTTGGATCGAGGGTGAGTTTCCGTCGCAATGGCGGGAAAGTATTGTTATCCCCATTCTGAAACCGGACAAGAACCCTTTGGAGGTGGACAGCTACCGTCCCATTAGCCTCACCAACGTTCTTTGCAAGTTGCTTGAATGGATGGTGAGCCGGCACTTGAATTGGGTACTGGAGTCTCGGGGCCTTCTGGCTCCGTCTCAGGGTGGGTTCCGTAAAGGCCGCTCCGCCGCCGACAATCTGGTGAGCCTGGAGTCGGCCATCCGTACTGCCTTTGCCTGCCATCAGCACCTGGTCGCTGTCTCTTTCGACATGCGGAAGGCGTACGATACGACATGGCGCCGTCACATCCAATCTACGCTTCATGGATGGGGTCTTTGGGGCCCCTCTGTCGATTTTTATCAGAAATTTTCTGTCGTATCGTACCTTCCGCATGCAAGTCGCGGCCTCCCATAGTTCCTCCCGAGTGCAGGAGAACGGTGTGCCACAGGGATCTGTTTTATGTGTCTGCCTGTTTTTAATAGCCATTAACGGGCTTGCTGTGGCCGTGGGAACGTCTGTCTCAGCGTCCTTGTATGCTGACGACTTCTGCCATTACTACAGCTCTATTGGCATTGCAGCTGCTGAACGTCAGCTACAGGGCGCTATCCGTAAGGCGTAGTCTTGGGCTGTAGCTCATGGGTTCCAGTTTTCGGCAGCCAAGACCTTCGTTATGCATTTCTGCCGGCGATGCACTGTTCACCTGGAGCCGCGGCTTTATCTTGACGGCGAGCTTCTTGCAGTGGTGGTCACATAGGTTTTTGGGGGTGGTTTTTGATGCTTGGTTGACTTGGCTGCCTCATATTCGGCAGCTTAAACAGATGTGTTTGCGGCATCTAAATGCTCTTCGATGCTTGAGCCACACCCGCTGGGGCGCCGACCGATCTACCCTGTTACGGCTCTACCAGGCGTTAATCCAGTCTCGTCTGGATTATGGGAGCCTGGCTTATGGCTCAGCATCCCCATCTGCATTGCAGGTGCTGGACCCAATCCTCCATAGCGGGATACAACTTGCCACTGGTGCTTTCCGTACCAGCCCTGTGGACAGCATACTTGTGGAGGCGGGTGTCCCTCCACTGCAGTTACGGCGCCAACGTTTGCTGGCCGCTTATGCTGCCCATGTTTTCAGCTTGCCCGGGCATCGTAACTATAGTCTACTTTTCCCACAGTCGCACGTCCATCTTCCAGAATGTCGGCCCAGGGCTGGATGTACGATCGCGGTCTGCGTCAGAGCTTCTCTCTGGGCTTGGGGCTTTACCTCTTCCGCCTCCTTTCAGGGCACCTCTGCATACACCCCCTTGGTGTGTGCCTCGCTCTCGCCTTCAGCTGGAATTAGCACAGGGCCCGAAGGACTCAGTCCCTCCGGAGGCCTTCCGCCGCCGCTTTCTTTCCATCCTCACAATGTATCAGGGCTCTGGCATTGTTTACACTGATGGCTCAATGGTTGGTGGTCGTGTCGGCTATGCGCTAACTCTAGGGGACCATTCTGAACAACGTTCGTTACCGGCTGGCTGCAGCGTTTACACTGCTGAGCTGGTCGCCATCTTTCGTACCCTAGAGTATATCTGCTCCTGCTCAGGTGAGTCCTTCGTGATCTGTAGCGATTCCCTGAGCGGTTTACGAGCTCTCGACCAGTGTTTCCCTCGTTCTCGTCTGGTGATGGCTATCCAGGGGTCCCTGCATACTCTTGCCCGTTGCGGCCTCTCTGTGGTCTTTGCCGGGTATCCCAACATGGCCCGGGGTCCAAACAATGAAAATGTTGACCGCCTGGCGAAAGAGGCCACCAATAAACCATCTCTGGAGATTGGCCTCCCGGCGACTAATTTGCGGGCACTATTACGCCGCAAAATTTTTGATTCATGGGACACTGAATGGCGCAACCTGCCCGAGCCAAACAAACTCCGTCGTATCAAGGAGACGACGACTGTGTGGCGGTCATCCATGCGAGCCAACCGCAGGGACTCAGTCGTCCTTTGTCGGCTCCGCATTGGCCACACCCGACTGACACACAGTTATTTATTGCATCGTGAGGACCCGCCTCTCTGTCACTGTGGGGCAGTTTTGACGGTGGTGCACATTTTGTCTTGTCCGCTTTTAGCTGTGCTCAGGCAGACATTTGCGCTGTCTGATACTCTCCCTGCCCTTTTAACTGATGACCCAGCTATGGCTGGCTTAGTTTTACGTTTTATTCGGGCAGGGGGTTTCTATCATTTAATCTGAGTGTTTCTGTTTTCATTTATTGTTTTTGTGCTGATTCTGGCCTTTGGCCTACGATTTTAAGCTGAGTTTTTTAATGTGTTCTCGGTGGTTGGCTTTTCCTTTTTATCTCTATGGTCGGCCAACCACTGCCACACTCTGTGTGATTTTAATTTGTTTTGTCTCATCTCTGTCTGAGTATTTCTTGTCCTGTGTCGTCTGCCGTCTTTCCTGTTGCTCGTTTTTTTTTTACCACTTTGGTTAGTTTTCGTTTTTTGGAAAAAAGGGACTGATGACCATAGCCGTCTGGTCCCTTTAATCCCCCAAACCAACCAACCAACCAACTGATGACCTCAGAAGTTATGTCACATAGTGCTCAGAGCCATTTGAGCTACCGGTGATCCCTAAACACGTGCAGTTCAAAGCTCTACAGAATGTCCATGACACACGAGGCCAGACATTTAGGATTTATTAAGACATATGATAGGATCTGTAAGAGATTTTTCTGGCCAGGTTTATTTAGGAGTCCATCACTATGTGTCACGCTGTCGAGAGTGCCAGAGGAGAAAGGCAGTTCTTCAGAAACCTCCTGGCCAACTCATACCAATGCCACCGGCCGAAATGCCTTTCCAGCATGTTGGGATTGACCTCCTTAGACGATTTCCAACATCTGCTAGTGGCAATAGATGGATTATTGTTTGCACCGATTATCTGACACACTATGCCATTACAAACGCTGTGAAAACAGCCAAAGCATCTGAGGTAGCGAAGTTCATAGTGGAAGACATTGTATTAAAACACAGTGCCCCAAGGACGTTAATTACAGATCGAGGAAAAGTTTTTCAATCGAATCTTGTGACAGAGATAAACCGCCAATGCAGTACTACCCATCACATGACGAATGCCTGCTATCTGCAAATCCGCAAACTAACAGGCTTACTGAACGCAAATGCAATAATTTTGATTTTATGTTCTCTGGATTTGTCCAGGATGTTTTTTAGTTTCCCATTTTTAAGAGAGAATTTACATTAAATGTCATTAGCCAAATTCTAGATTTTGGTTTGATTTTGTTATTACGTGGTTTTGAGGTACTCCGATTTACTTCCATGCACACTTCTGTGGTCTCCCCAGAATCCGAATCCGAATAGACCACTTGCGGTTTTTCAACCGTGGGATTTGACCCACTGGGGTAATTTGTCTTTGAAGGTGCTGTATCCCTGTTGATTTAATTGGACTGGGTTTGTGACTGAAATTGAGATTTCAGTCTGGTTAAGCTCAGAGTTCCACTTCTGAGTTTTATAGATCAGCCGCCACTAACATGTGGAACAGATGCTGTAGGGTTACCGCCACTAACCTGTGGAACTGTTGTGCCCTTTGTCCAAATAACCTTGGACGATAGCTTTTATAGTATCCCAAAAAGCAAGGTTGCCTCTTCCGCCAGTTCCACCGTACCGATGATCTTCATCTCTGCCTTCACTGCCGTTGAGGTCTTCACCTTGTTCCTGGCAAGGGGCCCTCACGAGGTACTATCACCCGGGCCAGGTGAACCAAGGTTTTTTTATGAGGTGTTACTCCTCCCCCTCCTCCTTTTTCAACCGGGCTTGGGACCGGCTATGGCGGAGTTCTTACATGTTTTATATTTTGTACAATAAGATATCGCATTGTTTTTCAGAATGAAGGAACCTCTCGCCCTGTGTGTCTCTTCTCCCATCTGTGTCCACTGTGGAAAGTACCACTCTCTCTGCTTACCAGTTCACACTGCTTTCTAGAGAGTGAACAAGATACAAGAATACAAGACTCAGGACAAACCTACTGGCAAAGAGGCCAAAAAGTAAATTCAAGTAGTTGCTCCAGCATGTACAACAATGCCACATGCTACAGTTAAAGACACTGCTCCTCTGCCAATGGTACTCCTGCCTTTTACTCTTTCCGTAGTGAGCCCTCAGGGCAACTCAACCATCCCTGCCTCCCTGATGGTTTGGGGGCTCACCTTTTGCTGCTTTCTCCACACCTGCTTTGGGATCAATAGCTTCCCATCCACCAGGGACATTTGTCCCCATATCCCCGCCTGAGATGAATAAGCTGCTTCTTGCTTCTATTCCCAGGAAGGGGTGCCCAGGGACACTTCCTTCCCTGGGTTGCACTGGTCTACAACTGGACATCAGCAAGTGGCTGAAGGAGCCACAGACTGTTGGTCGCACTGCTTCATGATAATCATCTTAACATGAAACTGATTCAGGGAAGCCCTTACCATAACTAAAATCCTCCAAGGAGAGGAAAGACAAAAAATGCTTCGTGGAGGAGGAAATTTCAGTGCACACCCTCCCACCTATTCGACTCCTGTGGCCAAGGCAGAGATTCCAGCAACCCCTGAGGCCAAAGTTTGTATCACACAATGAAACCTATAATGGAGTGTGAACATACGTTCTGGATACACTGTATAGCAAACTTTTGGCTCTTGATACATCGTTGGAGGGTTTGGCTGTTCTGGTAAGTGTATTTCAGCGTAGTAATGTCTGCAGTGTTTACCTCCATCCTGATGATAAAGTATCTCATGACATATTGTTTGCATTGGTTTCTCAGCCCCCCCCCACCATCTTTCCTAATCTTGGGCAATTTCAATACACTCAAACCTTTTTGGGTTTTAACCATGATGACTGGTGGTCTTAAGGACCTCAGAAACTTACTGGCGCAACTTGAACTTTGCCTCTTAAATACTGATACCCTACACACTTCAGCATGGTGCACAGAATTTTCTGTCATTAACCTTTTCATTTGCAGCCCTTGGCTTCTCCCATCCGTCCAGTGGGAAGTTCATGCTGACCTGTGTGGTAGTGAGCATTCCGTAATCTTCCTGTCCCTGCCCCCCCCCCTCCCCCCGCCGCCACCCACCATCAGCATCGCTACCATGTATGCCTGCCCTGATGGGCTCTCAACATTGCTGACTGGAGTGCTTTTGCTTTCCATGTCGACCTTCACTCCCCGCTGCATGGAGACATCAACAAGGCTGTCCAGAATATAATTACAGCCATTGATTTGGCAGCTGATTTCACAGTCCCCCCTTCCTCTGGCCTTCTCTGACAGAAGAGAGTACCTTGGTGATCATCAGCAATTCCAGAAGCTATTAGCGATAGTAAGCTGGCTGTTCAGCACCGTAAGTGGCACCAGTTGCTGGAGCATCCTATTTACTTTAATTGGCTTCATACCCCGCTCTGCCACCTAATGAAATGACATAAACAAGAATGCTGGTAACATCATGTTTCAACCGTTTCACCACATACCTCTCCTTTGCAGGTTTGACCTAAGAAGAGACATGTCTCCATATACCAGACACTAGTAGGTGTATCTGTTATTACCTTGAAATTGCACTGTATCCATTGACCCAGACACCATTGCCCAACATTTTGGTCTGCATATGCTAGAGTCTCAGCATATGAGAATTATCAACCTGTCTTTCATGTTCTCAAGCAATAGGTGGAGGAAAAGCAATTATCTTTTACTACATGCCATCTGGAGCTGTATAAATCTTCATTCATTGAGTGGAAATTCATCAGTATCCTAGCCGCCTGCCCTGCTACAACCCCAGAGCCAGGTTACACCAACAACCAAATGATCAGGCACATATCAGTGGATTGTCAACATCATATACTTACCATCTGTAACTGGATCTGGACTGACGGCCAGTTCCCATCACAACAATTAGAAAGCATCGTTGTTCTAGAGATGGTCAGTTATCGCCCAGTTTCACCAATGTTCTCCATAAACTACTTGAATATGCAATGAGCTGGCAGCTGTGTGGCTCCTTTAGTCTTGGTGTCTTCTGGCTGCATCCCAGGGTGGTTTTCGCTGACTGCTTGTAACTCTTACTATTGTTCCTCTAGTGTGGGTTTCACTGACTGTAGACTGCAAGGCGCCATACAAAAGATGCGGTCATGGGCGGTCACCCATGGCCTTTGGTTTCCAGCTTCCAAGACTTGTGTCATGTATTTCTGTCGACATTGTATGGTGCATCCACAGCCAGAACTTTATCTTGATGACGAACTACTGAATGTGGCAGGAACTTCCAGCTTTTTTCTTCGGCAGTGTAAGTGAAAGTGCTTGCTACACCTCAGTACACTTTGTCCAGCAGGGATGCAGAGTGCACTACCCTTCTGCAGCTTTACAAAGCCGTGATACCACCATGTGGCATATGGATCGGCATCATCCTCATCATTGTGGGTACAGAATCTGATACACCACTGTGGGGTTTGATTTGCAACAGGAGCCTTTTGAACTAGACCTGTGGACAGATTATTCCTGGAGGCCGGGGTCCATTAATTGTGTATCAGGTGCCAACAACAGATTCTCAGTTATGCTACCTATATTTCCAACTCCCCTAAGCATCTAAACCAACGTCCCCTCTTTCTAAATACGGAAACCCATCTTCCACAATGGTGGCCCGTATCAGGGATTTTGATTGCAGTTCACACCCTGTCCCTCCCCTCCGAACTCTAGTTATTGCTCTCTCCACCTCTCCTCTGGGCCCACTCATGTACACCTCTGTGGGGAACCCATTGGTCACAGCTTTGTCTTGAACCATCATGAGGTCCAAAAGACACAGTCCCTCCTGAGGCCCTCTGCTACCAGTTTTTCTCCATCCTTGGTACATCGTGTAGTTCAGCAGTAGTCTATACTGATTGCTTGATGGTTGCTGATCACATGGGCTTTGCTTACACAGTCACGGGTCATACTGAACTGCCTTCCTTGCCAGAAGCTGTAGTGTTGCTAGCCCTCTCTCATTCTCTTGAGCATATCCTTTCCTCCACTGATGTATCCTTCATCTGCAGCAACCTCTTGGTAATTCTGGTTGAGAGCTTTAAAACTGACCATCAGCATCCCATGGACATTGATAACCAGTATTCCCAGTATGCCTTTGAGCAATGTGAATGCTCAGTGACAAAGGTTGAGATTCTGGGTCATGTTGGGATCTTTGGGAATGAACTTGCTGATAGCTTGGCTAAACTGGTTCTGGTAATCAATATTATGGAAACAGACCTCTGATTCTTATTACACCATCAAGTTTTAGCAACCTGAAATATGGAATGGATCACTTTGTCGTCTCCTTTATCACTGGTAGTCTGAAGTCAAATTTATGGAGGTCCTCCATCCATGTCTCTCAGAAGGATTCTGCTGTCCTTATCCAGCTCCACATCAGCTGTACCTGGCTGACTTAAGTTGTCTCCTCCAGTGCCACCCCACAGTCTTCATTCCCATCAACAGTGGCAGAATCTTAATATCCCTGACTCGCTATCCCTGGTGTTAGGAGATGATTCGTCAGTGGATGACTTAGTTTTATTCATGAGGAGAGCTTTTACCAATCTGTTTAAGGGAGGGCAACTTAACATTATTGGCCCATTGAGGGGTTGGCAGAACACTCTATTGCCTTCTCTGCCCAGACGAGGCTGCAGCTATCTAGGCTTGGTGGACCAGCATGGTTCTCACCCTACCTGATCTTTAACAACGCAGACAGAGCAAGAGAAGTACAGACATAAAAGATTAATCTGAGAGGAGGGAAGAAGAGTTAGTCTTTCCTAGGCAGTTTCTGAGTAGAGTATCTCTGGTAAGTGGTTGGGAATGGTGGATGTATGTCCCCTCATTGCATTCTGCTTTCCAGTGCTTCCGGCTGCTCCCTGTCTTTCGTCCTCTTCCTGCCTTTTTTCTTTTTGTCCCTTATATTGGTTTCATTGACTTTTCATAGATATTGGGGTTTTCTTCCTCTGGATTGTGTGTGGTAGGCTCTCTTTCAACAACAGTCAGGCAGACCGGCCTGCCTGTTGGAAGAAGAAGAAGGGATGGATGACCTAGAAGTTTGGTGCCTTTAATCATTCATTCAGCCAACCACCTCTGTCCATGTGCTACCCTCTCTTTATGTTGTTCTTCCCTTTCTCTCTCCACATCAACCTGCCCACCTCCATAGGAGGTTGCTGGTTCTTAACTTCTTAGTATTTTAGTCTAGGTCGTAAGTAATATGTGTACCTGGCTTGGTTGAAGTCGAACCAGTGGTTTAGGAGGTGATATAAAACACATGTACTTTCATAATATATATGGTTACTGTCTATGCTGGTTGTTGCTTGGTACGTAAGAAGTAATTTTGATTCATATTTTGGGGTTAATCACTTACTGTTGTGCTTACCTTCAAGAATAAGCAAAGCTTTGTTTTGAAATATTTGAATTGTGGATCCACATTTTCTTGGTGCCTGTTTCTAATTGATGAATATATGTGGTCATTAGCATTATGGCATTTACAGTTTCTATAGGAGATCTGTTTGAAAGTACTCATCTCTCTCTCTCTCTCTCTCTCTAATTTTGATTCATATTTTGGGGTAATCACTTACTGTTGTGCTTACCTTCAAGAATAAGCAAAGCTTTGTTTTGAAATATTTGAATTGTGGATCCACATTTTCTTGGTGCCTGTTTCTAATTGATGAATATATGTGGTCATTAGCATTATGGCATTTACAGTTTCTATAGAAGATCTGTTTGAAAGTACTCATCTCTCTCTCTCTCTCTCTCTCTCTCTGTCTCTGTCTGTGTGTGTGTGTGTGTGTGTGTGTGTGTGTGTGTGTGTGTGTGTGTGTGTGTTTTATCCTGCTCCCCTACTCTCTGAGAGAGCCATGTAAATGTAAGGTACTGAAGCCTTGATCACATCACTACTTCTTTCATTTTTTCAGTTTTTTGTAGACCCATTAAAGACGGAAGGCCCTGGTGTTTGGGTAAAGCAAGATCCTGAACTGGAACTACATATTGATGGATCTGAGCATTATGTAAGTTTTCACACAAGCACTGTATTCTGCAGGAAGTGTAGTAAGAATGTCATGACACAAATATGGGGCATTCAATTAAATTATCATGGACGGTTGACAGTTGAAACCTATGATACGAGCTATTTTCAAGAGTTTTTTGGTCTTCTAGTTGACTCTAGTTAGATGTGTTATTTGCTAGGTACTACCAATAGTATTTTACCAGCACTTGTAACAAGCATATCTATACTAACCATTACCCTTGTATTAATTTTTTATTATGATTGTATGTAATGAATGCCTTAAATACATATTTGGTATCAATGGAGCAAGGAAGACTTCCTCTTGGGAGTAACTGCCTCTGTCACAGTCCTATAACAGAAAATTTGGTACTAATATACTTGGTGGCTGTATATTTTAGACGTCCCACTCACTATTCACTGTAGTATTTACATCATTACTGAAATCCTGCATTGGCTGTATGTAATTCCTTATGATTTTCCACCAGCATACATGACATGAATTTGCATGGTTTCCTAAAGAGCAGGCACGAAAAATACATGGTGAAAGAGCAAGAAGATGTGTAAATAGCATTAAATTTGGCTAATTTTGATGATAATGTGTGAAATGCCATATTCATTTGATTAATAACCAAAAAGCCCTCTTGTTTATGGGTTTACAACAGGGACATTAATTGCATCTCTATATTATCTGGAATTTAATTTTGAAATGTTGCCACACACATATATCAAGTTTGTTTTCAGAGGCACTCTGGTCTGCTCTATCAAGTGGTTGTACTCCTATATACAGAGTGGATTGTGCGTCAGGAATAGAAACTGATTTTGCTGTCAGCCATTGTGAAGTATTTATTTGGCATACTTTCAGAGACATTAGAACTAATTTGGATGCATTCTGACACTCCCTCTTTCCAAGCAGTAAGAATCTCTGCAAAGTATATGACATTCATAGCAAAGGAATATTAAGAGCTGTGTCATACACACAGAAGTTAGCAAGTTGTTATAATTCACAGACTCTTTTCTTCTTTCAGTCTGTTAAAAACCCATTGGGAATATCTTGGTCCAACGATTTTATCAAGGGGGATCATGAATTAAATTTGGAAATGACTGTAACTGAGAATATTGTATGTATTTACATCTCTGTTGTATTGCTTGTAATCAAGTAATAAGTCTTTTCTTAAGTGTGTAGAGTAAAAGATGAATTGCTGTGGAATTTGCCCAGATTGTCAATTTTCTGGAACTAGTTGCTGTTCATAATTGTAAAGTATTCACTTACTTGTCCACTTGACTATATCACCTGTTATGTTCTGACTGTTCTAAATAGGAGTGGAACGGGACTGGTTGCTGGGATAATCCTGTTTTCCATAGCCCTTGTTGATATCAACAATATTGTATAAAGGCTGTGTGTGATGGATAAAGTAAATTCACGTTTAGATGAAGCGTAAGTTCTAATAGCGTAGGTCATTTGAGAAATATTCCTCCTTTCTGTAACTTATAATAAATGCAATTCAAAATAACATTGGCTGTTCTTACCTTTTGTGTGAATCATAGTTATTCTTAAGATTGTCGTAAAAAAAATTTTGTTTTGAAAAAAGAGATAACATTTGTGTGCTGTAGATCAGCCCTGATAGTTTGGCCACAACCTGTACATATTGTGGCAACTTTTGTGGTACTTGTAGTATTAGTTATAAATTTGTCAGCTATAGAAAACAGTGTATGGCTTTTGGTGAATGATTGTATACAGATGAAGCCATGTATGAGCTCACCATTTGAGTCCTGGCAGATCTAACAAAGAAAGATTAATTTTTTAAATATGCTTTATGACCTTGCCAAGGGAAAGAGATGCCCCCATTGATTAACATGTCACAGGAATAAAATTAGACAAAGACTGGGGAACATTCACACAGTTGCACAAGGCTGGGTACTGGCTCAGTCTTGACGTCATTGTTCATAAACAAACTTCCTGCGATTATTAAGGATTCTCCAGGCACATAAATGTTGGCTTCTTGAGACACTGAAATGTGTGGTGATTATACAAGCATACAGATCAAGGAACCAAACTATCATGCTAGGGACAGCTCAGAGAGTACGTAAAGGATTGTCGCTGATTCACAGCTAACAGGCCAAGACTTAATTTCACAGATATTATGCAGTTTTAAACATATGAAAGGGATGCATTGGCATGACAAGTAGACGGGACAGCAAGTGAAACAGTAGTAGTGTTGTTCCACAAGAAGGGTTTTACAGAAATTGCAATGCCACACATAGTACTCAAGGATGTGCAAATGAGGAGCGTAGCCAAAAAAACGAACTGTAGGGTTTCCTAGGGCATAGCTGTAGTTGTCAAAGTGGCTGGATTGTAGTTAATGACCACTTACCATGTAAATACAAAAGGCCACACTGGCCTTCATATGCAGACCAAGAGGTCACAGGTCATACAAGATGCCTCCATGGCACCAGGGCCAGTGGTGTGGAGATAGTGTTCACTGTATGGAGTGCTGCTCCCAATGCAAATATGCAGAACAGTGTGTTGCTGGTTGTGTGGCCTGGAAAACCGTGTTGCACGGTTGGCACTGAAATCATTGACATGCACCCCCACTTGTTACTTTGAAAATACGTAATTTAGATTAAATAGTGGTAGACACCTGAGTAAATCTACGAATGGAATGTGTGACCACAACAGTGAGCCTGAGTAGCACATGCAATTGTGCAGTGAACATCTTAGCTCTGTCCGCTAGAGTGACATACAGTCTTTGTGGTCTCAGGAGGATAAAATGCTAGGATTTAATAATGATGCAGAAAAATAGGGCAGATCATTATGTTACTGGGATATGGCTAGCAAGATTCTGCATTAATTGTGGAATTGGGAATTTTATTAGGTAATTGCATGAGAAGCTAGATCAAGCCTTGTTACTGTACTCCTACATATATTATTTAGAATGCCCATTGTGAATCTTTTCTGAAAACCTGTACGAACTGTTCCTACATCAGACATTTGTTTGCCAGGCTTGATTTTGATGTGCATTCATTGCATATTATTGTTTCCCTGTGTTTAATGATTTTTGTGATTGTAATTTCCATCATATGTGAAGATAGTGTTAGTCAGAAAGATTATTGTAAGAAACTCATCACCTTAGAGAATGAAGTAATGAGATTTGATGTTTTTGTGATCAAGAAGTTGCATTGATTTTTATCACTTGATTGCTGTTGAACAGTAATTATCAGTTGTTTGAATTTCTATGAAGGTTTGGTGATCTTGCACAGCAATATATATGTGCTACCAATTGTAAGCCCATGTCCGTGATATTTAGCTGTTGGAACCTTAATGCAGAAGTGCTGATGAGGCAGTGCTTGGAAAATTGAATGTGGAGGTTGGTTTGTAATGGCACATGATTTTAGAAATTTAAGTTATAGTCTCAGAAATACTGTTTTTTGAAATGCTGGTTATGTCTGTGCCATCCACATGTTGCATGGTATAGTTAAGGAACTAGACTGCTGATGGTTAATTTTTCTCATGTAGAGAAATTTGTCCAGCTATAGTGAAGATATGGAAAATTGAGATTCAGAGATGGGGAGAATCATCTTTTTGAACCATCAAGTATTGTAAGGGAAAGTGGATGGCACAAATCTGGGTTGGAAGCAGGTGTCCTGGGAAAGAACACGGAAGGACTATGCAGTAACTAATTGGAGAATACGTTGAGTACCAGACTGTTGTATGTTCAGATAACTGGGAGAGGTAAATCTTCAGCCAGTTCCAATAGAAAACAGCTAATTTCAGAATGAGGTATTATACAATTGAATGAAACTGCAATGAAATAGTGAGCTATGGGGTGAAATGACAGTGCACAATGTTCTGCAGAGTCATTTGGATGAATGCCTATGGAATGAATGTGTAATTAAGCATAGGCATATTTTTCATTCTTTCATTTAGTGAGTTGGGTCCCTTCATATCCTGTATGTAGGGTATTAGGGTGTGTTTTGCTGTTTAGATTTGATGTAGAGTGGATGAACAGGAACATTTAGTTTTCAGTAGATATCATGTATCTAAAACAAAGTTCGGCACTGCCTTATTAGCCACTCTTGTGCTCATCAGGATATTTTGACTCAGGGAGGCAAGTTCCACATGAATTAAGTTTTTATGTTGAATAGGTTTCAACTACGGCAATAAGTAGACAGCTAATTAATTTCTGTGTTAAGTTGTATTAATAGCTTATTGGAGAAGCAATTCAGTGGCAGGCTGTTACATCTGTTACTGGTACATTCAATCAACACACAAGTGTTACAGAGATGTTTAAGGAACTCATCTGGGAATCCCCACAGGGAAGGTCATGTTCTTTCAAGGAACGCTGGTGAGAAAATTTAGTGAACAAGCATTTGATGCTGACTGTTCAATGATTTTGTTGTTTCCAACATACATTGCACATAAGGACTATGAACATAAAATCTGAAAAATCAGGGTTGATGTTGTTGTTGTTGTTGGTGTTGTTGTTGTTGTTGTTGTTGTTGTTGTTCTGGTCTTCAGTCCTGAGACTGGTTTCATGCAGCTCTCCATGCTACTCTATCCTGTGCAAGCTTCTTCGTCTCCCAGTACCTACTGCAACCTACATCCTTCTGAATCTGCTTAGTGTATTCATCTCTTGGTCTCCCCGTACGATTTTTACCCTCCATGCTGCCCTCTAATACTAAATTGGTGATCCCTTGATGCCTCAGAACATGTCCTACCAACCGATCCCTTCTTCTGGTCAAGTTGTGCCACAAACTTCTCTTCTCCCCAATCCTATTCAATACCTCCTCATTAGTTATGTGGTCTACCCATCTAATCTTCAGCATTCTTCTGTAGCACCACATATCGAAAGCTTGTATTCTCTTCTTGCCCAAACTATTTACCGTCCATGTTTCTCTTCCATACACGGCTACACTCCATACAAATACTTTCAGAAACGGCTTCCTGACACTTAAATCTATACTCGATGTTAACAAATTTCTCTTCTTCAGAAATGCTTTCCTTGCCATTGCCAGTCTACATTTTATATCCTCTCTACTTCGACCATCATCAGTTATTTTGCTCCCCAAATAGCAAAACTCCTTTACTAATTTAAGTGTCTCATTTCCTAATCTAATACCCTCAACATCACCCGACTTAATTCGACTACATTCCATTATCCTCGTTTTGCTTTTGTTGATGTTCATCTTATATCCTCCCTTCAAGCCACCATCCATTCCATTCAACTGCTCTTCCAAGTCCTTTGCTGTCTCTGAGGTTCACCGATGACATTGTAATTCTGTCAAAGTTTTTATTTCTTCTCCATGGATTTTAATACCTACTCCGAATTTTTCTTTTGTTTCCTTTACTGCTTGCTCAATATACAGATTGAATAAAATACCTGTATTCACCTGACTAAAAGTCTTGTTCCTCCTGCCACTGAACTTCACTAATTCCCACTATATCTAACTTTAACCTATCCATTTCCCTTTTTAAATTTTCTAACCTACCTGCTCGATTAAGGGATCTGACATTCCACGCTCCAATCCGTAGAACGCCAGTTTTCTTTCTCCTGATAATGACATCCTCTTGAGTAGTCCCCGCCCGGAGATCCGAATGGGGGACTATTTTTTTACCTCTGGAATATTTTACCCAAGAGAACGCCATCATCATTTAATCATACAGTAAAGCTGCATGCCCTCGGGAAAAATTACGGCCGTAGTTTTCCCTTGCTTTCAGCCGTTCGCAGTACCAGCACGGCAAGGCCGTTTTGGTTATTGTTACAAGGCCAGATCAGTCAATCATCCAGACTGTTGCCCTTGCAACTACTGAAAAGGCTGCTGCCTCTCTTCAGGAACCACACGTTTGTCTGGCCTCTCAACAGATACCCCGCCGTTGTGGTTGTACCTACGGTACGGCTATCTGTATTGCTGAGGCACGCAAGCCTCCCCACCAATGGCAAGGTCCATGGTTCATGGGGGGGTTGATACGAAGGCACATATACAGCCTTTTTTCCCTCATATTTGCAAGTGAAATGGGAAAGGAAATAACCAGCAGGGTTATGGGGTACCCTTCCCCACGTGCCATTAGGTAGATAGCAGAGTATTGTTGTATGTGGAAATACTAGGTAAAATACGTAGCTGACTAATGTAGTAGGAGCAACAGTGATACATTTCATAGTAGTAAATGTACATATACATACATACAAATTAATATATAAGCAGCTCCCATAATTAGCAGTGTGAGTAGATTAGCACTAGTCACAAGCAACTGGTTGTCAGTATACTTCAGAGGTAAATTCCTGTGGGAGCTTCTGCCCTCAGGTTTGTAGCCTGGCTCATTCCAATTCCATCCACATCTTCATTTATGGAATTCAATGTGTAAATCATAGAATGAACAAATGAATAATGTTCACACCCCATCTCTAGCCTGAGCAAAGGTTACAAGATTGAAAGCAATTTTAATTTTATGAAAAAAATTCTGAAACGCTCAATAATAGATGCAACCCATCAAGACAAATTAAAGTTATCGTATTTTACTGAAAGAAAATATACAGGGCTATTACAAATGATTGAAGCGATTTCATAAATCCACTGTAGCTCCATTCATTGACATATGGTCATGACACACTACAGATACGTAGAAAAACTCATAAAGTTTTGTTCGGCTGAAGCCGAACTTCAGGTTTCTGCCGCCAGAGTGCTCGAGAGCACAGTGAGACAACATGGCGACAGGAGCCGAGAAAGTGTATGTCGTGCTTGAAATGCACTCACATCAGTCAGTCATAACAGTGCAACGACACTTCAGGATGAAGTTCAACAAAGATCCACCAACTACTAACTCTATTCGGCGATGGTATGCACAGTTTAAAGCTTCTGGGTGCCTCTGTAAGGGGAAATCAACAGGTCGGCGAAGAAACGGTTGAACGCGTGCAGGCAAGTTTCACGCGTAGCCCGCGGAAGTCGACGAATAAAGCAAGCAGGGAGCTAAACGTACCACAGCCGACGGTTTGGAAAATCTTACGGAAAAGGCTTAAGCAGAAGCCTTACCATTTACAATTGCTACAAGCCCTGACACCCAATGACAAAGTCAAATGCTTTGAATTTTCGGTGCGGTTGCACCAGCTCATGGAAGAGGATGCGTTCAGTACGATTCAGTGTTTAAACCTCCTCTACCAAGAAACGTGCCAGAACTGCGAGCTCGCATCAACGATGCTTTTGAACTCATTGATGGGGACATGCTGCGCCGAGTGTGGGAGAAACTTGATTATCGGCTTGATGTCTGCCGAATCACTAAAGGGGCACACATCGAACATTTGTGAATGCCTAAAAAAACTTTTTGAGTTTTTGTATGTGTGTGCAAAGCATTGTGAAAATATCTCAAATAATAAAGTTATTGTAGAGCTGTGAAATCGCTTCAATCATTTGTAATAACCCTGTACATGTGTAAACAACTGCTCAGGATGTTTAAAATCATCAGATTTTGCAAGGCTATAACTTTGACCTAAATGAAGATACAGAATTGGGGTCAGATTTTCACTTCTATACATGCCTGCAAAGCCTTTATTTACAAAGGAACCATATGATTTAACCTTTGTGTATGATTTATAGGTGTGCACATACAATATTAATGTGCTTTTCACAGCTATGTTTAGGATCAGATTCGTCATTTACTGATCACAAGTATCAAAATTCTTTTCACAACATTAAAGCATCCAGGCAATAGACTCGATCCATACATTTGCATGCATGTCAGTTTAGGAAACTCACTGCTGTTCCCATGTGGTATCATAGTCTATCCACAGGTATTGGAAGAGGATGCACATAGGTGGAGCCTTTCACAAACTCCCACCAATAAAAAAGATATTGTACTGTGTGATGAAGCAAATTTCAAGGTCAGATCTGCAGCCTCTTACAGCTGATCAATCTGTCAGGCAGCTTACTGTTCAGAAGTGCTCTTTTGTGCAGGTTCCAATGCACTGGTACACCATCCAGATGAAATATTATTTTTATGATCATTTTCCATCTCTTTTGTTTTCCATACACCTATGTGATTGCTAATATTGTCAACTCTCTTCAGTTTGTTACAGAATTCCCTGCGCTTCAGGGAAACTGTTCGTCACATTTCATAAGCTGAATAATAAATCATGATCACTACCAACAAACTTCTTGCCCCATATTGCAGGGCACATTACCCTTATTAATGTTGCAGCTACCAGTTCAATTCTTATCCCTCGAGGACTCATTTTTTAAGATGTAAAGCAATCAGAAATGACCTGCTGCTGAAAGTTATAGACATTACTGGTCACGCACTAAATGAAACATACTGCATACAATTTGTTGGTGCCTGCTTTGATTTCAATTGAAATGGAGTCAACAAATTGGTAAACTTGTCAAGTTGATCCCCTTAGCATTACTCACCTAGAGGCAATTATGATGCCTTCTTTCGGATCTTTCACTTGTTTTTGGAATTATCTTCTGGGACAGCCAACTAGAAAAAAAAAATTTGTGTTAATTAATGTAAAAACCAATAGTGAGTTCCGTAGTGACATGTAGGTTAAAGATTCCGTAGGTCAATGAAGAGGTTTATGCAAGGTGTTCAGTTGCTAACATCACATCACATTCCCACTATAAGCTTGTATAGGATAAATATTAATTCATTCATAGCTGCCATGCCCTGTAAGATTATCCTATAGGATAGTACTGAGTGAAAGCATGTTAGGAAGTATTTCTGCAAATTGATACTCTGGAGGCAGATTCATTAATTGCAAGGCAGAGAGATATGAGCTTTTTGGTTAATTCATTCTCATGCAGGTGCCTCCTTCATTTTTTATTGATCCGGATGCCCAAGAACTTCACTCGTGGAACCTCATCCAGTGTGTCATTGATATCTCCTTGTATCTGTAAGTCATTTGGATTTGTTTGGAATTGTGTGATGTGTGTTTTTGTAAGTATAAAGGTTGAATTTTTGTTCTTTTGCCTGTAAACCAGTTTCAAGCATGTTCCATTATTCTCCTGGCTGTTTCTAGTATAAATGTGTTTGCCAGTTATCAGTGTACTTGTGTCATTGGCAAGCATTGCAGATTTTGAAGGCACCTCCAATGGTTTTAGCACATCTATGTAGGTCAGGATAAATAAAACATGCTGAGCCCTGTGGGACATCATATGTGTTGTTTCCCCATTTTGTATTCAGATTTCCTTCCAAGGTATAATTTATTACTATGACCCAGTTTTTTTATTGCTAAGCTAAGATGTAATTCTCTTCACACAAGAACACTGTATTTCCCCAAGTAAAGGGAGATCAAGGTCGTAATGTGATGCCAATAAGGTTTCTCCACTTCTAATGCATATTTCAGTCATGCTGTAAAGTCAGCGCAATATTCTAGTAATTAGATTGTTGCAATCATAATGAGAAGAGTTTCTGCTGCTGTCACCAGATGATTTTTGTGATTGATTTGACCATTCATCTGAAGAAACTGATGTCTGGTCAAGTATACACTTCCTTACTGAGTCTGATGGATCTAATTTCGATGGTGACTTCCCCCCTACAATTTTTTCAACTACTGTTAAGAAATTATTGTTTTCATGGCATGATTTTTTTTCTCAATTGTCATTTTTTATTTGTAGTTCGCTGTAGCTCATTGAGTTCGCATATATTTGAGTCTACTTGTCATTTTGTCATTTGGAGATACTGAGAGGAATGGTGGTCACTAGAAAGTGGAGTGCCAAATAGCACTGCTGACATATTCATGTGTTTTGGTTCTATAGAGGGGTAACAGCATCGGAGGCAGCCAGAAACATTGGCACTCTGTTTGTGTTTAATGCCATTGGACAGAGCTTCTCAAGAAAATGGTTTTGTCATTCTAAAGCGAATTGTTTTGCCATTAGTGACTTACCTTTGGGGTTTGATGAAGATCATTTAAATGCATTGATTCACAATGATCCATGTCATTGTACTTGAGAACTGGCAAATTCAATGAACTGCGTTCATTTCATGACCTTCTGACATTTGTGCGCAATGGGGAAGGCTCAAAAATAGTCTACAGATATGACATGCAGAGAAACAAAATCACAAAAATGGGTGGCCATATGCACATCCGTGCTTGCCTGTCATTAGTTGCTTTTACAGAACACCAATCATCCATGCCTGTATCATTATGCAGATAAGAAATGGTGGATTTGTGCTAAAATAAGGAAAAGAAGAGAATGGTTGAGCCCAAACAAAACAGCAACAAAAGGCATCCACAGAAGATAATGCTGAACATCCTGTGTGGTTTACTATGAATTGCGTCCTTTAGATGTAACCACTTGTTACTGCTGACATTTACTGTCAAGAACTGAGATGTGTTGCAGATACAGTACATGAACAACGACCAGGAAGACACTACTCCAGGATAACACCCACCTGCAATCTGCTAGACTGACAAAAAACAGTTCACAGGAGTTGGGTTTTGAAGTCATTGCACACACACCTTATTCACCCAGTGTAGCACCCTCAGATTTTCTCCTTTCTGCTCTCTATTGAACAAGCTTCAAGGAACTTCCTTTCCAGATGAAAATGCGCTCTGAACCTTGCTTAATGAGTTTTTTCATTCTGGAACTGCTAAGTCACCTGGTTTTAAGGTGAAACATCATCCCAGCATTGGGAGACTGCTCTAAATAGTGAAGGAGAACATTTCATTGATTATTTACGTCTCTCTTATTTGTACCTGTTATCTATTAAACTTACGGGAAAATGCCAGGATCCATATACCAAACAAATGCTTGCTGCAAATGGGTACATATGCCTAACCTTTCTTCATTTTACTGGTAAACCATGTTTCTTTTCATCTCTGTCCAACCAGTATGTATAATGTTCAAAATAATACTTGGTCTGTTAAGACCAGTGTCTGAGAACAGATGTTGCAAACATGGATTGGTTTTGTACATATTTTTTACAAAACAATGAACTCAGTGCACATGTGCTAAGTGTTCAACGATGAATCATATTGTCTTCAGTTGTCAAGTTTATAAAGAATTTAATATTTTCTCAAAATAATTATGATCCCCAAGTGAGTTTATGGCTGAGTAAATGGCAGAAGATTCTTAGTTAATTGTCATGAAATGACGTGGCTCTGTTGAGAGGTTCATTTAGTCTGTGCACCATTGTTTCTCAGAACATTTGGGTAGTAGTGTTTGGGTCAATTGTGTTGGGACAGTTATCCGACATCAACCTAGTTACCCTTGTTCTGAGGTATCAGTCTAAATAATTTTAATGAACAACCTAAAGGTCACATTGAAATATTATCAAAAAAATGAGCCTAACTTCTGAAAGTAATTTTGTTTGAAGAAAATGCAATGAATAACTGACAGAACCTGTAAATTAATTAGTAAATTTGTTTACTTCATTGTGGAAATGACTGAAGCACTAAATATCCACCAATTGATGTTGGAAATAATTTGAATTTGTTGTGTGATCAGTAGGCCTGGGAGTTGCAGTGGATAGAGATAAAATTATTTCTTAATGGAATACAATAGTGTACTTACTCATTAAACGTCAGTTGAATCAAAAGTACAATTTAGCTGAGAAAGAGTGATTCCAATTTTCCTCTTGGGCAATAACATGTGAGTTTCATTTATTGTTATAGTAACTTTCCTTTTCTAATGATTGATAATGTGTTCACACAGTTGGCTGTGTGTAATTAAAGATAGCTTGTGAAAGAATTTTTCAAAATTATGTTTAAATCAGAAATTATTTGAATTACACCTGTCCTTTAAAATACAAATACGTAAGTAATGTGTTACATTAGGCACGCAATAATTGTATCTAAAACTTGAAATCTTGAAGATAAAGGTCAAAAACTAATGGCATTTGGGACACCATGGTTTCTGTACACGGCTCGCACAAAAATCGTCATTCTTCATGCAATTTTTTGGTATTAAAAAAAAAAAAAAACTAAAACTATACATAAATCATACGATTTAAATACATAAGTCTTTCAATTTTTCATTATATTACATTTTCTTATTAGAAAACGATTCATCTTGCAACACAGTTGTAGGTCCCAATTCTTAAGACATAAGTAATATCTGTTGCTTTTTAAATAATCATTGGTTAATTTATTAATGTTCAAATTTATTCAGTTCTAACAAAAAGTGCTGTCACTATTCTATTGTGTGAAAAAAATTGTAGCTTTTGGAATGGGTTTCAAAAAGATTACTATAGGTTCTGCATTTTCAGAGATGCCATAGAAATTGTTTTATACCTCTCTCATTTAAAATTTCTGCAGTGACAAACAATTTAGGATTTATCAGACCAGCATGCACATCCTTGCCAGCATCTGTTGCAATTGTCTTCATCCGCAGCATTTGATCCCCTCTGAATACCCAGCACATCTTTGATGGGTTGCATCCACAGTTATGAGAAGATGTTTCATTTTTTCAAGCTTCAGGGTTGTTGAGATGGCTGTACTTCCCTATTCAAAAACAAGTATACATTATACAGTTTATGTTCAAAAGTAATTGATCATTATTCAGAGAAACAGTTTCTACAAAGTCTGTCTGTAGATCTCCAGATTTGAGAGATCCATTTTGCACATATCCCCAATTCAGCAGATTTTATATTTAATATTTCACTGCTTCATTAAAAATTCACAATTTGCTTTTAAATTTCTGACACTACATTAGGAATGGTACCATCAACTCCTTGCCTGTCAACGTCAATCCATTTTTTTCCATTTTACTATATTGTCAGTCAACTTCATTATTTAATGTGGAGTGAAGTCCAGGAGTTAGTTTTTATACTTTAGACATGAGTTTATAGTGCACACGAATTAACAGTAGACTACACGTTCCAGTAACTCCTTACCTTGTGAAAAAAATGCTCATTTCAGCGTCTTTTTCAGTGCATTCACCATATAATCAGGGTTGGCATGATACCTTCATACCAACATTGAGGTGTATTAAAACCAACAAAATGTGTAATGAATGAAAGTATTTATTTGCCCCATTTTGTCATTCATCATCATTATCATTTAAGACTGATTTTGCCTTTCAGCGTTCAGTCTGGAGCATAGCCCCCCTTATAAAATTCCTCCATGATCCCCTATTCAGTGCTGACATTGGTGCCTCTTCTGATGTTAAACCTATTACTTCGAAATCATTCTTAACCGAATCCAGGTACCTTCTCCTTGGTCTGCCCCGACTCCTCCTAACCTCTACTGCTGAACCCATGAGTCTCTTGGGTAACCTTGCTTCTCCCATGCGTGCAACATGACCCCACCATCTAAGCCTGTTCGCCCTGACTGCTACATCTATAGAGTTCATTCCCAGTTTTTCTTTTATTTCCTCATTGCGGACACCCTCCTGCCATTGTTCCCATCTATTAGTACCTGCAATCATCCTAGCTACTTTCATATCCGTAACCTCAACCTTGTTGATAAGGTAACCTGAATCCACCCAGCTTTCGCTCCCATACAACAAAGTTGGTCGAAAGATTGAACGGTGCACAGATAACTTAGTCTTGGTGCTGACTTCCTTCTTGCAGAAGAGAGTAGATCGTAGCTGAGTGCTCACTGCATTAGCTTTGCTACACCTCGCTTCCAGTTCTTTCACTATGTTGCCATCCTGTGAGAATATGCATCCTAGGTACTTGAAACCGTCCACCTGTTCTAACTTTGTTCCTCCTATTTGGCACTCAATCCGTTTATATCTCTTTCCCACTGACATTACTTTTGTTTTGGAGATGCTAATCTTCATACCATGGTCCTTACATTTCTGATCTAGCTCTGAAATATTACTTTGCAAACTTTCAATAGAATCTGCCATCACAACTAAGTCATCTGCATATGCAAGACTGCTTATTTTGTGTTCACTTATCTTAATCTCACCCAGCCAGTCTATTGTTTTCAACATATGATCCATAAATAATATGAACAACAGTGGAGACAGGTTGCAGCCTTGTCTTACCCCTGAAACTACTCTGAACCATGAGCTCAGTTTACCGTCAACTCTAACTGCTGCCTGACTATCCATGTAAAGACCTTTAATTGCTTGCAAAAGTTTGCCTCCTATTCCATAATCTCGTAGAACAGACAATAACTTCCTCCTAGGAACCCAGTCATATGCCTTTTCTAGATCTATAAAGCATAGATACAATTCCCTGTTCCACTCATAACACTTCTCCATTATTTGCCGTAAGCTAAAGATCTGGTCCTGACAACCTCTAAGAGGCCTAAACCCACACTGATTTTCATCCAATTGGTCCTCAACTAATACTCGTACTTTCCTTTTAACAATACCTGAGAAGATTTTACCCACAACGCTGATTAAAGAGATACCTCTGTAGTTGTTACAATCTTTTCTGTTTCCATGTTTAAAGATTGGTGTGATTACTGCTTTTGTCCAGTCTGATGGAACCTGTCCCGACTCCCAGGCCATTTTAATTATCCTGTGTAGCCATTTAAGACCTGACATTCCACTGTATTTGATGAGTTCCGACTTAATTTCATCCACCCCAGCTGCTTTATTGCACTGCAATCTATTGACCATTTTCTCCACTTCCTCAAACGTGATCCTATTTCCATCATCATTCCTATCCCATTCTACTTCGAAATCTGAAACATTACTGATCGTATTTTCACCTACATTGAGCAACTCTTCAAAATATTCCCTCCATCTGCCCAAGGCATCCACAGGATTCACCAGCAGTTTTCCCGACCTGTCCAAAATACTTGTCATTTCCTTCTTACCTCCCTTTCGAAGACTGCTAATTACACTCCAGAATGGTTTTCCAGCAGCTTGACCCAATGTCTCCAACCTGTTTCCAAAGTCTTCCCAAGATTTCTTCTTGGATGCTGCAATTATCTGTTTGGCTTTATTTCTTTCTACAACGTAACTTTCTCTGTCTACCTGAGTTCTAGTATGTAGCCATTTTTTATACGCCTTCTTTTTCCTTTTACAGGCTGCCTTGACTGTGTCATTCCACCAAGCTGTTTGCTTCCTCCTACTTTTACACACTACTGTTCCAAGACATTCTTTAGCCACTTCTAGTACTGTGTCCCTGTACCTTGTCCATTCCTTTTCCAATGACTGTAATTGACTACATTCAGCTAACTGGTACCTTTCTGAGATCGCTGTTATGTACTTTTGCCTGATTTCCTTATCCTGAAGTTTCTCCACTCTTATCCTCCTACATATGGACCTGACCTCCTGCACTTTCGGCCTCGCAATCCCAATTTCAGTGCAGATTAAATAATGATCAGTGTCATCAAAGAATCCCCTGAATACACGTGTCCCCCCCTCAGCCTTCCTGAATTCCTGATCTGTTATTATATAGTCAATGACAGATCTGGTTCCCCTGCTTTCCCACGTATACCGGTGAATGTTCTTATGTTTAAAAAAGGAGTTTGTGATTACTAAGCCCATACTGGCACAGAAATCCAAGAGTTGCTTCTCGTTCCTGTTGGCCTCCATATCCTCTCCAAATTTACCCATAACCTTTTCATACCCTTCTGTTCGATTTCGAATCCTGGCGTTAAAATCACCCATGAGCAGAACACTGTCCTTGCCCTTTACTCTAACAACTACATCACTGAGTGCCTCATAAAAACTGTCCATCTTATCTTGATCAGTCCCTTCACAATGCGAATATACTGACACAATCCTAATTTTCTTGCTAGACACTGTCAAATCTATCCACATCAGTCGTTCGTTTACGTACCTTATTGCAACTACGCTGGGTTCCATTTCTTTCCTGATGTAAAGCCCTACACCCCATTGTGCTATTCCTGCTTTGACTCCTGACAAGTAGACCTTGTATTCTCCCACTTCCTCTTCTTTCTCACCCCTTACCCGAATGTCACTAACAGCTAAAACGTCCAGCCCCATCTTACTTGCAGCCTCTGCCAGCTCTACCTTCTTCCCAGAGTGGCCCCCATTGATATTAATAGCTCCCCATCTCATTACCTTTTGTTTGCCAAGTCGTATCTTAGGAGTCCCTGGTTTGTCAGTTAGAGGTGGGACTCCATCACCTCCAAAGGTCCGAGGCATTTTGCTCTGATTGTTGCCAGCATCATATTTAAAGTACCAGGGAAACAGGTTGCTAGCCTTACTTGCCCCGAGTCCCATTGGGTTTTACCCCTAACGGCTGAGGGACTAACCGGTGGATTTGGTAGTCTTTGTCGTATGAGCACAAAGGTGACCACAACTCAGAATATGTCCGAGATGCCCAGCCTTATTCCAAAGTAACTGGTATCCCGACTGTCGGGACCACTTACTAGGCCACTCATACGTTGCCCATGGTTCATGAACTAGGACATGACTACAGGAACCCACACCATGAATAGCTACATCCAGACAGCCAAACTTGGAAATACGCAGTAACAAACAAATTAATTGTTCCAGTGCAATAACTCCTATATACTTTAGGCAAACATTAACAACACAAACTGAATAACAAGCTTTAAAAAGAAGAGAAGCTAACAGTTGAATTTCTTTACAACAGAGATGACAATTTGTCAAGGACCTGACAGATTGGATACTATGTTATTGAAAGATCCCAAGACTAAGATGCAGAGAGTTCTGCAAAAACACTACATGGTATTTTCAGCTCATGGAGCTTATAAGCAATTTTAGGCTTTTCCTGAAGTTTATGGGGATTAGTATGAACCTAAGTGGGGTTCTGAAGATTACACTCCAGTGACAAGAGTGGTTTTGCATTTACTTTTTTGTACATACTCTTCACAACTGTGTCTTCCTCTTTTCCTTTACTTAAAATCTAGACATTTGCTAAGTTGCTCACTTTCCTTTCTTCTGAACTCTTGTGACATGTTCTTGTCTTCTCTCACTGTCTCTTAAATTTACTATCCACTATCTTTAACACAAAGCTAGTATTAATAATGTATGACAATGCTCCAGCCTTTAAAAGTTTCATTTGCTGAATAACTTACAAAGTAACACATCTGTAAATATTGTTTCATCCACAAAGTAATTCCCCCATAAAATCTTTCCTTTACAGCACCATTTAAAAAAAAAGTTGTTTAGGTTAAACTTAACTAACAAAGAATATAAACTTTCTTCTTGACCTATCTTCTGTGTAGTAAGAATCCTTGACGTTAAATTCTTCTTTGGATATCACAACTTAATCAGTATTTTTAGTCCCATATCTGGCAGCAAATATGATGAATTTTAACTTAAAATGACTCTAACACTATAGCCAAACTAATGTATTTTGTAACATGGTCTACACAGTTCAAATCAGCACACAGGAAGTGTCATACTGATCAGTTCATTAGGTATGTAATGTGAAGACAAAGATTCTTCATATGATTGTAACCTCTACTTGTAACTTTCAAAAAATAGCTGCTGGAAATTATTTGTATTTTTCCTCCACAGACAAGAAAATAGATACCACGGATAGGATCTGATGCAAGAAGAAAGATAAGTTTCAGAAAATTTTATTTTACTCTCAAGCTTATGTTCTGGAATGGCTCAAAACTACAAATTTGTCACACAAAATGGCTGCCCTTCACTTAACTTCAGGAGGTTAAATCAATAGTACTGACAATAAATGCACACAAAACTACAAGGAACTTCGCAAGCTTTTGGAATTTAGTTCCTTCATCTGGAAAGAATTAGTAATAGATACAGGAAGGTTGGGAGAGAAGGGCGGGTCACCGAGACCCATCGAGTGTCACTCACAAGATACATCATCAATTTGACCTTATATTTTAGAGAGAACAAAAGTATACCATATTTTATAGGGTACGGCACACTTTTTCTTCAAAAAATTTCCTACAACATTCAGGTGTGTCTTATACTAAAAATGTCCTGTGTTTGATTTAAAATTCCTGCCAGGCTTAAAACAGGCCATATATTCAACGCTGTGGGAAACCTATCTCTATCTGGCAACATTGGATTCATCTGGCAACATTGGATTCATCTGGCAACATTGGATTCATCTGGCAACTTTGTTAGCAAGCTTGTGAAGCTCCGCAACTCATGTTTGTCACATCAGTGCACTGTTGCTGCCAGTTGAATCCACTTTCCCCCTCCTGCCCTGCCATCACAAACCCAGAACACTTTCAGATGAAGTTCACTGGCACTGTAGACTGCAGTGACACATCATAAGCTAGACAGTGATTTGTGTTGTCAGTAACATAAGAGTATTTTCTTTACTAGTTTCCTAATGGAAAAAAGAGGTTTCATATGACATGGGCTATAAATTGAAGGTAATAGCATGTGGAGAACAATATGGAAACAGAGCAGCTGAGTGGCATTTTGGTCCTCCTCCAACAGAAAGAACCATCATGATTGGCTTGTTAGTAAGGAAGAACTGAAAAAATGAAGACTACATGTGCAAATTGAGAACTGAATGCAAAATGTCCAAAGCTACATTGGTATCCAGAATTCAAGCAATAAATAACTACTTCCTTGTCCTGTGTTTAATTCCCGATACAATCATACAAGCTGTCAATCAGATACCCTCACGATTGTGTTCTACATGGAAGATGGCATTCTGGTCAAGTGACAACTATGCCAATGATGTCAGTGCACGTATGAAATGAGGTAGTGTTTGTTGGGTAGCCCCACATCCACAATTGCTGTGTACACAGCTACAGATAGTGCAGTTTGACACAGAGAACATGCCTACCAGACTCGGCAGTGGAGGGCCATAGAAAGAAAGGAAGCAGGACAGTCAGCCTGATGGCTTAGTGTGAATTGTTGTGTTTTTTCTTGGATGTGGTGACAGTTCATAGAGATGGAAACTGTATCTCAAAGTCCAGGGCTGGATCGACCACGTTTGACTTCAGAAGAGAGGACTGTTATTTGGCTGTAAGGTCACAACAGACCGCCTTAGTACTGCGTGGCAAGTGGCATATGAGCTCGCAGCATGTGCTGGATGTGTTGTGTCAAGGTAATCTGTGTGCAGATGGCTTTGGCAGAGTGGCCTTTATTGTTGGAGACCTGCTGTATGTCTACCTCTGACACATCTTCACAGAAGGCAATGTCTAGAGTGTGAAGGCAGCTTGCTTGTGACTCAGGGCAGGCTGCCCTGTCATGTTCGAATGGTGGACCCCATGCTGCATTCCAGAATTTCACTCTGTGTGTCACAGGCGTGTAGCGTATGCTGTGATAGTGGGACAAGAATCATGTAGTATACAAATCACTGAGTACTTCTGTGGTCCAGATTACATCTGTTTGATGAAAAGCTTCTGTCTTTCCATTAGCATGTTGCAGCATTGGCTGTTGCTATACTATGCCCAGCTGGCTCTGCTTTGCAAAGCAAGTTAGCCGTGTTTTGCTTTGGTAATGCATAACACTCTTACCCATCTGCAGCCGGCTCTGTTTCAACTCACTTCTGTTCTTTTTTACCAACTATGGTCGATGTGCTACATTCACCTTCTTTTTATCAAGACTCTGTCTCTCAGATAGACCAAACTATACTACACAGTACACTAGAGTTACTGGTGATTAGTATTTCTGCCCTTATTTCGCCTCTTTAAGTATCATTCTAACAATTAGTTACCTTAACCCTTTCGCTGAATCTTATAATTTCCACAGGACCCCTTGCCCTGCACCTTAACTCAAGCACCATGGAACTAATTTCATTACTATGCTTCTCGCACAGTTTTTTCTAACACTCTACTCTCGACATAAAAGTGAAAATCAATCGATTATATTTCATACTATATCACTGTGCATTCTGCTTTATTCTGCTGCTTTTATGCTTGGGTTATCCAACCCAGTGGAATCTGAACTATGACTGGTTCCAAACTGGGTCATGTTCTTTATCTTTAATGTACCAGAAGAACACAGGCTCAGCAGAGCAAGTGCCGCTGTGGTGGTTGGTATAACAATAGTCTGTGTTGTCTCTTTCCAGTGCTGATTTTCACAATGTGAATTTACATGCTGCAATAAAGTTTTCAGGGAGATTGATCATTCCTGCTGGTTCAGAAGTGTGTTCATACATTACATTAGGTCTGGCCCTAAAGTTTAAGCTGGTTAGATTTGAGGGAGGTGGCACTTCCATGGGCTCCTCTGGTCAGTACAAATATGGCTGGGAAATACTCAAGTGAGTTATCCCTGCAATCATGGGGGACAGGCTTCTGCCCCATTATGTTTCACACTGTTACATTTAATAAGGAAGCATTCACCTTTCATTCTACCTTCGTTAATATACCCCTCCACTTCTTGAAAAACCTAGCTGTTACTACCATCTTGTCAAAGCTAGAGTACAACCCATGTGGACCACTTTTAATTGCATTCTCTTTCTTCCTTTGTCCCAAACTTATTACCATACTGTGGCAGACTGTGATTTTCTCTAGGTGGCATTTTTGTAACTTTGCTTCCTCCATTTGTACATATATTCCTTTGTCTTTTGCAGTTAATAACAGTTGCTGAGTTTTTACTCATACAGATTTCTTCAGTATTCCCCACTTGATGAGTTATGTACTAATTATGTACCACTCATGATGTGCTTGTTTCCCTGTTACTGTTACAGAAATGGAAATGGAAATTTCTTCCATCAGTTCTCACTGATGCTGTGAGTACCCCAAATTTAAGGGCAAGTCACCGTGCTCAAGTTCTGATACCAACCTCAACTTCAGTGATTGTTCCTTCTTTACTTTCCTTAAACCCTTTAAATACTGTTCTTGCAACAAATTTACACCTAGCTGAAACACTATCTTCTACAGACTGATACGGAAGTAGTTATTAAAATGGTTGCAAAGACTTCTACTTGGGTTTGTAGTTCCCTTATATTCTAAGTAATATGTAATACTGCTGCTTTTCTACTTCAAGTATCTGCATTGTCATGCTTCTTCTCAGTTTTATGCATAAGTTCAAAATCAAATTCGATTAGTCTTGCTGCCCATCATTTCAACCTATTGTTAAGGATTCTTTAACCCCTACAAATATTTTAATGCCACATGATCTGTTATAACTCTAAATGTTTTACCGTACAGATAAAATTTGAAATATGAGTGTCCATAAATAAGGTTAACATACCATTCTCCATTGTGGAATAATTTCATGCTGCAGAATTCAGTTGCCTTGTGGCTAAGCTGCTTGATGTTCTACACATTCCAACTCTTCCGATAAGACACAGCCTGGTGCATGGTTTTATGCATCACATAATAAAATAAATTCGCTATTAAAATCTGGAAATGCCACTATTGGACTCAATGTTAAAGCTTATTTTAACTCCTCAAAAGCATGCTGGCACTGTTCTGACCACACAAACTTAGTACCCTTCTTTTAACAATTGTGTCAACCTTCTGGCAATATCCGCACATCCTCTTATGAACCAGTGGTAATAGTACAAATGTCCAAAATGACTCTTTTACACATTATGGTACAGGAAATTCACATACACTCAAGTTAACCTTGGGTCTGTCTTAACTCCATCTTGTGATATGTCCTAGGTATGCTATCTATCCATCGCAAAATCACACTTTTCTGTATTCACTGTTAACTTGATTGCTTTTAACCTTAGGAATACTTCCCGTAATCACTGCATATGCTGTTTGATATCACTTCCATAGATGATTATGTCATCAAGGTACACAGAGCATTGCCATGGTTTCAAACTTCTGAGTATTGCATCCAACAATCTCTGAAATGTTACAGGTGCATTTTTTAATGAGGATGGCACACTTCTAATTTGGTAGCATCCCCAGTGTATCAGAAATGCTGTTTTGTGTCAGTTCTGTGGTGCAGGCTGTATCTGGTGATAATCACTCTTCAAATCCATTGTTGAAAAATATTAGCATAGCTCTAAATGATCCATAGTTTGTGATGTATGGGAAAGAGTAGGCATCCATTATGGTTTTTGTATTTAGGTGTCTGTAATCAAACCAAAACCTATATTTTTGTCACAACTATTCCTGCCAGCCATCAACATTACATTCTACAGTTATTCCATCTTTCAGCTGTTGATCGATCAATAATACCAAAATTGCATGCAAGTACCTAGCTGTTCTATATGGTTTGTGGTAGACTGATGATTCATTTGCTATTGGTATGCAGTGTTGTATACTATGTATACCTTATCATGGTCATTTTGGAAAAAAATACACCATTGAATTCCTAAAGTAGTTTTTTCATCTGTTCCATATTGCTTCCCTCTACATGCTTCACTGTTGCTCCCCATACAGTGTCAGTGATGTCTGGCAATTCTCCGTGTCTGACACCCCACATATCCCATTCTTCTTCTTCCTAGATATTCATATTAATGATTAACAACTGGCTTGTTAATCATATACCCTCTGTGACAAATGATACGTAGAAATAGGTATGTGCATGATATGTCTGTTAAATAAACAACCCACTTGATCTAATACTTCATTCTCTTCTAATGGTTCCACCACACACAGAATTCCTACCGGCAAGCTAGACTAAACACTGACCCAAAGTAATTTTCCAGTACCCTTAGATAAATAATTATGCAAATAAAGTCTTAGTATAGTTATTCATGGTTTAATTGGTTCATCTTTTGCAACAAACTCTCCTTGCCACCTATCTACCATGACTTTAACCTAACTGAAGCATTTTTCTGCCACATTCCACCCTATGTAGCTGGAAGTTAATTATGGCACAATGCTGATAAAAGAAATCTAGTCCCACAATCATGTTGTAACCCTCAATTGCGTGTGGCACAATCTCTAGTTATTGTTTAAATTAAGCTGTATGCAAGTGGATGCCTATGTCCACCGTCCTAATGGTGTGACGTCTTTATTCCCATTCCATGCAGTCTGTACTGTGGTGGGTCCATTTGCTTACGTTTCGCCAGATCATTCATGGCTACTGATACTGAAACGTGCTCCCCTGTGCCCAATAATATCATGAAATCCTTTTTTATCCCACTACTCTTCTTAACATATGCAGTACTTATCACATCCACATCTGCATACAGTTCTGTAGCATCTAGTCTTACTGGTATTCACCATAGGTGGACCAGGGGTCCCATCTAGTGTTAAATACCTTACTCCTCGCTGCTCCTCTACTTTTAAAACTGTTATGTTTTCTTACTTTACTCACATCACCCTGAGGCTGGCAACAAGTCGTCCCTATAAGGCCTGTTTGTCCAAACTTGAAATGTTTTATATAAGCTGCAAACACTTTCCATTTGCCCTGCATTCCAGTTGACAAATTGATCTCCTCACACACTGTAGTCACCACACTGCTGTGCGCAAATCTTTTGGACACCCTGTACACACACGTACTGTTATTTCTGCATGCAGCCCTCTTTAAAAAGCATCGAAGACCCTCTGCTCTACTTCTTGTGAAATAATGTCATTGACTTCACCAACTTGCCCCAATGCTCAGGTATGTCCATAAATTTTCCTTATCCTCTCTACAAATTCTTCTGCAGTTTCTGTATTTTTCTTAGTTATTATTGCTAATTGTTCCCTATAGTGTCTGGCACTATTTTGATCTGTATATCTTTGAATTAACCCTTCCTTTAATTCTTCGAATGTTGTGGCTCCCTTCAGCGATCCTGTATGCCCTAAACATATTCTTACTTCCCCTGTTAGTCCTAGTTGTAACAGTCAATAATACTTCATTAGACCAAACTTGCATCTGAGCCAGATATTGAAGGTGGAGTCCTGATCATTGTCAGTTGTTTTACCAGGACAAGGAGCAAATTAAGCTTTTGTCTGACAAATTTACACTGTTTAACGATTGTGGTACTGTCAACACAGAAAGTTCTTTATTATCTGCTGGTAATTGTGCTACCTATTCTAACAGTATGCATACTGATTCTGGTTACAGCACACCTTGTGTCTCTTGAATGTTAGTTATCAAAGTGGGTGTTGTCAAGGACAAAGCTTCAAAAGAACCAAAGACAAGGAGACAAGATCCATTAACTTAATTCTTACATATAATCATGAGCCATATTGAGTCACAGCACTGCCTGGCCATATGGCCCAGATGATTACTTGCGTAACATTTTCCTAGAAGTGATTTCATACATTGCACTTAGTGACCCTTGAGGTTACACTGTGCACATCTGTCACTAAGTAACCACACCTTCCATTACCTGTAAGGGTAGAAAAATGCACAGGTTCTCTATCTGCAATAAAATCTACTTTATAAAATACATGACTGTCAGATGTCTTTTCTGTGACCAAAATATAAGAATTTTCTTTTTTTTTTGTTTGTTATTCACTGTAACATAGTGTGTAGGTTCAAACATTAATCTAAGAAGAAGGCGAAGTTCTGACATCAGTGTTGCATGACCCTTGGATTGTCACATGTGGAGAGTTAAATGAGATGTTAGGGCAACTGTAGATAGATTTAATTACTTTCTTCTTCCCAGCCCTCGTCCGCAGCTCGTGGTCGTGCGGTAGCGTTCTCGTTTCCCGTGCCTGGGTTCCCGGGTTCGATTCCCTGTGGGGTCAGGGATTCTCTCTGCCTCGCGATGACTGGGTGTTGTGTGATGTCCTTAGGTTAGTTAGGTTTAAGTAGTTCTAAGTGCTAGGGGACTGATGATTATAGATGTTAAGTCCCATAGTGCTCAGAACCATTTGAACCATTTTTCCAGCCCTCAGCCATAGTACATCAGGAACAGCTTGGAGGAGGCTTCGAATTGTCTCTCAAGCGAAGTAGTAGAAATCTGGCATTGCTGACAGTGCAAGGAGCAAGACTGAATATGGGGTCACTCAGTGTTGCTATCAGCAGTCTCTCTGTGACAGTGGTGCAGCTGATAATGGCCATGAACTTCCTCCAGTGAGCCTGCTATGAGGCATGAGGGAGCTGACTGCTATCTTGTGTAATGGTCAAACAGCAAACCACATACTGCATTCTAGGATGTCAGTCCCCTGGGTGTCACAGGCTTCTGGGTGTTGTTGGCTCTGATATTGAGACAAGAATTATTTAGTGCACGAATGGCTGAATGTTTATACATTCCAGACTATGTTCGTTGAGGGCTTCAAGCAAATATTTTAAACATGACTGTTGGCAGGTGAGGAAAGGCTCCTGACCTTCCGCTAATGTACTGCTGTGTTGACTGTTGCTCTACCACGCCCAACTGACTTAGCTGCAGGTGGGTGGGAGTATTACATGCTGCACAGCAAAACACAACCAAATGACGTTGCAAAGCTGGCACTGTTGCAGCTCACTTCTGCTCTGGTGTATTTTCTGACCAAATTCAGTTGACATGCTACAGACCAAACCCGACAAGGACTCTCACCAGAGAGAGCATTGAAAGGACCTACAGTCAAACAAGTGTGGCAGTGGAAGAAAGTCATGGACTAGAGTAAGAGACAACATTATGGTCAAATCTTTCAACAATTGCAGCATAAGTAATGCTCTGGCAGGCAGTGAAGACCATCTCTTATATGAAGAAGACATTGGTCATGATGGAGAAGAAGAAGTTAAATTTTCATATTCAGAGGTCTTTAGGTCATTTCGGTTTTGTACATTAAGAATTTTTTTGTAGCCTGGCTTTACAATCTAATATTAAAAATTGTAAAAATGTTACTTATTAAAAAGTGGTAAAAAAAATGAAAGTGTGCCTTATAGCTTGCAGCATCTTATAATCGGTGAAGGCTTCAGTGAGACCCTCAGTATATTTTGCAGACTATAAGTATCCTCCCAATCTTGTACAAAAACAAATCTCTCATGCTTTATCTTTCCAGTCTCCCATTGTCTGGCCACAGAGGAGCATTCCACATGTAACTCAGTACCACCCAGGACTGGAGCAACTGAATTACATTCTCCACCAGGGTTTTGACTACCTCTTGTTGTGCCCTGAAGTGAGAGATGCTCTGCCCACTGTCCTTCCCACACCTCCCACAGTGGTATTCCACTACCCAAAAAGCTTCACAATCTACTTGTCCATCCCTACACAACCCCAGGTCCCAACCCCTTACCTCATGGCTGATACCCTTGCAATAGACCTAGATACAAGACCTGTCCCATACATCCTCCCACCACCATCACAAACATCACCTCTCCCACCAAAGACAGGGATACCTGTGAAACCAGTCATGTGATCTACAAGCTAAGCTGCAACCACTGTACTGCATTCTATGTGGGTGTGACAACCAACAAGCCATCTGTTCACATGAATGGTCACCGAGAAAAATATGCCATCTGGTTGCTGAGAGTGCTGCCAAACATGACATCCTTCATTTCAATGACTGCTTCACAGTCTGTGCCATATAAATACTTCCCACTAACATCAGCTTTTCTGAATTGTGACGGTGGGAACTTTCCCTTCAATCATGTAACCCTCCTGGCCTCAATCTACATTAGTCATTGTCTTCACCCATCCAGCTTCCTGTTCCATTCCAGCACCATACAGCCCTCATTCCACCATCACACCCAGTCTTTTTACTTCTCTCCTTTTCTGGTACCCCCCTCCCCACCTCTCCCCTGTGCACTACCTAACCACCTGATAGCACGTAGCTGCCCTACCCTCTTTCCACCTCAGCACGTAGCTGCCCTACCCTCTTTCCACCTCATCCTTGCATGCTCGCCAGCAGCACTGTACTGTATGTCACCACCACCGTACTATCCCTCCCCATCTGAGCCTCCTCACTAATGCTGTCCAGTCACCACTCCCACCATGCAGTGGTGCTGCTGCTTTCAGTGTGTGTACAGTTGCCTGAGACTGCAGTCGTGTGTGTGTGTGTGTGTGTGTGTGTGTGTGTGTGTTCTATTTTTGATGAAAGACTTATGGGCCAAAAGTTTCATTTGTGACACTCTTTTCGTTGCGCCTATCTGTGTTTTAGCATCTCTGCAATATGGTGAGTCTCAACTTTGCTTCTCTCTGCTGGTCTGGGGGTTAGAATAGGCTTGAGGTGTCCCTGTCTGCTGTAAGAGGTGACTAAAAGGAGTCTCTCCCTTTTCGGCCCTATACGATAAGGTCCTATTTTATGGTTTGACGTACCACTTTCCAAATTCTACAGAAGTGCGGGCCAGATGAGGAAGGATGTCTTACATGTTGCATGAGTTATCCATAGTGCCCTTAGATTTGATCTCCTGGGCCACTTGTCATGGCTTTGCATCTCCACCTCAAATTCAACTTTTTGGACAAGGACACTTTCCGGCCTATGTCATCTTCTTCCATTGTCTCCTGTACTCTTTAGTCCCCATTACATCATTGGATTTCTCTGTGCCCAATATCCAGCATGGTAGCCAGTCCCTTGTGATAAGCCCGTCATGTACCCATTTGGTGGTAGTCCCCTGACAACGAAGTGATCACACTGCTGATGCCTGAGATGTAAACTCCCCATGTATGCCAAGGAGTAGATGCCTGTCTTTCTGGAGCATCAGGACTCCCGGCAATGGCCATCATGCCAGGTGGCCTTTGCTGTGCCTGGGTGGTGCCCATGGAGAGAGCCCCTGATCTGAGTGGGTGGCATCAGGTCAGATGATCCACAATGGAGTGGACTAAGTCATCTCTTGCTGGTGACTGTATGACGCCAGTAGTCTCTTAAGAAGGGCAAGATCGAGTACAATGCTGGCAGATATGATCCTAAATCATTTCTCTCCCTTGCTACACCATGGGAGGGTCGTACAGCTACAGAAAGAAACGAGCCATATTGGCCTCGGTATTTAGTCTGTAGCAGAATGGACAGGGACTCCTTTCTATGTATGAAGCCTCAACTTTTTGTCGAACACTTTGATGATAAGTTTGGGGAAGTGACAGTGCTGTCCAAGATGAAAAGCGGTGCAGTCTCGATTCAGACAGCATCCCCAACCCAATCCTGGACTATCTTGTTATCGGCTGGGTGATATTTCTGTTTCGGTGACTCCCCATAAAAGCCTCAACATGGTCCAGGGGATTACTTTCCATCGCTACCTCATTTTGCAGTCTGACGACAAGCTCTGCACGTATGTAGAATGGCTGGGTGTTCATTCCGTCCAGTGCATTTACAGGGGACCCAAAGACAACATGGTCGCTACTGGTGCCTTCATCTTGGCTTTTGAGGGTGATTCATTGTGTGAGAAGGTCAAGGGGATGATTTACTGCTATGATGTTAGAGCACCACATAGGGAGAGGGATGTATGGTTTAAGTGTTGGAAACTTGGGCCCATGTCTTCCAGCTGCATTTCCAATGGGACATGTCAAGACTGCGGGCGTCCTTTGCATCAAGTTACTTCCTATGCGCCTCCTCCCACTTCTATCAGCTGCGGAGAGCAGCACTTCCCCAGCTCGCCAGTGTGCACAGTACTCCAAAACGAGTGGAAAATCATGGAGTAAAAGACCTTGGAAGAGTTGACTTACCAAGAGGCTAAACGTAAATTTGAACAATTACAACCCATTCGGTTGACATCCATATATGCTGCAGCTGCATTACCATCACCATCGCAAGTACCCACTTTGGGAGAAAGGACCCCCCAAATGCAGGGGATATCAGTACCCTCCCTCCAGCCAGAGAAGCCACAGCCTCCTCCGGCTGGTCTCATGCGGAAGAGGTCTGTTGGGGCCCTCTCTCCCAGGGTCTCCACTAACGCCACAGCGGACACTCGCCAGTGGCTAAAGGTGCCAAAAGCTGCTAGATAAAGAGCTTCACGGTCTTCCTCCATGTGTGTAGTTACTTCAGAGAAGTCCTCCCAGCATTCCCCTAAAGAGAAGTGAGAGGGCAAACAAAGAAATAAGTCTGCTAATAAAAAGAACCCTCCAGTGGCCGCAACACCACCACTACCCACCAATTCTGCACCTGTGGATGAGGTGGAGATCTCAGCGTCTCCTGAGGACTTGTATCTCACTGATGCCTCATCCACAATAGGAATGGATGCAAATACTCAATTGGTGGCAGCAAGTGACCCTGAGGTGTAACCTTCTTCCTTGTATGCTTCATGCCTTCCCAGCGTCACGATAACATCATTCTCCAGTGGAGCAGCTGCGGTTTTTTCCACGACCTGACTGATCTACGACAACTGTTTAGTTTTAGTTTTACACCTGCTTTCTGCATTGTCCTCCAGGTTCTCAGCAATGCGGACCCCTGCCCTTCGTCGCTGTGGGGGATATTCCAAGAACCATAGTGACGATAATAGTGTGTCAGGTGGAGTTTGTGTCTATGTCCTGAACTCAGTCTGAAGTGAAACTGTACCCCTTCAAACCCTTCTTGAAGCTGTGGTTGTCAGGATAAGGATGACACAGGAAATAACTGTCTGCAATGTATATCTTCTTCCAGATGATGCAGTACCCCTGAATGCATTGGCTGCACTGATTCATCAACTCCATAAACCTTTCCTCGTTTTGGGAGTTTTTAACGTATGTAACCCCTTGTGGGGTGGCACTGTGCTTACTGGCCGAGGTAGAGATGTCAAAACTTTACTGTCTCATTTTGACCTCTGCCTCTTAAATACTTCGGCCTGCCATACATTTCAGTGTGGCTCATGGCACTTACTTGACCACTGATTTATTTCTCTGCATCCCAGGACTTCTCCCGTCTGTCTACTGGAGAGCCCACAATGACCTGTGTGGTAGTGACCACCTTCCCATCTTCCTGTCACTCCACCAGCGCCATTCCCCCAGACATCTACCAAGATGGTCTTTAAACAAGGCAGACTGGGAAGCTTTCACCTCTGCTGTCACCATTTAAACTGCTTCACATGGTACCATCGATATGGTAGTTGAGCAGGTCACTAGAATGATCTTTTCTGTGGCGGAAAACATGATCCCTTGTTCTTTAGGGTGCCCCCGACGAAAGTCAGTACCATGGTGGTCGCTGGAAATCGCTGAGGCCATTAAAGAGCGTTGGCGAGCTCTGCAGCGACATAAGCAGCACCCTTCCCTAGAGCAGCTAATAGCTTTTAAAGGGCTCCTGCCCGCATTCGCAAGCTTACAGAAAGACAGAAATGGCGTGTTGGGAGAGGTACGTGTCGACCATTGGGTGCCATACATCACCTTCCCAAGTCTGGACGAAGATCAGTTATGTTTGTGGGTACCACACCCCGATAGGTGTTACTGGCATTAATGTCAGTCGCCTGTTATCTACCAATGCAAACACAATTGCCGAGCACTTTACTTATCACTATGGTTGAGCCTCCATGTCAGAGAATTATCCCCCAGCAATTCGCACCCTCAAACGGCGGATGGAAAGGAAAGCCCTCTAGTTCACTGAATGTCACATTGAACCCTATAATGCTCCATTCACAGGGTGGAGTTCGCGTCCTTGCACATTGCAGTGACACAGCTCCTGGACCTGATCGGATCCACAGTCAGATGATCAAATATCTCTCATTCGACTACAAGCGACATATCATCATCTTCAACCGGATATGGTGCGATGGCGTCCTTCCATTGCAATGGCAGGAGAGCACCATTATTCCAGTGCTCAAACCCGGTAAAAACCCACTTGATGTGGATAGCTATCGGCCCATTAGCCTCACCAACTTTCTTCGTAAGCTTTAGAATGTGTGGTAAGTTGGCAGTTGTATTGAGTCCTGAAGTCATTTGGCCTACTGGCTCCATGCCAGGGCATTTTCAGCCAGGGTCACTCTACCACTGATCATCTCGTTTCCACTCGAGTCTGCCATCCGAACAGCCTTTTACAGTCGCCAACACTTGGTTGCCATCTTTTTTGATTTACAAAAAGCTTAAGACACGACCTGGCGACATCATATCCTTGCCACATTGAATGAGTGGGGTCTCTGGGGCCCGCTACCGATTTTCATCCAAAATTTCCTATCGCTCTGTTCTTACCATGTCCAAGTTGGTGCATCACATTGTTTCCCCCATATCCAGGAGAATGGGGTCCTGCAGGGCTCTGTATTGAGTGTATCTCTATTTTTAGTGGCCATTAACAAAATTGCAGCAGCTGTCAGGCCATTGGTCTTACCTTCTCTATATGCAGACGACTTCTGCATTTCGTACTGCTCCTTTAGTACTGGTGTTGGTGAGTAGCACCTACAGGAAGCATTCACAAGGCGCAGTCATGGGCTCTAGCCCACGGCTTCCAGTTTTCATTTGTGAATTCAGGTGTCACACACTTCAGTCGGCGTTGTACCATTCATCTGGAACCATAACTTTACGTTAATGATGATTCACTTACTTTAATGGCGACATACCGATTCTTACAACTGTATATCGACATCCGATTTATGTGGCTTCCTCATCTTTGTTAGCTGAAGCGGAAGTGTTGGCAGCACCTCAATGTCATCGCTGCATGAGCAACACCAACTGGAGTGCAGATTGCTCTACGCTGGTGCATCTCTACAGAGCCCTTATTCAATTCCGTCTTTGCTATGGTAGCCTGGTTTATTGTTTGATGGCGGCCTGAGCGGTACATTCACTCGACCCAGTGCACCACTATGGCGTTTGACTGGCAACAGGAAGTTTCAGGACGAGTCCAGTGAACAGACCAGAGTCCCTCCATTGAAGGTTAGGCTTGCACAACTGCTAGCCAGTTACATGGCATACATTCATAGTTCTCCGGAGCATCCAAATTACAGTCTCCTTTTCCCATCCATGGCGTTTCATCTCCTGCATCAGAGGCCCAGGTCAGGGCTTCAAATTGTGGTTCGCATCCGAGCTCTTCTGTCTGAAGTGAAATCCTTGCTTTTACCACCTATGCTCAAGGTCCATTCATGTACACCTCCATGGTGTACATCGAGGCCAAAGCTTCTCCTGGACTTTTCACAGGGCCATAAAGTCTCAGTTAACCCTGCAGCTATCTGCTGTCACTTCCTCTTGATACTTGACATGTACCGGGTTTCCACTGACAGCTCCATGGGTTGTGGTGATGTTGACTTTACGTATGTTCATTAAGGATATATTGGACAGCATTTCTTGCCAGATGGCTGCAGTGCTTTGACTGCAGAGCTGGTCGCCATTTCTCGTGCTCTTGAGCACATCCAAATTGCCCTGGCGAGTCGTTTCTTCTCTATACTGAATCTTGAGCAGCCTACAAGCTATAGACTATTGCTACCCCCACCTTCCTTTGGTAGCCACCATCCAGAAGTCCATCTATACCTTGGAACAGTCCAGTCGTTCCTTGTTGTTTGTGTGGACCCCAGGCCACGTTGGAATCCCAGGAAATGAACTTTCTGACAGGCTGACCAAACAGAAACCACTTCTGGAGATCGGCATCCCTGGAACTGACCTGCAGTCATTATTATGCCACAAGGTTTTTCAGGTTTGGGAGACAGTTTGTTGTGCATACTGAGATTATGCCATTCAGTGTGCCCTTAACGAGACTAAGAATGTGTAGAAGACCTCCATGTGAGCCTCTCGCAGGGACTCTGTGGTTCTCTGCTGGCTCCATTTTGGCCATACATCGCTAACACATGGCTACCTCTGTCACGAGGACCCACCTCAGTGTCATTGTGGCTCACATATGTCTGTCATCCACATCTTGCTGGACTGCCCACTTTTAGCTGCTCTGTGGCGGTCTTTTAACTTTCCAAGCACTCTAAATCTGCTGTTGAAGCATTGTTGCCCAACACTGAAGGTAGTTTTATGTTTTATTTGTGAGGGGGATTTTATCATACCATCTAAGGGTGAACGTTTAGCCTTCACTCAGAGTTAAAATGGAGGGAAGGTGGCAACCTCAGTCACACTTTCTTTGCATTTGTTTGTCTTCGTGGTCATTTTTTCCCTAAATGTGTTCATCTCGCCTTGTGTTTTTGGGGTGGACATTTTTATATGTTGCAATGTGGCTGGCTCATCCTCTTTTATTATTGTCATCAGCCAGTCCAGACCATATGCTCTATGGTTTTAATACCTTCTTCTACTTTTCCTTGTGGTTTATGTTTTCACCAGTTTTTGTTCATTCCATATGTCTTCTTTAAGGTGTGGTGTCAAGTGTTTTGGTACCTTGAGCCTTGCTTTCATCAGGAAAAAGGGACTGATGATCCTGTAGTTTGGTCCCTTTATACCCAAAACCAACCAACCAACCAGTGAACAATGCTCTTCATAATATTGTTACATTCCATCCAGGATTTTCCATTACTTCAGTCTATAAAATATGATACTTGCAAGACATCAGCAGTGTAGTTCAAAATATTAGAATTATGGCCCAAATTTCCGAGTTATGACCAACTGAAAGTACAGCTTTTAAAGATGCACCTGCACAAGTTGTCTGTTACTCCACCCCACTGGAGCCACATAATGCCTGAGCAACAAGTACTACACTGTTGAGTGGGTAATGTGTTTGTGAAATACTGTTTTCGTGTTGCTTTTATGGTTTGATCATTGTGTAAAAGTGTGTGGTTTCTAACCTGTAACTGGAGACATAGAGCTCTTTACTGCAAATATTCTTACGTTGCAATTCACAAATGTAGTTGGCACGATAAAAATGTAGATCAAAAATAGGTAACTTAATTTCATAATAATTCTGAAGTTGGCTAGGCTACTTATTTTCATCTTGAGGTGTGTATATGTAGCTCCAGAATATGTATACAGTAATATTGTTAAAATATAGGGTGTACATAAAGTCCAGGAACACTTTCAATTATTTATTGCACAAAAACTAAACATTGTACAGATATCATACATATTGCATTTTGGAAAGAAACACTCAATATGTGAACCAGGAGTGACCCAGCAGACATCAATACGGTAATTGTATGAGAGACTTGCTGGGATGGATATGGCAAGAATTCACACTACACATTCACTTCACTCACACTGAGATGTCCACTTCTCTTTGCCGGGCAAAAGCAACCAGTAATAACAAATTTGTTGTGTCAGTGGTAAATGGCCTTCCTCGTTGGTGGCTTCTTACTGTACTTGGTTGTAAACATCTGTTGAAAAGCTGTAGCACACTTGGTTTTTGTCAAACTCCAACACACGGGAAGCTCCCTCCACACCTTAACTTGACATGTTTGGAACTAGTGCCAACTATTGGCAGATTACCAAACTATGCTGTGGCAGTATACATAAAAAAACATTTTGGTGTTTCCCTTCAAAATTTCACATGTATGATATCTGTGCAGTGTTTGGTTCTTGTGCAATAAATAATTGAAAGTGTTCCCAGACTTCATGTACTTCCTGTCATACACTACAATTTCTAAAAAGTAACACATTCAGAAGCAGTGGTCTACACCATGCCACAATAAGAATACTATAGAGCAGTAGAAACATAATATGTGATTTAAATGGCAGAGATGGGGTGAGCATATAGCCCCCGTATTACCCTCTTTTGTGTGATAGGACAGGTCAGTGTTACACAACACACAGTGCAGAGATGTCATATGAAACAGCAACAGTGAGTGCCACTATTCCTTGCCAGTCTCACAAGGTGGAATATGTGTGTGTGTGTGTGTGTGTGTGTGTGTGTGTGTGTGTGTGTGTGTGTGTGTGTGTGTGTGTGTTTTCAAATGAGGCAGAATTATTGGTCATTCTGTCATGTTTTGGTTCACACAAGGCAAGTTGCATCAACAGTGAGGCAGATGCGGAACCAGTAGACAGGGTACTGAAGGACACAATGTGACCACAGTGTGAAATGACCACCATCTTGTCTGCTTGCAAGGTGTTACAAGAATTTCATAGTGTAGCAAGGTGATGCTTACAGCAAGTGGTTTGAATAGTGCAAATAATGCACAGAAAAGGAAAATTAACTTGGGGTAATTGGCAGGATATTAAGAGAAAAAGACTTCAAGATGCTGGATTACAACATAAGTCACAAAAGAAAAGGTAGTTCCTGCAAAACTGCCACCAATGCAAGTGAGTGAAATAATGCTGGATTGGTTTGATTAGAGGATATATACAGGGTGTTACAAAAAGGTATGACCAAACTTTCTGGAAACATTCCTCACACACAAATAAAGAAAAGATGTTATGTGGACATGTCCGGAAACGCTTAATTTCCATGTTAAAGCTCATTTTAGTTTCGTCCACCTACGCTCAATGGAGCACGTTATCATGATTTCATACGGGATACTCTACCTGTGCTGCTAGAACATGTGCCTTTACAAGTACAACACAACATGTGGTTCATGCGGGATGGAGCTCCTGCACATTTCAGTCGAAGTGTTCGTACGCTTCTCAACAACAGATTCGGTGACCGATGGATTGGTAGAGGCGGACCAGTTCCGTGGGCTCCATGCTCTCCTGCCTCAATCCTCTCGACTTTCATTTATGGGGGCATTTGAAAGCTCTCATCTACGCAACCACGGTACCAAATGTAGAGACTCTTCGTGTTCGCGTTGTGGACGGCTGTGATACAACACGCCATTCTCCACGGCTACATCAGGGATTCCATGCGACGGAGGGTGGATGTACGTATCCTCGCTAACGGAGGACATTTTGAACATTTCCTGTAACAAAGTGTTTGAAGTCATGCTGGTACGTTCTGTTGCTGTGTGTTTCCATTCCATGATTAATGTGATTTGAAGAGAAGTAATAAAATGAGCTCTAACATGGAAAGTAAGCGTTTCCGGACACATGTCCACATAAGGTGGTACTCAGGGTACCCTCCACCACACACCGTCAGGTGGCTTGAGGAGCATGGATGTAGATGTAGATGTAGAACATATTTTCTTTCTTTGTGTGTGAGGAATGTTTCCTGAAAGTTTGGCCGTACCTTTTTGTAACACCCTGTATATGTAACATACATCCTGAATGGCAGCATGTGTGCCCTGTAGAGTACATGGCTCTAATAACATGCCTTATATGCATCTTCTGACAATATTACAGTAAAAATAAGTAACAGGGATAAAACTAACTACAGTTCTATCTTTATCATTGATGAAAAATTAGAATACACAGTGCTATATTATTAAAAGAGAATTTGGAGTATGATAATTCAGTTGAATATTGGCTAGTAATATTGACAGCATGACTCAGGATCATGGACACAATACTGAAGTGTGTTCAAAGGGAGTATTCTAGGACATAAATATGTAAATTAAGTTAAAGCTGTACAAAGAATACCATGCCTTGATACACAAGGAAAAGACAGTTTACTTGATAAACTCCATGTAAATAGGCGTGCCAGGGAGACAGAAGGTAAGGTAAGACAGACGGTACTTCATGGAAACAAGCTACTTTCAAATATGAAGTCCAGTCAAAAGAAGTGTGTCAGAAAACATTGCTTGGCATATTCTGTATCATCCAGCAATGAAAACTTTCTCTTCAACATAAACTGGAAAGTGGAGTTACAACTCCTGAAGGTGGTTGAGAAAAGTATTTGTGTAGGCCAAATGCCATAACAAATGATGACGCATCTCTGATTCAGGAACTCAGTTTGAGTTTCTCAAAGTAGGAATAAATCTTTGAAAAAATGTCTGTACCACAATCTCAATCTCTGCAGAATATATCGATTCTTTATGACAGCAGATTCAGATGAGATACAAATGCACAACATTGATTTTGGATGACATAACTGACTTAAGTTCTGAGTATACAAACTGCTAAAAATACAGAAATGGCTACATGTGTGGACCTACAACAGGTTCTATTTTGTCATACTTCGGCAAATTCCATGGTATTCTGGCAGAGACAGCTGCCATTGTATAATTTCGTGGTTCATCAGTTTGGTACTTAACTAACACAGTAAATTTAGGGGATGGATCTGATGCAAGGTATGGTTCAGCCAAAATAGTTTCCTGTCTGATTAAATTTGTGATACTTGAACACAAACTAATTATATGGTCTGACCACCATGTTGGGCTGCACACTAACTGGAGAGTTTTAGCACTACATTTCTATCTGTCCAACTGAAAGTACTGTGGAGAAATACATAAAAAGTTTTTATGTTAGTCATAGTTTCCTACCCTGTGACAGGAACTTCACAGTGATTGAAAAAAGAAAGTGTCAAATGTTATGGCTCCTTTAGAATGGAAGTATGTCATAGCTTAGGCCTCTGTAGAATCTTCAAAATTGACCATTCAGGAGATGATGGAAGACTTCAAGGGCATAGGATTCATTGAGCTGGTTCTCAAAACACCACCTTCTTCGAAAGTTACTGGTGTGCTCTGGTTGAAGCTATGCAGTGATGACCCTTGAGGCATCAGCATGCTTCATCCATGTGAAAGACATTTTATTGTGACACATGGTTGTTAACATGAAGTGAAAAAAAAATTGTTGCCTTTCGTTTTTTGGTTGCTCTCATAAGGAGAAGAAAAGCAATCTACTGGATGTGACGAAATACATGAAATCAACATAGTTGGCACATTGCACATTTTAATAAAATGCCTCTGAGTGTAATGTGCCAGCTTTGGGTCTCAACTTGATAACAAACTCATGTTCTATTACCTTTTCAAGACCAAATTAATCAGTTTACAATAAATATTAGTTTGTATCTTGTTATAATTTTCTTATTTAAAACTTTCAGATTCCAGGTAACCTTATCACTACAGCAGAATACAATCTGCAGTAATGCTGTATATCAGTTGCTATACACTGTTTTTTGTTTTAATAGTTATTTGTTTTCTAAAACCTATCCTTAGTGCAATTTTAAAAATCACAGCCATCTATTTTCAACAGACCGCATCCGCAAACAATACATATGTGCTATTACATTATTATTAATGGTTTTTGTTGATTTCCTAAAAACTGCAAAGTGTGCCATACAGCATTATTGATGCACACATTACATTTTGGTATGATAATGTGCATCTGTCAGGTGACACTAATTGAGAATATGATTGATTGGTGAATTCTTCCAATCACTAGGAAACTTTCATAGCCTCAGAGATGTTTGATAAGCTGCTGTTAGAGGAGGAACAAGTTCACTGTAATATGAGTGGTATTCTACATCTACATTATACTCCGCAAGCCACCCAACAGTGTGTGGCGGAGGGCACTTTATGTGCCACTGTCATTACCTCCATTTCCTCTTCCAGTCGCGTATGGTTCGCAGGAAGAACGACTGCCGGAAAGCCTCCGAGTGCGCTCGAATCTCTCTAATTTCACATTTGTGATCTCCTCGGGAGGTATAAGTAGGGGGAAGCAATATATTCGATACCTCATCCAGAAACGCACCATCTCAAAACCTGGACAGCAAGCTACACCGCGCTGCAGAGCACCTCTCTTGCAGAGTCTGCCACTTAAGTTTGCTTAACATCTCCATAACGCTATCACGCTTACCAAATAACCATGTGATGAAATGTGCCGCTCTTCTTTGGATCTTCTCTATCTCCTCTGTCAGCCCGATCTGGTATGGATCCCACACTGATGAGCAATACTCAAGTATAGGTGAAACGAGTGTTTTGTAAGCCACCTTCTCTGTTGATGAACTACATTTTCTAACTACTCTCCCAATGAATCTCAACCTGGTACCCGCCTTACCAACAATTAATTTTATATAATAATTCCACTTCAGATCGTTCCGCATGCATACTCCCAGATATTTTACAGAAGTAACTGCTACCAGTGTTTGTTCTGCTATCATATAATCATACAATAAAGGATCCTTCTTTCTATGTATTCGCAATACATTGCATTTGTCTATGTTAAGAGTCAGTTGCCACTCCCTGCACCAAGTGCTTATCTGCTGCAGATCATTCTGCATTTCGCTACAGTTTTCTAATGCTCAAACTTCTCTGTATACTAAAGCATCATCCGTGAAAAGCCGCATGGAACTTGCGACACTA